>NC_046333.1:31553942-32178942 GCF_000738735.6 Corvus cornix cornix
TCTTCTAATGCACTCTTTTACCACCCTGTTATCCCAGCTCCTTACAGAAACATCCTGCCATAACACTGGCTCCTACTACGCAGGCAATATGACTTGAGAGCACCATACATTAGCCTCAGCACTGCTCACTGGGACTCAGGAGACTGAAGACCATCATTGCCCAAGGCAGGGACTGTTTGTGGGCCACTGCAAGGGCTTTGCCTCCTCCATGTACATTTACACTCTGGCTCAGCAAATATCAGCACTACATTTTTGGTTAATGCCTTGCACCACCTCTGGTGGTCCCCCAGATTCTCCTTCCACCCGGGGAAAAATGTAGCCTTATTCTGAGAGGCTTCTGTTGGACTGGAAATGTGCACAAGAGAAACATGAGAGGGAGGATAGCTGGATTTGGTACAGCTGGCGCTGCTGTTGTCACCTGTAGGGCTCAGGGAGATGAACTGGAGCTTAGTCTTCTCTTCGGGAGGAGAAATCTGAAACCCAAAGAACCTCTCTGAATTTGCCTCTCTTCTTTATAGAGACCTAAATTCTTGAGAGCATGAACAATATCATATAGCTGAAAACTGCCTAGCTCAGCAGGGCAACAGTGACTAAGAAATCTCACATATATTTTATACATAACTAGCCCAGTCACACACTTCAAAATTTCAATTCAGATATCATTAGACCCCTTTGAAAGTTTGTCACTGAGAACAGCAGGAACTCAGAGAAGAGGACAATTGCTTTCCAGAATAGAGGGCCATCTTTGCAAATTTCAGAAGGTGTAAAAATTAAGCATGCCTCTGACACTCTCACTCCTGCTCTGGCCATAGGTCAAAGACTGTAGGACAGGAACCTCCATTGGTCGCTGTTCATTAGCCATGCTTCTGGAGCTATGCCAGGCCTTATCCTCCTGAAAAATGCATAGATATAGCTGGTAACTCTTTCCAAAAGCCCATAAGCAAATTAAAAGTCCAAAAGTCCTTTTCCAGGAGCTCAGGAGTTCTTTTTCCAGAAATTCATCTATTAATCCCAAAGAATCAACACTTTAGAAGAGTGAAGGTGAAAGACACTGTTGGATACTTTTTTGAACTAGAAAGATTAATACCATTGAAACCAATAAAAATTCTGTCAGATTTATTGATAGTCTATCCATGGACCAGAGTTCAGGAGGTGAGAGCTCACTTCTGTGATCACTTTTTAAAATGAGCCTTCTAAGTATTCAGAGGTCTTTCTACATTTTTTTTACTTGGTATTTTCAGACCTGGCCCTGCTGGCTTTTACCTCCATCTGCTTCCTCAGCATGACTTGATCTCAATTTCAATCTACTTCTCTTTGTTATCTCTCTTACCCTCTTTGTCTTTCCCTCTCACTGTTTCTCCTCATAATTATCCATCTTCACCTGCTCTGCCCCCACTAATTTCCCAAACAACATGACCTGGCCTGTACTTGGGCCCCCTTGAGCTGCCTCCCTTTCTGCTTGGCCATCTCTAGGCATGTCTTGCTGCCAAGCTTCACAGAGGACCACAAGAAGATAGTTTCTATGCAGACAAAAACGTCACTTTACTTCATAAGCTGCAGGCTTCAGGAAATTACAGGAGTTGGTAAATATATCCTGGGTACAAACAAATTTTAAAAAATTATCTGACAGGAAAAAATCAAGGTGGACATTCTAGCTAGTGGCTCTTTTGAGGAAAGCAAAGTTAGATTCTAGCCTGGCAGAGTCTGCTGTCCTCCATGGCGGCATTGACATCACCAGGACAGGTCACTGAGAAACAAATGGCATAAAGCATTTCATTCTGCCATAAAACTGCTCATTGATCAGTTTTTTATATACATACAAAAAAACTTACATTTTTTTGTACAGCTGTGCAATGCACATGTTTTTCATAAAAGAAAGGTCAGTAAAGTAGAAGTAATAATGATTTTTTTTGTTGTTGTTGTTTATTTCCACTAGTGTTTTTCCTTTTGGAAAAACATTTTTTCCTTTTTCCTTTCCTTTGGCCCATAAGACACCTTTTACAAACATTTGTGTCTCTGGCCCAACTTCCAGCCCCAGCAACTTGTCCCTTTTTCAATGTGATGTGGATTGCCCTGGAGCTGCTCACCTTGATCCATGGGTAAGACCAGAGAACATTCTAGGATTCTTCACAAATGAGGGAGCCCTGACGTATTTCTTACCTGTCCCACTCCCTCTTACACAGGAAATCATCACCATGGTTTACCCTTATTCACTCATGGTTTGAGTACCTGAGGGAAGAAGATGTACAGGAAGTACTCAAGGCTAAGACAACAAAACAAAACTGGCTGTAAAAGTCATCCTTTCAAACTATCAGAAACAAAAGGCTGGTCACCAAATGCTTTGCCTTGTGCAGCCTGCATACACTGATGTGCAGCTGTCCCTGGGCTGTGTCTTTGCACATGTTTATAGCCAGGGACTGCCAGATTAGGACGGTGGCTGTGCCCCATTCACACAAACCAAACTAACTTTGCTGTCCCCAGAGTTCCATTTTGATACTGTACCCTGGAAAATGATGTGGCTACTTGCACTCCTCTGGGGCAAATGTAGCGCAGTGGAGGAGGGAGGACTTTACACCCTCACTCCTGTCAGCTGTGACTGGTAGGAGGTTTGTCTCAGAGATAAGTGGGGATTTTTGAAGGGAACACCCTACCTTCGTAAGAGGCTGATACTCAGAACGTGTACAGCTAAAGGCTAGAAAGGCTGAAGTTCATTACCAGTTAGGAAAGGATTTGGGGTTTGGGAGTTTTTTGGGGTGTTTTAGCCCTTTTTTTTTGTGCTCTTGGAAAAAGTAATGTGTGCAAACAACAGGGAAAGTACTGAGAGAAATTCAGTATTCAAAGTCTTATACTTGTGAAGTTTTTTTTATACGGAATTTGAAATATTTACTGGAAAAGCTTAAGTCAAAAAAGGGATGCATATATATCAGTCTTGAGTACCAAGGGAATTGTCCTGTGGTTTTCTGTCCCTTGTGTATTCCATTTGCATCATTCATATTTGTTCACAAACTTCCTTAGCCATCAGAAATGAAAACTGTTAGGAATCCAAGAATCTCTTTCCTGTCAAAGATCTGCATAGAGCTTTGTTCAGCTTCAAAGCTAAAACCAACTGCGTTTAATATCTGAATTTGCCTCTGAAGCAGCAGCAACAGCAACTGACAGTAATAAAACCCTACAGGAAATAAACTCGGAGTAGAGCATATGTGAGCCAGGTCTTGGGTAGATCTATCTTAAAAGCCAGGATAAAAGGCAAAGCCAAGAGGACTTTGCATCAGCAGGTTAAAGCGTGGTTGCCAATTGCTTGTTGGAATTAAAGGATCTCAGAGAGCTGCTCTAATCATCCCCCTCACATAGTCACACAGAGACTGCTAGGCTTTAAGTCAGCCAAGGGTCTTATATTTCTAGCTATTTTGGTGCATTCTGAAATTGTTTCTATTCTTAATACTCTGTAGTCATTAAATTACAACCAGCTGTGTCCTGTCACTGACATTTTTTTGCAAACTGTTTTTAAAATGTAATGCTTGCAGTTCATAGATGTTTGGTTATCTGAGAGCTGAATGAAAAAACAGCATATAACAGAGCAGAGGGCAACCCATGATCTTGTCCTGTAGTATTTTGCAGTTAATATGAAATGCAGTCAAAATGTGGAAGGCTCTGGACACTGAGGAAAACTGATCATGAAAGAGGTTTAAGGCATAAAGGAAATTAAAGCACAAACTGGCTTTTCTTAAGTGAACAGGAGTGATATTTTGACATGTCATTTAACATTTCCCATATGGCTTCAACTAGAGTTTATTTGAAACCTTTCAGAACTTTTTCCTTGTGTGCAAAATGACCCTTTGCAACAAAGGAGAAATAAAAAAACCCCACCATAAACCATTTGGTCATTAAAGCCATTTTAATTAAACAATTGAACTGGCCTGTGTGGCTTCCAGGTGGGAAAGTCTGGGATGCTGCTTTTAAACAGCAGCTGCTGGCAGAGGTATGTTCACTGCAGGGAAGAGGTGAGAATAACCCCCATGCTCAGACCTATCCCTGGGCTTCAGGTGAGCTCACTCAGTTCTGACCACATGAATCTCCTTTCTGGTATGTGGTACACAACCACATGAAGATAGAGATTTTTAAAAATAACATCTGATGCTGAGGCTGTCAAAGTGTTTGTGCACAGAGCTTGGGCTGCTATGCAGGTGCATGATTTTTCTAGCAGTTGGGAGCTCTGCGCTTTTTGAAGGTATGGGTCAGAAAGGGTATGACATGCTCAACAATCAAAACCAAAGCTGCCTTTGAAAGCCAGGAGCCCAAATATGTGAAGATCCTAAAGTCTGACTATTTCCTTTCTTCTTCTAGACTAAGTTTCCACCCAAAGTTCAGGCTGCAGAACAGTGTTATTTTCTGTGTGTCACTACATGGCTCCCTAGAAGGCAGAAACTGTGGCGGGAGCTGTGCATAATCCAGATATTGGCTGGCACCTATCAGAAATAACTAGTGAGCAGAAAGGAGAAAAAAGTTTTTAAAAGGTGTGGGGGAATAAAACAAGATGAATTTAAAACCACAAGAAATTGGGATACTTCTGCAAATAAGTAACCAAAGAAAGAAGAATTTTGTACAAAAAGCTGTTTGTGACAAGTAAACAAGTAGCATGCCCTTCTTCCCAAGTGACCTTCATCTGCCTTGCAGGGGGAATTGCAGCCTTAATTAGCTCTTGAAAAGCACCCAGCTTTGCTGAGGAGAGGTGCTCCCAAAGGGCAAGGGAATGTGAAGAGAGGCCTTTTGCTGTAGGCTTGCCACGATCCATCAGTGCTGTTCAAGGGCGCTGTGGGCTGGTATTTCAAAGGTCTTTCCTTTCCACTGCTGTGTGCTTGAAGTCAGGGGTTTCTATTCAAGGAACAAAGGCAGAGCTAAATCCACCATAGACAAAAACTCAAGGGGAGGGGGAGTGGTTTCTACCACTTTGCAAAGAAAATTGATTTTTTTGAAGTATAGAGTGCAAAAGGCTCAGAGGACTGCTGCTACTTTGCTGTAAAAATACTGCTCCTATGTGACGTTAATGTTTGCCTCCATACATGTGTCAGAGGCAGGTTGACATGCTCAGGGCTCTTTCACAGTGGACATTCCTGCAGCACTTTTTGGGATCCAAGTTGATTCGATTGCCCAGCTCTTCTGAATAGCACCTGGCAAACAACACTTTAGTTTCCTCCTCTTTTTTTTCTTTTTTTTTTTTTGAGTTATTTCATGCAAAAAGATGTAACCCACTGAAGAGCAGGGAATGTTCTGAATCCCAGTGGAGTAGCAAGCAGAACAGATAATTTCTTCTTTTACAAATTGTCTAATTTTCAAGCAACTGTTGCTGCCAAGCACTTCAGCAAATAGACTGAGGCAGTTTGGGTTGGAAAAAAAAGAAAGACATTGACTAAGATCCCCTGCATTCCTTGTTTTCAGCAGAAAAAACAAATGAGTATGCTTATTCAGAAAACAGAAGCTAAGGGAGGAAAAGCAGTAGTTTGGTGGTTTTTTGTTTGGTTTTATTTAAAGATTTTTAAATGTGGATGAGACTGCAGTCAAGGTGATGGCAGTTTCTTCAAGGGGTGTAATAGCCCATGTTATAGACGCACACTTTTATCAGGAAGAAAAAACTGAAAAATCACAAGATCCTCAAACAAACTGAATTGTAAGGGGAAAAAAATACACACCAACACTTCTAACCATGAAGCATCAGTTCACACAGGCTCTAATGAGTGGGTGAAACAGCAGCTATAAAACAATTGTATTGTGTGATAAATCAACTTGGCCATGACCGAGTCCTTTCCAGTGTCAGAGGCTTCCCTAATGTTGATATTCACCAAGTTTTTTTCTTTAGTGAGTCATGACTTGGCATGCTTTCCTTCTCACTCCTCCACAGGCGCAGCATCAGGAGAAGCATGTCCCTGGCTGGGCAAGCATGGGGTGGGCTCTGTGCCAGCGGCAAGCGTGGCTCCCTAGCCAGGCTGTGGTCAGAGGACTTCTGCCAGAGGGAATTTTATCAGCAGGTGGGTCTCAGTTGGTTGGCCCCAAAGGGCTTCTGTCTCTCTCTCTCTCTTCATTGCAGGCACAGCCCAAGCTCCCTTGCTTAGAGTGGGGTACTGAAGCCACTACACCAGTGTCAGACTGGTTACAGGGTATCCCTAATGGGACTTCAGTGAGCCTTGCTCTGAAGTATTTCACTGGTGGAGCTGCTGCCACTTCCCTCTAAATATGACTAGCCTGTTGCAGCACATGATTCTGAACATCATCCTCTCTAACAGGGATAGAAGTGCCTTCCTCTGCACTACTGTATTCAGAGTTGTGGAGGATGTGGACTGCTTTCGTAATTTTTTTGTGTTTTTAAGAATGGGTTTCAGGACTTGTTCTATACATTGTATTGACTCATGTTTGGGTGCTAAAGGATGGATTTCTGCTTGGGAACAGGGGCATAAGAGAACAAGTGTCAGAAACCCCGTCGGCCTCTGAGAGCATGCTATTGGCAGTCACCAGACATAGTGTGGCTAGGCTGAATACTGCCTGTTTAGGTGGGAACAGTGGTTTGGGAATTAAGAGAAGAGAATTCAGGGCGGGGAGCAAACCAGTGGAGGCACAGCCCCAGTCCAGTGATCATGCGGATGTCAGGCTGATTTGCTAGGCATGAACCCATGGCATCTTGACAATGTTGCAGGGTTATGGTGCCCTGTGAGGGTTACAGCTTTGCACTTTATGCTTGATTCCTGGTATTCACACTTTCCTTATCCCTCTTAGCTCAGTAAAGTTGCAGTGGCACAGAGTAATACTCGAAAGAGTAGCAGGAGACAAGGTGCTAGTGCAAGAGCTTTAAAGTCAAGAGTTTTGACATACGGGGGTGGCAAGTTACAGGACCCCCACCCCCAACTCATATAAGGCTGTTCTTGCTTGAATATACTAATACAAGGACTAGTGATGGGCAGAAATACTCGATGTGCTTTCCCCACACCCAGTGATGCCCCAAGTCTGCTCCTGCCCTTCCTGGTCCCACAGCAGGAGGATATGGGCTGCAAGGGCCTTGGTGGTGGGAGATGGTGCAGCTGGGAATTTGGTGCACCGTGCAGAGCTGTGTATAGCACGGAGGAAAGGGGCACAAGATTGGTATCTAACATAACTTTGCATCACTGGGTGTTTTTGTTCTTTGTATTCGGATCCAGCTGACTGAGACTTGCTGGTTTTGGGAAAGCTGTGTATATCAGCCATGGCTGCTTCTGTTGACATAGCTTATGCGATGTCACAGTCCTTGTGAGCAGCTGGGCTCCTTTAGACTCAGGTGTGGTGTTGTATTTCCCACTGATTCATTTATTAAATGCCTTTCACATTTCCTTCCTCCCCCCACTTTCCCCTGCCCCTAGCCCTGGCCACTCCCTTGGGCTCTCCCTATTGGTTCCTGTACCCCAACTCCACCCATGTATCCCCCCCCTGCAATCTGACAAAACCCTCCTGCACCTGGATCACCAGGTCTCCCTGCCTGTGGGGGTCAGTGGGGCAAGATGTAAGATTAAAGATCCTCTAAAGCCCTTGTAGAGGGACCCTTCTCACCTCCTTTGCCGTCACTGCGTTGTAGAGCTGATAGCTGGCCAGAGTAAAACGGTGGAGCCATCTGAAAAGGACTATGGGAGAGCAGAATGGCTGCCCTGCCCTAAGAAGCCCCGCTGAGCTCCCAGGGAAAGCTGCAGCTTGTTAAACTAAACCTAGCACTACAACAAACTTAGCACTACAACACTCAGGGACAGAGAACAAGAAGCAGAAGGAACTGAAAGCAAAGGTGGGACTCGCATCATTTTAAGACTTTTCAGCTGCAATGGCTTTCTGGGGATATTTAGAGGAATGACACCTAAAGATGAGATTTTTTGCAATGTCCAAGTCCATAAGAGTAACATCAAGAAAAGTAAACGTATTTCTTCTAGGGATGCTTCCTACAAATGCAGGATAATCAAGTGTTGGAGGTAAGATGTTGAATGGGTCTGAGCCAGTGATGGCAGTTCCTGTGTCCCTCCAAGACAGAATAATGTAATTGAGAGCCAGAGGAAGCTGAGCAGTGGGAACAGACAGCAAAGGCCTCTGGAATTTATTACTGCTTAGTTTACTGCAAAAAAAATTGCAATCTTGCACAAACGCAAATAGGAGGCAGGCAGCTCAGCATAAGCTGTGGAAAGAATGGAAAGCAGGCAGGGTATTACATATGGGATGAGAAAAATTGATAATTTATTGTTATGGCTTTAAGAGAAATATACAACTTTTATGATGTGATTTTAATGAGGAAGTCAGGAGAGAAAAGTAATTCTAAAAATATTGCTCAGAGATTTGTACTAGGAATCACTGAAATGCACCAAAAAAACCAGTGTTGGGCTGCTGAGGATGTTTGTGTGGGTATCAATAAAATATTTGGAGAAAACGACCTGACCTGAAAGTGCTGACCCACTCCCAGAACTCCCAGAACCCTTTGGGATCAGACACTTGGTCACCTGAGAATGGTCTCCATTGCTGTGGTTATGTACACCAGGTGAAATGAGACGTGAGATCCACTACGGCATGGCAAATGCAGGTCATATCACCAAACACTTGGCAGGATTTACTCCCAGCCTGCCCACATTTCCTGGTGCAGAGAAAGAGCTGAAGGTCTGTATCCTCTGCCTATATCCCAACATCTGAGAACCTGGAGCAGCCATAGGAGTTTCCGAGATATCTCTTTCTAGCCAGCTTATTCCTTTGGTGTGGTCCCCCCATTGCTCAGCTTCCTCCAGTGGGTCCTCTGTGTCAGGAGCAGTCCAAAGAGCAGCTTTACATCTCCTTTAAAGTTCAGGCATTAAGACTCTTGCCTTCTCCCAAGGAGAAAAGCTGTGTTCTGCTAAGGCTCCCACACCCCCCAGCACTGCCTTGATACACTCACTGAGTCTCTGAAGTCTGTCTCTCTCATTATGTGGCATGGATATCCACCACCAGAGAGTTTCTCAGAGGGTTGAGAAGTAAATGACTTTTCTGATGGTTTCATGTGGCCTCCACAGCCTGTGAAAAACTAGAGACATCTACAGAACAGTATTTTTGCTACACCTTTCTTTTCAGCCTTCCCATCTGTGGTGCCTTTACTGGGCAGAAGATCTGAGTATCTTGGACAAGAGCCTACTTGACCTACTTTGTGCATCCTCCTCATACACTAGGCAGGAAGGACGGCTCACTTTTCTCCAGGGAACACTTCAGGACATCATACAGACTCTGTTTGTTTCTCCTCAGGCTATTCTGACCTTTTAAAGAAAAGGAATTCAGAATGCAGCTGGGTTGTAAGAATTACTCGCTTCTCTTCACCACTTCTGTTTGCTAACAATGGGTTGCCTGTTTTTAGATAAACAATAATTTAAAATAATAGTGAACATGGATATGTGTGATTTTTTTCCAAAGCTTGAATGTACAAGTGGCGTGCTGTTAACCCTGGAACCACAGGCAGATAGTAGATAAATAGTAGTTAGGGTTGCTAACAGCTGAAATGTGATCCTAGACCCATTCCCCTACTAACAGGAGAATTATAAGGTCTGTCCTGATTCAGGATCAAAAGAGAAGGATTTGCTGTTGTGTTTTAGCCATGAGGAAAGGCAGATTTGTCTCATGGTGATTCCCAGAGGCAGAGAGTTCCTGGAGTAATATGTCCTGTTCTTCAAGGACTGTTCTGCTCTGGAGAAGATTACAAGCTCGGCAGAAGATGGTCTTCTACTTGCTACCAGTGTTTTATTAAAGATAATAATTTTTCGGGAGAAGAGCAAATCCTACTGATGACTTTCCCTTCACTAAAAAGCCATGCTAACTCATGGGTTGTTTTCAGACAGATTTTGCCAGCTGCATTTGGGTCTTGTTTGACACCTGGAGTTCCAGTCTCCCTTTCAGCTGCAGTACAGTGTTGAGCAAGCAAAGCAGTTCTCTTCAGGGACTGCTGCCTGCCAGACTGAGCCCACGGGAGTGAAGGATATCCTTTCAGCACAGCTTCTGAGGAGCACAGTCCAACAGAGCAGCTTGTCTCAACCATTTGTAGTAAGATGAAAGCATGGGCTAAGTTCCCCTTTCCTGAGGGCTGTGCGCTCTGTAGGTATTAGTAGGGCGAGCTCTTGTGCCGACAGCCTGCCACTCAAACTGCAAACACACGCACTCCAGAGGTCACCAAGTCACTTATAGGAAGTGAACCAGAATAAACAGCCTCTTTATCAGGCTTTATTTTCTAGCAGAACACTCCAGCTTTGCTCTCCAAGGGAAGTTGCCTGCGGTGGGGTGCCTGGGGATTTATCTGGCTGTGGTTCAGCTGACTTACACGTTTGGTCTCCTCTCCCACATCTGCTTCCTCTTCCACCTCACGCTTGGCACCTTCTCCTTCTGGCGGGCGAGCACAGGGGTTCTGTGAGAGCCAGTTCCCTGCTCTCTGGGTTCAGGTAAAAACTGTACTGGTGATATTATCCTAGATTGAATTTTCCCGGCATTTTCCTCCTGGGAAATTAACTTGTTAAGGTGCCTTGCACATCCATGAGGTACTGGCAACCCCCTGCCAGGATCATTGTATACAGTATATCTCTGATTTTAACTGGGATTTTTTTTTTTTTTGCAAAAGCTAGGTGTGCTGTGGTCCTGGGGTTTGCAGAGGGGAGTGGGCTGCTATATTTGCCCCTGCCCCATGGGTGACAACAGTGTAGTGCTGCTCAGGCCAACCCTGAGAGCACAATGACTTGTCTCGTGCAGGGCCATCTGACAGGAAAGGAAACAGGCGTTTTTCTTACTTCCCACTCACTAAAACAAAGGATTGTTGACAAGGTCTCACACTTTTTCCCAAACTCTGTTTCTCCATGGACAACTGCCACAGTCCAGCATGTACCGATAGCATCAAAGTTTTCCTAGGAAACTCTCCAAAGGATTCAGCTCGGTGGACCACACAATTATTCATACACTGTTTGGGAATGAATGATCTGCCTGAATCAACTAGACTGTTCCTGTTTTTTTCCTTTCTGTGACATTGACCTCACACTTCTCTCAACTACCAGAATGCAGTTAGCATTTTTCATCTCTTTAGCAGCCAAATTTTATTCTTTGGGCTTCATCTGTGCATTGAATGGCTGAATAAGTTGGTGTTAAGCCTGGAGAAGAGAAAACTGGGGGGAGCTTAGAGCAGCCTTCCAGTACCTGAATGGAGCCTACAATAGAGCTGGAAAGGGACTTTTTACAGGGACATGTAGTGAGAGAACAAGGAGGGGATGACTTTAAACCGATAGTAGGTTTAGATTGGATGTTAGGAAGAAATTCCTTATGGTGATGGTGCTGACACACTGGAACAAGTTGCCCGGACAAGTTTCAGTTGACTCATCCCTGACAATGTTCATGACCAAGCTGGATGAGGCTTTGAGCGACCTGGTCTACTGGAAAAGCCCCTTCCCATGGTGGGGCTGTTGGAAATAGATGATCTCTGAGGTCCCTTCCAATCCAAACCCGTCTATGATCCTATGATTACTAGGCATACCTGCACCCACCCACACACATGCGTGCCTTGGAAGAACACAAGCCCCATCCTCCAAGATTAACCTCACTTATTCTCATTTTTAAAATATACTTAACAGTTACATGTGCCTGAGCAAGAAGAGAATGTTTAGAGAGGTGAAAGTCCAAGCACTTCAAGACTTCTGCAGGTCTGATCATCCAAACACAGAAAGATGGGACAGAAATGCTCAGTGGCTAAACACAGTACCTGAAAAATAGACTTTGAGACATCTTTGTTTGAAGTTGCAAGAAAACTCTCCATGGTGATTTCTAACCCTGAACTTCAGACCCATGAAAAGCTGGGAGAAAAATTGCATGAATGTGGGATGGCTTGCTGGGTAAGCATCTTATCATGCTTTTCTGCAGAGATTATTATTTGAAATCTCCCTGAAGAACTAATTGTGATGTTGTGGGGCCCATAATGGGGATTTGACCTTTACAGTATCCTGTTGTGGAGCATGTTTTTGGCCCTTTCCCTAAGTTATTGGTCTGTGATTTCACACCTTTCTGCATGTAATTCACATGGCAGCATCTACTGAAAAACAAGAGGGAATTCTGCTTTTCTGGCTGACTTCAGGCTGTAAGGTAGGAGGCTTCGTTGTCCAGTATACTGACAACCTGTACTTTCTCATGCTCCTGCTGTGGCACAAATGTCTACATGATTTCTATCACTGCATGATTTTATCTTGATGGGTTTATTATTGGAAGAATGCATTTGTCTTGCAATATCTTCATTTGACACTTTGGATATTTACTTTTGGGGTAAGCACAAGGTCTGAAAAATGGTTTGGAAGCCTCATATTTGGCTAAGAGGTTCCAAAGCTGCAGACTGGGCCCTTTTCCTTGCTCACAGTCTGCCCACCAAGTGCAAAGCAGCAGTGGCTGCTGGAGGGGCCAGTCAGTGGGGACAGTATAGCACTGTGTAGTCATGCTGGGGCACTGCCACTCTGATAAGTCTGAAGGGCAGTTCCACAGGGCTTTTCCTTAGGAAACTTCTGAAATCCTATTTCTGTACTTGGGAAGGGAAAAGAGCCTGCAAGTAGTGCTCCTTCCAAAGTGTTGAGTTTTTTCCTACCAAGCTTCACTCCATCTTGGTTTACACTGCATTAAAAATAACTCTATTTCCATTATGTTTAACACCTCATGGCTAAATATGCTAAAACAAGTCTGATTGCAGTTAAAATCACAGCAGGAATGACTCAGAAAAGCTGCTGGTTGGGAAAGGGTTGTTCTGTTATAGACAACTTGTATAATAAAGATGTCCCTTCAAGGAGTACCTGTAGCAGAAGGAAATCAAAAGCAGCACCTTGTGGGGAATATATGTCCTTTGGTACTGTCCTGGATTGGAGCTTATAGAAGAACATCTTTACATTCATGCAGTCTGAATATGTCACAATTTAATTGTGCCTTGGTATGTGGCTATCACTGTTTGTGTTTCTAAAAGTATTTGTTAGCAAAATGAAGCACAAGTGTCAGGCTCGAGCTGTGGGAGCTACCATGTACTGTCTGCCACTGCCTTACTGTGTGGCTTTGGGCAAGTTCTGTAATTACACTGGGACCTTGTTTCCCAGCCCTGAAACTCGTACAATAAACATCCCCCCACTCACACTAGTTTTCTGTTACACTTAAAGCCAACCACTAACTGTGCCTTTCTCCTTTGTGCCTTCAGCATTAATTTTGGTGAAGTTGTTCATTGTGATAAGGGTTCCTCTGGATAAGGGCAGCAGTGAGGTCTGAAGTGACCGGCCAGCATTTGGAGATGTGTGAGGGAAAGACACTGTGCCATTGCAAACAACTAATTACATTATCATAAGTTATTGCTATTTCCCACTGAAAGGATCAGTATTCAGAGCCTGATGCATTCTCACAAGAAATCGATGGGATACAGCATTTGCATTCATTTCTCTGAGAGCTCAGTAGATCCTTAGCCAAGACAGTGAACAACTTAAAATGGTATTTAAAACATAATTACTCTATGTAGGAATATATGTGAAGTACAGCTTGAAATTTTGGGAAAATGTAGTGCTTTTTTTTGATCTAAGGTGTTATTTCTCTCAAATTAAGCAATAAAATCTTACAGCTGTGGGGTTTTTTCTAACAGGTACTTTTAGAATAGCTTAAATATATGTGCACTTTCCCTCTCTGTGAACTGAGCTGTGGCCTCTTTAGGATGCAATGAGCATTTTCCCCCAATTATATTCTCACTCTTACTCTCCTTTCCCTCCTTCCTTTGAGTCCTGTGGAAATAAACTGTTCTAGACAACACCACAGTCTGCAAATATTTTGTCATTTCTGTATTAACACACAGGGATACAGATTAACAGTTTGGTTATTCGTCAAAGATTATCTCGGTATTGAATAGTCATTACTATTTCAGCTGCCCTGCAGAAGGAACACCAAGTTCTCAAATAAACAGAAGGAAAGCTGCCGAATTTCACGCTAGCACTGGTACATGCCACTCTGTATTTCTTGCCCTTTCTACTTCAGCTGGATAATTCTCTCTAAGTATGCTCCATACACCAGTGACTGCCACAGTACACTGCTGAGTTAAGCGAGTAGTGCTCCAGGGATGATAAACTCCAGGACTGTAGAAAATTATTACCAACCTAAGGTGACCAAGAGCTGGGTTTTTGGAGGTACCAGATCAGTAGCAGGTATAACAAGGTGGTTACTTGCTGTGGTAAAGCACTGCTCCTTCCCCAAAGCATTATGTAGTTTTGCCATTTTCTACTAAAGTATCTGTACTAGAGGGTGCTAAGGGGAAGATGCAGGATAAGGGAATGGTATCATCTGTTATAGCATCTCATTTTATGAAATATCAAAACCGAAAGTATCTCTCTGGTGCTCCAGCTATGCTAATTACCGTAATGTGACCACAAATTGGGAAACAGTACACATTTGGTAAACCAGCACGGCTGGAGGAAACTGCATTGATGTGTTGCTGTTTTGCAGTTGATTGTCCCTGGGAAGAAAGTAAACAGCGACAAAATAGACTGCTGCATTTTATTTGTTTCCCAGGCAGCTGTATTTTTCCAGAGCTCGAGTTTCTCAGATCCTCACAAACCATCCTGGAGCTCATAACTGGCATAATATGAGACTTGGACAAGCAGCTGATATAGAAATTTATGAGAGCACTCCTTTAGTTGGGACACAGGCAAATATTCATTGTTCTTTGTGGACTGTTAGTGCTTACATATAACGGACACCTTTATATGTACTGTGGACCAAAAGACACAGATGATCTTTAAGGCAGAACTGTGGATTAGTCTCCCCTGGCTTATCATCTCTGTATGATACAAAACCTGCTACTTCTCCATGCATTTTTATTTAGAGAAGAGGTATCATACTAATCCTTCAGGACCAAATAAGCAGTAGAGAATTTGAGACAACTTCCCCAAAACAGACCTGAAAATAGATGTTAGGAAGGTGCATTTCTTTCTGTTCCCCTCCCTAAGATGATGGATGAGTAATGCCAGTTTGTGCTTTGGTAGTGCATATGTCTGTGTTTATACCCTTAAAGAAAACAAGATTTAAAATTTTAAAGTAAAATAAGTTAAAAGGAGAAGAATGGAAAAGTAGATAGCCCTCTGGGTTGGTTCCCAGAGCAAACTTCTAACTCATGTTGAGTAAAAACCTCCTGGTCAGCAGCCAGGAACTTATTATTCCAACAGGTTTATTATCATGTTTGTTCTACAGTGAAAGATGGTATGAAAACAGGAGTCGCCCAGGGACATTGTGTTTTGCTGGAACAAAGCAGGAAAATTCTCAAGAGGGCTTTGTGTTGTGCAATCCAGCACTGTGCACTTATCCAAGCATTAACAAAGGAAAAAATTCCAGTACTCATAAATTTGTCACAGCTCATATGAGATGTGTAGTGACGCCAGACCAAAATCTGCTCCTGTGTGAAGAAGAGACACCCAGAAAAATACCCTTCTCTCCCAGTGAAGAAACTCTGGATTTATGTGAGAGCAAATCGGCACCAAATCCAGCCTATTGTGTTCTATCTTGTCCTTGTTTTTTAGGCACAAAAGACACCTACATTGAGTTTTGTCCGCGCTGCAGCCCCCAAACCAGTCTGTTGTAAAAAGGGCTGCTGCAGTCTCAGGACACATGATTGGTGATTTGAGGTATCTCCAGTCAAATGTTAAATTGCAAGCAACTTTTAAAGATGCAGGCCTCTAAAATACATTACTGAATTGTTGTTGGGGTGATTAAATGAAAAGGCATTGTCATTAAGATGGAAATCCTGGCCCTGCCAAAGTCAATTACAAGATTTCTCCTGGGTTGGTTGGAGGCTGGGTTCCTTCATCCATATTTTAATGGCATCACAGCTCCTTCTCCAGGGGAAACAATGAACCCTCAGGGAAAGATTGTATTTTCCTTAAATTTTGCCTTTCTGAGTGATTCTTGCCCCCTTCAGCTAGCAGAAAATCTGAGCATAGATCCCACTTGTAGCTTATGCTTTCACCTAAGGAAATAAATGGGGAAAAGAACAGGGCAGAAATCCCTTCCTATTGCTTAATATGCGGTTTTGATTTCAGAGCCAGCAGAACCAGTAGTTTTAATTGAATGAGTAATGTTTTTCCACTATTCCCGATCATCTGTAAATTAATTACTCACTGTTTTCAGCAGCACCCATCTGTGACAAGTGTGATTAGGAGATTGAGTCAATTATGAGATCACCCCAGATTTATACCAAATGCAACAGGAGTGAGGGAGCATCTGCCTCAAATGGGAGGTGAAAAGATTCTGAAGCTACTTCATGTCCCCAAGTAAGCAGACACACAACATGAATCCTTGTCTATGAATCACATTATGCCTAACAATTTTTTTTCTGTGGTTTGCTTTGAAGAATAAATGAAGCTTGCTTAGGTTCTTTTGTCCCCAGTAACCTTGCTAAAACCATATAGCCACTACTGGCCTTTATGTCCCCTGTTTTCAGATCGTGATTATTTTTTTTTCCTGCCTTTTCCAGAACTCTTCTCAAGGGTATTTCATTTAAGGTCTCCTTTCTATCTCACACAAAGAGATGACTAAATGTAGCACCTCAAAAGAAACTAGTCTGAACTGCTCATCACCTAGGGAAAACATTCTAAAAGGTTCCTGCGAGCAAACTGTAGAGAGAAACTGGGACTCTGTAGAGCTAATATAATTACGTGCTGTGAGGATACTGGGTTTGGAAAAATATACTGCTTTCAGAAATTCCAGAAATGAACTGCTGCAAAAATGTGATGCTTTTGATTACATATTGTATGGTTTAGGTCTAAAGCATGTTTTGTCATTTCTTTGATCCTCAGAAAAGACCCCAGACATTGTTCAGTGTTGGCTGGGAATAAAGAAGTTTCTCTGATCCTATGTAACTCTACTGGTGTTCTGTTTTTCCTGTAAGCATGTACGACATCCCACATCAAACAGGTCTGTTTCACATCCATGATTGCAGCAGGCAGCCAAGGACCAGACCCCCAGCTGGAGAAAACCAGTCGAGGCCTCCTGATTTTAATAGGTGGCTGCCACACCACTCCAGCATCTGGCCTTCTCATCTTGGGATGCAACTAATTACAGCAATTAATTAATTTCCTCATCCTCACCAGATCCATTCAGTAATCTGTTTTAAGTACTCCTTCCACAATAGGTTGTCTGCACCCTCAAAAATTGTTCAGAAGCCCCTTCCTTATAGTGATCCTAACAAGCAGTAGTTATTTTTATTTTCGGTCTCACCACCTGTCAAAAAAAAAAAAAAAAAAAAAAAAAAAAGTACTTGGATTATTTGTAAACTATTTTGAGGGGGTGAATATAGACCTTTCAACACCTTCATATTTCACAGAGAGCCTTCAGGGTCCCTCTATTTATTTATGAAGGTCTACCTTGCAATGAGTGGAAAACCTGTAACAACACATGCTAATAGCGGTACGTTACAAAAGAACAAATGTCTAGCAAGTGTTTGCTTAGTCCATCTCTAGGGAAATAAAACAAACTACCAACCCAAAACCCCAATGATTTCTAAGAACAAATGACCACCTTCTCTGTACCAGACTCTGTTAATTACAGCACAGCTGGTCTCATTCTGCAGCAAAAACTACATCAAACTGTGTGATACAAACCAGCATGAACACATTCTTCCCACCTTTCTTTAGCTGCCTGTATTTTTAGCAGATATTGTGAGGTCCTTGTTTTGATATTGTGATTATAAAAAGCAAGAAGAGCCAGAGAGCCATTCCCTGGAAAAACACTTTTAAAGCACTTCAGCAACTTACTTGTTTCAGAACTACAGTTTGTAATAGGCTATAGCAACAGCTTAAAAAGGGAAAAAAGGACAATTTTGAAGGCACTGAATGGAGGGATGGTCTTTAGAATTGTCTGCTGGTGCTGTGAAGCACAGACATGGTCTTTCTTTGGTCTAAGCTTAAAGACGTACTCAGGAGTAAAGGGTTATGATATAAAGTCTCTTCTTCTGTTATACAAATGTTTTTCTGGTTTCTCCTGCTCATGTGTCTAGGGCCTTATTCTAAACTGTATGCAGGGTTTATGCCAGTGAGGGGGCTGTTTGGGTTTTCTGGAAACAAAACCATAAATTCTTGTTTATTCCCAGTTGAGAATGACAGGGAGTGAGGGGATGAAGCTGTCTGTGTGTATGACACATACACTCCAGAGTAAGCTGCTCTTGTGTTTTGGTTAGAGCAGCTGATTCCCCCAGATCTGCCCTGGGCAAGATGTCAAGGTGAGGCAGTGGGAGGAGGTGGTACCTGTGCTGCATGTGTGTTCCCTAACTGCCAGGAAGCAATGTTTGCAGTGCTTGATGGTGCAAAAAAGCCCTCTGAAAGCCATTATCTTCTTCATGTAGAAACTGCCACCCTGTGAGTGCACAAGATGGCCAGGAGAGCAAACAAGCAATGATCTTTCATAAAGCACCTGGTGCCAGAAAGCACCCCTGACTGGGATAACTGGTTTGATCTCCTGTGGAAGAACTGTCCAGAACACCAAATAAACAAGCAACTGCCAGCAGATCCCATATAAGAAAGAATTTGCTCTGCTATACTCAAATGGCAGCTTGGAGAACTCATCATCACTGAGCACAAAGCTCCTACCAATGTGTAGGATGAACACAAAGATGTATTTTATCTGCTGTGTAAAAAGGACTCTGATGGATTTTGTGTTGTGATGCCCATATCTTGCTGTTTTATTGATGATTGTCAGTGTCAGAATCCATGAGTTTATGTAGTGGGACGGTGGCAAGTCATGGGAAGGAAGAGCCTGGGAGAAAAAAACCCCAAAAAAATGAAACTGCCTGGCTCTTGTCAAAACAACTCTTTGATGATGAGATAAGTGACAAAAAATGGGAAGGAAGGGGGCGACGGAGCTGATGCCTTTCTGAGATAAAATAAGCCCCCTCACTATATGATTCTAAAACACAAAGTCTTGAACAAATGCGGTTCCCAAGGAAGAGAAGAAGATGACCTAATGGCTGTTAAAGCAACAGGATAAATGATTCAAATAAACACAAAGAACAGCATAGTAAGAGGAATAATATTTAGAGATGTGTACATGAGCAAAAGGGAAAACTGCTGCTGACACAATTAAGAATAATGCTACCAAGACAGTGGGCCAATCTACTGCACAAGAATGAGGTTCAGCTCTTTCAGGGGACTCCCAAAGTGGGTTTAATTTCATGAATTAAGAGACTGCAATGTTTCTTTGGAAATTGTTCTTCTTCTCAGGCAGTGCCAAGACAGAAACCGACAGCAGAAGAAATATTAAAAAAAAAAAAAAAGAGCAGAGAAGCAGAGAGAGGTGTTCAAATCATCTCCATGATGAAACAGATCTTAAAAATACCAAGAACCAGCAACAGGACAGTTAACAAATAATTAGTGAGCACCAAATACTGTTCAAAAGACCAACATTAAACAGGCTGACTTCACTCCATTCATCTCTTCCATCTGAGGGGACTTCCAGGGATAAACAACGGAAGAGGAGAGAGTGGCATTGAGGTATTCACTGGAAGACAGTTAAATGTATGAATAGCAGGACACATCAAAGAGGTAGTGATAGAAAAGCCCAAGCAACATAGTTGGAGCACTGAGCAAAACATACAAAGAAAACTTTTGGACTAAGTATAGATGAACAAAGTCATGTAGTCCATCAGCTTGTCTTTTGTTGTTGTTTGATTTCTGTTATACTAAAGGAAATGCAGTTTAGTCACATCCTCTGTAAATTGGCAAGTCTGCATCAAAGATAACTGATTTTACTTTAGTATATCTTTCTAATGAAAAAACCCAAAACTGCAAAGACTAAAATATTTGACAAATGGTACTGGGCACAACATGAAGTCAGAGCTAACAGTATGGTATAGATGATAAAACCATCATCAGGACAAATAGGACAGAGACCTTATGTGATAGCTCGATTCTGGTTAACATCGCAGCAAAGCAAATTAGTTTTCTTTTGATCGTCAGTACTTTTTCCAAACAAATATTTGCCTAGCTCCTCACTTGGAGCAATAGGGAAGCAGCTAGGTACAGGGAAAACTTCAGCCACATCAAAATTCTAAGCCTGGTGAAGCATTTCAGGCTAAGGCTTGAGCACCCCATGCCTCTAGTGATACTGAAGTGTAGGAACTGCCATCTGAGAAGCTCCTTTTGAGGCATGGCAGTTCCTACATGCTGCAGAGGAGGCCAGGTGAACATTCATCAGAAAGAAACATAGAGATTGGAGAAGTCCAGCCTCCTGGCAAAACAAAGCAGGGAGTCTCCACAGCAGCACTGAGACTTAATGTCTTTCCAGCTAGGTGGCCCAACATGGCAGAGTCACTGACTTCATTGTTCTTGCAGAAAGCTCCTTACCCTTTCTCTGCTGAACTCCTCACCAGGCCTGTAGGCCCCATTTTCCCATGGAAAAGAAATTAAAAGAGGAGTCAAGTTCACATATCAGGTCAGCTGCCACCCTCCAAATGCAAGGAAGTGTGTCTGACTCAACAATATAACAATGACTGGGAGCTGTTCTCAAAATGGATGTACCCAACATGCATAGATAGTAAGACAAAAACTGAAGAAGGAAAGCAAACCAAACCAAAACCCAAATCATGTGTAGCGTGATCAAGCTTTCTAGAATTTTGCCAACTAAAAAATATGGGAGGAGGAAAATTTCGCAGGAAACAGCACCATTGAAAGTATGTTTGTGGGAGAATGATCAGTTATTTATGATCTTTAAAAAAATTTTAAAAAATCATAATTTCCTGTAGAAGTTTTATGTGGATACTGAAAAGCTAGGAGCAGAGGAATTTTCCAGCTGCTGCATCATCCTGTGAAGTTTTTCTTTCTCATGCAAGCTAGCTGAGAAATGGTTTGAGACTTTTATAAACCAAGGCTTTATCTCACACCTGCAAACTTGTTTTCCAACTATTGTTTTTTGGTACACTGGAGAAAATATTTTGAATGGACGTTGTGGGACCTCCACCTATCATTCTAGAGGGTGGTTGATCAAGGGACCAATTGTATCATGCTCTCTTGCGGACCAAAATAATTCCATTTCTCCTTGGACCTCTGTCGTGATTCTTGCCATTTCTCGGTACAACAGCGACAGGTTTATGTTACTCTTTATCAATGAGTGTACTGTACTGATATCCGTAGGAGTAATCTGGACTCTACAATATTATCCCTTGGAAAGTTATTCTGAGCAGTTCTAGTTGGCAGGCTTGCTTGATATGGTAAGCAAGGTCAGTCTGCAAAATCCTGCCTGCATTTTTGCGTTCTCTCCCTCTGGATTCATCCATAAAACACAAGCTGTATATAAGCATGGGACTATGGCTTACCAATTCTGTATTTCTTAGGAAACAACCAGCACAACCTTGTGAGCTCTCTTCTTGCTGGTTTTACACCACAGCAATTTTTGCAGCAGAGGATTGCAGTGCTGATTTTAGCATAAATCATTAGTCATTATTTCTTTCAGCAAAGACTTTGACAGCTTGCTGTAGTGTAGTGTAGTGGAATATTCCACAGGATGACAAAGCAAACATATGTTCAAGGATCTGTTCAAGATGCTAATTGCAACAGGGCATGAGGACAGGTGGGAACATGGTGTAGTACACTACTTTCAGTGACACACAGACCATTCCGTTCTCCAGAGGTCTTGCACTTCATTTATTTTTGGGAAGATAGTCTGTAAAACTATCACAGATGGGAAGGAGAAGAGACAAGCAGAATTGGCAGCATTTTATGATATTTTACACTACCACAAGACAGTAGGGAACTCTGGTTCATAAAGTCAATCAATATTTAAGGTTCTTCTCTCTGAATGCTCATGGCCAGAACAGAGGTTTTGGCCATCCTGTTCCCCCATCTGTACAGCAGTTCATAATGAATCATCTGCACTAGTGGACAGTGAAGAGAGTCAGTGCTTCCACAAAATGGCTTTTTTAAGGAAAACCTTTAAAATTAAAGCATAGCCATCTGTCGTGGTAAAGCACAGATACACTTTTCACCTTCAGAGAGCTTTACAAGCATTGACTAATTAGTCCTTGGGACCTGAGAGGACCCATTTTTTTCCCCCCCAATTCAGATTGAGAAGACAGCAGGGGCATCTTGTATCCTGGGGCAGGAATTCAGGCTCCCTGCAAGGCTGGAGAATTGCAATCCTTTTGCAGCAATCAATGCTTTCAAGCAGGGGGTGTAAAGTTGAGCACTTCTATCACCACTTATGCACTTGTGACAAATTAAGGGCTTTATTTTTTTTTTTTTTCACAACTGCTGCACAACCAGATGATTCTATTGGCTTATAAATACTAAATGTCCAATTTCAGTAAGGGCTGCAGATGCTCAGCCCTTTTACTGTAAAGCCATTAAGAAGGGTGTGAATTAGACCTTCACAGTAAAGAGTCTGTTATTTGTTAATTGAACTGGAAAATATTTCCCATGCTCTGGGTGTTTTTGTGTTGATTTGAAAAATACTTTATTTTTAATAAAATTTAAGCATATTTATTTATATAAATATATTTATATAAATACTTATTTTAAACTTTTTTTTGGTACCAAAATTACCTTCTGGTAACACATTGTATTTTGTACTGAATAAAATATTTAATTTTCTGCATTGTTTTAAAGAATAAGAACTTTAGATAGCTTATGTATTGAAGGATCATAAGCTTTGCCCTATTCTATCATTTAGAAGTGCCAAATTAAAAAATTTCACTTTATAAAAAAATAGTGTTTTAAGTTAAAGTATCCATCAAATTTGATAGGAATTCATTAAGAGTTGTTGTTGCCTTAAAACCACACTTCAGTAAATAGATCATTCTCCTGTCTCTGACTTCAGGCTTGGAAACTGAACTCGTGGCATTCACAGGGTGATGGTAACTCTCCAGATAAAAACCTTGGGTTCAAACTCTGCTGGTTCAGGCTAGGGCATATGAGGGACTGCAGCCTCCAGCCATTTGCCTTGCCCTCTTTGCCAGAGATTACAAACTCCACAGCAAAGAAAATTTGCCACATAGTTACAGCAGGTCATAAGTAATTGTAAATACCCATTCACAGTTTATTTTTAAATGCCAGGCTGTTGACCAAGGCTGCTGCTTCATTGTCTGTACCAGTCTGACTGATCAAACCCTTACCTGACCCTTGTCCTCTTCTCACCCTAATCACTATCATCTGGGGAGGAAACCTGCCCCAAAGCCTTGCCAAAGGATGGCCTTGCTTAGATCAGGAGATACAGTGGGGAAAGGAACATGGAAAAATGTTGAGAGGTACAGAAAAAAGTTAAGTGGAAGAGATGAAATGCAGTGACCACAATGTATTAGCAATGAAAAATATATATGAAGGGTCTAACTTCAAGGCCTTGACAAAAAAAGCAGATGGTGCTTTGAGCTATTGAATAATAGGAGGATGGCAAAAGTGAAAAAACAACAGGAGGCATGAAAGATATAAGTACTTAGGAGAACCACATTAAAACACAGGGGTGTAAGAATGGTGAATCACCTTCATCAGTTTTACCTACAAGATCTTTGCCTGAGCTTTTAAGATTTCCTCTTAATCAGTATAGTCCAACAATGATAGTACATAAGACTTAGAACCTTTCCACTTCTCTGAAGAATTGCATGCATAGAAGTTGGTTGTTTGGAAAACTGCCACCCAGTTTTTGTATATGTTTATTCTAAATGGACATTATGTAGGATACTGTGCTATCTAAGGAATGTGTGCTCAAAGGTCAGGATGCTTTAAAAAGTTCTTTTTAACCAGCTCTGAAGCCTCATGAATTTTTTTGGCACGGGCAGGCATTTTCAGCCATGAGCATTACACTCCTCAAGAAATATGCAAAATAAAATGTGAGAGCAGGGCAAAATATTTTATAGGCAAAGTGACTTTCCATAATAATGGAATAATAAATGCAGAAGGGAGAAAGGCCAAGTGCGAATGTTGAAATGCATTCACAAGTGCATTTGTGCCGCTTCTGCAGCTGATGGAGTGCCACTTGTTTATGTGGGTACATTCAGTGAAGCAGTTGGAGTTAATCACCTCATTAGGGAAGTGAGCATCCAGCACACCTTCGAGCAGTGAGCTTGTACTCTCCATTTATTGCTACTCTGCTGCCAGCAGCTGCTGTTGATCGATTAATATTATGAAAGAATTAGAATGGATGATAGACAGAACAGTCTGTTATTTCCAGCAAGAAAGTGAAAAATCTGTCAAAAGACTTGTGAGTAAGTCCTAGGGAGGGTTTGCTAGTGCAGCCCTGTTTGTCATGCTGTGACCTGGGACAGAAGAACCTGAGCTTGATAGGGAGTGATTCATGCTGTGTCATTGCTGGAGACGGATGTTGCACTACTTCTGTGACTTTGTCTGTACCCGCTTGTTTTCCCTACATGTTAAACTCTGTGTTTTGGGGAAAGGATGGCATTTATCATGAGTTTGGGTAGCGCTTATCTTTCTTGCTTGTTGAAGTCCTTATTGCCTATTGAGCACAGCTGCTCCGCAGAAAGAATGGAACATTTTATAAGGGCATGTAGTGATAGAACAAAGGGGTTTGGTAGATTTAGCTTAGATATTAGGAAGAAATGCTGTACTGTGGGAGTGGTGAGGTACTGGAACAGGTTTCTAGAGAAGCTGTGGATGCCCCATCCCTGGAAGTGCTCCAGGCAGGTTGGATGGGGCTTTGAGCTACCTGGTCTGGTGGAGGGTGTCCCTGCCTAGGGCACCCAAGGCCTGATGATCTTTGAGGTCTCTTATAACCCAAACTGTTCTATGAATTTATGATTCTATGAACTTTTCTTTAGTATTAAAGATCTGTAGTAGTATGTGGCATGGCTTAGCACTCTTCAAACCTCAACTGCACATACAACACAGCTGCTAAATTGATAAAAATAGGCCGCTTTTATCAAATATTAATCTGTATAGAAGACAAGGTGACTAGAAAATGGATGAATGTTAAAGAAGGTTTCCAGCCTGTTGAAAGAGTGAGCAGTCCCTAAGTTTTGGAGCTTTTCTTGTTTAAGTTTTCTGTAGTTTGTGTACTGGCCAGTAATGCTATTATCTACAAGGATAGCAGAGGGGTAAAGAAGTAGAAGTCTAAATAAAAATGCAGTGAATGTCTTCACAAGGCTAGCTTAGTTAATAATAACTTTGCTGCAGTTGTATCAGGAGAACCCAAATGAAATTGGAGGTGAAATATATTGGTTATCTACAAATACACAGAGAAAAAAAATCTGTCTTGGAGAACTTAGAGCTTAAACTGACAAAGTAAAAAAATAAACAAATAAGAAGACAAATAAAACCACAACAACAGAACAAAAGGAAAAAAAAGAAAGGGACAGCAGAGGAAATTAATTCTTAAAGCTCATAGAGTTCACCCATGATTCTGTGGTGGATTAAGGGTTTACAGTTGAGTCAAAACTCAGGAGTCCCAATTCCCTGGCTGCCTGGCTCTATCCTTTCAAGATGAGGGACTAAAAGGAAGACTAAAATGAGTAGAAAAAATATTGATACTTAAATGTGGTTGAAACACATAGGAGGCTTTATCATAAAATGTTACAGATATTAGGGAAGTCAGTGAGTGGTAGAGAAGAAAACACGGCATGCAGCAAACAACTCTGTTAGGTCGTGGAAAGGTGATCAGAATTCCTCCAGTGTCTGCTCCAAGGACTTTCGATACACAGAGCAAGGGGGCCAGCCCTGCCAGCAACCACAAAGCCAGCAGCTGGCCAGGGCTGGGAGCCTGCCCGGTGTTGGTTGCTTTCTTTTGTCAAGGTGCACAACTGGATGTCATGGTCTGTTCCCTAAGATGACTGACCATCAGCATCCCATTCCCTAGGTCAAGCATCAAGCACTTTTCTTCATCATTTGAGGGTGATCCAAAGTTGTTTCTACTGTAAGAGCTATTTCTCCTCACATCTGTGATGGATGAATTAGGCCCTGGGAATGAAGGGTGAAGCCCACACTTACTGGGCTATTCCTTCCATTGAATTTTCTTCTTTGAAGTTATAAAAATAAGATTTAGCTTGCACCAAGGTTTCAGAAAAATGCCTGTCTTGTTTTAAACTTTTCTGTTTAGGACCAACTTATGATGACCATTGGGCAGCTCCAATGGTTAATTGTTTTCACAGCAGCAGAAGACAAGCTCCCCTGAAGTTCAGAACTTGCTGAACTTCAACATGGAATTGTTTTTCTGTTTTTCTTAAACTTTTATAGCTCTTTCCAAGTTTTTCTTCTTCACATAGAAGCACACTGTGATTAAATCACTTCTAGACCTTACTGCTCATGAACATGAGTGTTAAGAGCAAGTACTTCTGTATTCTTGCTGTTCAGGTACTACATACTGAATATGTTGTCCTGGAAAGTTTTTTTTCTATGTCTCTTCACCCTAGTATTCACCTAGGCATATTACGATACGTAAATTTTGACACATCTGAAGGGCAGGATGCCATCCAGAGGGACCTGGAAAAGCTCACCAAGTGGGCCCATGAGAATCTCATGAGATTTAACAAGATCAAGTGTAAGGTGCTGCACCTGGGTGGGGGAGACCCTTGGTATCAACACAGGCTGGGGATGAATAGATCAAGACCAGCCCTGGGGAGAAGGACTCGGGGGTGCTGGTGGATGAGAGGCTGGACATGAGCCAGCCATGTGCACTCACAGCCCAGAGAGCCAAAGGTGTCCTGGGCTGTGTCCAATGCACAGTGGGCAGCAGGGCAAGGGAAGGGATTCTGCCCCTCTGCTCTGCTCTGGTGAGACCCCACCTGCAGGGCTGCATCCAGCTCTGGGATCCCAGCACAGGAAGGACATGGACCTGTTGGAGTGAGTCCAGAGGAGGACACCAAGATAGTCAGATGGAGGGAGCATCTCTCATACAAAGAAAGGCTGAGAGAACTGGATTTGTTCAGCCTGGAAAAGAGAAGACTTCATGGTGACGTAATTATGGCTCTTCACTACTTAAAGGGGGCTTATAAAAAATGATGGAGAAGGACTTTTTATAAGGGCATGCAGTGACAGGACAAGAGGCTTCAAACTGAAAAAGAGTAGGTTTAGATTTGATATGAGGAGGAATTTCTTTGCTTTTAAGGTGGTGAGGCACTGGAACAGGTTGCCCACAGAAGCTATGGATGTCCCATCCCTGGAGCCCTGTTCGAGGCCAGGCTGGATGAAGCCTGAGCAACCTGTTCTGGTGGAAGGTGTCCCTGCCCATGGCAAGGGATTGGAACTAGATATCTTTAAAGTCCTTTCCAACCAAAACAGTTCTACGAATCTATGATTCTAACTCCTGAAGAGGTTATTAAAGGCAAACTAAAATATGGAAGAGCAGTAACTGGCAGTAAAAACAGTTTGCAGAGGCATGTCCTTCTTCATAGAAGTACATTGGGTTAATGGCCATTCTTGACCTCTTCATTTTCTTGCTTGGCCATGCTTGGATTTCATAACTAGTCTGATGATCATAAGTATTATAATTACACAGTCTTAACTTCTAACAATTATTTTATTGTACATATATAACCAGATGAGATGGAAATAAGTCCACAAACAGACCAAAACTACTTTTTAGGATAAGACTTTATAGGTTAATTAAAACCATTCTTACATGACATTTATTTCTTTCTTCATTAAGCTGGCTGTTCTGCAAAGGTCATCACTTTCTCCACATATGCTATATACAAATGAATATACAGAAGCAGATTTACAGTCTGAATAGGTACACTAAAACTGAGTCATAATAACCCTTTCATCATCCTGACCTTTTGTAATTGTCCTGCACCAAATGCACATATATATGTAGACATGAATATAAAATTAATACATACTAAAAGCAAACTGGCAACTATAATTTAGGGACTCAAGCATGGACATCTACAAGCATACTGCATTTTAGAAAAATGAGCTTGAACCTTCTGATACAGTCCATTTTTATTTATGCCATTTTTTATGAATTTAGGTCAGATCTTCATGACCTATTAAAAAAGATCTAATAGTGTATACATGCACAGTTCAGATACTCAGTTTTTTCCATGTTCACTCTTTAATCTGTTGCAGAATAATTTACCAGGGAGGAAGGTTCACCACAGCACTGTCACCAGTAGAAGGAATGGCCCAATAAGCATTGTTTTCACATTCTGTTCCCAGAGCTGAATTTACCCCTCATAGAAATGAACATATGCATAGACAAAATATTCTCATTCAAACACAATAGACAGTGAGCATTGTTAAAATAAAGGGAAATTTATCTGTGGATTCTAAAAAGTAAAAACGTAATAATGATTCTTTATCTTGTTTCTGTATCACAGACAGCATTGTGATATGTTTTAATGGTTATGAATAAGCTTCTGTAGGTAAATACTTATACACCATTAAAATACTGCTATTCATAAAGCCTATAAGCACACTAAAATCCAACCATCTTTCCTATTGGGTGTAACAAAGGCAATCTTGGATAATTTTTGCATCAGGAAAGTTTTGGCCAGAAGAACTATAGCAAAACTTCAAAAATTGTCAGGAACTCTTTTATCTCAGGATCTAAGGTGTTCATTGTCAGAAGTGATTAATGGTTTTGATTATAGTTTTGGGGTCAGTCAAGGGGAGATTTCAACAGGCCAGGTTTCAACAGGTGATTAGGACCTACTGGACAATCCTGAAACATCATTGTTGTCAGCTGAGCCATGCAGTAGTTCTTCCTGGAAATTCTTTAATCTATCTATCCATCCATCCATCCATCCATCCATTTATCTATCTTTAAGGTTGCATCTGACATAGGCCCACTAATTAAAAGGTTTCATTCTTGGTGTTTTCTGTTCCTGCACTCCCTCTTCTGGCTTTCTAGAATTATCTAGCAAACATCTTATGCCCATGCCTTATGATCCACCCTGATTTTGGTTGTAAATGCATCAGCTGTAGTGATGAGGTGCACTTTCATAGCAGACATCAAAAAAAGGACTACTACTAAATAAATCAGGAAATTACCATAACAGCCAAGCACTTCTGTACATATCTATCCCAAGCAGAGGTTCCCTGGACTTTTAGAAAGCAAAAGTAATCTCAATCTTGGTGCTATGGCTGCCATACTATGGATATTACATAGGGACAGAGATAAACAGAGGGTTTCACTGGAGTGCCCTCTCCAGTCTTCTAGCTTGTTCTCTTGAACTGTGCAGTAGAATTTTGTCTTGAATTTTATTTTCCCAGAAACTAGTAGAATTTTTTCACTAGCTTTATTCTAAATTGTGTTACAATAGCACTGGTAAATAAACATTCTCCTGCACTGTTCAAAATCCAACTATTATGGTAATATACAGCTGAAATCAATTTTAATGATTTTCGTTGCTGAGCCTGAGAGAAAATTAAAACATAGAGAATGAAATTTTGCATTTTAAATATTGTTCATTCTTAATATTCTTCCAAACATCTTTCCTAACACTATATATCTGTGTGTTTACCTCCCTTGTGACCATACTAGGAAACTGGTCTGAACTAATATTGGAAAATGAAGTAAACAACTTTTTTGCACATCTTATGTTATATTTACTAAGCCCTTTTCTAAGTTGTAAACACTCTGGTTTCTAAGTGAAGCACCAAAAAGCATGTAAAAAATGCAGGGGAAAAGTCTCAGGATGATGGAGACTGTTCAAATGCAAACTGAATTGCCATTTACTTGCTCTGGATATTATCCATCTTTCAATAAACTTTGTGTATCTATAAGAAACTCTTGAGATGGCATGATAAGTGTTTTCAGTGTATTTAATAAGAAATATATTACATATGGACCTCACATTTTCAGTGTTGGAGTTCTACCTTAATAAAGCAACATGAAAATGTGCTTCAAAATGTATATTTAACACAGGAACCAGCATATCCATTTCAGTATGCAAAGTCCAGCTTCTCCATGAATTTCAGCATTCAAGGAGGTCCTAAAACTCAATGGCTTTAGAAAAATGGTCCTTGATTGAAGGAAATTTCATGGAGAAATTTCGGGATGCAGAATGGTGATGTTTCCTGCCCCTGCTCCCCCAGTTTTTGTTGCTGTCACCCATGCCACACACCTGCCTGAAAGGTGCCAGAGAAGTGGTGACCAGGCAGGCAGTTTCTACATGCATGAAAAGGAGCTTCCATGGTTTTGGGGTGTACTCTTAGCCCCTGTCATTTAGTGGAATCTCTGCTCTAGTCCTATGAGTACAGCCATCTGTGACTCAGGTGAGTAATGACATTTATTGCTTCACACCGGCATATTTGCTCAGATCTCACACAAAGTGTTTGCTTAGATCTGGTGTATTGTTGTCATGGTGCATTACAGGCTAAGGAGGGAATGAAGTCCCCTTCCTCTTCTGAAAGCCCCCAGCAATTCTGCTGGGTACAAAATCCTAGTAAGCAGCTGTGGGACTTTCAGAGCAATGAGCCTTTTAAATGTCAGCTGATGCATAACAGCGTTATTGTGGTTTGAGGACCTGGGTGTTGCAGGAGGGTGGTTTTATGGGAAATCACTGGAAATTATTACCCTGCATAAAGATCCTCTTGTACATAATTATATGTAAGATTAGAATCAGTAATTCTGCAGGTTTTGGTCTTCATGTATGATGGGATAGTTCACAATAAGTAAATTTTGTTACACCACACAATAAAAGTTGCTGTATCACAGCCAGGCTTCATGGCTATCAGTTCTTATCAAAGTGAAATGTACAGGACTTCAGAAAAAAAAAGAAAGATAAAGAAAACAAACACCACCCTCACTATCTGGTATTAGAAGATATAATTTGATGGCTTGCAGGGTCACATACCCTATGTAGTTCACACGGTAACTGTGGGTTAAGGTATTAAAGAAAATTAATTTAAAAAGCGCTTATTGATTACTTTTCTTTCAGGGAGATGGAAAACAAAATCAGAGCTCTGATATTTGACTTTTCCAGTGGCCAAAAGCCACGAGTTGGGCACTGCTCTCTCCCCGGCGTTATCGGGCCGCGGGGATGCTGAAGCGCCAGGGCCTGGGCAGCAGCCGGTACCCAGCGGCGGAGCCGGGCAGGGGTGAGGAGCGGGGCTGCGGCCGCCCCCTCCTGGCGAGGCCCCAGCCCGGAGCGTCCCGGCTCGGCTGGCCTCCCCCGGCAGCTCGCTGGCTTCGGGGGCGAACAGACGTGCGCCGCAGCGTGCCCGCTGCAGGGCTGCTCAGAGGCTGCGGCTCTCTGGGAAGAGAAGCGGCATCAAAACATAAATAGCTTTTCAAAAGGCAAGGAGGTAGCCCCACATCCCTCATTAGGAGCTGCAGGAGGAGGGACGCCAGCCGCACCCCCGCGCGGGGGAAGCGGAGCGGGAGCAGGCGGAGGCGGGAGCGGGTGTCACCCCCCGCCCGCAGGTGCTGCCGAGCCGCGGGACCCTCGGCCGCCGCCGGCCCGGGGCTGCACATCACGGCCCGGCCAGCAGGAGGAAGGAAGAGGAAGTGAGAGCGGCGGGTGCCTGTGCGAGCCCGGGATGGGATAGCACCGAGGGCAGCCCAGCGCACCGCACCGCACTGAGGCGGCGGCGCGGAGCGGAGCGCGGCTCCCGCGGCGGGGGCGGCCGGGCGGCCCCGCTGTGCGCTGGGGCGGGGGGTGCTGCCCACGCCGGGAGGTAGGAGAGTCTCGGTCCGGCGCGGGGACGCGGCAGCGGGGCAGGCAGCGGCGCTGGCCGGGCGGTGCAGGCGACCGCGGGGAGGCACGGGGGGCAGCCGGGGAGGAGGACCGGGACGGGGCAGGCGGGCGGCGAGCCCCGCACCTGCCCGGGCGAGCGCCGCAGCCGATCCCCGCGGCGGGAGGTGCGGGGCGGGGGGCGGCCGCTGTCGCTGCGAGAAAGAGGAAGCGCAGCGTTGTGCTTGTCAGTGCGGCGGGGCCTCGGACGGCGGCTGCCGGCGGGGGGCGGCCCGGCCCGACCCGCCTCGCACAGCGGCTCCTCCCGCCGCCCTGCCCTCTCCGCCGGCCCCCGGCCGCCGCTGCCACAGCCGCCCGCTTCTCCCCGCCGCGACTTCGCCGGCGCCTCCGCCTCCTCCGCCACCGCCTCCTCCCGCTCCTTCCCCGCCTCAGCCCCCTCCCGTGCCCTGAGCAACCCTGCCCGCCACCGGCTGCTCCTGGTGGCCGGAGGCCGCTGGCGAGGGGCGGCGGACGGGAGCCGCGCACCTCCGGGCGCCGGGGGTGAGTGGTGGCGGGGCCTCGCCCGACCCGGCGGGACCGGCGCGTCGCTGTGCGGTGGCGGGGGGCCGGGGGGCGGCGTGCGGGGCAGCGGCCGCGGCCGGACCCGCGTGGGTTAATGCGCGGGGTCAGGCCCGGGCGGAGACTGCGGCCGCAGCAAGTGTCCGCACCGCCGCGGGCGCTGCTTGGGAGGAGAAGCCTCAACTTTGAAGCAAGTGCATCCCCGCAGGCAGCCAGCTCCGAGCTCGGCGCTGGTACCCAGCCGCTGCCTCCGAGGGCATGCCTCCCCCTCGACCCGGCATCCGAGAGCTTTCTAGGGGGTTGGAGGGGGTTGCGTGTGCTCCTTTTCCTAAGTTTATTCTCACACAAGTGATCAAACCGCTGATGAAATTCAGATGAAATGATTGTTCTGAAATGTGGGTGGCGATTATGCAAAGCCACAGCGTGCAGCCTTGTAAAGCAAGTGGGTAGTGGGTCTAAAAAGTTACATTTGTAAAGTTTTTTGGCTCAAAGCCTTTGCAAAGTTTATTTTGAATATCTTTTGCTTGCAGAACTAATACAACTGTTCAGCTGTCCCCTGAGAATGGTGTAAAGTAAATACAGGAGTTCCTGAAAAATAACAGTGAGTACATTTCAAATCAGCAACGTTTTGTTGTTAACTTTATAAGAATATCCTTTAACCTGCCAAGGCTCAAAATGTGTAACAAACACAGTGAGAGTGCCAATGATAATAACGGTGGAGGAAATGTACCGTGTGTTAATTGCTTTAGTACAAACATGGTTGTCTATGAGCTGTGTTTCATGATGCTGCAGTTATGGTGTAATTCCAGCAAGGGATGTTTTGAAGTGTATTTGTAAGCAAATGGGTTTTCTTTTGCTTTTGTCCCTCAGCTGCCTGATTGCCCTTGGTTAAAATATTTGTCTTTTGAGAAGAGGGGGAAACTGAGTAAGAACTGTGCTGAGTTCTGTATCTGTGACTGGGGATGTCGTTTCCTCCTCTTTCCCCTTGTCTGGTTCTTCTCCTTTCACCCAAATGCATGCACACATGCATGCCATCTCATCTTCAGTTATATAACCTCGTAGACATTTATGGATCATTCATTGTTCGCATTAGTCCCATTCTTTCTGTGTCATTCCTACTTGATTGAGTGGCTTAGGCAGAATATTACAGAGGAAAGAAAATACATTGAAATTTACATAAAGTTCTTCCAGTTTGAGCTGCAAGTTTGCACTCTATGAAGGTTTTCTTTCCCTGATTGCACCCCCCCCCCTTTTTTTCTTTTTTTTTTCTTTTTTTAGCTGTATAAGTAGGTGGTTGGGATCTAATCTGATGACCGGTAACTAGATAAGGAGGAGGAACAGCAGCAGTGACAGCTTGCTGGTAAAAGTCCCTCTTGTGTACTGCTAGCAAAATATCCATTAACACACGTCATAAAGCTGTTAAAAGTACTGCAGCAGCTTTTAAAACTCACCAGTCAGAGAAAATAAAGATTAATATGGTTAAAACAGGAACATGATGTGAAATGGGTATTAGTAAAGGATACTGTCAGTGCAGTCTGTGGATCTGAGCGTGTGAATTGACTCGTCTAGAGGCAAACCTGAATCACAATTTATTCATACTGGAAAGGTTGCATAGGGGTAGTTGACTTTCTTTTCTCTCTCTTTGTAATCTCTTTGAAACTCAGTGTACATTACAATACATCTGCCTTCTCTGTAGCTTGCAGCTTTGCTATGAGTATCATTGTCTGAGGATTTGTTCTAATGAACAATTTGGTGATGGCGGGGAGGGGGGAGAGAACTGGTTTCTATACTTACCATTTTGTTATTTTTCCTCATATTCTCCATATGCCAGGAAAAACTTAGTAGGTGCAGAGTTGAGACAGATTTTGCTGAGGGGAGAGGAAACACTCTTACCTGCTTTCTCTGTAGTCGTGGTCACCAAAAGTATCTGCAGTTCCGCAGTTGCCGTTATATAACCTGATCATGGGTGTTCTTAAAAGCAAGTACTTCTGTTTGGATGCAACATATTGTATACATTGTCCTACAAAGTTATTTTTTAATGCCATTTTACTCTGGTACTGGTCAAAAAATGCTGACTGTGGTGTGTAAAGGTGTAACTGTTGCTGAAACACTGCTGTGTGCATTGAACTTCCTGACAGCAATGCTGTGAGGTAGTGAATTGCAGATCAAGAGTAACGTGGTGCTCCGCCCTTCCTTCCGCTCTTTGTTTTTTCTACCTAGTCGAAGTCTCTTTGATTTTAAGGTTTGGGCTCACAGACATGCATTCTCACAGTGTCCAGCCTACAAAGTGGTGTTGGAATATGATCTCATGTTTTCCATGTTGATACACAGAGAGCAGAGCTCCTATGCTCACACATAAAACTTGTTGCTTTCTTCTTTTGATACTCTAGATGGCTTCAGTATGTGATGGAGTGAGTGGCTAATGTGTATAGATTTAACTAACTAGGAAAAGGTTTCCCCAGCTCTCTGCTAGTGTACCTGCACACAAACATGCAGTGTCCTCCTGTTCCAATAACAAGCATTATTTGTTGTTTGTTTTGACATATTGCCAGCCACAATGTTTCTAATTCTGATTCTCAGATAAGGATTTGCTCCGGACTTAGATGAGGCCATCAAGTACAATTTTCCTCTCGAGCTGAGATTTTGCTGTCACTTGGTAGTCAGTTTCCTTGAAATAAACAATCTCCTTAAAATTTATAAGCTCTCTTTGTCATGCTGTGCTGTGAATGTGCAGCATGTCCTTGTATTAAAAAACTCCCCACATTTGTAGAAGGTGATGGGATTTTGGGAACCTCGAGAGCTAGAAAATATCATATACCCTTGGATCAAGCAAAAGTACTGTTGTCTCTTCTGGTCTATTTCTCTGCACAGTTATACCAGGGTCTGGTAGACTTTCTCCGCTGCTGTGTCCCTGCACTGTCTGGAAAGTACTATTTGAGTGAGAATGAGTTGGTCAGATTTGACTCCCCATTCAGTCATCATTCTATTAAAAAGAAAATTTCAGAAAAAGAAAAAGGCTTTACAGTTTTTCAAAAAAAGAAAAAGACTTTACAGTTATGTTGTCTTTGTTGTTGTTTGAACACTTGAATCTACAAATGGCTTGGTAACAGCTATCAGACCACTGTTCAGCAAGGTATGTGTTGTATCTTTAAAAGATTTCCCTGCTTTGAGTGAGGTCTTTTTTAAAAAACGTTTCTTGTATTCGTGGCAAGAGGAATGTGCCAAGTACACGTTGCTAAACTTGTGTCAATTTAACAGAGCAACTGTTTAAAGAATTTAGAATAATTTTTCTTCCACTCAAGTCAGTCACCTTTTTTTTTTTTTTTTTAATTTTCTTTTTTCTCCTCTCTCTTAAAATATAACACTGGAAAAGGAAAGAGAAACTAAAAGCAATTGGCAGAAGTCAGTACGTTGGCAAGCATTTGATAGTACTGATCAAAGAGGTGATAATATATACGTGACACTTAAATAAACTGCATGCATATGGTTTTAGAGAGATTAATGGAATAGTCACAAAATTGCAGAGCTGTCTTTTGCTCAGCATTTTTGCATCAAGCTATTTGCAAGAATTTGGTATTGTGGTGTGATCTTTCATTATTGCTAATGTGAGACACAAAAGAGAGATTGAAGATAATGTCGCAACCTTCCTGCTAGCTTCCTCTGTTTTCTGATCACTGTTAACATTGAGGAAGAATATTAATGAGAAGTCTATGCTCCAGGGGATAGTTAGCATGCTTCCTCTTCTCTCCATTTCAAGTCTGACAGAGGAAAACTTCTGTGTTCTGGGCAGGCACTAAGTGGCTGCTGCCACATGTGTGGTGCCCATCGGTAAGTAAGGTACTGATTTCTCACGCTGCTGAGCAGATTGGTTTGTAAAGCACAGGCCTGCACTCAAGAGCAAGGTGAACAGGGATTCATGTGGTGCATGCTTGCAAACCCTTGAAAGTGCATTGATTTATTTTTCCTAATGGCAGGTTTCCAGTGTATTTGATTTGTCTGCAGTAGGCTTGTTTTCAATGGCTGCTAGGAGAGGAAAGTTAATTGCGAGAAGTTAGTGGACAAGGCATTTTTTGTTCAGCAGTAAATCACACTATGATGAAGGCTTGAAGATACTGCTGGTAGGGATCCCCTATAGAAAAGTGTTTTAGTTTATGTACAAATGAACTCATTTTGGTGCATTTCTAGGGAGTAGCCTATGGAGCTTTTTGAAAGCTGAGTATACTGTCTGGAGATGTTATGCAAATATGACAAGGGACCTATTTTTACCACCTTTGAGGACATAAGTCTCCTTACTACTGTTTCTGCTGTGTTCCATTTACAGTCAAATAGCACTGATAAATTCCACAGAAGCTAGCACCAGCACAAGGGAGGGAGTGGGAACTACGAGTCAATGCTGAGGGGAAAGACTTCCCCTCTCAGATGGAATTAAGTTGATTTTAAGTGTTTGTGAAACATCATCTTCAGTAAAGAGGCTGGGGATGGGGGGTGAGAGGGTGGAAAATAAGAAAACAAATTATTCCCAAACAGGTTTATTACAAAACAATAATTGTGTCCTAGCTATGTGCATTTTCTCTTTTGCTTCTGCTTTCCTTCTGATTTTTATTTCTTAAACTCTCCTTGAAACTTCTTCTTCCACATTTGCCACTTCTACTTTGGCACCTTATTCTTCAGTCTTTTGATGTATTTATCTATCCCAGCTCTCATGATTTCAAGGTCTTTTCCCAGTCCTTGACTTCTTTATCCTGGGAACCCTTAGGTTATTATTCACATAAATAATTCTATTTAAGATTTCCAAGAAAAGCTGTGGCCTGAAGTGTGTATCATCTCCTATGTTCTTAAAATCTCTAGCTCAAAAAGTTTATTGTACAGTCCTAATTTAGAGTTTGCATAGGAAGTGTAAATCTGTCTCTGAAATATTGTGTCATCAGGGATGGTGTAATTTCTTTATCAGCTACATGGATGCACATATAATGACCTGGCTCTTTTTCTGGTTGATCTTGCTTCAACTGAAAGTGAGGATGGGTCACTGCTTCTAAGAGAACTTCAGATTCTGGAGATGTGATGGCATTAAACTCCCATTCTTTAATACAGGAGAGGAAGCTTGTTAAAGACTATCTAATCTGCCTGAGCTTTTTGCAAATTAGAGAGTGTTCATGAACCTGGCCAAAATGCTTTGTGTGGACCTTATTTTCCTTGGTGAAAATGTATGAAGTTGACAACCCATATCAAATACATCCAACATTTTGAAGTTATACAGGATATGCAGGGTTTGACAACAGGCTCAAGTAATGCTGTCAGCATTTCACCCTTCCTCCTTCAGCTGAGATTTTTATGTGTGTTTTCTAGGACTAGATGACTTGTGCTATTCCGAGGTGGTTTACTTCTAGCTCATTGTCAGCTGCATAGTAAAAATGGGAAGATTCAGGTCTCCTGATGTAGTCTGTTGGAAACTTCCACAAAATTCAGTATGTAGTTGTCCTTTCCTGTTACCATGCACACACTGTAAGTACTTTGTGCATTCGTTTGTGGACTTGAAACCCATCTCTATTCCTTCTGATGGTGACATGATCTTTCGTGTAGTAACAGGAGATGCATAAATGTTGCAGAAATAGGAGAATGATTTTTATTTTTTAAATGTAGTTAAAACAATTTTTCCTATGTTTTGGAGTGATGGAAAGAGTTTAGCAAAACCAATGTTTCAACAAACTCCTGCAAAATGAGGTTGTTTTAACACTTTCTTCCATAGATACAGACAGAGTTGTTTTAGCTAGCTATTCATATATTCTCAGTACATGCATGCATTCTGCTGCTTGAATTTGTAGCTGAAGTGAAACTATTGCTTACCTATTTTTCATTCTCTTCAGCCAACATACATTTATCATATGGTCCAGCAGAAGTTTGAGGGATATGTGGGTTTTGGCAAAGATACCTCATGTGAGGAGTTCAGGCTTTCTGTCTGGCTAGACTGGAAATTTGCAGTATTCTTCGTTGAATCTTGTTGATGTGACCGTAGCAGGGGTGACTCTTTAAATTGCTGCTTCGTATTTTAAGATAGGCGGTAATCTGTTGGGGGTGGGGTGATGAGGAATTTATAACTATTCATATAATACCCTCTGGCCAAACAATAAATCTGATTAGCACATTTTTTCCTCTATTAATAAGAAGAGAAAAATGTCTATGACACAGGTTGGTATAAAACAATTTTTTTTACTCTTGGTGCCAATGAATGTGCTTGTTACATATCAGCGCAGTCTTTTCCATTGCTTTGCTTTCTGGTACAATTGCCACATTAGTTTTCATAGCAACAGTTGTGGCTTCAGCTAGAAATTGAAACCTAATAAATGTTGGCTCTGCACATGGACTTTTGGACAAACTTTTTCAGTTACACTGAGCCAAACCAACTGAAAAAAAAAAAAATTCCTAAATGTAAGTACTTGTCCTTGCATTCTGGAAAAGATATCTAGTATACCCTTTGGTCGCTAGGCTGTTAAAATATTGGAGTATTGGTGTTTTTCTTTTTTTTTTTTTTTCTCCCCTCCCAAGATTTCTTTTTTTTTCTCCTCCCTTCAAGCACCAGCGGACTCATCTGTTGAAACTCTACCCCCTGTGGTTCAAGTACATTCCTCCTATCAACCTTTTCACCCCACCTCCCACTGTCCACATTCACACATGCGCTGAAATCTCTTCTGCTCACCAAATCTGCAAAATTCAGGCCTATAGGTGGGGTCTAATTCTGAGCTCTACTTTATGTAGGTCTAAAATCTCTTCTGTAGATATGCATAACTTCTCTTGTTGTCCTTGATCTCCTTTTTCTGGAAAAAAAAAAAGGCAAAAAATTTGAAGAAATAGGAACTCCCATTGAAGACCAAAAGACACAACATTTGGTGTGGTGGTTGGAAAAGGGAGAAAGCCGGGGGAAAAGGAGCCAGTCAACCAAAAAAGTATAAAAAACTGAGTGAAAATGTAATGTCTTTTTCATTTTGGACCACTTAATACAATTTTAACCATATTTATGGCAAATAAAGATTTGACAGCTAGTGCCAGTTCCAGAAAACAAGAGAAAAAGTGTAACAAAAATAGTTCAGACCTTGAACAAAAATATCACGTTGTTTGGGTTTTTTTTTTAATTGTAACTAATGTTAGAAGGAGGTCAGTGTGTGTGGTCTTTTTTGAAAAGATTGATGTGCATATTTTAGAGCTAAAATTGAAACTTTTGTAAAAGTGCAAATGTGGAAAGCAATTTTAAAAGTGGGGAATCATCTCACTGCCCTGTATTGCTCTGAGCCTTTCTGTGTCCTGGCTTTTTTCTCTGACATATTTGGACAAACTGTGGAAACTTGGGCATCTGTTCTGCCCTCTGTATGAAATGGTGATTTCAGTCTGTATTTCTTGGATTAGCCTTAATATGTACCCATGTATAGCATCTTTCATAAACTTTTTTTAATATACAGTGGTCTGGGCTTTTTTCTTGACCTGCTAAAAATAGCCCATTTTTTCCTTCAGCTGCCCTAGGGATTTAGCTTGTTGGAAGTGTCTCTGTGTGTGTGTTTGGGTAACAAGAGTTGGTCATGTCATGTTGTGTTGGGATGGTTTTCTGGAAGGTAGAGGTTTCAGAGACTTCATCCCCTGCAGCTGTAAATGACTCAGAAGACACATTATGATGAAGGAGAAATGTCTGCTGAGGGAGAAAGGGAAAGAAATAATCTGCATAATTTTAAATCCACGTTGGAATTAGAGTTCTATTTTGAAGCAAATACATAAATAAAAGGGTCTTGGGCAGTTTACACAGGGATTTTAAATTGGTCTCCTGGCTCATAGGCCAGAGGGATCAAAACATCCACAATTCAGTGGTGCGTGGATTGAAATTAAACCAGTAGGTTTTAAGATTTTTTTTTTCTATATGCTCCAAATTGCTTAAATTTTGTAAAATTATTAATTTCACTCTAGAGATGGAGAGGCTTTTAGCTTTGAATTAATTCTCTATAATTAATATATGAAGGTTGAAAAAAACAGCTGTACTGACCTATAGGCTATGTTTTCTAATTAAAGGGATGATGGCATGAGGGAAAAAGCAGTTGGACTTCCCTCCCCTAAATCAGTACATAGAGAACCACCAAAATAGACTAGAAAATCAAACTTAAGTCAACCCATAGGTCCTTTGTTTCCAACGAATTGTTCTTGCTGTGTTCACTGGTCTTCATAAGCTTGACTAAGGGGATAAGCCTTGCTTTCCCATCTTGAGGCTTTCTCTCTTATCTATTGAAATTCAGAGTTGAGGGCCCCCTTTAGAGAATATCCTGTCAGTAGCTGTCTCTTCTGTAACAAAGAAGCCCCAGCTGTGGATGTGGATTGAACAGAGAGGTAGCCTCTCAGGCTAGCAATTTGGAGTCATTTAGGAGAACCAGTAGTTTTAATTTAGTTTGGAAATGGTAAGCCTGAGTCAGTGCCGTTTTCATACTGCTGATGTCTTGCTTTTGAATTCAGACAGTACCTGGGCAGGTCCAGTGGTTTCTGCTACAGGTTGTTTATGAGATATGTAATTTCATTGTTATGACATTGTGCTACTATGTAGTTTTAATGTGATGGAAGAGATGTTGTAAATCACTGGTTTGACATCGGAAGAATGTAGTTTTGGTCTTTGCATCAGGTAAACTGGTGCCCTGAGTGAGTGCATCCTCAGGATTGCTGCCCTCCAATGTTTCAGCGCTATCACTGTTCCAACAGGAAGGAAGGAGAGGAGAATTCAGGTGTGCCACAGTGCAGATTCTGGTAACAAGTGCATAACACCAGTGGACAGGGCTCATAAAATGTTTTCTACATCTTCTAGCTTCTTCATCACAGTCTGTTTCCAGCAGCCTCCTCTGTGTTGGGATAGACAAGTGTTAGTTACGGATGTATAATTACAGCTAAGCATGTAATTAACTGCATTATCAGTAGTAGCCAAGCAGAAAGAGAGTTGTGAGTTTTCATTATGGTGGTCCATGTGTGTTGTCATTTCATATGCCTCACTGCATGAGACAAGAAGCATGACTTAGAGAAGCCTTGGGAGAAAAATATCTTTGTTAAAAATTAATCTGGATCACAGAATGGTTTGGGTTGGAGGAGACCTATAAAGATCATCTAGTCTCACCCTCAGGACCTATTGTTTTGTCAAAAGTAGTGCCACTGGAAAAAAGAGTTATTTAGTTGTAATACTGTTAGCTTGTGAGGGCTGCAGCAAGATCTCTTAATTTACGGTATTTGCTGAAAGAGAAAGGTAAGTCTGGTGCTGCCAATGTGGTCACTTGATCTTTACCCACTCTGTGGAGAAGTTACAAGTGGGAGCAAGGCAAGGTTGTGTTCTGTATTGATAAAGGTAACCTGAAGTGGTTAGAAAACTTAGAGGTTGTTTTGAGCATCTTCTCAAAGTTAATTTAAAAATACAAGGGCAGATAGTAGGGTGAATGTAGACACAAAGAGATATATTTGCAAGCTATTTTCTGAATAAAAGCTGGGAATTGCCTCCCCTAAAGACCACACGGACAGTATGCTCCAGATTGTAATATGAGCTTCTTGCTGTAGTTGTAGTGTTTTGGTGAGATGATTTAGCCAAACAGGGCAGAAAAGATCTGCAATCAATTTTTTTCAGATACAGACAGAACTGAACTGCTCTGTCTGTTGAATAATATAGTGGAATTCCCACCAGATACTGGGAAAAGTTCAGGGCAGCTCCATTTAGGTTTAGCTGTCCAGTATTTGTATTGAATAAACCTACATAGCTGTAGATAGATAGAAATTCTCGAACTCTTGGTATACTAAAGGCAAAAAGTGTTTCACAAGTATTAAATTCAGTTTGAGATATCTGCTACTGTTTTCATTTTTTAATCTAATGGTGGCATAAAGCCTATTGAACATGAAGTCAAAGAAAAAGGCACATTTTAGAAGGCACTTTGTCAATGGAAATGAACATAGGTGGTTTTAAATTATTACTGGACAGCTGAATGAGCTCTTAAAGGAGTGTGCATGAAGACTCTGGAAATATCTAGATTTCATGAGTGAAGGACCGTCTCTGCCTTTCCCCTCTGAATTAGAGTGGATTGTCCTGAATAATTCTGTAGGCAGTGGTTCTGTCTCATGAGCAGTACCTGCTGCATATTACTAAAGGTTGTCCATAGATGAAAGACCATAAAGTAGCAATATGATGTAGTTGAAAAATACTAACCCTTGACATTCTTCATGATTTAATGTTTTGTATTCATACTGATTTTATATTGGGATATCTACACTTGGAACTGAAAAAAAACTCTGAAGGTTTGGGGCTTTTGTGTGTTTGGTTTGGGGTTTGTTTGTTTTGTTTATTTCAAAAGAAAACCTTAATCTGTGACTTTTTGCTATCTTAATGGAGAAAGCTGTCCAGGGGTTATCTTGTTCTCATACAGTGAAAGCTGGTAATAACTTGCCATAATACTTCCAATAAAAATGTTAACCAAATAATTCTGAACAGCTGGCATAACTCAGTTTCTCAGGTTCTCCTGCTAAAATAAAATCATTTGGTACAGAGGTGCTAAGCTTCTAGAGTATGGCCTTTAGAAGAAGAAAGAAAGAGAATTATCTCAGTTACAAAGTGCTGTAAATGTTGCTTCTTCAGTTGAGAGCTGTGTGTAACATCTTTGTGCAGAGAATTAGTCCACGTAGTCACAGTTCAGCATTTAAAGCCTTGAATGAAAAAAATTAAGTCAAAGAAAGGAAAGCACCTTCCTCGAATTGTGTAAGAAACTGATGCAGACTTAAAATATGCAGAGTTCCTTTTTCCTTTCTGAGGTCTAAAACTGGTCTTCAGCTACTTTTGGTCTCATTGAGGAACTCAGGAAATCAGTGAAAGCTGAGTGTGATACATGTGATAATTGCAAAGGCTTTTGCTATTTGCAGAACAATCTGGATACCTCATGGGAAGAAGTTATCTGCTTCTTTCCCACTGGTGTGCTACTAAAGCAGAGTATTTAGGAAGAGAAGGAGCTTCTCTCATTTTGTGTTGGTAGAGCAACTATGTCTTAGGAGCAGCAGTTTCCCTGTTGTTACCCTTGTAGACAGAGACTGGGTTGCTTAGACATTGGCATAAAATAAACTGTCTTTCTGTGATAGTTATTTTAAAGTATTTCTGACAAAAAACAGTGTCTTTCTGCAGTTGTCAATGGCTTGCCTTGCACAATTGTTAGAAGAAGAGCAAGACTGTAGGAAGAACCAACAGAAATTTGTAGCGTTTGGCCTCACCACTTGCTTCTGCAGAAATGACTACAGATACTAGAATGTTATTTACATCTGTGGGTATATGGATCCCCAATGTAATATGTTTTACTTCTATTCTGCAGAGCATTTTTATGTCGGTAGGAGGAGCAGGTATTCATTGCTGGTGAAAAGCATTGTACGTTACCTGCCCCTTTGGAAGGGAAATTTTATGTGTTTATATTTAAAAGCTGCCAGTGCCAGAGGCATTTTTTTATTATTCTCATTTTAAAAACCATGTCTTGGACTTCCTTATCTCCTCTTACCAAAACAAAACAAAACAAAACAAAAAAAAAAAAAAAAAAAAAAGAGATTGTTCAGTTTCAGGCTCTTTGTTGGAACTGTATTGCCAGGAGCCTTCCTGGCCTCTGGCACTATCAACAGAAAATGCAGCTCTTGAAAGAATGGAGTATAGTTTCCAAAGGGCTGCTGGAGGGGGGAGAGGATACCAAGACTGGCAGTGAAGGGCAGAACTTGGCATTGCAAAGAAATGGCAGAAAAAACATTCAGGTTCCTTGAAGATTTTGACGATGGTAGAATAAGGTTGAATGAAGGCAGAGAAAAGAGAAATAAAACAAGTGGAAGGGGAAAACATTAGCAGGCCCCAAAAGGGGAGGGGAAGGTATTGTCAGGTTTATTTAGGTCCTGTCTTTCTTTCAAGATAAGCCTGAAAGAGGGAATTGGTGCGCTCTAGTGCTTTAGTTTAGCAATTTAAGTGTATGTGATATATAATTTTGGGGGTTTCTCCCACACAAAGTCACACAGGCTTAGTCTGTCAGGTGTCTGGAAACTGAGGTTGAATATGCTGAGCCGTTTTATAACTTACAACTGACTGAAGAGTAGAAGAGCAGAACACAATGGCACATTCATTAGGTAAATATTCCTCAGTCACACCTCACAGCTCTAACACATGCTCATTTTTATATAATATATTGCCCAACAGGATGCAAGATCACTAGCTGGTGGCAGGCAGGAGTGTAACAGGTTTGCAAACAACATTTGCACCCTCTGCGGAGAATGGGGAAGCCCAAGTGGCACCTTGGATTTTCCTGCAGGTCAGGAGGCACACAAACTGGCTGCTGCTTCAGAATGGTCACTGGGCTTTCTTATTTCTTTTCTTTTTATTTCTTCCCTCTCCATCCTTTCTGTCTGCTGTTGCAGAGGCTGTTTGAGTCCTCAGCAGACAGCGTTACGGGTTGTCTACCATAAGGCTGCAGTGGGAGTAAGGAAGCTCTTGAGATTTTAAGGCCAATCCTAGATTATTCTGGGTCTTTTAAGGTGGGTGGGTGGGCGTGAAGACAGGAAAGATTCTTATTAAATTACAATTAAATATGAACTTAACTTTTGCTCCTTTTAATTCAGCACAAACCAAGACAGATATGGGTCATATTCTTTTTTGCAGTACAGGTATGAATAAGGATGGAGAAAACAAATGCACAGGTCAGATCAGCTGTGTGGGAAGCACCCATCTTGTGCAGCTGCAGCTACGCTCCTGGCCATAGCTACTTTCTGAACAGCTTGGAAAGTCTTCCTATGAAGATTTTTGCTATTTAGGCAACAAGAGATTGTAGTCTGCATTCAGGAAGCATTATTTAGTCAAAATATTTGGCTTTTATATCTATGCAAACACACGCATGTGTGCAAGCCTGCAGTATAGCAGCACAGTAAGGTCTATGCTTATTATTTTAGCGGTAGTGAATGTTAAGAAATTAGCCACTAAACTAGATGAAAACTGAGTTCCTGCAAATTTAATTGGAACTGTGGTTGGATAAAGGACACAGGCATATGGCTGTGTTCTTTATCAAAAGAATCTGAAGTCTGCTGGCTTAATGGTTTTCATCTCATTTCAGTGGCCTTTGACCCTGAGAATTTTGTATAGCTAATAAATTCAGCCACTAGTGAATTATTCGCTATTCATTTCAGAAATTCACTATGCTACAAAAGTTGTGATGTCTGTCTTGTAGTGAGGATGAGCATTATGCTGCAGCATTTGGGTGTCCCGGGTGTGTAGTGAGGCACAGAGTCAAAGCCAGGCTGCTCTTTGCTGATGTAAACACATCTCTGGCTTGCTGTTGGAGTATGATTGCTTGGATTATACTGTTGCTCTCAGAAAATGTTGGGGTTTGTTTCCTAAGTGTCTCTTGGAGGGTCGCCTTTTAAGCATTGAACATCATTTGTAGTTAAGGAATCACAGCATATTTTCTTAAAAGCTGAAAGGAAATTAAATTAAACAGTCCTCCATGCTTTTCTGACTTCTGCTTTAGGAAAGGATGCCAGATATCAGTGTAATAGGTAACACATTTGAAAATTTTTTCTAAATGTTGTTGCAAGGCCTGTGGAAATGACTGGATCTCTGGAGTGTTAAAAGAGAATAAAGTTTTATTGCTAGCTGTAAAGCTACTGGTGGAGGGAGTAGTTACACTAAAGCAAGATGAAGTTTAAATTTAAACAAAGCTGTCTGTTCTGCTCCATATAGGTAGATCCATGTAGGTATACTTCTTCTGAAGTAAGCACCTTTTTAGAGGGTCTTGGAGAGGAAATGTGCTGTGTTGATTAGTTTATGGGCTTGTGGATAAACTTAGATTCTTTCCTTACCCTTAATCCTGAAGAGGAGCCACACTGTCTTCAGCATGTATCATTTTACTTTAATTGCAAATTTTATCATGGAGGCAGGCAAAATGAGGGGACAGAAATAAGTGTTTGCAGATATAACTTGTTGTCCTGACTGTTTGGCACTTCTAAATATCAGCAGCATGTGGATTTACTGGCAGGCCTTCACGTAATATGGAGCTCCAGCAGTGTGGCAGCACTTACTAATAACTGACTAATTGTTTCTGTCACACCTGCACAAGGCTTTCTATCTCTCCAAAACACATTAGCATTCCTGAGAAGTTACTGAACCATGATGAATCACAAACACATTTTAAGTAATTCTTTTGTGATTCTCCTTGGGCCAAGTACACCTTTTCTAAAAAATACCTTATTTTTCTATCTGGTGAAACCTTGTGTTTTATTTAGCCAGAGAGCTGAAAATCAGAGGAATGAAACCCTCTCTGTGTATTCAAGCTAACCTTTTAATGGGGACTTTGTATTCTTGCTTCTGACTTTTTACCTCTGAGCTTCATCATGTGATTAGATTAAAAACCTCTGGTCTGTGCTGGTTTTATTAATGAAGTAATACGGCTAGATCACATGATGTGACACATTAGTTGTGAAGCTTTGGATGCCAGTTCTGCCACCTCCCTGGGTGTTCACCCAGCTAACAGCCGGTTTCCACGGAGAGCCGTGTCCATCTCAGTATTGCTCACTGAGTCAGATGATGGTTACTTGAACTGCATGGGAACTCCACAAGCCTTTTCCATATGAGAGTGCCTGTGCTATTCCAGGATCTTGCTGTGATCTCACTAGTACATGCCTGCCAAGTGCTTAGCTTGATTTACTGTTCTCATTTTTTATGTAGACTTAGACAATCATGAAAGGAATGATTAAATCAGAGTGGGAATGACTACGCAAATAACTGATGGAAGTGTAAGAGTGAACAGCAACAGCTATAGAGTTTTTTAACTTCAGTTATTTATTTGAAAAGTTCAGTGATGATACGGTTGATCAAAAATGCTGTGTTTTGCTGGGGCTGAAAGGAGATCTTGTGCAATGAAATGTAAGTATTAGCTGAAATCACATATAAAAGAGAACCTCGGGTGTAACTGGTGTTTCCAGCATACTAAACCAATACTTTAGGATGGATTTCTGCTGCAAGGTGTTGTATTAGGTATGGAGAGCAAGCAGAACTACTGCTTGAAAGAGTTGAGTCATTCCTGCCACCCTCTGAAACAGCAACAGATTCTGTTGCTTCTATGTATGGGATCTGTCTCTCTTCTTTTCTACTCTACTTATAAATTGTCAACTGGCTCAAACCAAGTCAGTAGCACAATAGAGGTCCCGAAGATACAAAGTTCAGACAGGTTTTTGAAAGTAAGACACTGGACAGAGCAGAAACTCTAAGGGAAAGGTTCTGGTGTGAACAGCTAGAGGCCTGCACTAGCAATTCAGATGGGTTTGCCTTGACACTGCTGCTCACATGGAAGCTCTTTGCTCTCTTTGGTTAGACAAATGTATGAGAAAACGAGTCTTTCACTTTTTTAAGGAAAAATGGAATTAAAGTTCTGAAAGCCAAAATTGGTACTAAAATCAGATTGTCAGCTCTTAACTTACCTGACTTCTACCCTGAGACTTGGAGGGTGTGACTTTACTGTACACAATGTCTCAGTGTCAGAGTAGTTGTAGAATGCTCTGGATAAAAAAAGATTCAGGCTGCTCTAGCAGTTTCATCAAAGTGTTTAAATAAAAGTACTTGTAAGCACTCACTTTAAACATTAAAAACTTCAAAATGCCAATGACTATATTTTAGACACTTTTAAGCAGTCCTGTTCTGCTCATGGAAGAGTACTGCTAATGAAAGAGACCTAACAAAACCAAAAAAAAAAAAGTACTCTATGTCCATATGGGAGAGTGCTGTGCAGATGGTAGACAAATACAGATGAACAGTTATAAAATCCTGCTGTAATGAAGAGCTCAACTAAAAAGAAATTTTCACTGCCCAGTAAGGATGGATTACAAATTAATTGTATGTGTTTGATAGGCAGTTGTTTGGAGATTTAAAACATTCTAAAGCATGAACCCATGTTGCTAAGTTTTACTGTAACTGTAAAGTCCACAGGTTGTTTTTTGTCTTTTTATAATCACTTTAAATTCTGGAGGGATGCAGAAGTGAAGAACATGATGGTTAATGAAAATAAGACATTAATTGTTTCCAAATGCTGGCTTGCTCGTTAAGTAGAATTTATCTCCAGTTGGAGGAGCCATGTAAACTCAGATGGTCAGTAGCTGTCAGGGCACCAGGCGAGGTCTTAGAGCTGGTCTGATAGTAGCTTTTACTATAACTTTCCTTGGGCTTCAGGTGGTGGCTTTGTTCTTCCTTTTGACCTGCAGCTAGCCAAGGGCCTGACCAGGCTGACTTTTCTGGCTGGTGCTGGGAGAAAGAAATTGGGAGTCTTGGTTTTCCTCCTGGCCAGTAGTGCCATGACTTACTTCTGGTACCTACTCATAGATGAAATGAGTAGGTGTTGTAAGTCAGTATCTTTCAAATTTTTTAAATAATTACTTCCCCTCTCCATGTTTAGCATAAATTTCCTCTTCAGTTTGAGCACAGCATGCTCCCTTGAGTTTATGTGTTTCCCCATTCTAACACTTTAGATTAATTAAGGACCTTTTTTTTGGTGATACTGTTCTACTCTAAGCCCTTGTAGTACCAAGACTCGTGGACTGTCGTAATGTACATTCACCAATTGAATTATAGCTGTCACTGCTGGCTGTGTCTTAGTCCACTCCAGTCCCAGTTGCCTTTCTTGCTCTAGTCTCTGAGGTTTTGGTCTTTTCTGCCCTAAGTGTTTAAATTCTCACATGTCTATCTCATTTACAGATCTTAAAATTAGATTTATTTTCAAAGTCCTTTCCTAGAAGGAATGTGTGGGAATGTGTGTATTAACCATAAAAAATGTCAGTCCTTTGGGAACCACATCATTTTACAGTTTGTGTTCCTACCTACTGATGTTTTTAACTAGGCCATGCTTTCCTTTCTTTCCTTCCCCCCACTTCAGGGAACACTATTTGAGGTGAACTTTCTTCCTTTAGGATTTTGAATCCCAGTTAGAGCAGGATTGTTTGTCTTTTACAGACATTAATTCTAGGTTACCGCAGTCCTGAATATTATGTGCCTCTTCTGGGTTTGTGGGTTAATGTTAATTTAATGCAATTATTTTCAGCCGCTGTCTATTCCCTTTAAATCCTGTACTCTGCTGTGCTAAGCTAATGAAACACAGCTATTGTGGTGTACTCTGCTGCTCTGCTTGCTAAAGTCTGTTGTAATGTGGAACGCACTAACTGAAAGAGATTCTCCTGTCTGAAGCACATGGAAGTTGGTAAAGGGCTGCAAGATTTTTTTCGTCCTTCTAAATACATTTTTTTGCTTAGTCTTTTGCCTCTTCCTTACATTTGGAATCTCCTTATTTCCTATGTGTCTTGGTTTTAAGAAAAAAAACCCCAGGGTCTTAAAGTCAGTTGGTGATGGTATGGAAGGAAGGAGATTAAAAGCCTCTGGTCTGCTGGTTCACCTTTCACTCTAGTGCAGATGCATCCTGAGCATCTCTTACATGTTTTAAGAACCATATGTTCAGGATGGTGGAAGTTATGCTGGTTCTTATACACAGAGCATCTGGAAGATGTGTTTCAGGATATTTGTCGTGGTCAAGCTCTTGGTAGCTTATTGTAACAAGAATCACTATGCTCCCTGGGCTGGACTGCTTTCCAGATAAGCTAAAAATGCCCACCTACTTGAAGAGGGTGCAGGATTCAACTTGAAGTCAGCAAGATGACTTCACTGCTGTATCATGTAGGAGGAGAGGATTCACTGCAAGGGAGGCAACATATGTTTAAACTTAAATATCGTATAATTAGCCAAACTGGCAAAGGAAACTGTGAACAACATAAGGAATATGTATTAAGTCCATTTTATGATGTTTAAAGATTTCCCCAGTGTGAGAACCCCCACCCTAATATTAATATTTTTAAAATGTTCTTACTAAGGTATACATTTGACTTTGTCAGCAGTAGTTATGTCAGCAAGAGTTGAAGCTTGGTTTGCTCAGTTTCTTCCCCAGGTGTGTTGATAACACCTGTTGTGGTGGGGAATAAGCTCAGTCTGGGAACCCATCCAGGTTAAAAATAAATTTTTTCATTTTATTCAGCTTATTTTTTTTCTGCTTGCTGGAGGCTTGGATCAGTTCCTCATGTCACACCACAAATGGTTTGCCTAATGTGACTGAAGGGCCCTGCTAGAGGGAGGGGATAAAGCAGGAGAGAAGGGGGAAGAAAGGACATGAATGGAAAACTGGCCCCTGGGAGAAATGCCTCTGTAAATAGACTCATAGGGGAGATTGTAGGCGTCAGTAAAGCTGTAGCAAACTCGTGAATGAGAGCAACATGCCACTCTTCCAGCTGTACATATTTTTAAATAATATTAGCAGGTTTAACTGTGTGGGTATTCTTCATTATTTAAGTGAAAAGATGATTTTATTCTTGGCATGGCAGATCCTAGTAGAACCAGCCCCCCTTTTCCGATTTTTTTTTTCTTTTCTAAGGTATTATTCAAGCCTATAGGCTGTTTTTCACCAACATTAGCAAGAGGAAGTCACTGCCTTGAAGATATTGGCCTTATTGGACAAGATCATACAGAATAAAATCATACAGAGTCTGGGAGAGGAGCTGTGGCACCAAAAAGCAGTTTGGCCAAGTTCTGTAAGTGGGTCAGAAGCTGAGTCAGTCACCGAGGCAGGTCTCTCATGTCTGTTAGACTTCCTATTCCTAGCCCTGTCACACTGCCAATCTCTTTGGCTTTCTGCAGTAATCCCCTTCATCCCCTAGAGCTGGACCTGAAGCTGCCGACACAGGAGAAAGAAGGGGGAAGCAACAAGGGGTTTTGTTTATAAACTTTTCTCTGTATAGCATGCGGTGTCTTGAAATCTGCTTGTTCTGGATGTGACATCCTTTTGTTGTTTATGTTTGTTCTGTTTGGGGGTGCCAGCAGCAGCTCCTTGCTTTGAATGTGCGCGTGCGAGGTCTCGGGATGAAAATCCTTTAGCAGCGTGATCTCTTACGTGCACTGACTGAGAGCACTTCTGCTGCCTGCCTTAAACCCCTTGCTGTACTGGTGTTTGAACCAGGCTAGCTATCAAATCCTTCTATCCTTAGTGCAAACTGTACCACAGGAGTGCTTGTTAACAACCTTTTGTACTGTAGCCAGACTTAGGAGGAAACAGTGGTTTGTACATCCTACAGCAACAGTGTTGCTACCATAATAGATTTTGTGCTTGCTTGCATCTTTCTTTCTTTTTTTTTTCTTAATGCAAAAAGAAAAGCCTGAAAACTGAACTTTTCTGAAACTTTTCAAACTCTCTTTGTTTTTCATATGGTTTCAGTGGAACCATGAGATACCTCTTTGTCTGTGTATGAGGTGCTGTGAGGGAATGGTTCTGTTGAGCTTAGCTTCATGCTAGACCTTTATGCTTCATTGTAAGAGGGTTTCTTCTGTGGCCAGAAGAGTTTTACACAGCCACTGCTAAGTGCTGAAGAGCTGGTAAAAGCTTTGTGAAAGTCTGGGAAGCAATTTTCATTTGAAGGCTCATGTATAATTAAGAGTTGGACTCGATGATCCTTCCAACTAAGTACTCTGTGAATCTGTGTAGTGATGGCCTCTTTGGTAGTCATGTACCACCTTATTCTTTGGAGTTCTGATGTTGCGTATGAATCACACTCTCATATGGGTCTAATTTGTTTATTAACTCCACTCTGGTGTCATCTATCAGAAAAAGCATATTATTTCTGAGATTACTCAGAGAGCTGGCACAGTAAAGTGTTTTATGGAAAAACAAACAAACAAAAAAAAGCCACCCTGTACAGTTGCCAAGAGTGTATCTGCTGTCCTTTTCACTTGGAGTACCACCAAACAAACTGGAGAAAGACTGGTCTCCTATCAAGTAAAGAAAACAAACAAACAATGTTTTATTCTCTTTTATGTTTGTAAGTGATGAGAAAGGGAGAAAGTTGGTATAGGTTGATGATTTCAGAGTAGGGGGGAAAAAGACATTTTTTAATTAAAAAAACCCCATTTGTGTGAAGTCCATCTGTGACAGCAATGTTTTTACACTGCCAAAGGACGTCTTGGCTAGTTCTCTCACAAACTTTATAAAGAAATATGACATGTTGGAGCTCTAGTAATGAATGTACTCCTGAGGCTGAGAGGTTTCCCATAAAAAATGATTGATTTTTTTTCCCTAACTGCATAACTTTGTATCACACTGAACAGCTAATACTGGATTCCTTCATCATCAGATGAGTCTCCTGAATAGCTGTGTTGGTTGTTCTAAAAGTTTTGTAAAGCAGGGTTGTTCTGGTCTATCATTCTATCATTACATCAGCTTCAGCTGTGGCTTCTTACAGCACTTCTGTCTTAAGTTTATATTCTAAGTATCAGGTTCCTTCAGTTTTCTATCCTCATCTTATACACACTTTTTTCAGATTACTTAAGGCACCCTTCATTCTGCTCGTCACTGTACTAATAGTGATTCCAAGCTTATTGGGTTTTGTTTCATCTTGACTTTGGCTTTTTCTGGGCTACTTCTATGTCTGAAACGCCTTACCAAATTCTGTTCCACCACACTTGCCTACTTGTCAGCAAATCTGTAGCAACAACTCTAGCTCAGAGGTGCTGACAGAAAGCGATCAGATCCAAAACACAATCAAAATATTCTTCATTCATCACTGGCTTCTTGCTGCATCTTGTCTATTCCCTTTTGTCATTTAGATTTTCAGTTTCTTAAAGCAAAAGACAATTTTCTTTGTAATTTGAATAGCACTGAGCACTTTTCAGGTACTTAATAAATACCAAATCAAATAATATATATCCACATAATAGCCTGTTTTTACACAAATCTCATAGACTTGTCTTTTATATTGCCTGTCCCTATTTTTTATTCACCTTGCAAAGCAACAATTACACAGTGCAGTGTAGCATTGGAAGACAATGCTTTGAATTAGGTACATTACAGGTAGATTTTCTCATAGTTCTATGGGGGTTTTTTGGTCATGCTAGTTTTGGGGAAGGTATTTTGGTTGGGTTTTTTTGTTTGTGGGTTTTTGCCTTTGTTTTGTTTGGCGTGTTGTTTTTTGTTTTGTTTTGTTTTTTTAATTGATTATGCCACTGAGGTTCAAGATATGTTGTCATTACAATGGTACCTGGATGGCACCTTATATTACATAGCTCATTGTAACTGTGAAGCCGGTTGGGTCAGTGTGGATAAACTTTGACCCTTCAAGATAGTTGTTGGGGAACTGACTGATGTCCCTACCCTTATCTTCTATATAGCTCTGGATCTAGGCATTACTAAGTATTTCTGCTGCTTTCTAATTAATTTGCTGTTGCTAGCTACTTTTTTCTTCTGCTGGAGCGTGTGTTGACAAAATTATTTTTAAAAGACTGTGGACAGGAACATCAATCCACACTGAACTGGGGACTTAATAGGGCACTACAGCTACACCCAAGCTGTGTGGCAGGTGTATATCATGATCACATCTTGGTTGGCCTGTGGAGGGCTGACCCCATCTGTCCTTCACACAGGAGTTTTCTTCTGGTGTAGCCTCGGAAGGTGATGGCCTTATCTCACAGATTAAAGGTGAAATCACAATGTGACTTGAGCTTAGAACTATCTTTAGGTGAAGATCCAGCCAAAGGCTTTAAGAGGCATCTGTGCCTTGTCAGGCCACCTGTGCTAATGGCTATTTCATTCCAGGTGAACTTTCTGTATTTCCTCACCACATACACCGTTTTAATTCTGAAGGAGTCTGTTTCAAATGCCATCTCTTTTCGTCAGGTAATGAATATTCTCCAAGTTTAATCTTGAAGAAACCATATCAGGAAAGAGAGAGTGGTTTGTTGTTTCAATGGCAATGTAATTCATCTTGCACCTCTTGGTGTGACACCAGTATTTGCAAATACTTTGTATTTTGTGCAGTGAACAGTCCTAGTTGCATCTGCTACATGTATACACCCCATGAGCTCTGTGAGTTACCCATCTGTGTTTCACCACAGTTTTAGTTATTCCAGGCATATGATGGAATTAAAGAATCCATTTCTCTGGGTTATCATCTTGCACGTATTCAGTTAAGTTGCATATGCTTATCCTTGTTTCACTCCAGATTTTATTCCCAGGTACGTTTAATAGTCACAGGATGAATGCTTTTCATGTCACATTTATATTGCTTGCACATTTGGTGAGAAGTTGTGTCTTTTTGACCTTTCCAAACCAAAGTAATTCTCGTAAGAACAACTGAGGTTCAGGCTCATGTCACTGGAGAAGATCCTGAGTTTTGTTTCTTGCTCCCAAAGCTGAGTAAATTTAAATTATCATGGGTCCATTTGAATGCTGATTTTGCTCCTGTATTCTTTGCTTTTTGTCCGCTTCTAAAACTAGCGGTTACCTACTAGTTCTTTATTGATTTAGTAGATAATGCTTTATAGTATTGCTGTCTAAGAGAGGCACTGTGAGAATAAATGCATGAAGACTAGTCAAGCATTTAGTTCTGTAATAATGACCCACATAAGAATTTAGAAGGAAAGAGATTATTTGCGTGTATGCAGTTAAATTTATTCAGGAATTCTGTGACTTTGCAAACAGTATAGAGTACTCAGTTAATGGAGCAGCAGCAGCAAAAAAAAGCAACTACATAGCTACAGAATATTTTACTGGTATTAAGAATAAATTTACAATTTCAAATACATTATTTGAGTGAATATCATAAATCTATGATTACACATTTGTGTCTGTAAAATGTGTATACTAATGTTTGGGAGATGTAGTGTGAAATAGCACAGAAATAAAAAAAGCATTTATGAAGTGTTTAGAAATGCCTTTAAGTTAATGAGAGAGACTTATTTAAATTAGATGATACTTCATAGAATACTGCTCTCCATTCTAGATTACAAATCCCTGCTATTTAAATATTTTTTTCTGGGGGTTGGTGATAGGAGTGGGAGGAGATGCATTTCTAGTTTCATCTGTATCCTTGAATTAACTATGAAAAAGGGTGGGTTCTTAATTTAACTAACTTAAGCTAAAATCTTAGTGGAAACATGCCTTATAGTCTTCTGTACAAGCTTCCACAGCCTATTAAAATAAACGTTTTACTTTCATTAGTTGACCATATTGGGAATGTAGGTTTCTCACAACAAGACCAAGACTTCAAATACCAGCTTGCTGTGCATTAGTTCCTGCCACTTTTAATAGTTGAGCCTCCTTCACCTCCACCTTTGGCCACTGACCCATTTTCCTACTTGGATAGAGACAAGGAAGTTTTCTATTTTCCTGTTTGGGTGACCTGCGATGAAGCCTGGTAGAACTCCTTTGCATGAGTTTCAGGTCTCACGTCAGCTGTGGCTGCTGGTGCTGGCTGCTTTTGAGGCCCACCTCACCGTAAGGTAGTGGGTCGCTCAGGTGGTGGGGTGTTTGCCAGTGGCCAGCATGCAGGACCTGGCCTACAGAACAGTTTCTGTGGCTTTGCTGTGGAGTGGCGGCTGTTGTGGGAAGATGAGTTTAGGAAGAAGTATGTCTAGCTGTAGCTGTGCACTGCCAGATGTTCAGAACTGCAAGCCAGAGTCCTCCTGCCTTTCACAAATAAGTTTGTAAGATGGTGTCTGCCTCTCATACAGAGAGAGCTCAGCTGTCTTGGTGAAGGGTGGTAGATACGACTTTTATGTACATGAGGAAGCTTTGCCCACAGAACAGTCAGCCTACTTCTTATGTCCTCCAGAAACCTTCTGCAAGGTTGACATCATTGAACCTCAGAAAGCTGGTGAGGGAGGTGCATTTTATTTGTCTGAAGTTAAGAAATCTACATGAAATTAAATCTAACAAGATGTATCATCCCATCTGTAGGCAACTATAAATCTTGACAGTAGTAGATAAAAGATCAGATGTCAATGTGAAATCTTTCCTTTGGATTTAAGGGTCAGTAAAACTGAGAGATCTGGTTGGGAATTTGAATCTGTTTTTTGCTACAAGCTCAAAAAGAAATATTTGATTTCCAGTATATAGGAAACATTGAATCTGATATTCAGTAAATCTGAATTCTGTTACTTAAGTGTATGTAAGTGGGGTATTGATGTGTTATAAGGGCATTTATAGGTCACCAGCAACTTCTCAGTAATCTAAATCTTTTATCCTAAGTATAAGGTAGTTTATCTTCTTTGAGAAGGCTGCCTATGCAGTTAGTATATGCTGAGGGTTTGTCTACGCAGGAATGCTTGGAAGAATTAATCCAGACTAAGATATGCTTTGAAAGTGGATTAAATTACATAGTACTTCTATACAAGGACATTAAGCAGAATTTAAGTGGCTTTAGTTTTAGTTTCTTTACTTCCTTAGTTAAGTACACTAAATCAAATTAAAGGCATTTAAATTTTACTTAAATGCCTGTAGAAGTTTAATGTAATCTTATTAACCTGCTTTTAATAAAGTTTATCTGCATTTACTTTTTTTTTCCTTGTAAGAAAATTGGAAGAATGTTCAAACAAGCAGAAGTCAATATTACAGTTCAGTATAAATTCATAGTTTTTATATCTTGTGCACTAACATTCTGAGGTTGACCAACCCTATTTCTCCACTCAGTGATTCTACCCTTCTTCTAGTTCTCACATGCCTCATTTGCAAATTGTCAGTAATGATTTTGATGTCCTCAGAGAGCTCTCCATATGAGAAATGTTAGGTAATGGCTGTGGTGGTATTTGGTTAGCATCCAGTTGGAAATCTGAAGTTTGGCCTTGTTCGTTACTGTAAAGGAGGTTTGAATTGGGGAAAATGAATGATTTACAGGAACTTTACCCATTAGTATAATTATTTTTACCATGAAATTGTGTCAGACACAAACATACTATTGTTTTAATACCACACAGAGTTCAGGAATCTACATCTGCTTTTGGTGCACCTGGCTTAGTATCTTTGTGAGATAAAATGTTGGTCTGTCTTTTGAACAGCGTAAGATGAGGGGTGTATACATACATTAATCCACAGGTGTTAAATATGGTGTTTTGTATCCTTTACAGAAGTGGAGACAAAATGTGAGAGAAACTTTGCTTTGGCTGACTAGTACCTAATGTTGTAAAAATGGATTTGCAAAATGGCAGCAGAAGCTTTGGACATTTTAAAACACACTGCTTTTTTTTCATTGTTTGAGGCTGGATATAAGCCCAGTGACATGGGGTACTTGAGAATAGTAAATATTGTTATGCACAAATACGAATGAATGGCTCAAAAGTTTAATGACAAATTACTCATGTTGGCATTGCAGTGTGAGGGCTGTATAATGCTGCTATCTGAGAAGACAGACAGTGATTGTAAGTGTTCCTTCTGAATATGCAGAATGGTGATCTTTGGTATGTGTTTTTCCTGTACGCGGCAGCATCCAGCAGTGGGCAGTTGGAACATCTGATGATTTGAATTTCCAAATGATGCCTTTACACTCAAATCCGTAAGAAACCAACCTTTTCCTCTCCCACCCACAGCCCCATTGAGAAGTGAAATGTACTGAGATGCAAAAAGTATGTCAAATATGCATTTAAATGCCCTGCTTCTCTGACGTTTCATTTGATATGTGCTACATGTGACTTTGAACATAATAGCACATTGTCCTAAACTGATGGAGTTAGTCAGTGTTTGATCTCTTCAACAGAACAAATGGATTGTTTTAAGCTTGTTAATGACCTTTTAAACAGGAGAATTGATTTTGTACATTTTTAAAGGGAAACCAGGACATAGATGAGTCTTCTTTTTCTTTTGGGTTGGACCAAAGTAATCAGATTTAATCACAGAATATTCTAAGTTGAAAGGGACCCACAAGGATCGCTGAGTCCAAAAGTTATCAACAGCTTTGGAAATGAAGATCCTTAAAATACACATATTCTAGTGATAGTTAGAATAGTTTGAATTAGTTAGAACTCTATTTACTTGCTGATGTTCACAAAACTTCTAGAAAGTGCACTTAAAAGGAAGAAGCTTATAGCTTTACTTATTAAAATCACATTCCTGTGAATATATCATAGGTGAGGGAGAAGGAAAGAATACAAAAAGCATACTTGGCAAATACTGGTTTGTGCTAATAGCCTTTTTTGTCATCTTCTGGCAGCATTTTTGAAGTATCAGGTTTTAAGCCAGGAGGCATCAGCTGAGGGTATAGGTAAGTCAAATGATAGCTAGTTTGAATAGAAGTAGATCAAACATGCTCTGTACTTAGCCAGCATTTTTTTAATATTGCTAAAATTAGCTCTGTACAGATCTGCAGCTGATGTGAATTGGAGGTTAGCCCTGTTGGATAGGTCTGAAATAAGAATCTTGCCCTAAGATTGTTCTTAAAATTAACCTTGCTTTTGCTTCCTGCTCTCCCACCCACGTTTTTGAAATAATGCTACATCTTGAGGTAACAATTTGGCTATTATCCCTTGCGTATGCTTCCTGGTTATACAGTTAGGTAAGAGCATGAGCAAAATGTAAATTCTTTGGTAACTTGGTAGAAGATACTATTTCATCACAATTGCTATTTAATTTTTTGCAAAAGAACCTCCCACGCTGAATGTTCTTTTGAGTTATTTGAGGTTGATTTTTCATGAATAAAATTCTTAGTCATCTTCAGAATGTATGCAATATCTTAAAGAAATAAAGATTTTGCTCATTTCAGTAGTTCCTTGGTCTCCTTTTGTACCTCTCTTGAGTCCTTGCTTTGTATGTAAGAAGCTGCTCTTCTGGCAATAGCACTAGCCTTGAATTTGGGTGTTAAGTGGTGAAATCCTTCCCTTATAGAAACCAACAGCAAAGAAATTTGCATTCATTTTCTACTTTAAGCTCTGACATTGACTTTCTGTGTGACCTTGTGTGAAGGTCTTATCAGCAGAATTTATGCAGATAATCTGCACCTCATTCAGCAGAACAGGAATGTATCACGGGCTGACATGTGGCAAAGTTGCATACAAACAAATGATATGTTTGGCAGTTTATGTTTTCCTCCTCCTACGTGGCAGAACTCTTGAGGATGTGTGAGGTCCTTCATGTTTTGTCAAAATACAGATAGCCTATCAAAGCAAAATGCATCTTCACCTCAGCTGTAGTCTTGCCTTGAAGCTCTGCCCCAAGATTGTGTACAATCTTGGATGAGTAGTTTGTTGGAGGGGAGAAGGGTACTAGAATGCTGTGCAAATTGGCCCTTGCTGCAGTGAACAGAAGCCCGTAGACGAATCACAACACTTTTTTGTACATGGGTAATGATATATATTGGCATATCTAATAGTATATGCCAATAATATGTAAACTGGAAAGTTTCAGGACGTTCTCAAGAAGGATTTTGGGGTCACTAAAAGTTATCAATGAAACCAGCACCTGTGGCTTTATTGCAAATATCCTCTCTTGATGCTATTCTAAAAGCCTGAGCTGATGAATCATAGAATAGTTGGAAGAGACCTTAAGGACCATCTAGTTCCAATCCCTCTGCCATGGGCGGGTACACCTTACACTAGATCAGGCTGCTCAAGGCCCTACCCAAGCTGGCCTTGAACACTGCTAGGGATGGGACATCCACAGCTTCTCTGGGACACCTGTTCCAGTGTCTCACCACTCTTAAAGATATTTTTCCTAATGGCTAACCTAGACCTACCCTCTTTCAGTTTAAAGCCATACCCCTTGTCTTATCACTATATGCCTTCCCTATCTTTCTTGTAGGCCCCCTTTAGGTACTGGAAGGCTGCTCTAAGGTCTCCCCAGAGCCTTCTCTTTTCCAGGCTGAACAGACCCAACTCTCTAAGTCTGTCATCATAGGAGAGGGGCTTCATCCCTCTGATAATCTTTGTGGCCCTCCTCTGGACCTACTCCAACAGGTCTCAAAGGTCTTTTTCCTTTGGGAAAAAAAGGAAATAAGGAAGACCTTGGGAAGTACCAGTCCTTAAGTTTCAACTTTGTGCCTGGCAAGATCATGGGGCAGATACCAGAAACTGTGCTAAGGTACATGGAAAGTAAGGAGCTGATTGATGAGAGCCAGCATGGCTTCACTAAGGGCAATTTGTCCCTGACGAATTGGGTGACCTTCTACGAAGGGGTTACAACATTGGTGGATAAGGGAAGAGCAAATGATGTCAAACATACCTGGATTTGTGCAGACATTTGACACTGTCCTGCAGGATATCCTTGTCTCTGACTGGAGAGACATGGATTTGATTGATGACCAACTTGTGGATAATGAATTGTGTGCAAAGTCGCAGTCAGAGAGCTGTGGTTAACAGCTCAACTGTGGACAGCAGTGATGACTGGCATTCCTCAAGGGTCATTAATGGGACCAGAACTGTTTAACCCCTAGGTCAGTGACACAGACCATGAGATTGAGTGCATACAGCGAGTTTGTTGATGACACCAAGCTATGTAGTGAGGCTGACACACTAGACAAAAGAGATGGCATCCAGAAGGATGTGGACAAGTTGAGAGATAGGTCTGTTGGTCTTCTTAAAACTCCTATTGTTGGATTCAGCTCATCTATCCAGCCTGTCCAGGTCCCTCTGCAGAGCCCACTTACCCTCCAGCAGATTGACACTCCCCCCCCCAACTTGGTGTCATCTGCAAATTTGCTAATGGTAGGCTCGATCCCCTCATCCAGATCATCAATAAAGACATTAAACAGGACTGGGCCCAACACTGATCCCTGAGGGACACCACTGGCCGCCACCTGGATGCAGCACCATTCCCCACCACTCTCTGGGCCTGGCCGTCCAGACAGCTCTTAACCCACCAAAGAGTCCACCGGTCCAAGCTGTGGGCTGACAGCTTTTCCAGAAGTATGCTGTGGGAGATGGATTGAGGTTCCCCTCCCCCAGCAGTTTTAGTTTAAAGCCCTCCTCTCTGGCTTGGCAAGCCTGTCAGGCTAAGTGACTGCATTAAAAAAAAAAAAAAAAAAAAAAAAAAAAAAAAAAAAAAAAAAGCCTTTTCTGTGGGGGTAGTAACTCTCATTAGTCTAATTGCTGTAGCTGAATAAGGTAAACAATTTAAGTTGCAAAAAAATGTTTTCTGTCATGAAGTGCAAGCAGCAGACTTGAAAGCTAAATTCAAGTTAGAAAACACATGCTTTGAACTTGCTTAGGTCTGTATAGCTGGTATCTGCAGAGTAAAGAGCATGATGCAAAAGTAAAAGAAGGAAGAAGGCTGTTGTGTATGGGAAGGAGTGAGTCAATAACATATGGTCTGTAAAACATGAAGACATTTTATAACGTGCAATAAGATTATTGTCTCAGTCTCATCTTTTGTTATGTATTAGAGCTATGATCTAAGACTTGTTTCTGGAAGGCTGGTGGGGTTTATTTTTTTATGAGGGATTTTTTTTTGTGTTTTTTTTAATTTATATTTTTTTAAGTCTCCAATGATAAATGTTTTTTTCTTGTTACCCATGTGAGTTTGCGCTGGTGTAACTGTGTTCATTTAGCAATAGTTCATTTAAAATTACCATATAAAGCTAATTAATGAAACATTACTTTTTTTTTTTTTTTGAAACAGCAAGAATAAATAGTCACCTTAGTAGTGAAGAGAACGAATACCAGCTGAGAAAGTAGTTCTTGATATGTGTTTAGATTTTGGGGGGTAGCAAACTTTAAGGTTAAGTGCCTTTAGAATACACCTATTACAGAAGGTAACAGTTGATTTGAAATGGGCTTTTATGAAAACATAAAATTATAATTTTGAAGGCTGCTGCAGCTACATTTACTATTTGGTTGAGCCTCAGAAAAACTCATGAAGGTCCAGCTAATTAGGAGGGCCTGCCTTAATGCTTTGTAACGCAGTGTGTCTATTATGAGGGGATGTGTGCCGTATTTGGGCTCTTTCCTAATGCATGGCTTGTATTCCAAGGTCCCTCTAAAATCATGGAACTTCTTGAGTGGTATAGCTGTGCCACACACAGAGGATGTTTAATTATTTTATGAAATGCAGTTTTATTTTGGAAGTGGTGTGTTTCTTCTTAGACTCCTGACTGATCTGGTAGTCTTATTGCTAAGGGGAATATCAAAGTGATTTTACCCTATGCTCCAATAGGGAATATAAGAGAACTAAAATGAACTATACTTGCTTCCAGAAGGAGAGAATGGAGCTGTGTAAACTTAGTAAATAAAAGTTCAAATAAAATCACAGTGGCTTTAATGTGAATTTCCTTTTTGATTAAAAACTTACTCATTTAAAGTCTAAAATCATCTTTATTTTGAAGTGAGGTTTGTGTTTATGATATAACAAGGAAGTGTTACTCTATCTGACACATACTATTTTACTGTTAGATTTTTCTTTGCAAATGAAAGGAAGAAAACCTTTTTTCTTGATATGAAGAGCTAATTACTGTGTTATTGGGAAAGGGCTTTAATGACCCTATCTTACCTAATGAGAGCATTATCAAATAAACCCCCATTCACAGATTTATAGAATGGTATTTTTTATTCTGAATTGTCTTTGAAACTGTCATTTAATCTCAAATTATTTGTAGTGCAGTAGTTGTTGGGTGGAATTTTGCTTGGGTTTTTTTATTTATTTATTTCCTTTTTATTTTTCAGGTCAATATGAAAACATTTCAGCAAGTTTTATTTTTGTTTTGGTGAGGCAAGATTTTTTTTTGCCAAGTCCCTGTAAAAACTTTAGCTAATGTAATTTAGGTACTAATGGGAAGTTACTGTGTTAGATTTATAAGAAACCTTTAAAAGTAAGCACATGAACAAAAAAAGAAATTCTGACAGAAGTCCCAGTTCTTAAATGCTGAAGTTGCAGGGGTTTTTTTTAAATGATGGAGAGGTTGGGTAGGGCTGGGACTGAATTTGTTTTATTTTCAGATTGTGGTATGTTGCAGTTTTATTTTAATGGTAGAGGCTGGAAGAGGCAAATTTATTGCTGTTGTGGTGTAGAGGCATGTCGAAGTTTGAAGAATTATGGAGTTTGTGTTGTGCTGAATTGGAGTGATGAAGTATAGATAACAGGCCACAGCTGTAGCCACAAATTAGGCCTCTCAATTTGATGTTGAACGCGTTGCATTAGAATTGCTTTTCTAGGATTACCATGTGGAAAGTCTGATGAATAAAACCAGATCTGAAATAGGGAAGCTAAAAATCTGCTACTGCTGCTGCAAAAAGCGTTTTGGGGCTTCATTGTTGTGAAACAAAGGTAACAACTTTACTAAAGCAAGAGCAGTGCTCAGGAGCTTACTGGTCTTTAAGAACTGCCATTGGTGTTTGAATCTTAGCAGTTGCTTAAAGAACTAGAATTCTCAGTGATTCCTTCATCTTCCAGCCAGCATGGCTTGGGGGAGGATGAGAGCTATAGTCTGTCTCATGGTCTCACAGCACCTGTTTTTACAAGGACTCCAACAAGAGTTGATAGCATGGGGTTTATGAGGAGGTGTTTCTGGAAGTTGCATAAGCTTTGATCCAACTAAAGTACTGTGCAGAGGCCTTCCTATATAGGAAAGATCCAGTGAGGAAATAGAGCACCAGCTTAAGAACTCTTGTGGGCATGGGAAACTTCAGCATACAGGTATTGCTCTTGCATTCTGTGCAGCTACCCTATTGCTATGGGAATAATAATGCTCCAGGTATTCCCAGGCACAGGATAGCAGCAATGTAGTAACAGATCAGATGTAACATACAAGAATAATTCTGAGCAGTGAAGTTTTATTAGCAGGAATGTTAAAAAGAACCCCAAATTTACAGGCCTTCCCTGTGTTCAGGTTGGCTGTCAGACATGCTCATGATAGGTTCACAGATGGTTCGAGAGCAAGAGCATGAACTCGGTGGACTGGCTCAAGCTGTCACAGCTGTTTCATAGTTGTGGGTCCTGTAAAATTTTCTGGGACATCGAATTCTTATAAAATCAAGGGTTAGCTCTGGCCAAGCAAGAGCTGCATTCAAACTTTGCTTATGCCACAAAACAAAATCTTCTATAGGGCTGGAACCAAGAAGATGCTGAGTAATAAAAGACTGTGAAAAGTGTCCCCCTCCCCTTCCTCAAATGTTCTCATTCAGTGAGTGCAGCTCTATCCTGACCTGCAACATCCTGTTCATTGTTTTTGTGCTAGGAGTTTCCTGAATGCCCCATGGAAAATGTGACACACTTTAAAATTTAGAACAAATATCTTCTGCAATGGAACACAACCAAAAGGATAATACCTTGTTCTGCATTGTGACTTTAGTCCAGATTTGCATTCTAGTGAAGAACTCTGGTTGGTAAAGTGTCTGGAACATAAGTTATTGATATGTAAAGCCACACAGTTGTTCCTTGGATTTGAGAATTTATTTAAGCACAACTTGGAATTGATAAATCTTTGACCTTTTCAAAGGACTCTTCCTTTTTTCTTGCTGATATGTTAATATTTTTCAAATGCATGTGGCATTTTAGTTGGTTGACAGATGACCAACTGATGTTTATGTACAGTAGCTGAGGCTATGTTACATTTGGGATAAGTATTCTACTGTTTGCTTCAGCCTACTTTTGGGACTTTCAAACTGGAATTCCCATCTAGTCCTTCAAATCTATAAATCCACATTTTTGAGAGAGGAAGTAAGATAGATGGCAATTCTAACATTTGGTGTATAAGGGTTTGGGATGGATTGTTTCCTTTTAACTCCTTTGTTCATACTTACTTTCATAACCTTGAAAAGCAAAAACATTAATAAATCAAAGTGGGTTAAAGATCAGACACGTGGTTTTATTTTAATAAGGGATAAGGCTGAAACCTTACTGAGTGTACATTGTTCAGCACTTGTTCTCTGGGGCATATGAATCAGTCCCTTCATTACTGGTCTGGAAGCATTTCCTTTTGTGGTTACTGTGTATTTTGATTAGAAAAACCAATGCAAGATAATACTTGGTGCGTTACTTTTGGTGATTATGTTCATGTGCAAAGTTGTTATTTAAAAAAATTAAAAAGCAAGCCTTTTGTGGCCATGTGAAGTTTTGACTTCATGGAGTGAAATTGCTTGCTTGATTTATATCTGTCAGCAGGAAGGGGATTTTGAAAGAAGGCGTAGTAAGCCTGCAAGCTTGAGAAAGAGCTATAATTTGCATGGTTACGTCTTGTGTGTCTGGGACACGTTTTCCCAAAGGCTACAGGGTGAAGTGTGCTTTGGGGACTATTTGCTCTGTGAGTGTTGAGGAAGACAGCAGAAAATACGTGTTTCTTCTAGATTTTTCTCACTGCTGGTTGTTAGTATTTGGGGCAGTGTCCCCTGAAGAGGGTAAAGTCAGAACCTGGTGGAAGAGGGAGAGTCATAAATAAGAGAATTAAAAAATTGGAGACCCTTCCTCTCATCCCCCTTGCTACCATACTTACACATCCGTTCTCCCTTTGGTGCCTCTTTATCAGTGTTTTTGAAAGAGGCTGCTAAATGAAGAAACCAGCTTTCCTTTTTGAACTTTTAACCTTCACAAAAGCAACAGTAATTGGCTTCTGCAGAGCACAGGTTGTTTTGATCTGACATTAAAAAAAAAAAAATACAGGAAGAATGAAATATCAATGTGCACGTCTGGATTTCCCAAATTGGCAGTGAAGGTCTTGCTTTCCTATGCTTTAAAAGCCTGAAAAGTGCAGAGAGATATTGGTGAGGGTTGAAATATCTCTGTTGCATCTCAGTTGGGATGTACTTTGGCTGAGATGAAAGTTCAGCAGCTGGTACAAAATCTCCACCTGGAAAAAAATGGTTGGTGTGTGTGTGAATGTAATCTCTTTGAGGGAGTGGGAAGATGGCTTAAAGAATGGGTCATATAAAGGGAAATAAAACTGTAAGAAAAGGAAAGGAGAAAAAAAGTCAAAGGTGAGAGAGATGAATTGTACAGCCTAGGCTAAATGTATTATGCTTAGATTTCTTCTTTGAATGAATGTCCTGTTTAAAAATAAATAAATATTTCCCCCTTTATCCTTGTTAAAGAGAACATGGTAAAACTCCTGACAGTTGCTATTCTTTCTAAGAGTTGATCATGTGAAAATTTTATGTACTAAAAGCAAGGAAAGCACATTAAAGTCTAATCCATGCTTACTCTAGTGGGTCTTAAAGCTGTCATCACTTTAAAGTCATGCAAAAGCAAAAGTAGTATCTTAAATACAAATGCTTTTTTTCTCCAGTGACTTTTAATGCACTTATTATAAGTCAGTAATTAAAAAAATTCAAAAGCAGATCAAGGTCAAATCATGCTTTAGGTAACATTTAATCTAAAAGAGCTTGAATGATACCTTCCATGGGTATCATTGCTAGCTTTGTCATCCATACAGAAATGTAATATATTCTTGAAAACTTGAAAATTTGAGGGCCACAGTTTGCCAGCAGAGACCTGGAGCCCTTCCTTCTCACACACAGCCTAATAGCTGTGCTGAGTACATCATGACGTGTGGCAGCTCAAAAGGAAAACGTGCTCAACAAGGCTTTTTACTTCTTAGCTGCCAGAGGAAACTGCCAACCTTTGGCATGGTTAAGTTTCTCCTAACAGAAAGCAGCAATAAATATATAGGTAACTTGGCTGGTGGCATGCAAAGCTACCTTGCTGCCTCCTTGTTTTTAAGATACGATTCTTCTTTCTTAAATAAGGTAGGTTAATGAACATGGGGAAATAGTAAAAGATTTAGGAAAGGAACTGTTAAAACAGGCACCTCCTCAATTTACTGGCAATAGTTCAGTTTGATCTTGTTAGAGATGAAACAGTTCCTGGGAAAATTGGCATCCTTCGTAGCTGTGGGATTTTTCATCTTGCTGTCACGTTATGTGTCTTCAAAGCAAGAGGCGAGTGTTTTCTGTCATGTGCCTATCTCTTTTAACATCTGTATTTCCACTTCGGCAGTGAAATTATTCAAAGCAAAGGCAGGAGGAGAGTAGTGTAGCCAGCAGCCATGCATTAATCCCACTGCGTAAACGACAGAGATTATTTCAGTTCAGAAGGAGGTAACTGTGACAGGACAGGGGTCTCTTCCTGTCGTGTGTGCTGAAAGTAAGGCAGTTGCCAGGAATGGCTGAACCAATGAACCAGATGACAGATTATTTCTGAGTAGAGAACAGCTTAAACTTCCAGGGCTCTAAAACCAAAGCACACAGTGTTTGGCAAAGTCACTTGTATTAAATGATGAAAGCCTGAGTAAAAGGAAGAACGTGGTAAAGAGACAAGCAGTAGTTGCTTGCTGGGCTGTTTCACAGTATTCACATTTTGATTGGCTCCACAGATATTTGTGTGTGCCTTGGGGATGCTTAACATAAGGAAAAACAGCTTTATATGTAAAGAAAAATAGCAATGAGATTTCAGACTTGGTCCCTACAGCGTGTCCTGTGTGCTCTTTCAGTATTGGCTTAAATGAAAATAGTGTTGATGCTTTTGTTTTGCCTAGGAAAATAGTTTCCCTTGCTGATTTGGTTTAAAGTATGTAGTCCACCTAGAAGTGTATTTGTCATTTTGTCTTGGTAATGAATCTTTTAATTTGGCAGAGTAAGATAATTAAAACACACTGGAAAATAAATATAGCCAAAAAAGGATTTTCTCCTTTCTGTCCCATCCCAGCATGCATATCTGGGATCCTTGTGAGAAGCCCTGTTTGATGGATAACTGCTCTGAAATGCTCAGAAAGAGCACAGACCATTTCCAGCAGACCCCAAAACTGCATCTTCTCTTCTACCTCTCTGCTTTTAATGGAAGCTGTTGTATTGAGTCTAAGGACAGTGGCTAGAAATAGGTAAGCCAGTCTCTACTTTCAGGGCCTTGAGGGCTGGAAAGGGTGAAATACAGGAAGACCTGTGGGAGTAGTCTGTCCAATCACATGCATAAATAAGGCAGCTGCCTTTTCTGGGTAATCTGTCAACATGATTTAGATACAATCTCCTGTAGCCTTTAAATGTCTCTCAGCTGCTCTGAGGAAGTGTGGTGCTTCATTTTATAGTTGGTGGTTGGAGGCACAGAGAAGCAAAGGGTAAGTACATGGCCACACACCAAGCCTTTGAATAAAAGAAAATTAAACACAAGTGTTCTTGCTTCCAAGTTTAGCATCTTTGTCTTTGAAGCAGAACTCTCTGTTCATTTAAACAGTGTGATTGCTGCTTGTGGTAGAGAGTCCTCTTTAATTAGTGCTTTGGGGAACAAACTTGGAAGATGTAGGGTCTATTTGCAGGTGGGATTTTTCATTTTACTTTTTTGTGGTCTATCTCTTATACTAGCCGCTCTCAATGACACCAAGCTCAAATGAGAATCTGGGGCTGTTGTGTCTCAAGAGGTTTGTTTTGCAAATGCTAGAATACATTTTTCTGACTTGTTTATACGGGAGCATTCGACTATGTCCTGGGCACTGATGCAGCATATTTACCTATGAGCGCTTCTGCTTCAGAATTTTGCTCAAGTGCCTTAAGTAGAGCTAGCATAATCTTTGCAGCCCCCTCCCCGGTACTAGTCAAAATTGTTGGAATGGTGGGTGAGACCAGCAAGGTAAGAGATGTCACTGAAATAAATCTAATTCTTTAACACCCTGAGAAGAGAGCTTGTGAAGGTAGTGTGGCCTGTAGGAATCTGCTCCAGAATTTGGAGAATGAAACAGGTGAAAAGGAAACTTCAAAATGTCTTCAAAAGCATATTTTCCTTCATTCCTCGTGTACATTAAGAGGTTTTGCATGCCCAGATCAGGAAGAAGCAGTTGGGGACTGCATATTGTGGAGAACATGTCATTGTGAGCCCTATGTGTATCTTCCAAGCAAGGTACAAGGAAGTCACATCCAGCTCTGAGAGAACAGCCAAATCCCTTTTTAGAAGGGGAAAATGGAACTCAAGTCCTGGTCCTCAGAGATGGGTAGTCTGCTTATTTGTTACAGGGCAGGTTGTCTGTCAGCTTTGGAAATGGGACATCTCTTTCCTGATCACACTCATTACTCCAGATTAAGATCTTCTGATGGGCTGTGTCTGTGGTTCTGAGAATGCAGCTCAAGGACTGCATCAGTGAGAAAATAATGAAGTATTCCTTCAGTAGAGATGTGCACCGTGGCTTTTGGAAATCTTGTACTTTCAGTACAACCTGGGAATATTGCTTAAGGTAGTGTAAAATTGAGAGTGGGAAAGGCTCTGTGCTTGCTGTTGCCACCATGCTGCCAAACCTGTAAAGCTGTGCTTTAGTCTCCACAGCAGAGTAGAAATGTTGTACTGAAGAGCAGAAAGAGGACTACATTCTCTTTTAAAATGATTGATACCTAAATCGCTCTCACTGCTTGAACAGTAGAGGTTTAATGATGTTAAATTACTACGGAATTACAGACGAAAAGTGCCACAGAGTTACATGTTTGGCTTTGTTTCCGTGTTGCTGTTTGCACACAAAGGACTTTCCTGCCAGGTGTTAGCCCTCCAGGAAGTTCAAAATGGTCAACTTCAGTTGACAGCTTTATTTGGAAACAGTTCTAACATGTCAAACTGAGGTAGACAGTTACCTGAACAGTGATTTGCCACCCCTCACCCCCAAGTGCAATGGGATAATTTAATTTGGGAGCACTGAAGTCTGAAAGCAAGAAGGATAACAGTGCTTTCTCTCACAGGGTACTTGGTGAAAGGATGTTACTCTGTATTGCTGAAGATCCAAACTCTGGCAATCATCAGAGCACTGAAATGTACTTGGATTTAATCCAAATACTTTAATCTTTTAATGTCGGTTACAATTATAAAGTGGCTCATTGAATTAATGAGACGTACTGTGATGAACTTAGTAATTGAATACTTTTACATCATTCTCCTTTATGAAATTGAATCTCAGCTGTATGCCATGAAATTTGCACAGGTAAAAAAAAATTCTTTTTCGTCTCAGGACGCGTTTACATAATAGTTAAAGATGACCAGGTTATATTCCTGTTTTCCTCTTTGGCCTTACAGATTGCTTGTTGTGGTCCTGATGCTGGGTGAGTGAGTGGTGAGCACATTCAAGGAGCTAATCTGTCCGAAAATGTGTAATTGTTTTTGCTTTGTGGGTTACTTTTTGGGCACTCCATCTTTCTGAACTGGTGTGCTGGACAAATGCCAGTGCTGGCACTGGGGAGAGGGAGGCAAAGCTGTGACATTGGGGAAGCAGGTATCAGATCTGCTGTGGAACTGAACTTTGCCATTCAGAGAGCTTTTTGGAGCAGAAAAAAATTATTTTACCAGAGAACGTAAAGATGGTGGCTCAGGATGATGTATATGCATTACAGTATTTTTAACATGAAACAATTATGAGGAACCACTTTTTTTGGCTACATAATAAGTTAGAGGTATGCATGTTATTATTCAGCAAAAGCATAGTGCCCTTTTGCCTTTTGCTGCCAGCATCTCTCTGTTCTGCAGCTAGCAATTGTAACTTCTTAGCAGCTAAAATGCTTGGCAGTAACTCCTGTGTGGAGCCAAGTTGGTATTAAATATTTGAGGCGCTCTTATTTGTTTTTAGGATAATAGAGTAAAGCATCAGACAGCAAGTGCTGGTTCATTTTGAATGGGTGTTTTGATAGAAGTTGATTGAGTTGCAGCATCGTCGGTGACAATTGATGTTCTGGCTCCTGGGAAGAAAACTGCCTTGAGTCGTCTTGCTGAATAATGTGGCTGGCACAGTTCAGTCCTCAGTGCTTGTTGCTTGTCTGGATGCATGTATTGTGGAGAGGTTAAGAGCTCAGTCCGTTGATTAGCCAATTTGGAAACAGTGAGTGTTTTGCTCATTCTTGGCATAACTCTGCGTGCTCCCAGCGAGGCTGGAGCAGGAGCTTCAACTGGAGTGTGGCAATGCGGAAACACAGCTGTGCTGTCATCAACTTTTGACGGAGTATTAGCTCTAGTCTTCTCAGGAGTCTTAGAGAGCCTTTGAAATTATAGTTCCTTACGAAATAGAAGATACTTGGAGAAACAGATCATATGTACTACTAAGAAGGGGACTTTTTGATTGATAGAGACTTTTTACCTGAACAATGAAGTGAACATGTTTACTAGACGATCTGGTATTTTTCATGAGTCAGATGTCTTCATTAAAGTATTTCCACTTTTTTTCTGATAGTAAGACACTAGGCAATTGTAACACCCGTGTTTATCTTCAACTGCTGTGGCTGAAGTGGTGGCTGCCCTCTCCACCTTCCACTCCCCCCTGCCTTTTTTTTTTAATAGCCCAGCATAATAGCATAAATTAGATTCAATGGGTGTTTAAGTTCGTATGTGGGTTGTAATTTCTGAGTGAACTCATTACCTGTCTTGCTGTCCCTGCTAAAAGGGAGAGACAGTAAGCTTTTTAACTGTTGTCTGCTGCTTAGACCGCATGACTCCCTAGAGTTTGACTCAAACCAATAAAGGATGATGTTTGCATCATTCTTTCCTCTTTCCCTGGGACATGCGGATTTTAATGTTGAACAGAGCGCAATAAAATTATGGGGTGACCACAAATTGTACCCAGTGCTTGAATGTCATATATTAGTCCATAACATAAACATATTTTACGGCAGTTTTCCTGTTGGAAGTAAAGTTCCACCTTGATCTTTAAAATTCTAGTTCAAGTTGTGGAAGCCTGGGATATTTTTTGAATGACTGCTCTTGGATGCCAGATGGGAAGAGTTATGGAGATTGTTGTTCCCAACTTGTAACCAATGGCTGGTTTTAGTGTTGCAAGAATCTTATTTTGGCAAAGAAGGCAACCTGCTTCAAAAGCAGGTCTTTTTGCTCATTGTGTGAACACTTAAGGACAGAAAAGCCACAGCATTGGTACACAGATGGGCAGGCTATGACTTCAAGAGTGCTTAGAGACAATATATCAGTGTACTCAAAGAATCACTGAATGATTGAGGCTGGAAGGGACTACTGGAAGTCATCTGGTCCAATTGCCCTGCTCAAACAGGGTCATCTGCTGCTTGTGGTTTTGCAGTAGAGACACGAGTAAGGGATAGTCTCATGTTGAAATACTCAGATCTCCTGTTACCAAGTGTCACATTTAATGCAGTTTACCAAGCTTTACGCAGGACAAATCTCCCCTGGAAATGGGCTGTGTTGGTACTGCTAATATCTTGCAGTCGGATCTCTTCTGAAAGGTTTCTTGGAACCCTCCAAAATACGATCTGTGTTCTGGCTGCCTGAACCTGGAGTTTGCCCTGTTCTTGTGTTCTTTAGTATCTTTTTGCTTGTATATTGCTTTACAGTGATCTTATGGTTAACCTGACTGTATAAGTGAAATGATTATACATATTCAAGCTCCTCTTGACCTAGAATTATAAACAATGGCCCCAAAGCATGTGTCAGTATTGAAAAGGAGGATATAATCTCCTTGGGATAATCCCAGAACAGTGATTCCAGGCCTGCAGGTACGCCAACTGGGCAGTACTCAGCAAAGCAGGGTGGCACCAGTGTTAAGGATGGGCATATGCACAGTGGTTGTTTTGGGATGTGACTTGTCTATGTTTGTTTCCTTAGTATTTCTGTTTCCAAAGTGAGTTTAATGATGTCCATTAAAACTTTGGCGTAGTCTTGACAATAGACATACATTCTCTTTAATGCAGAACAGCTCAAGTTATTCCACAAATGTTAGCTACAGACAAGGTCTCTAATATTAACTGTCCCATGAGTTTTTTTTCTGAGTGGCCATCACTGTTTTTTCCATATGCTGTCTAGTTTTGCTGAATGTTCTTCAGAGAGCCAGCACTGGGAAGTCCACAAGTGGCAAATTATTCTTTGTGACTATGAGAGTGAACTGACAGAGAGCTAGGAGCCTGCAGGGATGGATTCAGAGACTGTATAGTGCTGAGAAGTCAGGAAAACTTGGGGTGTTTTGACTGTTAGATGTTTTGATGCGCTGATTGCAGTGAAGTGTAAGAGAAGCACAGATGGGTAGGAACACCTCTGTACATGGAGCTGCTTTCTGCTGCAAGATTACTGACAGGTGGTTTCTTTCCTTCTCTTGTTCTCTTTCACAGTGTCACAGAATGTTCTGAGTTGGACGGGGCCCACAGGGATCACTGAGTACAACTCCTGGCCCTGCACAGGACACCTCAAGAGTCACACTGTGTGCCTGAGAGCATTGTCCAAACACTTCTTGAACTCTGTCAGGCTTGGTGCTGTGACCACTTCCCTGGGGAGCCTGTTCCAGTGCCCAGCCACCCTCTGGGTGAAAAATCTTTTCCTAATATCCAACCTAATCCTCCCCTGACTCAGCTTCATGCCATTCTCTTGGGCCCTGTCACTGGTCCCCAGAAAGAAGAGATCAGTACCTGCCCTTCCACTTCCCTTCATGAGAAAGCTGCTAACTGCACTGAGGTCTCCTCCAGGCTGAACAAGCCAAGCGACCTCAGCTGCTCCTCATATGATTTCCCCTCTAGATCCTTCACCCTCTTCATAGCCCTCTTTTGGAAGCCTTCTAGTAGCTTTATGATTCTTCTAATAATGTGGCACTCAAAATTGCACATCACTGAAGAGCAGTGTCAGTGCCTGACAAAAGGCTGTTGCCTCAAATTGTGCCCTCCTCAGACTCACAAGTGGTATCCACCCTTTCTTTCGCTGATTTTCTTACTTATGATGAGCATTACTCTCTGCTTATTGACTGTGGAATATCAGTATTACTTTTTTCCATAGGATTTTTCTATGCAGAATGATTACGTTAGAAAATAAGGCTGTTTGTTTCAACCTTCAACATCCTGTCTGTGCTGTCAGTTAACTTGGTTGCTTCCTTTAGCATTCACACACCTCTGTTGCCCTCTCTTCCTCCATTTGACTGCTAACTTCCTAGCAGTTCCATTAGTTCCTCTGGAGGTATAGTAAACATTGGTAGGGTAAAAAATTCTCTTTGTGTTTTATAGTGCTGCTTCATCTTCCTTCTAGCAGGAAGTTTAGTGTTTTTCCCAACACTGAGCTTACCTTCTTGTATCTGTTATCTCCTTTGGGATATAGCCAGTCATCCTTGATTCAGCTTCTGCTATGTTATCATCTTGACTCAGGGTGCTCTTTTTGTGTGTCCTTTCTAGCCCCCTGATTTATCCAAATGCTGGGAAAGTATGAAGTACCATAGCCAGATCATGCTAGTAGTAGAAAAGAGGACTGTGATCTTTTGTTATTTTTTACCCTTAACTGAGTTTTATTCAAAATTCACAGCACTTTTGATGAAATTTCTCTGTTTCTTTTCAGCTTGTTTTCAACTGGCCTGTAATAAACTTATTCAATTTTCAGTTTCATGGGACTCCTTTGGAATGTGCTTAGTTTAAACATTAAAAAGCACCACCCCTTTACCTGCTTGCCCTCCCCCAAACAAAAAAATTTGCCTCCATCCTTTTGAGCTGTAATGTTTTGAGTTGCATTATTTTGTTGTTTCACAGTGTCAATGTCCTTTTTCCTTTCTTCTGCCCTCCAACTTTCTCAGCCTGAGAGCTTTGATTTTTAACTTACAGCTCTTTAAGAACAGTAGGACCACTGGCTGAAATTGAGACTTTGTGTTTTCCCTATTGCTTCCTTTCTACCTCACAGGGTATGTGAGACTACCCTGAAAGGCAGGAAAAGACAACTGTATTTAACTGGATTTTGAGGGATATTTTTGCTACTTGCTTCAGTTTAGAAACATCTGGAGTCAAGCCAAATGATGAAAAACAACCCCAAATAAAGTGGGCAAGCCCTGAAAAACTGTAAAGGTTTAAGTAGATTAAGTAACACTTTGTATTCAGAGTGGCATTTCATTTTGGTTCTGTACTAGATACCTGCCATGGTCTTTCCATTTCATATGCTAGGCAGGTACTCAAGATGGTTGAAAAATCATGCTTTTTTTTTTTGTGAAGCCTTAGATCTTTGACTGCTGGATTGCTATCGGTGTGGGGGTTGTGCTGGTGCCTTTTGGTTTTGTCTAGGTTTTTAATGAATTTTAAAAAATTAATATTTCTATTTATTTGTTTATTGGAAATGTCTTTTGAGTAATTGAGTTTGATACTTTCCTGGTCTCTAGTTTGAAGAGCTCCAGTATTAATGTCTTTGGTGAACAGAGCATCTTTATCTGACTAGATGGTATACATGAGTTAATTAAATTGCCACAAAGTTTCAAACAAAATCTTGAATAATCAAAACTAAGTTTTTTGTTCTCTTAGGAATTAGACATGTAACTAAAAGTTCCTTAGCAAAAGGAGAATGATCTTCCAAGAAGCAGGGGAGTTCATGTTAAAGAAGGACCTGAATTTTTCTGGTATGCTTCAATATGTGGTTTTAGGAGCAAGACCAGACAGCCTGCTTGCTTATATTCCGAGTACATCCAGTCTGGTTTTTTTTCTTCCACCTTTTCTTTTGAAGCACCCTTTAAAGCCTTTCTTGCTCTCTAGTTTTGAAGAGTAGTCTATCTGAAAGTGGTCCAGCCTGTTAAACATAGTGAAACCTCAACCATATAAAATGCTTCCCAAGAAGAGGAACAAGATGACTGTGAGTAGAGCAAATGCTTGGAATGAAATTGTGAAGAAAGGTTACAGGTATATTGGGGATGAGATAGGCAATAACCACACAAGTATTAGCTGTCTTTGCTGGGCAGCTTTAGCAGTGGCAAAAACTGTCCTGTTCTGTACATTTCACATACCCATAATCCTAAAATCTCCTCCAATACTAGTTGTCCACATATTTTGGAGAGGAAAGCTGGTGTATTTAAACCTGAAGGGTCCAAAGCTCATTTTATCCTAATATTAAATATTTAATTCCTGTTCTAATGAGGCTTTATAGATCAGCAGACTTAGGGTTCAGCATCAAAGAAATGTTCCTGTTTGGAAGCTGATGGACTGCTCTGAACCATGGAAGTCAGTGGAGGGGGGTCAGGTGTTCCTGCAGTGTTGGTGGCTGCTTCAGAGGGGTAGCACCCCCCTGGGTTGCCTGCTTTTTGAGGCCACTGCCTTTTTTCCATCCCTTACTAGAGTATAGCTCATAGCTTCTGTACAGCTTTATCTTCCATTTGTATCAAAACATCTCTAGATTTTATTGACATGGGACTGCTGGGCCTTTGGCTCCTGTCTAGTTCAGGGGTGAATAGGACTGAATGCCTAAGAAGGGAAAAAGGCAGCATGAAAGCCTTTGTATGTACACAAAGTGTGCATCCAGCCCCCTGGCTTCTCTGCCCTGTTTTCATTTCTTGCGGAGATGGTAGAGCATGTTTACAGCTCCTTAGACTGAGCTGTTCAGTCGTGCAGTCTAACTCCAAAAATAACTCTCTTGGGGGATATTAATCCAGCGTTGGATTATCTTTCTAAAATCGTTAATCAGACTTGGTCCCCGAGGGACCTTCCAGCTGAACTTGCCACTTAGTTTCTGTTTGCTGGGGCCGCAGGAGCCGAGCGGAGGGAGCTGATGAGGTTTGACAAGAAGTGGTTACTTACGTAAGGTGCCGAGCAGAGGGAGCTGTGCCTCTCCTCCTGCTGTGGGCCCAGCCAGGGCTCAGCTCCCTGCCAGCACCCTCCATGTCCTGCTCGGCCCTGTTGCCCTTACTGCCCTGCTTTCCCTTTGCCTTGAAGAAATGCCATGCAAAAACCTGCCTGTGTCAGGGGGTGGTGGGATCTGTGCCAGCTCCAGGTGCTGTATGTGCTGCCTTTTGTCCAGGGTGGAGAAACACATGCTTTGTTTTATTAAATTCTCAAGTGCACATGGCATTCCTGCAGTCACTTTTTAATCATTAATTTTCTTACTCAAGCTCTTCATGAAATGAGCTGGCCTGCTCTTTGAATATTACCTCTCTTCTGTAAAAGAAGAAATAAGCTGTTCTAGGCTGCTGTTTATGAGTAGAGCTGCAAGTCACATAGCTCCTATTAGCCTTGCATTTTTCTTCTGTCTGTAGAATAAGAATAGAATTTATTTCTTGAGAGATGTGCTCTGGTAACTTTAAGTTATTTAAAGTACTTTGAGATCTTCGTATGGAAAGTGCCAATGAGATTGCAAAATAAGTTAAAAAAAAAAAAAAAGTTCTACTGAGAACTAATTTCATACACGAATAAAATCCTGTTTTCTATATGCAGTACATAGGTAGAAGGGGAAAATTCAATATATTTTACTGGCATTGGTGCTAAATGAATCCCTCAGAGCCAGGCAGGTAAATGGAGAGCTTGCATATAGATGCTGATGCATTTTTACATTAAATTTAACATACTTTGATTTCCAACTTGGGTGTTTATTACTCTGGCTTAGTAGAACACAGGAAGCCCTTCATAGTATGGTTGAAGTGCATAAATATACTGTATGTGGTAATAACAATAAATTGCAAAATTGACACTTTAATGCGATAATCTGTCATAGTTCTGCAAAACCATATTGATGGAATAAAGTATGTTCAAGTGGTAGACATGCTTTGGCCGTGGTTTCCTGAAATTATAAAATAGTGTGCTGTTGAGCATGTAAGTTGCTTAAACATTGTCCAGGTTACATCTCCTTGCATTCATTAGGGAAAACAATGGGAATTTGCCTTCCTTTTCCTCTGACCCTCTCCTCTCCTTCATATGCCTGCACATGCGCCCTTCTTGCCTTCAGATTCTGACTTGAAAATAAATGTTGTAAAAATGAGTTGGAAAGTTGCTCTTACGTGTCAGTGCTTCTCAGATCCCACTGGGAGAGAAAAAGGAATTGTACTTGAGAAAACTCCATAACTAGACCCTTTAGCGACATCCCTGTCCTTTTCACTGCTTGACTGCTGCTGGAGTAACAAAAAGAAATTGAAAACAGTTCTAGTTCTTCATTCACATAATGAAAATTGCTTACTAAATTGGAACCATTTCACACCAGGAGTTGTGCCTTCCTTATTTTGCTGGGCACTGTCTAACACACTGCGTACCACGGGAATAAATAGTAGATAATTTTGAATTGTCAGCACTGTAGTTGCAGAATTTTCTTTTCAGTCCTAATTTTGGGATGACAACTAAACATCTATTTTGGCCTTAAAAAAACCCCCCAAAAGAATATTTGTTTCTGATGTTGCCACAGAGGTAGAACAAAACTAAATTATCTTTTGTGTATTGCATTGGATTCATCAGAGTATAAACTAGGAAAGAAGAAGTCAGCACATTTGACTAGGATGTCCACAGAGAAACGGAAACAAAGTGATGATTTTATATGCTTTTCAGCATTCAGACCACAATGTAGTCTTGGAGTTGGTCTTCAGTGGGAGAAGTGGGACTACACCCATTTGTATTAGTTAAAGGTCTGTCACTTTGCTTTGTGTTTTATGACTCTATAAGCATACGTATAGTAATAATTATAATTATGTAGGAGATCTGTGCTAGTCTACATTAAAACTAGTCACAATGAAATTGTCTGCCGAATGCTGTGGCAGACTTCTCTTGCACCTTGCTTTGGAATGTAAGTGCTTATTTTCCATAGCTGAATTTGATTAACTTACCATCAGCTCTCCTTGACTCTTCTTTCTTAAACCTTTCTTCCTGTGTGACTCAAGGTAGCCCACAACTTGCTAAAGCAAAATGAGGGTTAATGCCCTCATATGCATGGGAAAATGGAAGTTTTCTGCAATTTTATCGCTGTGTAAGGTTGTTTTACTTTTGTACTCACAGGCAGTGGTCATGAATCTGTTTTTTCTCCTGCATTTATTGTGAGCTTTGGAGGGATGGTATTGGGCTGCAAATTGCTGCTTCTTAGTCAAAAGAAACTGTGTTTGTCCATGCAATAGGTGGATTCTATGGTTTTAATAGGTCTCCCTTCTATCTCTTTAGATATGTGGTCTACAGGTGATTTTTTTTCATTTAAAGTGTAGAAGAAACATGATGGGGGACAATAAAACTGTTGAAAATAAAGGCTTACTCAGCTGAAGCTATCCTCAGTCAAGTTTGTCTGGCAGGAGCTGCTGCTGCTCTTTTTGTGTTGTGGCCAGCAAACTCAGGCTCTGGCTGAGGCTTCCAGCATCCCTCCTGCCAGGGATGGGGTGCCAAGCCAGGGAATGCGGCGGGTAGCCTGTTGGTCAGGCACTGGGTGAGTCAGCCCCACTTCAGTGCTGCAGACAGTTTAATACCAGAATATCAGCAGGCTGAGACTACGAAGGACTGCCCTGCTGAGGAGGTGGGAAACACCATCACTGTGAGTGTGGGAGCAGAAGGTGCCAAGGTCTCAGTTTCAATTGATTGTCGAGGTGGATTAACAGCTCATTGCTGCCAAGAAACCTTGCTTCTCCTCCCGTCTCCCATGTTGTATCACCTCTGAGTAGCTGTTTGACTTGAACATGGTAAAAAACAGATGACCAAAAATACTTTTTTTTCCTTTGCTGGTTGATTGAGCCAGTGCACTGTGCAGCAAGGGGAGCACTGGTGGGAGATGCAAATGGTGGCCCTTTGATGTGTTGGGGAGAAATGGTGGGAACAGTGCATCTGCTAAGGGTCTACAGGGTAGAAGACAGACAAAAGTAAATGTCTGATTTTTCTCAATGACCAGCAAGCCAGCTGCATGATTTAATTGTGTTTATTCCCTGTTCCTGTAACATCTACCAAATGTAGACAGTATCACAGTGTTTCTTAATCACATTGTTTAGTCTTTCAAGGCACTTCCTGCAATCCAGTCTTATTTATAGACCGTCCATTGTCTTATTTACTGCCTTGCACTTTGCTTTGTGGTGATGTGCGATCCTGTCGGCGTCAGAACTGCCATTGTTGCAAATAAATTGCTGGAGTGTTAAAGTTCATAAATTGCTTTTATAGTATGTATTGAGAACCCTATGTAGAATGTAGCAGGGCTTGCAGACTCAGAGGACTGAGCCTTTTCAGAGCAGACCAGAGGGCACGCAAGAAAAGAGGAAAGATGGAGACATCCAGAAGGCTGGATGAACTCCCACTTATAAAAGTAGTTTCAGACAAAGGTACAACATTTCCCAATAAAGGGATGATTTCACAATTTTGTTCAGACTGATCTGAGCTCCTGCTTCTGCTGCAGTGGAAGAAAGGTCATTAGACCAGGTTGAAGCAGCAACTGAAGGTGGTCAGAGCCTTTTTTAACCTGTACATGTTTGTGTCTTTTGGATGTCTGGTATACTCAGCCATCTCCTTCTCTTGCCTTAGCTCTTTGAAAGGCTGTATGTGCAAGCATGTCTCCATGCTTTCACCACTTCCTTCTCTTTTTCTGCTAAGAAGAAGTGGGACTGCACCGCTGGGGATTTCTACAGCCTCTCTTGTTTTGTGATACGTGATGGCACTTTGCTGGGTCTCAGCAGAGTGTGCAGGAAACGCCATGGTTGGCACGGACGGCTTGCCAAAGCAAGAAGGAGCCTCCCCATCCGCAGCAGGGTGCATGGGCTGCTGTGTCTGAGAACTGCAGCACTTTGCTACTAGAGAGGGTGTCCTGCCACCACCGAGCTGAGAGAGGGGTGCAGAAACTTTGTTTGCAAGCCCAGAGAGGCACTACACGCTCTTGAAAAACATTTGTTGCTGTTGCAAGGTTATAAACTTTGATGAGTCAAAAGAGACAGAACTTAAATTCTGCAAAACCTGAGGATTTGGTTCTTCCCCTTTCCCTGAAACTCACAGCTCGCACTATTTGACACCAGATCCTGTTGATATTCATATTCTTGCAGAATTATGACGTGTTATGTAGTGAATTATGTCACCCTGAATGTATACTGCATCCTTGTGTATTCATGTGTCTGAGAGGTACCATAAAGAAGAAGTGTTTATATGTGGGTTTCTCTGGATCTGTGAGGTGAGGATGTGTGTGTGCGTGTGTATGTATATGTGGAAACTGCTGTGTGTTCTGCCTTCTTCCTGACATACTGGTTGCTATAGTGCAGTGATCTATTTGTGAACACCCAGAAGATCACTGCTATAGTTAAAAGAAACAGTGTTTCCTGGCCATAACTTCCTGGGCAATCTCTTCTCCTGAAGCGCCAGCATCAACCGATTCGGTCACGTTCCCTGGGACTCCAGGAGTGACACTGTAACAGGAGCTTCCTCTAGTTTGTCGCTTTTTTCCCACCAGCATATTTAATAATATTTAAAAATAGTTTTTCTATTTAAATCTAATGCATGCCTATTATTCCCCGTACATTTCAGTGCTTCAGCCATCTTTCTAACAGACTGTCGAGCTGTGCAGCATGTCGTGGCGTTGAGTCCTGTGTTTGCTCCTGTAATATGTGCCATTCTCCTGCTCCTGCACATTCTTACACACATCCATTTTCATCCACCTGCCCAGCCACGGGAAGTGTAGGAGACAGAAGCAGCAGTGCTGGAGTTCTGTCTGAACTGCTGTAATATTCTTTTTTCTTTTTTTTTCTCTCCCTGCAGGTGTGAATGAGAGAGACTCTCTGCAGTATTTAGTGTCCAGTTGTACTGGCTCCGAAGAGCAGCAGCGTCGCAATGCCCCCTCCTGCTGATATAGTGAAGGTGGCGATTGAATGGCCAGGTGCCTTCCCCAAGTTAATGGAAATAGATCAAGTAAGTGCCTGTGTACCTGTGCTCAGCTGGCCCTGTTCATAAATAAGTTGTTCTCTGCATGTTTGTGTCTCTGCATTTATGGTTACTTCAATGCACATGTGTTTTTCTGTGAGTGTATGTGGGGCAGAAGGTGTTTTTATAAGCGATGTAACCCTCTCCTCTCTTACTGCTAAAGATTTTTGATGTGTTTAGCTGGTTTCTTCATTTGCTTTTTCCTTCTGAATAGCTGCTTAAATAAGGCATTTACTGCTTGTGTGACCCACTTAACACTTTTGTGCCTTAGTTAGTTCAACTGTAAAATTGTGGTAATGTTGTTACCTCTTGGTGGAAAGTCTTTAAATTTCTAGTCAGTGCTGTGCATTTGGAGTAGAATCATACTGAATGGCTGCAGCAAGTGCAGATTTTGGAACTTAAGTAGTGGTGCCCTTTGAGCAGGAGGATCTTTGTTGTTCTGTACAGGAATCTCAGGGGTTGTTCTTTTTAGCCGGTTAGTTCTAAAGCAGTGGCCCCATGGATGGATTGGAGGCAGTGTACAGAAGCTAACAAATTCAAAACAATGAATTAAAAACTTTTTAGGAAATTGGGGTGGGGGTAAACAAACAAAAACAAGTTATACAAGGGCCGTGTTTTATATTCTGGACTTCTCTGAGATTGTTTTTGTGGCCCATGTTAAAAAGCAACCTCTTTAATATGTAACAGCTTACCCTTAACATTTTGAAATCCTGCAGCATGTTACCTGGTTAGAATTATTATGACTTCTGTAAATAGTATTCAGAGCAAAGAAAAGCATTTTACAATGTGCTTTAGACCCTGGCGTGTCTGGGGACTCAGTACATTATAAAGGTCTACTGGAGAGGAGAGCATTTGAATTCACACTGAAAATGTATTACTGAAATGGGTTAGTAATTTCTTCATGCAGTGCAACGAGTTTCACTTGTAGTTAACCCTTTTGTGGCACATGGCTGGGAAGTTCCTGTGTGAAATTTGAAGAAACATGGTACTAGAGGGTGGCTGGAGTCACAGCAGTATGATTTTTAAGCATTCTGAAAGCCCCCTTAGAGGAAAGGGAGTTCCCAAGTGAAACCAAACTTTGTAGATTGATTTTTTGACCTGCCAAGCTTTTCCATTTTCATTTGCTGAAATTTTTCAGTAAGCATAGTAATCTTTTGCCTTCTGGAGTGAAGACTGTTTTACTTTTTTCTTCTTATATAACAAATGGTAGACACTGCACACTGTGTGCAAGGAAAGATGCATGTTAGTCTTGATGAACCAAGTACAGGTGACAAAACTGAAAAAAATGTTATGAATTCTCCTTTCAAACAGCAGTAAAGTAATATGAAAATGATTTGATTTAATTTACAAAAGCTTAAAGTTACTCTCAAAATCCCTCATACCTTCTCTGTAATATTAGCTTACTTTCCTAGCACCTTGTTTTTAATCTTTTTATGTAAGATTTGATGGAGACAAGAAAGATCAATGCTGAATTATATTGGGTAAAACTTCTCAAACACAGCCTTCCAGGTTATCTGCAAGCTTCCTCAAGCCACTTTATGAGTAGGAGGAGGAAGAAGAGGGAAAGTAAGGCCGAAAGGGAGAAGACTTAACAGCAGCCTGCTCCTGATGCAGAGAGGAATGGAAATGAGGGAATGAAGTTTGAGAGTCTCATCCCTCCCCTTTCTGACATGGAAAGATGGAAAAGAAACATCCCTTCCTGCTACCCATGCACACAAAAACGCATATTTATTTTTTTCAAGGTTGGGAGAAATGTGGGAATGAACCTTGGAAATATATAGGGTGATACATACTTCTGAACACACAGCTCTGCCTTTGATTCACTTAGTGCTAACTTTTCCTCAATCTGTTTCCTTTAAAGCATCTATTCAGTAGAAGAGCTGTAGTGGAGGAGATGATTCATACCTCAGATGGGTAGCTGTCAGAGATGATAAAGGGGAGGAGGGAAAAGGAAGGCAGAAAAGAGAAGCGACCTACCCACTGACCAGACACTGCAGCCGGTGCCTGTGTCCCAGGTGGGATCTGCTCATTCAGTCACCACTTGACACATATTCAGAAAATCCTAAAAAGTTTTCCATACTGGTTTCTTCTCTGTCTTTCTTACTGTCAAGAAAAACAGTATTTAAATGAACAGCACTATAATATTGCTTTAAAAAAACCCAACAAAAACCCATCACTGCAGCATGACACAAGTTCTTTATCTTTCAGGGTACTGAGGCTATTCCAAAAACTGAAGTACGAATGCCATATAAGAAATCTGAGGAAAATCTGGGAGGTTTTTTAAGGTTGCTTATTGCACATATTTGGAAGCACTTATTTATATTCAGTTGCACATTATCCTAACTTACCTGCTGTGTATATGCATGTTTTGCTTAGCAATGAAGAGAGTAAAATTTTCAAAGTGAAAATGTGAAACTGTGAAACCAGAACAATTGGCAGTGGTGTACTGGCAGGTGTTGGGCCTTAAAAGAGCTCCTGAATATTTTTCCCACCAAATGTTATTAAGCTTTACACTCCCCTTCAGATGCACAACTTCTGACAACTTGGACCTCAGGAGGCACAGAGCCTTTTCGAGTTGAGGTTTCCCACTGCATTTCTACAGTTTTGTCAACTTGGGTTCATCAATGATGGTTTTAAACTTAATCATGCAAGTCTCAGTTAGTTAGAGAGACTCTGTGCCAGAACAATTAATACATAAATAAATGCCTTTTGGAATTAGCCTCTGTGCCTGCTTCCAATGAATGTGAAGACAATTTTGCTGCTCATTCGTTGGCATGTACTATTTGATGTCAGGGTTTTACAAAGTGTTTTTTTTCTTGGAAAGTTGCTTTAAACAAGAAGAGCCAAAACTGCCTCTTACTTACTGCCCTCTCTCACTTAACAGGTGGGAACTAATTAAGTTGCAGTAAACCTGGCAACTGGCTGATGCCTGTATGCATTAAAACTGATTTTAAATCATGTCCTTCTTAAGAGATGACCTTGATTGAATTCAGCTACTCTCTTCCAGAATACTTGGGGTTTATTTGGGTTTCCCCCCCCAATTCCATCATTTTCCTCAATTATAAATTTGAAAAATAGCATCTGGACTCTTCCCTCCTCCATAAATCTGTACTAGCAATATCAAAAGTCTGCCCAAAAATTAATTTTTAATATGAAAATTTGATTGTGGCTTTAAGAACTGTGTATAGCGTTGATCTTTCATGCTTTAGTCTTTCTGTCATGTAAGGGGAGGAATGGAAATGAGTTGGTGTCTGAATTTGCATTGGGATCTTTTTGTGGACTTCTTAGCAATGCAGTCTGGGGAAGAAATGAATGGTGGATACTGACTGTCTGTTATCTTTTTCTCCACTCTTCTGGCTGATTATTCTAGAAGATGTTAAGAATAGGACTGCACAGGGTCTGTACGGGTGAACCAGGATGCTGGCTAGTCTATCCTGTCTTCTCTTTATTTGTCCCAGCAACAGCTATTTCATTAGAGGGTGTTATTTCTTGTGTTCAGTGAAAGTTTGCATGCTTTAATTTGTGCCCATTATGTATAATTCTTAGCTGTTGGGGCTTTTTACAACACAAATTATTTTAAAACCAATGCTGGTTTTAGGTTACCTGGACACTTTGTGGATTTACAGTTACGCTGTTCCTGCTGCAGGAGAAGCAGCTTCCATGAGAGGCACAAGATGGATATTTGGGGACAGTATCTATTTTGGCTTCTCCCATTCAAATCCACTCCTGTGTCTTAACACAAGTTGTGCTAAAACCAGATTTCTGTAAGCTTGGGGATGAAATTCCTCAGCCTTGGAGGTAAACAACTGTTCCTACAGAAAGGAACAGTTTATTATGAAACTTGGCCATACAGTCTCTTCCTCCATGTTTGCTTTTACCTATGAGATCATTACACATGGATTAAATTAGCAGATGTGAATCTTTACATTAGCAAAAAGAAATGGAAGGGAGGGGTGGGGAGGAGGAAAGCTGTGTTTTCTTTTCAAAGCCCAGATTTTATACAGTGAGCAAAATTTACAGGAGCATTGTCATATGACAATTTCATGTTAATAAAAGTGCAGCACATGGGTGGAGCCATGGGCTGCTTTACATTAATATTCTCTCTAAAGTTTAGATTTACTCAGCAGGTTTATCTTTTAAGAGTCCCTTTCAAGTTTTATCTTCTGACAGTGTCGTTTTAACTGTGGGGTTTTTTTGTCTTCTTCACAGAAGTAATTTTACTTTACTGCATATTAAAAGGTCACCAGTAAGGTTTTGGGTTTTTTTAAAGTAGCTTTCAAACTGAAATCTGGTTTCAGACCTAAATCTGGACCCTTGGGGATTGTTAATTGATTTAGTGCAGTGTTTCTCAAACTGTGGGGAAGAATGTATTTCAAAATTGTGAAATGCTTAATTAGAGAAAAGAAAGTGGCACATCACTTCTTCCATGTCGGTAGACTAAGAATAGATAATAGTTTCTGCAAGTACTGTCACTAGTAATAGCAGTATACCGAGACAATCCTAGCATCACGAGTCTAAATGTATGCAATATTAGTGAGCACCAGCATTGTTCAAGCGGTGAACAAGAAAGGGATATTGATGTCTCACTGTACTGCAAAGTGTCACTCCCTGTGCTTCATTCTGGCTCCACATTCTGACTCCTTCAAAATCAAGGGGTTCAGTTCTTGAGGGAATGAAGGAAGAGAAAGGCACTTGCCTCCTTCCCACAAACCTGCAAATTTATATGAACTCTTACCCAGAAAGTGTAATGGTACTGCAGCAGCTGGAATTAGTGATGCTTTTGTTATGAATATTGCTAAGATTTCCAGTGTTATTGCACATCCTGAGTTTATAGTAAAGGAAAGTGTCAGTGCCTTTAACAGCTGACAAGATCTCAGTTTCTTGAAGATAGAGGATTATGAAGCAGCTCATGGGGAGAGCAACAACAACAAAAAAATCTAACACTGACTTATGAAAACGTTCCCTGCCTGGGTTTGCTAGCAGCAGCTCCTTTCTGTCAGATGGGAGAAGGAGTCAGTGCTCGAGGCTGGCCACTGCAGCTGTATCACAGCCACTCTGAAGGAGGATGTCAGTTGCTGCTGATGGAAGACTTGCCCAAAGATAGATGAACCGAAACGTGGCTACCTTTTCAAAAGGAATTGAAAAACACTTGGCTGTCTTAAGCCAGTTTGTTAAAGGTAGGGCTTGCTTAAAATCAATGTTTAGGTGCCAAACAGATGCTTTTAGAGTTTTATTGCTCCTTGTTGTATCTGTCATATTTCAGCTTCACAGAATTGAATGTGAAACTGTTCATAAAGCAGATGCTAATTGGCATATAAACGTAGTGAAAATATTTGACAGTTTTATAATGCTTGCAATTTTGTTACCATCAGGAATTATTAATAGAGATGATAAAGAAATCATATCCCCTATTTTTATGTGATTTTTTTTCCATTTTCTTTGCTGGACTCACAAAAGGTCTCAATTTTTTACTTTTATTTATTTTGTAAAAGCTGTTCAGCAGCAAGAATAACCTTGGAAACAGTAATGCAGATGTTTTAGTGCACTGGGTATAATTCAATGCACTGACACACTTGTATACATAGACAATGCTTCATTAACATAATGAACCAATTGTTAAATACAATGGAGTTTGAAAAATATGATTCCTTTTCTTAAAGGACTGTGGCATTGGAGTAGTCATCATTAGAGCCTCAGTTCTTTGATGTGGTGGCAGCTAGCCAGCCTGGATAAAATGGGCAATGTTACTGTCACATGTTACATTTTATTAGTCTGGCTTGTCCAAAGCCACATTCCCACTGGTTGGCTGGAGTCTTTCAAAGCTGCAAACTTATGTCCTGTGGTGTATGTGGCTGGGACCTCATCACTGAAAAATACATAAAAACTCTGTCTTACTGCTTCTGTTGAATACAGAGACAGCAGCAAGGCTTAGTAGATGGAAGAGGTAATAGCTGTGCAGAAGGGTTAGACATTGTAAAAGAAAGGGACAGGGAAAATAAATAGAAATGTTTAGTGAATTTTAGTCTAATGGATGCTATTTATGCTTTCTACTTGGTGCTATCTTCTAGGTTAAGAACCCTAAGTTCAATGCAGTAGACAGGGTTTGGTTGGCTGGTTGGTTGGTTGTTTTTGTTAAATCGAAGTGCAAGTAGAGCCAGGATACACTTGAGGTCTACATAACTAATATCCCACTGTTCCTGATCTCCAGCATAAAGGATGTTCAGAAAATAATATTTTAGGAAAGAGATAAACCACTTTATTTATTCTCTTCTTGGTTTTTTGTGGGCTTGTGGGGTTTTTTGTTTGATTGGTTTGGAGTTTGGTTTGAATTTTTTCATGTCTCTGATTTTACTAGCTCCATAATTCTTGCCAGAACCTCCCTGTTCAATTGGAGCCTGAATTTTGCTGCCTGCAGCTGATGGCATTTTCAAGGTGAAGGCTAAACATGACTTTAAGGTTCTTGCATCCGTAAAATTTTTTTAACTATCAGCAGGAGTCCCATCTCTTAAGTTAATTCTGCTCTTATTTAAGGGAAATGTGTAATGACAAGATTCCTGAAGTTATGGACCAATGAATTAACTCATATTCTGGCCAGCTGGAGTATGCAGGCACAGTTTATGACTCAATTATGTTCTAGTTATAGACATACAGATTGTAATACAAAAGAGAGTAATACCAAAAACCCCACAGTATAATTTTTTTCTGCCTTCATGGAGAAACTTCTTCCCTTGTAGACCAGCAATGTGTCATTCATGAGCTGGGGGTTTGGGGTTTCTTCATTCAGTCTTCAAAGGCATGCTCTCCTAATAGGTTGTGTGAAAAGCCAAACCTTAAAGCCCTGCTTTGTATTTTACAGTGTACTTTGGCTGTATTTTAAATATGTGGGGCAAGTGTGTTGCACACAAACATGCTGAAATCCACAGCTGTGGGTTGCCAGGTGTTTTTTAACAGTACTTTTCAGTACTCTTGATTGGGAGTTTTTAGTGTTCCTATTTATAGTTGAGAAAGCAGGAAATGTTATGACTTGTTAGGACACTAGATACAGAGTAAAAAGTATCTGTAAAATACTGTTTATGGGGTTTTTTTGTTTGCTTGAGGTTTATTGTTAATAACATTATGTTTTGCTGCTTCCTTGTACAGTCACTGTAACATCCTAAACATATTATCTGTCAATGCTTAGATCAGGTGAAATGCAGACTTAGGAGTGAGGGTCTCTTTGGGGGTGGGAAGGAAGCAATTGAGGAAGCTGTAACTGCAAGTGAAGTGGGAGAGGACACAAATACCTGGGTTTCCCTAAGTCTTGTGTGCTCTGAGGAACTCCTACTGCTAAATTTATATCAAGGTGTTGCTACTGACCTGTTAAAACTACCACCTTAAGAGCTGATAAAAGCTCTCTCCCGTCAGCAGCTGCACTTGTTGAGGGTTTTGCCTGTCGGCTTTGAGGTGTGAATGTTTCCTGCCCTGGGTTGTGTTCTTGCACTGGCAGAACTGCGTGGTGTCGGCCTGGCCTTGGCTGGGTTTTATGGCCTCTGTTACTGTAGCACTGCAGTGTCCCCGTTCTTCAGGCATTCACTCTCTCTGGTGCTCTGCTGGGTTAGAGAAATCCTCTCTTTCATGTTTTACAGATGCTCGATAATACATTAGCCAGTCTGGTCTCACCAGTATTCCATTGTGGTCAGTGGAGAGTGTTGATTCACAGAGTGGTTCAGAGCAGGTTGAGAAGGCTGAAGTCCAAAGCACTCCAGCATCTCCCCCTTACAGAAGACCTTATCTCTTACACCACAAGATACCAGTGCTGAAGTAGCTAGTCATGGAGCCGGATCTCCTGGCACTTGCTGTTTGCCACCAGTCCACCGTGGACCCTGTTGTATGACAGTAACAAGTAAAGCCTCCACTGACTGTGAAAAGAGGTGTTTTTCTGTTTTTTCATAGGCATAAAAATGACTTCAGCACTGAAAGATTTATTAGTATAGTGATAGCATTTATTATAAGACAGAATATTGTGTTTACTGGCTTTAAGTTCTGTTTTTTTGACAGATGTACAGATCAGCAACAGAACTTTTTTCCTTAATGCTGTTTCCCACTAACAGATGTGCTGCATCTGCTATTTTTTCTGTGATAGGCTTAAAGACAGAAAAGTTAAGGATTTTCTTTTTACTTCTGTGGTTAAAAGGTGTCAGACAGGGAGAGTGATATCCCAATGATTGTCCAAAAAATACCCCAACAAGCACAACCTAACAAACCAACCCAGGAAGAAGAAAAAGCAATGAATCTCTGTTAGTCATGTTGAAAAGAAAGATATTCAGGCTTGGCCTAAAAGAAACCTGTCTACAATTTCCTGGTCTTGCTCAAAGTGTATTAGAACTGCACATGTAAACACAGGTTTCCAGCCGGATATAGGCTTCTGTCTTCTTTACAGTTCACACATGCACATATACACACACACTTGCTGTTTGATTTGGAAGTGCTTTAAACCCAAGTTAGTGTACCACTGGTGGTTTGAACAGAACCTAGGGCTTGGTCAGCACTGGTGTACTGGATATTCTTTGTTACTTTTGTTCATCCCATGATTTCTCTGGAACAAAACAGTGATCTGAACTAACCCAGTTTACAGACTTGTAACTAAGCACACCGGCGTTTCCTGGTGACTGGTTCCCTGTGAGTTCTCCATAGGGGTAGGCATGAAAGGATGAAACTGTTGAGGAAATTGGAGTGGGAAAACTCAGGCAGTGTTCTGCAAGTTACTTTGGATGTACTACCAAATATTGCACAAGTAGCAAGGGCAGGTACTCAAGAAGACCGAGTTAGGGATCTGTGTGCATCGCAGCACACAAAACCTGGAGACCCCATCCGAGACATGTGCAGTTGAGCACAGACAGGGTGCCTAGGTGTTCCTGCATGGTGGATGTCACTAGGGCCACACCTGAATCTTGGACACCTGTGCTAACCAGTCAGTGCAGATAAAGCTTTACCAGGTGTGTAAATTCACATTGGCTCTAGTGCTGCCGATGCTCTGTGCCATTGTCAGGATTCTCCCCTCATGTGCAGATCAGTAAGTCACAAGGCCATAATGCCCCAGTGCTGTTTCCCACTTAACTTCAGCTATCAATTTAATACCTATCCTAGGAAAATACTTTTATTCTAACCAATGTGTTCAGTGCAGATACTGTGATAAGTTAGCTGAAGGTGTTATCTCCTGTAGGGAGCATGAAGTTTACTTTGATCTCTGTTATTTTGTATATAAAAGCAACAGCCTGATCTTCTTAGAGCTTTAAATGAGCATCTCAGCATGTGTAAAAGCTCACTTCATTTTTACAAGTCTAAGAGAAGACACAGAGACAAAAAAAAATGCAGTAGCACAAAATACTCATTTCTGTGAAGGAAAAACTTCAAAATATTTTTGGACTGATTGTAAGAAATTCTTTGAAGTACATTGACTAATAAGGTAAATTTGACTTTTTGGAACTGTAAATGCAGCAAAGATAAGTAAATTTCCATAAACATAATTTTACTAAGATTAAGGTAACAAAACCTTTAAATCTGTGGTCTTTGATGTCAGGCAGGTATTTAGAGCCAGGAAAGAAACAAAGTGACTTTGAATGGCCTGCCAAGTGGATTTACTCTACAGAGAATGGAAATGTGCTTTTATCTCATTTTCCATGGTTCAAAAAGAAAAAAATTTAATTCCTCGCTTTTCTTTGTTTTCTAGTAGTGCTGCATTCCTATACATGCAGTAAACAGTCGTGTCCAAACATATTTTAGTGTCTTGCAGCTTTTGCTCGCAGGACTGCGACGAGATTCTGGGGGTGGCTGGCAAGCAGCCGTGGGAGCTGGGCACTCACCCGCCTGTCACTCCCAGAGGAAAGCAGCATTCTGCTGGCAAGGGGGCCTGGCTGTGCAGGCAGGGTGGCAGGACTGCTGCTAGCTCTGCGTGCTGCCTGCCAGAGTTTCCCTGCAGCGCACTCTTACCAACCAGCCTCCTCCCGGGAGAGTGCACACAGGGAGTTGTGGCAGCCCTCGCCTGCTTGCAGTGACACTCCTCTTGTGAACAACGTGCTGGTGGTAATTTATCTCCCTGCAAGCGGAGGGGAAAGAATTTTGTCTGGAGACTTATACACAGGGGGAGTGAAGCCCAAGGGATTATTAGGAGCAGCAGTTCATTAGTATTGCTAGTACTTATTAGTATTGCTATGGTGGTATTTATTTTACATTTATTAATTTGTAAAGTATTATCAAATCACTAATTGCAAACTCTGTGTCCCAGAAGAGTTCCGCTTTGTTTTCATCTTGTTGCTTCCTTCATCATGAGCTGTGCTTACTCACATCAGTGCTGTAGCAGTAGTGCCACAGGAGGACCAAGCTGTAGCAGGAGAAACTGACTATATAAATAATTTTTATTGTTGAGGATCCATTTGCTTTTTCTTTTAGCTGTTCTTTACAGGTTCTAATTGATTTGTTGCAGGGGTTTTGTGTTTGTTTTGTCCAAGTTTTTAGTTTCAGATATTATCACATAATAATGCAAAGGTGGTGCAGAATAGGCAAAGGGGGTAGGAGGTGAATATTGACAAAAGATGTAAAAGTTGATGGTGTAGACAACTTAGAAGGACCAAAATAATGACTTGAAAAGTAATCTAATCCAGCCTTCCTGGTATTTATATTATTGCTTGTTTAGGTTGTTAAATTGTCTTTTTGTCATAGTTTCTAGTGGGAAACTATAGGTCCTTTGGGAAACAATGGCAATAAAAAGCAGTTACTCTTTTTTCCTCCCTTATATTGAATCTGCTAGCTGGTTTCTGTATACTTTGTAAAAGGAATTAATAACTCAGATAAAATTTTGTCACAATATGGAAATATCAGAACAAGACCTACAGTAGCATCCTGAGGGGTGAAAGGGATGCAGCATGCAGAGCTGCGGACTCTGCTTGGCAGCAGTTTGCCTACAGGCTGGCACACGTGTGCTGAATGGCAAACTGACATTATCCAGCTCCAGACAAAGCTGTGCTCTTCCCTCTGTCCATCCCAAAAGCATGGTTTTGGTTTTGTTTTTTGTTTTTTTGTTTCTTTTCTTTTGAAAAGATAGAGGATATAAAGCAGTTGGAAGCAGGGATTTCTCTCACAGGATTGCAGAAGCTGAAAAAACCCTTGGAGAGGAGGACAGCAGGTCAAGGTAGCTGCACAGAAATGACACAGTAATCCAGACTGAGGAACTAATCAGTCCAAAAAAATTGGAGGGAAACCCCACTTTTTTTATGTGGCATGATCATCTTGATCTGCTTCACAGCCTTGCTGCAGATATGCAAACAACTCAGCCAGTGCACCAGAGAAGCTGCTGTGGAGAAGGGACATGTTGCTGCTGCAGAATGGAGCAGTTTCCCACTTCTGCCTTTTCTCCCATGTGCTGGTGTTGCTACTCATTTAGGTACATAGCAAGGCAGATAAGGAAATCTGTCCTGGTGAAAACTATTTTTCCCCCCCCTTTCCTGGGCCAGCTTTTAGTTTGATTAACTTCCCTGGTGTGGATCGTCTTGGGTGGTCATGTGAAAATAGAAATGGCAGTGAAAGAGGAAGGAAGGAAACCAAGGACTGAGACAATATGGTAAGCAGGAATAGAATCCTTTCAGCAGGTGCTTTCATTCATGTCTGATTAAAATGGTCTTATGTTATGTTTCTGCCTGTTTATAAACTGGCTTTGTTGACTGGACTGTTGAAATAATAAATCCTTGCCTGATCCTGACCTGACCAAGGAGTCCTGTCTCTGGCTTTCTGTCTATGCTGTGGTGAAGTACAGAAAAAAAATTCAAGGGAAAAATAATTCTTCCTTCACATAACATGCCCTGATACTGAGTTAATTTTTCCACTAATCATTTTCTACAAAAATTAAAGGTAAAAAGCTTATTTTGACAATGGTGTTGGATTGTGGGTGGGTTTATGGTGAATTTTCTGTATTTTGTTTATTTTGCTTGATTTTTAATAATTTGGTGAACTGCCATTATTGGAAGTAAGTAGAGAAGGGGATCCTATGATGTTTAGGTGATTTGGGAAATTTTTGTGAAGCAACAGATATGTGTGACATTGTGTGGTCACCCAGTGTTGGAGAAAAAAGGCTCAAGAGTCACCCAGCTCGTGAAATTTGGTGTGTTTCTTTTTGCCATGCAATTTCATCTATGGTTTGGGACATAGAAGTGCATCTTCTAGCCAGAAGTCTTCTAAAAACACTTGTGTATGCACCCTGCATTTATAACAATGTTCAAAACATTGCAACATCAACAGGCTGTTTTTTCCTTTTCTATTTTGGGGCCCAAAGCAAGAGAGCTGCTTTGAGTCAGTCCAAATGCTCCTGTGCTCACAGATGTAGAGAATAAAGCAGAACTGATACATCTGGGATTTTAACACCTTCCAGCTGGTGTTTTATCAGAAAGGGACTTGCATGTGTGCACTTAAGAGAGAGGATTACTGTCATCGTATGACCATCTCTGAAAGGGACAAAAGAAGGTTTAAAATTTTTGAATGTCTTCTGGTTTCAGATGTCATTTCTGGAAAATGCTCGTGTTGATATCTAAATCTTCTGTTTCTGTTGGGTAATGAGATGCAGTGTACACAAAAGGCCCTTTGATTTCTCAGTTGAGAAACTGAGTTTATGTCATATGGGCTAAGGTTGACAAAAATGATGGATAACGTCATAATGCATATGTTTAGAATTGCTATATTTATACCTTTATGAGCTCAAAACAGCAGAAAATTTTGGGATCTTTCACACTTAATGCTAAAGAAATAATGAAATGTTACTAGTTTTGTTCTTTGCATTTAGTGCCTTTGGAATCATATTCAAAGATCTCACAGGTATTCTAATTTGGTGATTTTGCTTTTTCTTTCTTTTTTTCATTTACCAGAAAAAGCCACTGTCCTCGATAATAAAAGAAGTCTGTGATGGGTAAGTTCTGCCATATAGAGCATACTAGATAAGGTGCTTTTTGAAGTATTGAACCAAGTAGGAGATAATTTTTTCCAAAGAAAATCTAGATATCCTGTATGACTAGTCATTAGTTTCTTAAATCTTTTTGTGTTATCTTCAAATTTTGAATTTGCAGTGCATTTTGGGTCAATTGCTTGCAAGATGAGGCTCCTAATAAAGCAGCTCCATCATGTGGGTGACTCTCATTGTGACTGTTTCCTTCCTTTGTGCACAGAGATGCATTTTGCCAACTCACTTTGGCTTGTGGTCCCTGCAGTTCATGGGTTAAGGGACTAAAGCACTGCCTCTGGCTTTAAATATTGAGCAGGGTCCAGTGGGTGCTGTAAGCTGGTCCAGTTGATGTGACTGTTCATATGAAACTGAAATGTGAATTGCAAATTCTGCAATATGGACTAATAATTGGCTAAGACAAATACCTTTACTTACGTTTAATGGATCAATTGAAAAAGCTGTTTTAAGCTTTTATGTTTTAAGCAAGTGCTACCACACAGGAGAAACTAGTTAAATTCATCAAATTGCTGCTGAGCTAAAAAGGTGATATTTTATGCCTAATGTAATATATCAACTTAATACTATATGTACTGTGTATTGTATAAGCTAGCATAAATTTCTGGTACTGTACTTTTATTTTTTTTGGTCAGTTTTAGTGACTTTGTGATGTTGCTTACTGCAAACAAAGATCACTAGGATGTACTTGTACTGAGGTTTTCCGTTTGTAAACAAGCTTTTAACTTTGGAACTCATCATTGAAAGCTGTGGAAAACTATGAGAAGTATGAGAAATACATGGGAATGACAGACACTTGTTTGGTCATACTAAAATTATGTAAAGGGTACTTTTTGAATTATTAAGATTTCATTTTGTGATTAATTTATTTTCATATTTCTAAGGTGGTCTCTTGCAAATCATGACCAATTTGCACTGCAGTATGCTGATAGCTCTAATTGCTACATCACCGAGAAGGTGGGTAAATCATTCAATGCAATTCTTGCATAGCCTGTAAAAATATTTGCCACAATCATTTATTTTAAATTAAAATTTATGAAAACATACTTTCCATAATGCAATGCCACTGAGAGGGTAGGTACTGGGAGACCTGATTTAATGACTTTTTGACTGATTTCTTCTGTTAGAAATAACAAATAGAAGTCTGAATGTGCAAAGTTCTTCATGACAGTTGAGTTTGAGACTTGAGCACTGAGCCCTTCAACTTTGGTATTTTTGTGTATTTAGTATTCTGCTAACAAGTGGTGTACAGGAAACTGAAATATTTAAAACATGAAGGGCTATTTGAAGTCTGAGGAGACCTTCAGTGCATGTCTCTTTCCTTTTTGGCTGAGCAGGTAGAAATAAGTTTCAGTGACTGTGTAATATTTGCTACTTGCTCCTGCCTGCTGTCTTGTCCTTATCCAGTTCTGTATGTTCTGTTGGCTTACTTTTTTTGGTCCCCAGAGAGCGTGGCAATAGGTGATTCATCAAGTGAAGCAATGATTTCAGCACAGAGTAATGAAATGGCTATAGCTGTAATAAAAATGGAATGTCTAGTATGAATATATGGGACATGCTCATCTGAATGGGACCAAGTAGAACATTCATTCCTAGCATTGCTGATAAAATTGCTGAAATTAAAAAAAGGAGATTATTTGGAAAAGTGTACCTGTAGTACTGCAGAGGTACGATTTCTAAGCAATGGCAGAAGGACACCGTTTAAAACCTGCTGAAGTCCACATGCAAATTCCCTAATCTCAGTGGATTTTGAGCTAAAAAGACCTGAGCTCAACTGCATAGATATAGATGCCTCTTGCTGACCTTGTTATCAGTTTAGTTTGGTTTGCTCTTAAGTGGAGGCATCTCTTGGTTTTGTTTAGCATTTTAGGGTTCTTTAGGATTTGCTAATATGACTGAGACATGAACTAAGTTTTCTCTTGCTGCCATTCTTACTCTCACCCAAGAAATAAAGGAAACTTAGGCACAGTTAAGCATTTGGAAAGACTAAATTAAGCAAGACAGCAAGAACATTTGCTCATAAAATAGTGCTGTGCTTTTTTTTTCTGGGCTCTTTTGTTTTGTTTTGGTTTTGTTTGTTTGTTTTCTTGGTTTTTAACAGACCAGTTCAGTTTCAGTTTTTAATTTAACTTCTTGCTACCCTGGACAACTTTCTCAATGTGACCCTTTTTTTTTTTTTGGATCTTCCCCTTTTTTTGCTTGTGTGTTGTTTTGGGTTTTTTTTCCTCTCCTTTCTTTTCAAGTTTCAATTGACAGATACTTCAAAGGCCACTACAAGGAAACCTGTTGAATTACTGACTTCTTTGTTTTGCCTCCCCCCAAATTAAATAGTGAGATTGTTCTGATAATTGCCCTCAGTGGTGACACAACATTTTCTAATAAAGCAGACAATTGAATTTTCCTGTTGGCATTTGAACTCTGAGCAGTGAATATTTCCAAGAAGCAGGGATTGAGTGAATAGTGCAGCTTTTTGAAGGTCTTTCTCCTGATGCAATTGGAGGGATATTTCAGGCTTTATCTCCACCTTTGGTGGATAGGATTCTGCAGCTTTGGAGAAATGTTTTCTGTTCCACATAAAAAAGAGTCTGGTGGTTTTTGGCTGCCTTTAACTTGCAATAAGGATGGAAAATTATGGTCTTCTAGGACATTTTGGATTGTACTGCAGGGAGGACTTTGAGTTTGTTTATTCCCTGCTGGAAATATGCAGAGTGTCTGACTCTGAGTCACATAAATAAGAGAGAAGAGCTCTAAATGCCACTAGAATTACTCAGATGTCTGTGATTTTCATTAGATATTGTTCACTGTTTATAGCTGGTTGTTGGACAGTGGCTGTGAAGAAAGGCTTATACAGGCCATCACCCCTTTTACATACTTTCCCTCATTTGTGTTCAGTAGGATGTTGTTGCTCTCTGAATTAAAACATGAAAATCACCAGGCAGGAGGGCAAACACATGCACTTCAAGGAAGCTACAACACTTAATTGTTAAAGCCCACATTGCTTTAATCTGACTGTTACTAATGGACACGAGCAGAGCTTTTTTTGTGACAGTGACAGCTTCTCATAAGTAAATATTTTTTGCAGCTCTTAAAGGTGAATTGTATGTCTGTACGTATGCAGATAACATTATCTATAGGTCATGTTTCTGCAGAGACTGAGTGACTGCCTTCCAGGTAGAGATGCCTCTGTAAAACATCCCCATCTTTAAAGTTACCAGAAAGAAAAGCAATTAACCAATTCTTATATAAAGTAACAAGAAGCTTTGAAGTGAAAATGTCCCAAATGTTACATGGCTTAACACTGTAGTTTTGTTTTTGGTGGCAAACAGCCCACCTGTGTTTTGGCTGTCATATGCTGAACTCTGTCTTTTGTAGCTGGACCTATATTTCCTAATTACACCATACATAAATGAAAACAACACCCAAGCAGTTCTGTCTCTTAATTTATTTATGTTTTGGCTGTATTATTTGGAAAAATGCCTCTACAGAAGTAGCAATAACTCCTTCAGGCAGTACAAGTGAGGTCTTTGAAAAAATTTTGATTCAGCCAGGGTTCCTAGTAGAGATAGGGCTTATCACAGCAGACCCAATTTTGGCTGCTGCCTCTGGGGTTATGGTATGGCTATATCTGTGCCCCTGAAAGTGCAGTGGGAATTATTAATTATGTCTTCAAGCCTTTTATTCCAAAAATGAGAGAAATAAAAGTAGAGGGTATGTAAACAAGAAAACCAAGCAGGCACAGTGCCTGTGCTAAAATCTGTCTGGTGTTCTGATCATGAAGTGTTTGATTTTTAATTACATTAATAGGTGCGTGTGTGTTTTTAAGGGCCTTGCTTATCATGAAGGAGCATTTCTCTGTTAGGTCAAATATTTAAAAGCCTGACTTCTGAGTCAGGATCTTATCGTGCTAGATACTACAAGATAAGAATAAATAAGTCACCTTTTCTTCAGTCTATCCAGGCTATACCTGAATTAGATGCTTGTGTACATCAGGTGCAATGGCTCAGGAACACTATAGCCTGGGGGAACTCAGGTTTAGAAAAGAAAATGCTATATGGAGTGTATAAAATGGCTGTACAGTTTTGTGTGCTCTCTGTGTTCTCTGGCTGAAAACCACAGCTGTGTTCCTCTGCTGACAGCACAAGCAGTGCAGGGACAGACATTCTGGTGGCTGATGCTGTACATTGAGGGGTATGCCCGGTCCCTTATCACTGCTCACCCTTGTCATTGCAGACCTTGGCCACCTCTATCTGGTGTTTGGCTGGGGAAGGATTGGGTTTGATTGGTTTCACTGCTGGAGGCAGAATGTGGTGGCTCTTAACCCTCCACCTGAGCAACTATCGGAAACGAAGGGTTGGCTGCTGGTGCTGAGGGGTTTGTGAGCCAGCACTCAGCACACAGTGGTGACAACAGTGACTTGTTTTGTTATCTTTTACATACAAGGACATTTCATTTACCTGTATATTGAATGCAACCCATTTTTATTGTCCCAATTTTGTTGTGTTTGTTTTTTTACATCTGATGCCTCAGAAGACTCCCTGTGGGTTTTACTCCCTTCTTTCCTGTCTCCCACATTTCCCTTTTATTCTTATTGCTTGAAGCAGAGGGGAGCAGACACTGAGTTTACTCCATTAGTTTTGGGAGACTTTTAATCCTGTTTTGCAAGAAGAGCTGTCCCACCTTCCTTTTGTTGTAATTATTTGGCTCTGTGCTGTGTTTGAAGATGGGACATCTTTCTATCCCCTGTCTTCCCAATGCTGGCAACCTGGGTGAAGTCCCTGCTGCTTGTTCTTTTTCAAAGGTGATTTTGCTCACGACCTATTTTTTGCTGAACACAACCTGAAATTCCACTGTGCCCTTACAGGCTCCCTGAGTGGGAGTGTATGCAAATAACAGGACAAGAAATGAGCCATTTGTACAGTTGGGACTTTTTGAGTTTTTACGTTTTTCATACTCGTCTGTTTTCACTGATTAATTGAATTTCAGTGAGTTGAAAGTAAACATTCTTAATAGTGAAGGTTTCTGATTCATTGAAGGACCTGGTGCTTCTTAAGCAGCTGAGAATGAGAAGTAGCATGAAGGCTGGAAATTGGAGAAATGTATTAAGTGTGCTGTTTCCTTTTCCATTTTACGCTACTCCTGATAATACATTTGTTAATAGTGCTACATAAATGGCAGATTGCAGGTTTGACCTGGATCAAACCATGCCCAACTTTCCCTTTGCCACCTCTGAGATGTGGTATTCCCCTCATATTCACAAATTTCTTACCATTTGGGGAAATCTGCAGAGCCCTGCAGAAATTCCCTACAGTAAGGGCAGCGCATGGCATCTGAGTGGCCGTGATCCTGCCTGCTTGATGGATGCTGGTAACACTGCCCTGTAGACTCCAGTAAAATCGAGTGGACACCAGTATATTTTTCAAATGAACACAGGTAAAACTTGCGTATCCATATATTAAATCACTTTCAATCCTCCTTCATTCCTGCTGATTTCAAGAACAGTGGTAATGGTTATCCTTCTTTTAGTTCTCTTAGGACACTTTTTGTAGAACTTTTGGTCTATACTCAATTTTCCAAAGAAAATAATTATGTGCTGTTGACCTGTTATAATTCCTGGGCCCAGCACAAACAGCTTAATTCTTCTGCTTGTTTCCTTTTAATATATTTGTTATGATAATCTTCAGTTCCTTAGTTCCACATCAAGGCTGAGGAGATGGATCAAGTGTTCTTTTTTTTTAAAAGGCTGTATAGATATTTTCTTGAATTAAGTTTATAATTTTGCTGCACAAGCAACCACTAGAGAGGAAAGTCTCTGAAAAGATTTGGCTTTCTGTTACAGCACCTGAAGATAGGTGGCATACCAGGGGTACAGTACAACTGTTTGGATTCCACTGATAGCAAACAGTTCTGTGTAAGGTTTGGCCAACAGAAAAATACTCCTTAATTCATCTTTATACTTAAGGAACAACCTGTTTGAATGGGTAGTTTTCCAAAGTGCAGTGAACAGACATAACAGGTCAGTGCTGATCGAGGGTCATTTTGATTTCTTCTCCCCTTCCCCAGGAGATCTTGCTACTTTTTTTTTGTTTGGTTGGTTTTTTTGTTGTTGTTTTTTTTGTTGTTGTTGACAATTTTTGAAGGTGGTGGCAAGGGGGGAATTGTTTTGTGCCATTTTGTTCCACTTTAACTCATTAAATTTGCTTAAGAAAAAGGCTGCTTGATCTGATGCAGGGATGAGGCAGGACTCTTCAATCGTGTCCAGGAATAGCCTGTAGACAAGAAAGAAGTAAAGGAAGGGTAGGAAGAAGAATGGAACTTTGCTTTTTTTAAGAGCTGTGAGCTGTCCCTCAGTTGTTTCTGGAACTGGGTTAAGCTGACATAGAACAAAATTTGTCAGACTCCATATGTAGTGAAAAATGGAAAAGGGATGTTCTACCCATAGTCCTTCTGTGGGTGAGAGGAGGGGCACAGGAAGGGTGTAGGAGTGGGATGTATGTCCTAGAGAAGCCCAAACACCTGCAGGCTTCCCCTTAAACAAGTCTCGGTGTTGTGGTTCCAAATGTGGTGCTTGCAAAATGAGCTGGCCTGCTTTCCTGCCTATACTATACTGCTTATTCCTGTCTTCTACTGTGCAAACCAGCCAAACCCCAAAATGGTTTCATCTGGTTTAGTTCCCTTGTTGACTGATACAACTGTTTATGCCACATATAACAATAGTAGGAATGAGCAAGATGTTGAAAGCAAGACTCTATGGTAGCAAACCATGCTTTGATTTGGCAAAAGTGACTGTGAGCCACAGTCTTGGCTTCAGTATTCAGCTGTTCTTTAAGCATCTGCTTAAGCAGCCACTGCTCCTGTGCTGACCCCTCAGGGGTGCTATGAGCGAATGTGGTGGGTGACCTGTGCTGAAGAGCTGACTTCAATTTGATAATCCTTACTTGGGATTATTTTACTTGGAATATCTTACTAATAATAGTATGAGCACAGCTGGGTCAGTCATTTCCTGATGTTTATTTTTCAGGGTGCAGCTCTTACGTTCACTTATCAGAGGATGATAGGGCTGCTTGTCATGGGCCCACCCCTTCCGTGTTACTGGTACAACTGTGCTGTGTGTCTGTGTGGTTGCTTGAATTGGGGAACTGATCCAGGTTAAAAATAACTTGTGTGTAACTTCTTCTAAAGTGTCAGAAGGATATCTGCTTGAAGTGTAATACCACTGCTGCTCTGCAGAACAAGTAGTGCCTGGTAATGTTATCCTTGTAGATCAGTTCACTTGCAGATGGGTAGATGATGCAAAGTTTGGTCTTTTTCTTAGGATGTGGTTTAAGTGGCGGTCAAGCTGGTATTACTTTGGGTTGCTGGAGGAAAAGGTAGTTGAGTTTCTTTTTCTACTCTGTTTCTTCCTTCCTTGTTTTTGCTTCACTAACATCCTAGTGACTGCTGCTGGACGGTGAGCTTGTTCAAGTCACAGATCTGCCAAAAGAAAACTCTGGACTCTGGAATAGTTTTTATTCTCCTTTTTGTGAATGAAGGGGAGAGGAAGTGTTATCTTTCGTAAGGTCAGGTGGTTGACTGTGCTGCTGCCTGTTGGAAGATCTGATGTAAGGGAAGAGTTGGGAACCCACACACTGGAGGGATATGTGCAGAACTGTGCATCTTGTGGGCTGTAGAATTGCACTGGCTAAGGTACAGCCTGAAACTGCACCACTGGTCTAACTTGGTTTATTTACTACTGTAATCCTTGAATAGAGACAGACAAATAGCATGAAGAAAATGTCCTCTTTTTAGAAACTTCAGACAAACTACTTCATTTTTTCAGGAAAATGTTATCATCAAATTATAACATGAAAAACCAGAAGACATTTTCCCTTCTTTTCAACAGCTTCCCAGAAAAGAAATTTTATCACAAGATTAATTGCATCAGTATTTCTTCTAAAACATTACAATTCTGTCATGCCAAAGAGTACAATATTGGTAATTACCTGTATAACTTAGCTTACATCTTATTAAGTATTTTGGTGACTAAAAATAAATTTAAGAAATTCCCTACCAAGTCAGCCAAATGAAATCTCATCTCATAATCTGTCTCTCAGAGTCTCTAGCAGTAGCAAATGCTGTTCAGGGCACTGATCTGATGATGGCTTTCAGTCTTTATGCTTCCTCAGTGTTCCCATTTGTTGTACTACAGGTGTTGGAGGCTACATCTACACTTAGTCTTTTTAATATCCTACATAAAGGCCATGCCACTCTTTCATCTCTTGTTGAACCTGCTGATATGGCCTGCTTATATAACTCCTGACAGCAAGTTTGAAGAGTTTACTGCCTTCTGAATGAAAAGGGTATTCTTTATCTGCTTTAAATTGATCCCCTACTGATTTCAAGTACCCCAAAGTTCTTATACTGCAGGGTTTCATAAAAACAGTTCTGCATTCTGGTTGTCCACTACATTCTTTCTTGTGTCCTTTGTCCCTCCAAACTGAGGAGACCCTGCCTTTGAGGCAACTGCTGAAGCCTATTGGACACTTGCCTTTCTCTGCATTTTCTCAGAAACTACTGTGTCCTTCCTAAGATGTGAAGATCAAAGCTGCCTCAGTGCCCTGTATGTGGGTACGTGAAGTTACTGTGCTGTGGCAAAGTGACACCCTCTGTCTTATTCCCAGTGCCACCTCTGATGACACCCAGTGTTTACGGGATCCTGTAGCACATTGAATCAGTGCTTTAAGGGAGATCTGCCAGCAAGGACTTTGCTTCTCTTTCCTGAGTGGATAACTTAGTCATGAACTCTATAACTCAAATATTTTGAGTCATTTTTTCCTTATTTACAACTTGCACCAACTCATCCTTGTGGAAATGTAATGGAGTCGTTAACTTAAAGTGTATTTCACAGCTCTAATTTTCTGTCGTTGTGTCCATTTGGGGGAATGTGTAACAAAATAACAGCAGTATGGAAATAGTAATGAATCAATTACTAAAGGTAATAAACACAAGAAGAATTTTAGATTTCTAGGCTGTTATTCTCTAGGGTGGTTAGAGAAGTATGAAGAAAGCTGTTTGGTCAAGGTTAAAGAATAGGCTGAGTGAGCTATAACCATGGGAACCAATGCTTCTAGGTCTTCCTCAAATATGTTAAGAAAACATTCCATTCCAACCAGTTAAAGTGAGCTGAATGTTGAGTATAAGAGATCATTAAAATAATAAGACAAATGTGTGGCAAAATAAACCATTTTACCTGATAAATTTTCCAATGTCACTGCAGCAAATCTCTGAATAAATAGCTTCGCTATTTTGATAGGGGTTTTTTTAAGTGAATTTGTTTACCTTCATCCCTCTGCATGGTTTGGCGGACTCTGCTAATGCTTGAGGCCTGCTTTCTAGATGCAAATCTCTGCAAGTCCCCTGCATGTGTTTTGGGTAAAGTAGTCTATGGCACAGAAAAGCAGTGCTTTGAGACTAAACAGAATCTGGTGGCAGATAGTCATAGAAGCATAGACTTGTTTATGTTGGGAAAGACCTTCTAAGATAATCAAGTCCAACCACTAACCCAGCACTGCCAAGTCCACCAATAAATTGTGTTCCCAAGTGCCACATCTTTTAAATGCTTCCAAGGATAGTGACTCAACCACTTCCCTGGGCAGCCTGTTCCAGTGCTTGGCAAAACTTTCTGTGAAGAATTTTTTCCTACTATCCAATCTAAAACACCCCTGGTGCAACCTGATGCCATTTCCTCTTATCCTATTGATTGTTACTTAAAAGAGACTGACCTCCACCTTTCTGAGCCCTGGGGAACACCAGTGATGACCAGCTGCTAGATGTAACCAGCTGAATGTACCTCCACTCATCATCACCTTTTGGGATTGGCAATCAAGCCAGTTTTTTACCCAGCAAGCAATGCACCTGTCCAAGCCATGAGCAGCCAGTTTCTCCAGGAGAATGCTGTGGGAGACAGTGTCAAAGGCTTTACTAAAGTCCAGGTGAACAACATCCGCAGCCTTTCCCTCATCCACTGATCAGGCCAATTTGTCATAGGAGACCAGGTTAGTCAAGCAGGACGTGCCTTTCATAAACCCCTTCTGGCTGGGCCTAATCATCTGGTAGTCCTGTATGTGCCTCATGATGTCACTCAAGGTGATCTGTTCTATGACTTTCCCTGGCACTGAGGTCAGACTGACAGGCCTGGAGGTGCCCACATCCTCCTTCTAGCCCCTCTTGTAGATGGGCATCACATCTGCTAATCTCCAGTCAGCTGGGACTTCCCCAGTTAGCCAGGACTGTTGATCAGTGCTTGAAAGTGGCTTGGTGAGTACTGCCACCAGCTTCCTCAGTGTCCTTGGGTAATTTCCATCCAGCCCCATAGACAGTGTGTCTAAATGGTGTAGCATTTCCCCTTCGATAATGGGGATTGCAATCCTCTCCTCGTCTCTGTCTTCCAGTGCAGGGGACTGGGTACCCCGAGAACAACTGGTGTTGCCACTAAAGACTGAGGAAAGAAGGAATTAAGTACCTCAGCCTCTTCCTCATCCTTTGTGACTTACGTGTTCCCTCACATCCAGATCACAGGATATTCTCTGTTGGAAGGGACCCACAAGTATCATCAAGTCCAACTCTTACGTGAATGGCCCATATGGGCATTGAACTCCCAGTGTTGCTGTTCTTAGCTCCTTGTGCTTTCTTACCAAGCTAATCTCATCTGATGGATATTCTCCCTAGCCTTCCTTTTGTTCCTAATATGTTTATAGAAAGATGTTTTATTATGTTTTCCAGCAGTAGCCAGATTAACTTCTAGCTGAGCTTTGGCCCTTCTAATTTTCTCCCTGCATAACCTCACAACACTCCTGTGGCCCTCCTGAGTGTGCTGCCCCTTTTTCCAAAGGTCATAATATCTCCTCTTTTTCCTGAGTTCCAACCAAAGGTTTGTGCTCAGCCAGGCTGGTCTTTCCCACTGCTTGTCTAGCATTGGCCTGCTGCTGAGCTTTCAAGATTTCCTTCATGCAGGATATGCAGCCTTCCTGGACTCCTTTGCCGCTCAGGACTGCCTCCCAATGGGTTCTGTCAACCAGGCTCCTAAACAGGCACAAATCTCCCCTCCAGAATTCCAGGCTAGTAGTTCTTCCTTACTTCTATGAGAAAGGAAAACTCTCTGACATACAGGGCTACCCCACTGCCTCTCCTTCCTTGCTTCTCCTGCCTTCTGAAGCATTTATAGTCATGTAGGTTCACGTTGCTCCAGCTGGTGAAGTTAGAAGGCAGAGGGTCCTAAAATCTGAATGCAAGATGAACTTTCCAGGTATCCTCTACTTCCTGCTGTGTTCTGCTCTTTGTGTGTCTTTATGAAAGTATTTAGTCTGATTGAAAGCACATCTTGGAAATATTACCTACTCAATTAGACAGAAATCATCTTGTGATATATCATATCTTGCTAGATAAAATATTTCAGATGGGGCTCATTTATATCCTTGATATAACTGCTGTCTTTGTCCTAGATAACATTTATAACAGATCTATTTTCCTGTTATAGAGATTTTAGGGACATTTTGGATGGTACCATTTCACTGGTTCCTTCCCTGCTCAGGATTAATCTTTTCTAACACAGATCAACACCACGAACCTACCAACCTCATGTACACTTGACAAACGGGTTGGGAATATCTTGGAAGAGGGTTTTTTTTATTTTTTTTTGTCCTGTTCTTGTCTCTTTTTTTTTTTATTATTTTTCTACCATAGGTGGGAATGAGTTCTGTCCTGAGTAGGAGTGATGCTTATAAGTATGTCTGCCAAAGCTGGGCTGCTGTAATGATGTTCTGTTATCCTGGAAAAGAAATCCACAGGATGCTATCCCTAATACTAAGCGGATTAACTGTGTGTAAATGTTACAATTAAAATTAACTGGCATGCTGACTACTGCATCACACAGTTAATGTAAGAAAGCCTCTTGGCTTAATTGGACTCTTACATGCTGTTTCCTGGTATGTGATTAAGCCAATATTTAGAATGGATAAGCAAAAGTGATTTTTTTTATTGTGTAACTGCTAACCTTTTTCAAATTTTGGCTAGCTTGCTGTGCTAGAGACTTTATGCTTTGAATGCTTTCAGAGATAAGGTGTGAGCAGTTTTCCTTAAGTCTTATTCTAAACCAGGAGTTGAAGATGAGCTCTCTCTCTCTCTCTGTTGTGATACAATGATTGAATTTAAAGTATAGGACAGACATACACACCTTGTGCTGAGCTGGACATGATGAAAGGTCTATGGGCTTGTGTGTTGTGGGTTCTGACAAGCATTACACTTTTGAGTCTGAAAGCTTTGGTGTTTTAGATTCATCTTGATGATTAAACAAAAAGACTCCAAAGAAAATGGAGTTCAGTGATGCTTTTATGTACTCTTTGTGTTCCTCTGTGTTTCCTCTGTTCCTCCTCAAGTCTCTGGAGATCACCATATAACCTTCTCATGCTATGCTCAGTACCTCTTGTTTGCAGTGGACTAGGAGTGTTTGCAGAGATACTTATTGTGGCCTAGATGAAGTAACTTGTCACAAACAAACCACAAACTCGTTTGTACTCATTTGTTCATGTTAATTGCAGCAGGAAACATGAGAAACTTTAGGCCTAAAGTTTTGCTGCTTAAAAAGATAAGCCTCTATGTGTGCCCTTATTTATGTTTAGGAACAGTCTACTTCTAAGCTCCAATGTTTTTATAAAGATGTCAGTGAACTTTAAATTCTGAATGTGATTAATGTAGTTCAAGTTGTTTCAATCTTGTTGATTCCCTGTTTTTCATATTGTTGCGTGCTGGAATTTGCTGCCTGCCAACCAAAGCTGATGGAACCTTGTGCATGTGTACATGTACCCGCTCTGGCCTAATGCAGCTGAGGTGCAGTAGCTTAGTCTAAGCTGCTGATGGAGGTAGATTTAGCCTATGCTAATTGTCTGTCCCAAAGCAATTACTTTTATTCAGCTCCACAAATCCAGGAGGTGGTAAGAGTTTAAGCGACCACAACTGTTTGTGAAGTGAGTTTGTTTCAGCACTGATTGAGATTCAACCACACAAATGCACTATGGCCACTTCACACAGATTCCTTAGACATGATGAAATGTAGCTGGGTCTGGTGCTGTTTCACTGCAAGTGGAGAAAATCTGGCACTTTGACAGTGCTGTGGGAAGTCACCCACTACTTAGCTGCTCACCCTTCTTTGCCCCTCTTTTGAGTATAGCCTGGCTGGCCTCCCTGAGACTGTTCTGGGAGGAGGAGACAGCTGAGGGCTGAGGAGAGTTGCTACATATGTAGGCAAAGATGCTGTGAGAAAGCTTCTCTCTTGTACCCCCTGTGTTGTCTGGCACTTCAATTATTTCAGTTAGAGTGAAGAAGTCTTTGTGGGTGGAAAGTGATCTTTAAGGATCTTGGAGGTAGCTAGAACCAATCCCACAGACGACTTGGATATCAAGAATGAGACAATGAACTGGAGTTTTATTTTGGGGCTACTTGACCTGGTTTCAGGCAAGATTTATCTGTTTTTTAGCATTTTGGATTTGAGATGTATCATAATGGGAACAAGAAGGATGAAATAAATTTGGGAAAAACTGTCTGAGGAGAAATACACCTTCATATTTTTTCTTGGCTAAACACCAGTCTGCAGAAAGCCTGCAACGTGGTCTTCAGTACAAAATTAGCTCTTCTCTCTCAAACTGTTAGGGATTCCTCCAATTCCTTTGACAGATTAGGGTGTCAGCCCATGAGCAAGCTACTGAACCATGACTGGCATTGTGCTCCACACAGTCAATACCTGTCAGTATGTTCACTGCTGTAGGTACCTATTCTCCTACCCTGTAGTGAACAGGAGGTAGTTGTTGAAAAAGGGGAGGCTCCCCTACACACACCACAGGGGGAGACCGTGCACGTGGGCTTTGACCACAAAGTCGTAAGGATGCTGTAAGTGTACACCACAGCTTACGCCATGGCAATGTGAGCTTAACCAAAAGAAAATGTTTAATGCCCTCTCTTTCTGACAGCCAGGCAAAGAGAAGGACTTATGACATGTTTGAACTTTACACTGCTAACAGCAATGCTTTTTTTACTTGGAGGGAGAATGCAAAGTCGTGGTGGCAGAGCTCAGTGGGTAGGTTCCAGTGGTTTAAGTCAGCATGTTCTTGTTATAGAAAATAAAGAGCCAGTGGGATGAATTCTAAATCCTGCAGATGCTTAATGACAGGTTTCAGCAAACTTACAAACTCCTCAAGTATGTACAATGCCAGAGCCGGACGCCATGGACAGCATATTTCAAAAAAATATTTAGAAGTTGCCAGTGGAAGCTAAATTTTGAAAAACATTGAAGTCATTCTTGAAAGAGTTCAGGTTGGTTAAGTGTCTTGTGAATTCAACCGATTTGTTGAAGCTAATGTTGCATGCCTCAGTGAGGAAAATAGATGCTAGCTTACATCTGAAAGAGGGAAGTTTTGCATGCAGACGGGGAAAGCACTGTTGCAGGTTTAGCATGACATTCTGCTCAATGCATGCTTCATCTTCTTATGTGAGCAAGTCTTAAGTAAAACCTTTGGATTTTTCTCTTTCAGAATCGTAATGAAATAAAAAATGGAACCATCCTTCGATTAACAACATCTCCAGTGAGTCACTGTTCTGTTCTTCTCTTCCTTCAAAGTGAAGATTCAATTAGTAAATTGCTGTGAACTAATGTGTGTACTTTCAAGCTTTATCCACAATGTATTCCACAATCCTCCAGGAGCAAAGGTTATGAGTTATGGAGGCAGGGGTAATAACTCTAAGTGACATTTGGTGATACTGTTGGCACAACTGGGTGGGTTTTTTGTGTCTCACTTCCACCAGGAACACCTTTCGCATCCAAACCACCCCTGCTTCCCTGCTGATATTGCAGCCTCACTCAAGTTGCTCTTTTTCTGCCTCAGAACTCAAAGCCAGGTGGAAGGTCAGGGATTTGAATCATGGAGAGCTTTGCTGGGTGGCTCAGGTCAGAGCTTTCCTGATCTCTGGGTTTGTGTTGAGTGAGTAGCAACTGTAATGTTGAGATTTTTCTGGGGTTTCTTTGTTGTTGGGGTTTTTTTCCTCCCACAGCATCTCATTGCCAGCTCCTGAAAAGCACGGCAGAGTTGCTGGTTGCCCTGTAATGGCCTGTTTTCCTGCTGAGTTGAGCAGTACTGCTGCCACATGCTGAAAGCCACTATTAGTCCTGGAAGATATATGTCTAAGGCAGCAGCAATCCCATTTCCTCTCTGACAAATGTAGTTAGCGTGCCATTAAAATGGTTTACCTCTTCATGGTGGTGTTCTAGCTTCTGCAGATTCAAAGCATTCTTATGGCCAAACTCTGCCACCCAGCTTCTCAACAGAACGCACTTCTCAGCAGCCAGCTGGGCAACGACAAGTGGTTTCCATTACTCTTCATCATCTTTTTCAGTGGTCACTATATATGAAGCTTTATAGACATAAAAAAAAAAAAATAAGCAGCAGTTTAAGACCATGGCTCTGTCAGTGTCTTTGTCACTCCAGAGTCTCTTGGCATATATCACCAAAACAGCCTTGTCCATGGGAAAACTACTTCCTGGTGGAGTCAACCCCATCTGATGGAAATTCCTCAGAAACAGACAGCCCCAGCACCAGCTCCTTCTAACCTTTGGGACTTCTTAAGAACAAATATCCACTCCAGTACTGCCCAGACTTGGGATCTCTTGAAATCAAAACAACATATGTGGTTCATCAAGAACCAACATAGTCCAAATGCACTGCATCATTCTTTCGTGCAACCACAACGTGGAATAACCACATAAGACAACCCATGGAATCCTCCCATCTCAAAATCCACAACCAGTTGCACCATGCAGCCTCACTGAAGAGAGGCTGTGCTGTGACTGATCTGTGGAGATGGCTGGCTGGCTGGCTTCATGATCACTTGTGCAATTGGAAATGTGACCTACAAACACAAAAGACAAATCTTGGGTGTGTAACACTTTCTGCTACTCCCAACAGTCAGGAAGGTGAGGCTTTGCATAGGACTATCATCTGCTTGTCCTGTTTCTTTGGGGGTTTGCTTTAGGGTCAGTTAACCAAGACAGGAGTCCTTAGGAATTGAGATATTACCTGTTACCTAACAAATTATGGACCACTCTGGCACTGGCTTGCAGTTATGAGTGACTCAGCTGTCCTGTTTTAAGATAGAAGGCTGGTCTCCTCTCTATTCTTCAGCAGTGATATTTATGCCTGAACTGGTAGTGATATTTATGCCTGAAAAATAAGTATGCTTATTTTCAACTTCCCGATGTTTTAAAATTTTTTGTTAACTTTTTCCAGAATCAGAGAGGTATCTTGGAAGGAGGTTTTGAAGGAATGGATTGTTTTTTGTCAGATTAGCAAGTATTTGTATTCTTTAAATAGATATAAGATGAAGTTTTGCATGTCCCCACCCTACAATAGTCTCTTTGCTTTTTAAGGTATTGTCGACGTGGTCATCATAGCAGTACCTGAAATAGATAGATTTCAGGCCTCCAAGCTGTGGTTCTTAAACTGCTGACCCACACAATGCTTGTAGTTTACCCTGAAAAGCTAACAGGCAATCTGTTTCCATATTCCCTCTGAAATTCTGTATGAAAGCAACAGTAGTTGGAAGAGATAATGTGAAGAACAGGCTGCATGATACACTTCTACAAAATGGGAAGGATGCTTTTCCTAGCTGTTAGTGCTGGGTGAGAAATGTTTTTCTCATCATGTGAAAACATTAAGATTCTGAATTCCCCCCACCCCCTCTGTTTTTTCTGTCCTACAACAGGATAAAGCTGAAACTATCTTTCCTCTTCCCCCAAAAAACCAAAATCATACTCAAAAAAAAAAAAAAAAAAAAAGCTTTATGAAAAGGTGGAGGAATTAGGAAAGGAGAGAAAGATTGAGAGAAATGAAGAGAAGCCACATATGGATTATGCCGTTTCTGGGATGTGTCCCTGTAGTTTCAGAGGCCTGAGCTGCCTACTTCCTGGCTGTTGTGGGAGAAAAAAAAAAAACCTGTCCTGAACTTCACAGGCTTTTTGAGGAAACCTTTTTCCTTGAAGAATTGAGAGGAGTTGTGTTGACCAGTTCTGAAGGCTGCATGAACTTAAAATGCTTTTTTAGTCCTTAATTTTTATGCAGCTTATTACCTTGACAGCCAGTAGTCTGGCTGCACCCTTTACATTTGCATGGCCTGAGTCAGAGAAAATTAGGTGAGAAGGATGAAATGCAATCTTTTTGAGTTTTGTTGTCATTAGCCTCCAATTATTTATTGCTCATGCACCCAGAGTAGGTACTGTTAAAGATTAAAAAGAGAGAGAAAAGAAAGGTAGTTTTATCTAGAAATAGTAAACCAGCATTTTTGGGTTGACTTTTTTTAAATGAGGATTTGAAATCTAACTCCATGAACATAAATGCTAAATACTTTCTGTTTTCTAATCTCGAATTTAGATTATTTTGTGTGCCTACACAGGACCTTTATCTGAAAACCATTGTTAATACTGCAAGGGTAGAACTGCAGTTATGGTGTGCTGCTAAATCCATTATAAATGCTTGCCTTGAGAGATTTACAATGTGCCTATTTTAAATTTCTTTGAGTTAAAAGTTTGCAAACGCCAGTCGTTAGGCCTGGTGGGAATGTGAACTGCTTCTTTGTTTCCGTAGGCCTGTTTGCTAAGTTTGTGAGATTCTCTGAAAGACTGTTTTTTTCTAAACAATGCTATTTTTTTTCCTCTATAAACCGCTCACCACACAGACACTCTGTTTCCTAGGTAACTTGAGTGCAGATTGAATTTCTCTCATATTATCTTTGTTCCTATATCATCTTTCTTATTTATTTTAACCTCTCCTATCATCTTTCTTACCATAATTCTTTGGGCTATTGTGTGTTTTTGCAGTTTTCTGTGACCTGTTTTCCCCCTTTGTCCATTTGCATTTCTGAAGGGACTCATGAAAAGTTTCTTATGCAACATTTCTTTGTATTTGAACATATGTGACAGTTGAAATGCTGTATTGCTATTGTCTCTTTTGTGATAACCATATTCCAGTGCATGGTGGGTAGGTGTATAAATGAGCTGTAATTTCTCCCAAGTGTAAGGCTGATCTGAAAGGACTTCTGTGTCCTGCAATGCAGCAAGCGAAGTCCAACCTTTTAGCGTGTGCAACTGCAGGATTCCTTCAATCAGATCCTGCAAATCCTCCTTCAAATGATTGATCATTTTAAAAAGGTGCTAAAATACTGGGAAAATTAAATTGAAGGAACTGGCATTGTTTTTTAAATTTAATGGTTTTCAAACATAACTAATTATTTGAGCACTTACTGTTTATTAAAAGTGGCTAACTAACAAAAAGAGCCTTGCTCATGAACTATATACCTTAAACCCTGAGGTAAAGGGGTTTTTCTGATGTGGTATTTATGTGGGCTGATCATTTGCTTTTGTCACATGTTTATTTTTTTAATCCCCAGTTGAGTACTCAAACCTGTAAGTTTGTAGGCAGATGTATTAGAATTTGTAGCATGAGTGATCATGTAAATAAAGGTTTTTAATACAAGTCATCATAATATTTTCTCTGAATGCTTCTACAGATATGAGGAACATATTTTTTTTTATTTACATGTGATCTAAACAGACAAGGAAGTGTAAAGAGTTTTTTTAACCTATTTTTGCTTATACATCTGAATCCTCTAAGCAAAAGTCTGAGGATCTAGTTTATAATATTTAATCTACAATTGCTTGAACATATATTTGAAGTTCTGTAAATGCATAACTTTTTTGCAGTTCTAGCCTGTGACTGTGATTATGTTTATCATGCAATGGAGAATTAGTTGCTAATTGATACCAGAAGCACTGACCATGGGGGTCAATTAGCCACTTCTACATTTATCTGCTCATAGTAGATTTGAGAAGTGGAGTTGGGGTTTGTCTTTTTCTAGATAAAGGTTTAATCTGATATGTTCAGGTTTCGAAAGGCCTATTTTGAATAGTAAGTGGAAGAGATTGTTTCAAATGCAGCTAGAAGAAAAAAAGGCATATAAGGCATCGAGAAGTGGCTACTGATTGCATAAACTTATTTTATTATTATATTATTATTAAACTTACTTATTATGTAATACATGTGGCTATGCATCTGTAATGCTTTTGTCATTGGTTGAGTGAAAGACTCTAGAGGTAACCATTTCCCTCTTACTGCCTCCTTAATTGCCTGTATTCATTCTGTAGGACTTCTCCATGTATCACATCTGTACAGGGCTTTAGATGTAGAAACTGTGCTTCAGTGTTCATGTAAAAAATGTTAACCATTAATGTACTAATTAAAATAGAATCTCATTGCTTATCTGGCATCAGATGCTAGTCAACCTTGGTGGGTCTGCTGAATCTGTATGTTTATGATGATGTCATGTATCCACTCCCTCATTGCTCTCTGGCATATATGCAGTTATAGGTGAAATAAAAATCCAGGAAAAGACAGCAGTTTAAGCCACCATGGTGTTTCAACATTGAATGATTGAAAGTAAACCACAGAAATGCACCTGTTTGGTAGTTACTGAGGGTCTGTATGCCCCTTTTCTAGTTGTATGTTGACTAATGTGACTAAATCTACAAGGAAGATCACAATACTCTTACTTTATTTGCTTTTTGCAAAGGATAAAGAAGACAACTGATTACATACAGCAATTTAAATCAATGGTCCAACTTTCTTCCATAGCACATTCAAGTTTGATAGCAGATATTTTCATTTGTATCTATGCCCTCCCTCTTGTCCTTACTCCCTGTATTTGGTATTCTGTACAGAAGCCCTGCATATGCCTGGTTAATAAGTTGCTTTCAAATTTTGAACAACATAGTGGCAAAGAAATGATAATTTGATCAGCAGAATCCCTTGTTAGGACGATCTTGGGATTCTTAACCTCCAAATGGCTATTTGAGTCTCTAAGAAAGTCACATCCTGGATTTAGGTTGTTAGTTTTCTCTTTAAGCTGACAATCTCATCAAGCTGCTCCTTTTAAGCACTGCTACTCCCTAAGGGTGACCTTTCTGGATGTCCTTGGAGGAAGTCATTTAAGACTAGACATGTGGCTTATGCCACTTGACAGCCTTTTGAAATGCTGGGACTTCAACAGCACACGTTTTACAAGCTTCCCATCTTCCTTCCTTCCTTCCTTCCTTCCGAGGAGAGCAGTTAATTCTGCCTTTCATTTACTTGGGCAGCCATATTTCTGTTAATTCCTTCTAATGACTCTCAGTTGCAAAGGTTTATATATTTATATTTATTCTTACCTGAATGATATTTCAGTAGGAATGCAGACATGGCAGCCAGCTCTGCTATTGCTTTAATGAGCTGTGCTCTCTGTCCATCCACTGATGGCTTGTAAATCATTAAAATAGCTCCCTGGTAAGTACTCAGAGCATATTTCATCTGGGTTTCATTTTTTAATGTGCTCACAAGTGAGCTGTACATTGCATAAGCATGTATGAGTGCTATGGCAACAAGAATTAGAAGGCTTGTGAGAACTGCATGGTGTTAACCAAGGCAATATTTTCACCCATCAGGCACTTGGGGATGACAACAGACAATATGACTTCTGTCCATGTTTCCAGTGAGACATGTGCCAGCACTCTTGCTGAGACAAATATATGTTTACCTCTTTAATCAAGATCTCTTCTGTCATTTGTCTGTTCCTCTTCTGAGAGTAGAAGGAGCAAGGTTTATTTGATCCAGTGCAAAACTTGTTTCATGTAAAAAAACTGCAACTGTGTATAAACTTTGCTGATGGAACATTGGCATAGTCAGGTAAAGCCGGTGATGTTAGTAAGCAGTCTTTTATGTGCTTAAAACATGGCTGAACCACTTTTGTAGCATGGATTTTTGTGCTCTGTAGAGGGTTCCAAGCTGTCTCTGATCTAAGATAATATTTTGGTTTTAGTCTGGTGACTTTCAAAGCTCTCACTGACTGTAGAGGAAAGAGGATTAACATATCTCAGTTGATAGGCTGGTCCTGCTCATGCTGCTGTTGTGCAGTGTAGGTGAACTGCTAATGTATGTTCCTGTCCTGGTGTTCTCGGGTTTGGTGAGAGGGAGGGTTAGCTCTTTCCATGCTTGGTATGGATACATGTGTAATGGAAGTCTGGCTGACAGCAGCAGTTCACCACCCCCAGGTGTTTCTGCTGGGGGCGGGACTCTGTCCTCAAGAGGAAAGGTGAACCTGACCATAAATAATCTGTTGTCAATATGTATGAAGACAAAGCATTGTTTACACAGCACAGTGTGTTGTGAAGGGGTTTGGAGGAGGATGTTCTCCTGGCTCTACTCGCATACTTTTCTTGCTTGCTGTTGTGCTACACAGGCAGTTACAGTCCCCACCTGTTTGGCCTCAGCTCTGCTGCCCAAGGTTTCCCCACTCAGGCTTATTGGTTGAGCAGCTCAGGAGAGCTGCTCAGTCACCCTGAACTAGTTGTTTTGTTCACCTTTCCCATTTGTTTCATTTACACTTAATCCAGGAGCTTTTAGAGGACTGGATTCCCATGGAAAGTTGGGAGAACTTCCAGTTCAGTAGAACTTCTTTCAGTAGGCAGACAGTGGGAGTGGTAACTTTCAAGAACTATGGCAGGCAGGCCATGTGCACAGATTTAATAGGCTTAAGGTTAACTTTGAGTAATCATTTCCAAAGTTAGGGGAATGCAGCTGCCATGGCAGTATTGAAGTTTTCCAGAGTGTTTCTTTTCTGAGCTGGGCAGGAATTCATACATTGCATGTATTCAGAGAAACAGTAATATTTTGAGAATGCTTTGCATCTCTGAGTCTTTCTGGGATGTTAAAAGTGGGGAGTCCAGAGTCAGAAATGGCTCCATGAAGGAGGTAGTTTGGTAAGGTAGGAGCTGGCTGTTGAACTTCTGGTTCAGGTAATAATAGTGGTGAATTTTTGTAGCTGATTATAGAAGAGTACTTTAGCAAAGCTTTCTTCACCTCTCTGATGAAGGGAAAGGGCTGGGGGAAGTATTCTGTGGTTATCCTGGAAGCAGAAAGTAAGAGGTATCTATTTTTACCTCTTCCATGGGCTTCAGCAAATGATTTACCTTATCACCTGCTTAAGCTTCAGAGAATATTCTTTCAGTTTCCATTTGGATAGACCTTGCCATTCCAGAGAGACTGTATAAGCCATTGTTTCCCCATTACAACTCAAATCCATTAATAGAGTAGGTAACTTAGTGGCAGAAAGACCTTTTGGATTTTGGATTCTGCCTTTTATAGGTAATGTAACTGCTATGGCTGCATCACCCTATACTTATGGCATAAAAAACTCAGGACTAAAGATTTTTCATTTCTTTTCAATTCTGTCTCAACTGAAGATGTTAACCACAGTCGGACTAACTAGAAGGCATTTCTCCCCCATCCATGCTCCTTACCACGTGTGTTCTGGCCAAATACTGACTGGAGACTATGCATTCATTCTTCTTTCTAAAAACAAGAAGTAATAAACCTTGCTGATATTGGAGGACATTGGGACACTTAATTTATTCATGTTTTTGAAGCAATCAAAGTGATGTAGCTAGGCAGCTGTATCTGTAACAACACAGTGCTGGTTATTTTCTGGGCTCCTTGTTTAAATGTTCACTTGCACTAAAAGTGACTGCTTTCTCAGAATCTTGATCTTCAGAGATGACCATCTCTGTGAAGAGTACATTCATTACTTGAACAGAAAAGGAATTGTCTGCCAGCACAGCCTTTTCTTCTCTATGTCTTCTCCAGCTGAGAAAGAATAAGCATCATCTCAGAGAAAATAACTCAGCAGAATTTACATTTGTTTTCCTAATGACACATAGCCTCTCATTCACCTTTCCTTGGGTGTAGGTAAGAAATGAATTTTAGGAAACAGAATTTTGCAAATATCTCTATATGTAAGGAGGAGGATTATTTTTCTAAAAAAAGTATCAGCTAGCTATTAACTGAAGCTTTTGGGTATTCTGTTCAGGTAAGTGAAAGCATCAAATTGAAAACGTGAGATGTATTTTAAAGTATTTGTATGGCTAAAGAGAGAAGCAATTTAATATGCATTATTTAAGTATTTCTTTAGCTTTTTATCATCAGTGTCTATTTTGAATTTCACTATCTCATCCTCTATTTGAAACATTAATGGGCAGAATAGTATAACACAAGGATATTGAACATGCAAAAAGATGTATGACAGATAATATCATAGTATTATGTGGGAAGTAATTATTCCTACACTCCTTGTTAGGAGGGTATGTGAGTGTTTGCACTGACTGTGAACAAAAGAAGAGGGGGAGGAAGGAGCAGAAGATCTGAAGTTGGTCTCTATTGATGGAACATGGTTAGGGCAGTATGTGGTCTTTGTTGCTGAAGGTGATGAGAAGTGTGTAACCTGAGTAAGAGTTGACAGGAAAAGAAGTGCCACTATTATTTTACTGAGATTGTCTGATGCAGTTTGTTTTATTTTCAGTTCTGCTTTTATTGATGTGATGCATAAGCTGTTCAAGCCAAAGGCTGTCTGTTGTAATGCTTACGTTTTTCCTGAGACAATAGGACATCTATCCATTGCTCAGCTAATGATTCTGCAAGAGTCCAGATAATTATAGGTAGTAATGGAGTAATATATGAGTAATATACTTTTACAAAAGTAATTTGTATTTGAGCTACTTAATCTTTTCTGAGCTTAGAAGTGTTAAATATCATTAATATTAAACATGGCCATTATTCTGGCTTACACTGACATTTTATTCATGGTTTTTGTTTTAATGAAAGCTGTTTTGTTGGTTTTGTTTTGTCTGTTTTGTTTCTCTCTTAGGCTCAAAATGCACAACAGCTCCATGAGAGGATCCAGTCTTCTAGTATGGATGCAAAGTTAGAAGCACTGAAGGACTTAGCCAACTACTCACGGGATGTTACGTTTGCCCAAGAATTTATAAACCTGGATGGCATTTCCCTCCTAACGCAAATGGTTGAAAGTGGCACAGAGTAAGTATTTTGTTTAAACTCTGGTGTTCCTTCTGTGTGGGGTGATTTCATGCTCTCTTTCTGAGTTGAGAAATTAAATATCTCAAGTGTTCTGAGCTGCTAGGATAGTGTATTAATTATCAATGAGATACTGATTTTATAATTTTCCCTAACAATGGGCTGGTCAGGACTGGGGATGAGCAAAGTAGGAAGTCACAAGTACCCCCTTTGCCATAAAGTTTTGGTAGACTGGGGTCCTAGTTTCTTCTCTATTCATTGGAATTTCAATAAGCCAGTGCTGGTATATTTGAAGTCTGATATTTAAGTGATGTCACCTAAAAACTATGTTTTAAATTTCACATTACTGAGAACATGTGGGGTAAAACCCACATGTAAAAAATGCTTTACTTTATTTCCATTTTTTATTGTTTTGACTCCAAATAGGATTTTTTTTCTAATACCAGTGGGCTTTTTTGTCATGAAATTGAAAGCTGACCTCTAAAAATACACCTACTCTTTACCAGAACACCTTAACAAATTTCACCATTGGTGAAATTCAGGACCATAGTCCTGAGAAAGTGTCCATTGGCTTAATGTGGAGGGTGCAGCAGAAAAGTGTCAACTGGATTGTTGCACTATTAAATTATGCTCTAACAGTAAGCATTTGATTTCAAGTAAGAGATTTGCGGTCAGTGTCAACCTCTACTACAGAGGAAGAAAGCAATACCCACACCATCTCCTGAGAGAAAGAAAACTGAAATCAGTTCAAATCCCCTCAGAATGTCCTTGAGTTCCCGTGGATTCAAGGAAGTAAATAGTGTTAGGAGGTAAAGCAGAAGTAGTAAGTGGTCTTTGAACTGGAACACAAATGGTCTCTGAGGGTCTTGTACAAGATACACTGTGGATTTTCCACAGAAAAATTAACTACTTTCTAGAATCCAGTAGTCCATAGACTGGGCAGTGTAGAAGAAAGCTCTCCCTGATCCCTGCCCATTATGTGGTTAATGGTTTATGGGACTCTGGAGCCTTATTGACTAACTACAGCTATATACTAGATTTCCAAATGCTCGTGGTTTCATATTCAGCGTGTTGGGGTTATAGTCTTTATTTTTTGCAATGGTGTGGTCTGTCGTACACATGACATGTTATGCCACTTTAAAAAAAAAATGCTTCTAGGTACCAAATTTGGGAACTTGTCTTATAGTCATGTGATATTTGTTGTTTATGGACCAAATTAAGTTTAAGAGCAAAGACAAATTTAAATTGATGTAAACACATGTATGCAGTGGCTGCACTAATGAAAAGTATTCTGAATGGATGGGCTCACATATGCCTGTGAAGGTCGGAACACAGGAAAATTAGCAGTCGCTGCCCTTGTGGTTTATTTTGTCATGGCATTATTTAGGTTAAATGGTTTAACTTGCTCCACTGCAGAAGGTATTTAAACTAAAGCATTTTATTTTCTATTGAAACAGATAAGGAACATTCACATTTTTTATCATATTTTCTTCTAGCTGCACTAAGACTAAAGCAAGTGCCCTCCTCAGCCTTCAGATGTGTTTGTACTGCTGTTTTGTAGCTGTGGGATGAGCCAAGCTGTAGCAGACTGGTCTGGATTAAAAATAACTATTTGGGAGGGAAACTACTAAAGGCAACACTACTGTTGAAAGAACTGCCTAGCAAATTATACCCTGTAATAAGTCCTGACCGAAGGTATAAGTTTTCAAACCACACAGCAGGCTTGTAAACTGGACATATGAGCTGAGTTTACTACTTTTTTTATTTAATTTTATTTTATTTTGTAAGTGGCCTGCATTTTGAGGGATTTAAATTTTTTCTTTTTTGCTGATGTAATGTGTCATCAAATATGCATTGATTGATCTACCTGTCTAATGTATTTATCAGTGTTTCTGTCTGTGGGGAGAAACACTCTCGAGTTTGGGCACTGGACAAAGTCTCAGACTGTAAGAGTTTCCAGCAGCTTCACGTGCTGATGAGCTCTTAGTACTCACTGCAGTCTTTCATGTTCAGCAGCCTAGACATTCTGCAGCTCCTGAGGGTGTCAGCAGGTCAGGTTTTTCCAGGTCTGGTTTTGCAAAGAGAGTTGTAAAGCAAGGACATCTGTGCTACATTGTACGTTCCCTTCCACTTTTATACTGTGCATCACTGGCCGATGAGTGCATATTTAACAGAATTTGGGATTTAATGAAAGGAGCAAACATACACAGGCACAGCAGCCTAAGCCTGCCATGGTGCTGCTGCTTTCCTTTCTCATCTCACTTCAAGGTACTGAATCTGTCCCCTGACATCAGGGTCTGTCACTCACTGCTGTGTCAGCACACTAAGCCAACAGACTACTTCCTCAAAAGAAAGAAAAGAAACTTTTTTTTTTCATTTAGTGTCCTAGGCTGTCAAAGAAAGGCAGCTGGATTAAGTCAGTTTTCCTCTTCTGTTCTCTGTTCCTGCTTTTGCTTGGACTCTCTGCACTACTCTTAGTAAGAGGTCCCACACAAGCTGCTCACTGAACAGATAAATCAAATTGAAGGCCTCTTCACCATTGTTCCCAGCCTGGGCTCAGTGTCCTCAGCAAGGTGGTCTTGTGCGCTGTGCAGCTGACTGGGTCGCCAAAATGCTTCAGAACAAAATGCTCTTCTCTTTCCATTGCCCTGCACCTGTACCTGCCCATGGTCATTTCAGTGTGCATAGGTGAACCTACACCTACAATTATAGTAGCATTATAAAGGGCAGGGGGCAGGTATTAGAGGAGGAATGAGGAGCCAGAAATTTCTGGGTGAGGCAGAAACTTCTTTCATAGCCCAGTTTTAGAAGACAATGTGTTTTATAAGGATGCATTTAAGGTGTATCTTCACTATGGAGTTATCTTAGCCACCTTGGGGCTACTCCTGTAGAGCCAGCCTTGTTTGAATGGGGCTGTGAGTCACCCATACAGCTGAGACAAACCTAATGTCTTGGTGCTGCTGAGATGGTCCAGCTCCCTGTCCTCTCCTCCCATTTCTTGTGTATTAACCCCCATTCTTCAGCCCAGTCCTGCTTTTTTCCAGGAGCTGGTTCCAGGAGGTGGTTCCAGTGTCTGAGTGCTTCACAAAGCCAATCCAGTCTGTTAACTTATTGCAAAGTACATGATTCTGTTAGAAAACTAACTCTCTAAAATTCATTTTCTGCTCAGTTATGGACTTGAAGAAACAAGAGAGGAAGTGTCATGAGTGGATACAGAAAAGGCAGCAAACCATTACATTGGCTTAGGTGTGTCACTGAGCCACAACCTGAGAGCAGTCATGCTGTGAAACAGTGCGAGGGTGATGGCTCTCCCAGCTCTTGTATTGCACCCTGGGGACTGGCACCAAGATTCTGGGAGAGCGGGAATGGGACATACCCTATGGAGTGGCTGCTGGGGTTCTGCAGGGATCTGCTCTGTGTGCTGTGCCAGCTGCCCATGGGTTAATGCAGCTGGGAACAGCCCTACATCTGTAAGTCCAGGCTGAGTGGCGCCTCTGTTCACAGTGTGCTGCAGCTGCGCTAGAAATCGATGAATTTTGTTAATTCAAGCTTTATTCTCTATTTTCCCCAAAGGGCCAGGCACTGCTCATTAGAAGCACCATCGTGCTCTGTGCAAAGTTGCTCTGAAGTTTTCTTTGCATATGGATTTCATGTTAGAGGCAGGTCTTATGTTATAATTTGAGTGTGTAATTAAGTTTTACTGGGTAGCCTCTGGAAAACAAGACTCCATCTTTTAATATAACTTTCACTGAGGAAATTACCTATGTTTTATTTACAGTTGGCTTTGTTTATTGCACTACTTAGTCATTATTTCAGTGAAGCTGATGACTATTAAGCTACAGCGACCGGAGTAAGAGAATGTAAATCCCTGGATTTCTAGTTACTTGTTTCCTTTTGCAGGTGATGAAAAGAAGTAGTAATATAAAAGTTGACAAGAAATAACAGTGGTTTCTAGTTAGTTTTCCATATGTTATATTCCTGAATATTGAAGAAAATTAGAACGTTTTAGAGAATAGAGAACTGTGGGCAAGCACAAAGCCACAGGGGGTGGTGGTAGGCAGATTGTAGGGTGCATGGGGCCCTAGTGAAGCTGAGAGTGCATCTTGTCAATATAAATATATTTATATCAGCAGAGATGCAATGTCTCAGAAATTGTCCACATGTATCTTGATCTTGTTGATTGAGATGGCTTATCTTGTTTTTCCTTCAGGCTCATTCTTGCTTCCACAGCATTGCTACGAGTCTTATTAACTCAAAAAGAAAAAAAAAAAAGATAGTTTTATGTTCCTTTTGGTTTGGGTGACCTATAAATTATAGAAAAGACTGCACGAAAAGTTAGGTCATGAAGAAGTAAGTGCCAATTCCATTCTATAATTATCCATGATGTCCAATCATTTCTCAGACAGTGCATTTGTATCATCAAAGTGTGGGGTGGGTGTGTGCAGGCAGCTATTTTTCTTTTCTGAGACTTTTCGGAAAATTATTTCCATAGTACTCCTAATGCTAAACCTTTTTTTCAGAAGCCAGTCCGTGCTTAGTTAAGAGGAGCTGACTGTGCAGTCCATCTGCTTGGATGTACAGACTGTCTAAAGGGGAAGTGTGAGGGTGTGCTGCTTCCTCTCCCCCATCAGGGTGCAACGCCCTAAAATGAGCAGCAAGTGAGCAATGCTGCTGAGTCCTAGATATCATAATGACTGATAAAAAATATGTCAGGAACCAAGATGGAAGAAAGAATCATGTCTCCTTGCTACCCAGTCTGTGATAACAGGGTGCTCTTATTCGGAGTAGTATTCCATAGTGGAGCCTAGAACTTGTGTTTCAGAAAATCATGGATGTACAGAAAGTCTTTCTGATGTAGCAGAAGACTGCTAAAGTTGTGGGGTTTTTTTGGTAGTATGTCGGAAGAGTTCTGTGACTGGGACAGACTCTAAGCCTTCCTTAGAAGAAAAAAAATTCCTCATAATGCCTTACAAAGCAAGAAAAGGAAAATGTAATTCACAAGCTGTAAATATTGAAAGACCAAAGAGTTGATAAAAGGAATCTATAGTTATTTTTGTTATTTCTAGTAATAATAATAAGGATGATATCATGACTAGGAGGAAAAGGAGGAAGGCCTATGCAGAATTTTCAGCATTTTTTTAATTGGCATTATCCTGATCTCTCTGACTTGCCATTTGGCTGAAATAACACACAGTTTCTGCCAAAAGAAAAAACAGAGACTTCGCTAAGCCTAGCTGTCTTGACAGTAACCAGAACAGAATTGTTTCTGCTGCTGTTGAGTATATTGTTCTCCAGACATCTGCTTCATCGATGAGGCTGTGCTGAGCAGCTTTATTGTGGTACAGCCATGGCACAGGAACATGCTAGTTGATGCTCCTAAGACAAGTTTGCAGATAGCCTGGTTTTAATTATAAGGGAGTTGTAATTGCTTAGTGTGCAGATTGGAGAAAAAACTGTTGCTTTTAATTGTGATAGTTGTTAAATTTTGCCATCTTCCTATTGGAAATAATAAATATGCAGCTAGAGCAAGTTAATGTAAGCTTCTAAATAAATGTATATTTGTATGGGTTTTGTGTCTTGACTAAGAGGACGTTTCATTGAGCACATGCAGTTGCAGAGTTGGCTGCTGTACAGCTGGAAGTCTCTGAGAGATCAATTGTGCATGCTTTAAGGACAAATTGCATTGTTCAGTGAAATTCTAGCTCTTGGCTTGTCTTACAGAGATAATACTGTATACCAGCCCAGTGGAAAACTGAAGACAGATTGGTTTGGAGTTATTCCGACTTTAGCACACTTTTTGGGACAGTTGCTCAAATACCTGCTGGTGGTTTTTTCCATCCCAGTCTGATGAGTATTTCAGCAGTGCTGTCAAAACATTTAAGCTGCCCTTGCTCACAGTAACTTGTTCCTGTCCTGCTTCATCTGGAGAGTTATACCAGTACTGTTTCTACCAAGCTGGACTGGAAAACTGGTGTAGGTTATGGAAAGTGACAGTAGAAGCTACTTTTAATACACTATTCCTTAACCCAGTTTAGTTTCCTGATTGAGCTCACAGTTGTGCAAGCACAATTCATTAAATGGAAAACGAATTGTCAGAAGATATGAACAATACTAAGCTAGTAGGTTTTTGCCACTATGTAAAGTAGTCCTTTTCCACCCTTCCTGGCTACTGGCTGTGTACTACCTACTCCCTCTCTTGTTCAACTCCAATATTTATTTGATTCCTCAGTGATGCAATTCAATTTGCTAAACTGTCAGAAACTCAGCCAGACAATGGAGGGAGGAAATTAATTTGTATTTTTGACAGCACAGGGTTTTAAACAGGCTCAACTATTCCTGTGAAGCTTCACCTGGAAGCACAGATTACTTAATCTGACATTGCTGCCAAAATAAATTCTTGTCCAACAGGCGTTTTACACAATCTTCATTTCTTCGTGCTTCTGTAATGTCGGGAGAGGGTGACTGTTGTCTATGAGGCAGAAATCCAAAGGAGTATATAAAATCAGGTAATCCTACTATACTACTGTGGAGGTGGTAATGGCAGGAGAATGAGAAAGGGCTGCAGCCCCATCTTTCAGTGCATTTTCCATAAAAAAAAGAAGGTGGAGTAGGATTTTTTTTGTTGGTTTACTTTTCTCCTGCTTGCTCTATTTTGGGTTTGTTTCCCCATCAGTCTTCAGGCTTGGATTACACCCTCCCTCTCAGCACACACAAGTACAATTTTTCTTATATTCTTTACATATGCAAAGCACACACTGTAGGCTTTAGATAAAATCACAGAATCATCTCACTTGGAAGGGACCCAGAAGGATCATTGAGTCCAACTCTTGAGTGCATGGCCCCTACAAGGATCAACACCACAACCTTGGTGTTATTAACACCATGCTTTAACCAACTGAGCCAATCTCAAGGTCATCTGAAGGTAGAACTGTCAAAGATCACATCTTTGGAGGGAAGAGAGGGAGAGTTGCTGGTCCCCCCATCCTAAATGCTATTTCTCCAGGCTTGGTTTTCTTGCTTTGCCTATGTTTGAGAATATTAACATTTAAATGACTCTTTTTAAATGGTGACATCAACACCCCGTTTACTGGAACAGGGATGAAGAGAGGAGACAGTTTTACTGGGTTTTGTTTGGCAACCCCTTTTGTAAAATGTTATAAAAAGAGTAACTCCAGCAGTGGATTTGTATTTCCAAATATTCTCCAGAGTACGAAGGTGGGCAAACTGAATTTTTTATTTTTTGTTAGCTCCAGAAAAAATTGTAGTATTTGAGAAACCAACAGAAATAAGGGGAAGAGCTTAAAATCTCCACTTCTGCAACTTTCCAGCATGTTTTTATCTTTTGGACTGTGGTAACTGTGGGATATTGTGGTGGCTGTGAGGAGTCTGAGGGCTGCTGTGTAACTTAATAGTAATAATAGTAATTTTGTAAATTATTTCAGGTCAAAGTGTTTCCCAGATTTCATATGCTTCTGATAGCCACACCTGTTACAGACAGAAGCCAGAAATATGTACTCTTGTATATTTCTTGTCATATTCCTAAACACTGCCTGTTATCTAGAATGTAGGTTATCCTTGTGTTTGCCTGAAAAGCAATATCCAAATGGTGCTTTAACGTGGTTAGCAGGTCATTCATCCGCCATCCCGTCAGTGTTTCTGTAGAGGAGGAAGTTTTTGTGAACATCTTGCACCTTTGCTAACAGTGGTCCTCTCTGGGGTCATACTGCATGAAAAGCTTTTATCCTCAGTGGTATTTTATACAATTCTGCTTGTGTCCAAACAGTGCAGGCTCAGAAACATTTGTTGTGCTGAAGTGGTGTGACTGATTTAGCTCTTGGTATCATTAGCTACAGTGGCTCCGTGCTGGCTTCCACAATGGGACATTCTAGTTTTTTCCCCCAGTTCAGACAAACCCTTACTGTGCACTGTGGGTTACTCCAGCTGGGAGTAAAAATTTGGACTAAAGATTTGGGGTATCTTTAGTCTTTGTACAGCAATTTTGGCACATGAATATATAGGAGTTGATTCAGTCAGGTCCCTGCTAAGCTGGTCTCTGTTGGAAGCTGCTCGAGATGTAACCTGCAGTGTTTGAGCAAGTAGTAAGTCTGTGTGCTTGAGAAAGGGAACTACTGCTGCTCCTTTGGATTCATTTGGAAGTGTATCACAAAGTTCCTTTGAGGCCAAACAGGGAACATACTATGGTAGCAAAATGTCTAACCTGGTAACTTGTCATTCATGCTATTTTTCATTACGTTGGCATTTGTTTTGAGATTTCTGCCTGTGTAAAAATTGCTGGTTTTGACTTTTGCCACTATAGAATCTCAACCTTTCACAATTGCTGTTTAATTTGCCCTTATAATATTTGGTTTTTTGCAGTGGTTTTGTTCCCATCTGTGCAAGTGCAATTGAGGGATGGTTTCTTAAAAAAAAAAAAAAAAAAAAAGAGATAAATATAAGTATTGAACTAATTACAGTGTCTAGATCAGTAAGGCTTTCAGCATTTTTGACCATACCTTGGTAACTCAACCAAGAAGGGCTCTACAGAGCTCTTTGGTTGCTACCACAGTCAGCCCTCTGGAAGAAACAACAGTTATTTATATAGAAAGACGAAAGCTGATGGAGGTGGCAGACTGTACTTAGTTCCTTTCCAGGCTGACTTGCTGGAAGAACCAGCTTGGCTCCTCCTTGGTGACTTCTGCGTGGTCTGTGGGTGAATATGAGAGGAACTCCTGCTCATGCCAGGTCCTTCTCTATTATGTTTTGGCTCGATGATGGATGAAAATAGCATGTATTGCTTTAGAGAACAGCCTCCATCCACATCTTCAGTGGTAAAAGTCAATCTATAATCATTTGTTGCTGCAACATTTGATGTCCTGGATTGCTTGCTGCTCTAGTCACACCAAAGCAACAAAAATCAGTAGAAATTGTTCAATTTAATACAACGGCTATCTTTCCTCTGAAGTCAAATTTTTCTGTCTTTGTAATGCTTCACCAGAAAAGTCTTATATAATTCAATTATTTCTGCACATTATTCTAAATCCGTATTTTCTTTTACTTTGCGCACTATCTGACCTCAAGTTAACTGATTGCTGATTAACTCAGGATGGATAAGAGTTCTGCAAATGCTAAGACAGTTCCTGCCTAAATGTTTTGTTTTAGTACTCAGATGTTTGTTCTTTAATCCCTGTCTCAGTCATGGAGAAAATGCTGCTGATTAGAGCCTGTTGTGAAAAATCTCTGGCAAAACAGAGTTTGTCCTTTGAAGTGCTACCAGTTTGCAAACACCACACTTGTTTCTCTATCAGAAAAACACTACCCTAATTTCAAGTTTGTTTGCTGCTTAGCCAAAGTCAGCACCTGGAAGAAAGCAGCTGTTTTAAAAACTGGCCTGGGAAGAGTGCTCTGGAGTTTGGCTGACATGCTGCAGAAAGTTGCAAGGATCCATGCACATTTGGGAGATGAAAAAACCCATTTGTGGTGGTGATTGTTCTTGGTGGTTTAGCTGAATCTGTCACAGCATGGAAGCACTGACTTTGCAGAAGCACAGGAGTGACATTCTGCTGAAGCTTGGATCTCCCACTACGGAAAATATTTTGAATTTTACTGCTCATAAAAGCATGTTGAGGGTATTTTCCCCTGCTTTTTAAGGCTGTCTGATCATCAGGATGCTTTTTGTTTATTCATTATTACTGGCTACATAGATAGATGATGTAGCATAAAAGAACCAAGGCCATGAAATCCAAGGAGAAAATCTTGTCACTTGTCTAATTAAGTTGATGCCTGGGGTGGTCGCCTAAAGACAGAGACTAGACAAGAATAAGGGAATAAAGGTAGGTATTTATTTGAAGGACCTTCAAGGTACACCCTGGGCAGTCAAAAAGGCTACACCCAAGATGGACCCTGGGTCATGAGTTCTTCACACTTTTATAGGTTTGGTTCATTTGTATATCAGGGTTAATTCTCCAATTAAAGCTTCAGTTAATGATGTAATTTCCCCAAGTTTACCCCCCTTCTTAAGATGTTAGTTTACACATTTTGGGCCTAGGACAATCTGGGTGTCCTTGGAGAGCAGGCCTGGAGAGGCTTTCTTATGTCTACCTAGCATGAGAGAGCAGAAATTAACAGGCTACAAGAAACTTCGCAGTTATGCACTAGGCAGTACAGGATTTGAAAAATATAAAAGTTAAAACCTAAGGCATCAAAATAAGAGATGGAATTTTTAAAAATTTCTTTCTAGCTTCCTTATTTTTTATATGTTTAAGTGGTGTTTTAAAAAGAAGGTATCTATATTTGGTGCTATTTTTACCATTTACGATCCTAGCTACACAACTTTCAACAATGCGGATGACTCTGACATCAGTATTAGTGATGGAGACTGCAAGTAAATAAGAGAGTTCTCCAGGCAATGGGCTACATGGCATTGAAAGAGGACAGAAGATGCTTAATGTGTAAACCTTTATTGTTTTGTACCAAAAAGCTTTTTACACAAATGCCTTACTAAATTAGAATGTCTAGATATGCTTTTTTCCTAACAGTAGTTAACACAAGAATTCTGAACAAATATTTGAAATTCATTTGGAGGGTTCTTTACCAGTTACTGAACTGTTTCTGTTTCTGTTCACAGCAAATTGTTAGCCATTTACTGCCTCTTATTGTATGCCTGTATGTGCATTTTATGACTCAAGTATGGGGGGGGGTGTATGCAGTAAATAGAGTACAGATGTTTTCAAGTGTTTTTCCTCACATGCAAGTTTTAATTTTGCAGACGATATCAGAAATTGCAGAAGATAATGAAGCCCTGGTAAGAACTTGATTAGATCATCCCCTTGTGTACTACCTCTTCTTTTGCATGACTGAGTTCAGGCCCTTGTGCTAATCTTTATATGTAAATACAACTGTGCATATTCATCAGCAACTCTTCAATCTTCTCTGTTTTCTGCTCTTTGATGCCTGTTAAAATTTTCTGATGAAGCCTTTTTTTGCTTTGCCTGTGGAATGAGTGCTTCATTTCTGTTACTTCAGCGGGGGCTTTTACTATTTCTGAAGTAAGCCTTTTGTTTTGTTTTCTTTTTTAATTTCAGCAAACAAATAATTTCCCCACCTTTCCCAGTTCCCCTCTTGAATTTCACTGGCTTGTGTGGTTGATAGTTGGTTGATAATGGTCAGTGTTAGTGAGATGAAAGGTAAGAGTCACTGTCCCAGTTTGAATTCCTGTCATTTGCTGGTCCCTGGTAATGCTAGTTGTTGCAGATAGCTGCATAAAGGAAAACTGTAATATAGTAAAAGGCCTCATATCAGGAAGTTCAAAAGCCTGCTTATTTCCCTGATGATTTTGAGCAGAATACTTCCATTTGCTCCGAGTCAAGCACAGGCTTTGATAAATTTGAATCCCAAGAGATGTTCTAATATCTTGATTGGCTTGCAAATTTGATATGTCAAGTATAGCTAAAACCCAAGGAAGCAAAAGACTAATCAATTAAGCATATGTCTGCCATTCTGAGAGCTTGATGTGATTTACCATGCAGGAAATGCAGCTCCCCCTCCAAACCCGTGCTAAATCATACTTTCACAAATCTACTGTAAACCAGGTTCTGAAACATTTCTTTTTAAATCATTGCTTAATAAATAAATTATACAGTAAGAATAGATTTGGCAGGAAATACAAACCCTTCTGCTAAGTTCATGTTCTTAACCTAATACAAAGAAACTTGTTTCATAATAGAAAAGTTTAGATTATGAGGAAAATTGTTAAAGTGGCATAAGGCTTACGGAATTCTTGGCAGCATCAACTTGGCAGCATTACCTGAAGGCTGTGCTGCCATTCAGCAGGACTGTGAAAGGCTAGACAATTGGGCAGAGAGAAACCTAATGAGGTTCAAAAAAGGGAAGTGTGTGGTCCTGCTGGTTATTCCTGAGGAGAAATAACCCCAAGTACCAGTACAGGTTGGGGACTGACCTAGTAGAGAGCAGCTCTGCAGAGAAGGATCTGGAGGTCCTGGTGGATGACAACTTGACCATGACCTGGCAGTGTCCTTGTGGCCAGGAGGGCCAATGGTATCCTGAGAAGACTGAGGCCAGCAGGTCGAGGGAGGTGATCCTCCCCCTCTACTCCTCTCTAGTGAAGCCACATCTGGAGTGCTGTGTCCAGTTCTGGCCTCCTCAGTACCAGAGGGGCATGGAACTCCTGGGACAGGCCAGTGGAAGGCCATGAAGATAATTAGGGGTCCAGAGCATCTCTCTTAAGAGGAAAGACTGCGGGAGCTGGGCCTGTTTAGTCTGGAGAAGACTGAGAGGGGATCTCATTAATGCAGATAAATATCTCAAAGGTGGGTGCCAAGATGATGGTGCCAGACTCTTTCCCGTGCTTCCCAGCAACAGTACAAGGAGGAGTGGCTGTAAGCTAAAACACAAGAAGATCCACCTCAACAGGAGGAAGAACTTCTTTACATTGAAGGCAGCAGAGCACCGGATCAGGCTGCCTAGGGAGAGTATGGAGTCCCCCTCTCTGGAGACATTCCAAACCCACCTGGATGTGTGCCTGAGTAACCTGCTCCAGGTGACCCTGTCTTGGCAGGTGCGTTGGACTGGATGATCTCCAGAAGTCCCTTCTGACCATAATAATTCTGTGATTCTATGATCACTTCTGCTGAGACAAAGTATTTCCTGTCCTTTTTAGATGGCGTTTTTTTCCTCACTGCTGTGAGAATAGTTTTTGTGGAAGAATAGTTATAGTCCTACAGCATCTCTCTGTTTCCAGATTTTATCCCAGTGTAGGCTTCTATGCATTAAGTTTGTCCTCAGGACAGTACTGAAATACTGACAGTTGCATTGCACCCTGGTTTTAGGACCTGATCTGACTGATGACCTGAATTAATTTTTTTTTTGGTACAGTTTAGCTTTGTTTACTTGTGAGAACAAGGTTTTACCCACTTGATCCTAATTAAGATCCTTATTAAGAGGATCCTGATTGGTCAGTATAGATCTATTGCATCAATGAATACAGTAGCAAAGAATGTTTCTGTGACTAAAGTTTATTCTAATTTTGGAAGTTAAATCCTGCCAGTAGAAACTTCAGTTTAATGTTCTGATTTCCAGCAGTAGTATATGAGATGATACAATTAAATAACACAAATTATTGAATTTGGGATTTGCACTGAAAAAGATACCAGAGCCATTTTTGAGGATGTGAAACCAATAGTTCTGGAAACTGGCTTGCTCATATGTATGTTTTGAAGGTATAGTGTTTACACTAGTGCTCTATGAGTGTAGTTATTGAACATCCTGACTATTTTTCACCCATGAGAAGATCTAGTGAGATGAGAACTATAAAAAACCCCATAGAGATTGATATAATGAACTAAACTATAACACTTTCCAGCATCCACTTCCTGTCTTCTTGATTAAAGATACTTAAAGGAGCCAAATGTTAATTAACAAAAACCAAGTTACTTTGGATGTACAGGATGACATAATAAAGTGACAATATTTTGTTTTATCTCTGGCAGCTTGCACACACTGGCTTGGCTTAATTAAAACCTCAATTTCATAGAGAGGCCCTGTTTAATTGCATTCTGCACTGAAGGGGTTCTTCTAAAACATGAGTTTCTCTGTATTTTCAGTTTTAGGGGTTTCCATTTTGTTTTGGGATTTTATTTATCCTGTTTTGGCTGATGGATGGATTACAAAAAAAATCCCGTAAAACAGCTCTATGAATTACAATGCTAAACTTAGTCAAACCAAGCTGATTGGAGAATTATGTTTTTCCTGTGTAGTGATTCCTGGGCTTTTAAGAAAAGTAGTTCATTTGAAGAAATTACCATGAAATGAACAAAACCAGGAATTTAAAAGATAGGGAATAAGGAAAAAAAGGTAATTCTAATCACATCTTCAGTGTGTAATAGTTCCTCTGGGCTAGTTTCCCATGCTTAAAGTACCTTTAAGTGGATTTAGTCATACTCCATAGTAAGAGTATCTACGCCTGGATTTATTCAAAATTTACAGTCATGTTTAAAATGTACACCTTGTTTTTCTTTATTGAGAATTAATTTTCAAACAGTGAAACCCTGATACTAGGGTTACAAAGCTATTTCATGTTCTTGAAATGCAAGGGATTTGAAATCAGTAAGGCTGACCCCTTTTAATGAACGCAGTGAAACTGTACCACAAAGAAATATTTCAGTAGTGCTTAGCTAGCAGGATGAAAAAGAAAAAAATCCGTGTCAATTGCTGTGTAGCAGTTAAGTGCATTTTCTGTAATCATCTAGTAAAATAGGGGCAGCTACTACACAGATTGTTCCATCGTTTTAATCTGTACTAAGTACCAAATAGGTGTGAATTGCTCCTACTTTGATTTGATGGTGGCTTAGCTTTACCCTTGGAAAGGTTTCTTGAAGAAACAAGGTGGTGTTGAAGCAGTGAAGAGGAGCCATAGCAATATAAAATTCACACCGTGCTGGAAAAGCATCCTGCTATATCGTCAGTCTTCATTTTAGACTTACATTCTTGCCCCTGTGGCTTTTCCAGAGCTCTTGTCCTCTGATGATTAGGTATATTCTGTTCCCCTGTTTAAATTTATTCATGGCCATTTATCCTTGACAGCTCCAATTTAGAAAGCTGTTCTTACTCTTTGATGTTGACCTCAGTGATGTCAGGCCTTTCAGCTGCCCAGTATAAGGCTGTGAGCCCAGATAAGGGACTTAGTTAACCACTCCTGCATTTAGTAGTAGGCTACTACTCCTCTGTTACCTCCTGCGCAATTAAATTGTTTCTTTGCTGCTTTTCCTTGCAAATTAGAGCTCAGCTTTGGTTCTGTGTTGCCTATGAAAAGTGGTTTGTGTAAAGATGTACATTCTTTGGCTTCTAGTCCGAGTGGGCTGGTGGCTGTACACTGGTTGCAACAGGCAAGCAATGATCAATTTCCAGATTCTACTACGCAAAGGCTCTTTTCATATAAAACATGAGATACTCCATCTAGCTTGGTAAAAGCTTGTACTCCTTTGTTTGTTGCCTGAGCCTGACTAATTATCTTGATTTACATAATCATTTGAGCAGCCAAGTATTTTTCCCTCCATAACAGTGATAAAATGTTCATTTTGATATGTGTGCAAACCACAGATTGAGATCTTTTCAATTTCTTTTTTAAAAACATCTGGGGGATTAGGGTGCTAAACTGCCATTAATTTATTTTGAAAAGTAATCCAAGTTGCTCTAGGCATCTTTCAAAATAAGCACACAGGATAAAAAGATGGTTTAGCATGTAGAAATGATACTAGGAAGCATGTGAGAGACAGGTGTGGTAATCAGGGTCACATGCACATTCCTGTCATTTTTATTTTCAGTAAAGAAAACTAGTATCGAAATATGTGGAATGGTTTGTTGTTTGTTTTTTTTTTCTTCACAGTTTCATAAGGTAAAAATAAAGAGAATTCTTAGGAATGTAAATTAACGTGTTTGACCTGATATTTCTCTAAAGCCTAGAGATGTAGAATGCAGCTGTTGCCTTAATCTTCAGTCAGGTTTGTCAGAGAGCTACAGAGGAGCCACAGGCTGTATTAGAACATGGCCATCCACTGGAATGGCTCATGCTGGGACAGCTGATAGCATTGCAAACCTCAGCTTTCTGCTGTTTAACAGGCTTTTGCCAACACCTGCTGTGAGTGAGGAGATGCTTCATGACCAGCTCTCACAATGGGGGTTGGAAGAGGAGAGTCAGCAAAAAATAGTCAAACTTCATCAGTTGTCCCAATGTAAGGCATCCAGGAGCCAGAGTCATCACAGCATTCAGGAGGGCTTGTAGAAGTAGCTTGCCTGAGAGCAAAGGTTATTAAGATGTCAGTGTTAATGAGATACGAAATTGCAACTACACAGTGCATTTTTCTGATCATTTTTCTCCTCTTGCTGCATTAAAAAGCACCTTCATCAGGAATTATCCTCAAAGTATTAAGTCATTTTGCCAGAGCAGCGAGGGTTTGATAGTTATAGAACTGTTGTGCCTTGTGTTATGGATTAGTCTAAAACGATTTTATGAAGAGGTCCCATTATATTTTGGACTTCTTGTATGATCAAAACACTTACAGAGACCTTGAGCCAAACAGCTCCTACCACGTTTTTTTTAAGATTGCTAATTTTATGAACCAGCTTTGATTCCCTTGAAATTTCTAGCCTCTATTCTGTCTGCTGCTCTTAATAGCATGAGTGCGTCTGTGTGCGCGCGCTTTGAAACTAATTACTTGAAAGTCTATTTCTGCCTATCTGCTTGTGTTTAACCACTTCACAATGAATCAACACCCTTCCCCTCCCCCTGCAGATGCTTTAATCCTTATCTTGCCCTAGTTACCCTGGAGATTGCTTTCATCTTTAGCTGCGCTACTCCTAATGCCTACGCCTCAAGCCTGGCTTTTGACTTTTGCAGTGCCAGTTGGTGTATACGTGTGTGGGCAGGTGCATGTGTATAGCCATATATTTTAGAAGGACATAGTATGTATGTGTGGTGCTGCATAATAATAGACCTGAAGTATTTCTTGCTGCTTGATTAGTCCCAGTGTTGAACCTCTTCACTCACTAATTATTTGAAACAGAGTCACTGGAGTGACATCTGATGAGGTGTCTGATCATTTTTAAGTTGAAAAGTACTTTCACCTTCTGGATCCCAAATGGTCATATCACTGTCAGACCTACTAAAACCAGGTTTACACTTTAAAACCAATATTGGCAGCTCCATTAAGCCAGTTTTCCCCCCAAAGCTGTGGAGGAGCATGGATGAATCAGTATTAATCAGGTAGGATTGATCAATAGTTTTGATGAGAAGACTTAATGAGACTGGTGAATCCAGGTTAGTTTAATTCCTTTACATTCCAGCCACTGCTGTTCTGAAGATGAATATCCATGCACAAGTTTAATGTAGTTTAAGTAAGCCCTCTAAACTACACCTTTTGTTGAGGGGGATTAGTTTTCATGTAGAATTCATTTACAGAAGAGTATTCATATACTAAATACAGGTTAATTGACTAAATTTTAAAACAACAGATGAGAAAATCTATCTCTGCCAGATTATGTGCTTAGTTTAATGCTGGGAGAGATTTTTATCTATGGTTCAACCTATATGGCCTACCTTTTTAATTAAAAAACTATTTGAAACTCTTTTTTTAAATTAATTATAATATTAATACCTATAGTATTAGTATTCCTTGTATTTGTAGAAGTATTCTGTCATGAAGATGCATTAGGATTTGGTGCCAGCTTTTAGAAGGAAGCCTTTCCTAGGCTTGCTCTTTTATTTGTGGGTTCATAAATCATGGTGTTATTCAAAAGGAATGAATTGGGCAACGTGACAGGAATTTCCTTCAGAGCCTTATTGTCATCTTAATATTAAATCCTTGGTTATTCCTTATTCATATTCCTTAATATGAAATCCTTGGAATGCTAATGATGACATTTTCAATCTAATGTTGTTCTTCAATGATTTGCAATATTAAAAAAACCCCAAACAAACCAACTACAACAAAAAGGCAAAAAGTCATCCTCTGTCCCCCAAAACAAACCCCAGAACATCCAGATCATGTATTTGCTGAAGAAAGTATTCCTTGCAGAATTACAGTAGGTTTTTTAGAGGCACAATTTTTCTTGTTTATTTTTAGGTGTAGGTTTTTCATTTTGTCATAAGTAATCAAAGCCACTGTGCATACCCATATTTACTGAAGGGAAAGGTGTTATGGTGTTTTTTGGGTTTTACTCACAAAGTGTCAAGAATGGCAAGGATTTTTTTGATGGAGGGAATCTCAGGAGTTGGGGCAAGGTGTCCTTCCTTAAATGAAGAGGCCATTTGAGATGCAAGGCGGCATCTCGCCGTCAGAAGTCCCTAAATGGCAGAGTAAACCCAATCCAGCTACTAGACTTGCTACACTGAAGCTGATTTTTCTGCCTTGTTCTTCTGTACTGCTGTAAAAGTCTTCCATCTGAGTGGATGTTCACTTATTTGTGTTGGGTTCATGCCAGACAGTAGGATAAACCACAAATTAAGGAACACCAATTACATTGATTAACTATGGCTGTACTATTGGACTCAAGTTTTCAATATACTGAGCTTTGCAGTTCCAATCTGAGAGAAGAGGGTTTTTTTTTTATTCTACCTTTTTATTAGGTGTAAGCTGTTGTATTAAAATCACTGGGACTATTCACACTGTTTGATTGTATGATTTTACCTGTTAATAGCTTACTGGCAGAGAACCTTGCAGGCAGTTTGACATGCCCTGAAAGGTAATTCACTGCTCCCTTTCAGGATCTCCACGCTGCTGTTTGTGTTGAGTAGTTACCTCATGGAAGAGCTTCGCTGAAATCATTGTGACAGCTGACTGTTTGGTGCCCTATGTATAGAAATGAAGCTAATCATTACAAGCTGGGGTTTAACATGAAAAAATCCTGTGCATCTAGTCACATTAGCCATGATGAGTTTAAGCCCGTTTTGAATTTACTTGTGTTCATACAAAGATGTGTTGAATTTCAAATTTACAGGTGTAAAATGCAGGGTAGTGGCCTGCAAAACCTAAACAATTTGAGCTGCACGCTTTGCAATTTGGTTGCTCGTAGAAGGAAAAAGAGATGCATCTTCAGATTTAAAGAAAGAAAGTTACTGCTCGAGACATATTATCTCTTCTGGTGCATTTTTAAAAATACATTTGCTTCCTTGTAAGAGAAGGAATAAACAATGCTCCAACTTCTCACCAATTTGCTTGATGCAGAGGTACCAAAATGTGACACCTCTATGTGGCCTTCAATTAGAAAGACTTCATAAGTGCTAAGGAAAAAAAGTTCACTTTTCTCTTCTGTTAGATCTAAATATCTGAAATTAAGAGAGAAGTTTAATTTGGACTGACTGATTTTTTTGAGCATTGCATGCAGTAGTCTCCTGGGGATTACTACTTCTCTTACAACTGCTTTCTTCCAGTTGACTATTCTTGTTATCCATGCTAAATTGTTTTGGAGACTATCTATAGCACAGCCTCTCTTGCTCTTCTGCTACCTCTTAGTCCATAATTGGCTTCATCTTCCTGCCTTTCTGAAAGCTTCCTGCTGCTTTATTCCCTCGGTCATTGTCCTGCTGCATTACTGGTAAATGTTGTCATGACTCCTGTTTCTTGCAGCTTTGGAGATATGTTGTCCTTTACACTGACTGCATTTGTTGAGCTGATGGATCATGGGATTGTATCGTGGGATACATTCTCTGTGGCATTCATTAAAAAGGTAAATTTGTAATCAATGCTATCTGTTCTATATCACTTTAAACATATGAGGTGAGTTGTAATTTGGGTTGTTTTTCTTTTCTTCCTTTTTTTTTCCCCAGGTACATTATTTAGGTCATTGGTCAAAAAAGGTACATGAAAATGGGATTAAAGTGTTGTTTCAAAGTGTAAATGTTTGTACCTGCAGAATCTGGCTCAACTTCTGTGGAAATCAATTGGAGTGAATTGGGATTAACACAGTATTAGGCTTGTTACATGAGAAATTGCTTATTCAATTGCATCGTGACCTCTCTGTGCAGATAAAGTACAATTAAAGCAAAAATTAATATTTTGATGTAATGTAAACTAAAATGAGTAAAGCCATATTTCTAGGAAAAAAAACGCAGCAGTGAAATGCTTCCTCTGAGGTATTGGAAGAAGAGAAATGAGTTAGTTTGCAATTTGAAATTAGGATGATGTCTAGTGAGTTTATCAAGCTGAACTTTGCCCCCCTGAATCTTGCAGTTGAGGTATGTGGTTTTGAAACTGATCTGTCCACGATTTGCAACATATCCTTTACTTACGTGTCAGAGATGCACAAAAGCAGCAGAAACATGGCAGTATTCTTTAGGTACAGAGATTTAGCAGACTTCAGAAAGAAGTTTTTATTACTGATTTAACACTTTTCATTTACTGGGGAAGAAAAACCCCAAAACCACATAATTCTTCTTTACAAAAACTTCAAACCAGATTGAGTTTATCATAATTTAAAGTGCATTTGTACAGGTTCAAAAGATATCAGTTACTTCACTAAATTACTATCAGAAGCAGTAATGAAATTAATATAACCTGTGACAAAAATACCTTCATTTTAGTAGTGTATGTCAGAGCAAGGACTTTAAATTTAGTTAGAAAATTGCTGCCACTGAAGGAAAGTAGAAGTTTACTTTTGTTGCCAAAAGTGAAAGAAGGATCAACTGTGAAAACAGCATTAGATACATTAGCTTCTAAAGCTCAGTTTCGGTCATTAAAAATGCTGGGTGCATTCTTAATAATAAAAAAAAAATACTGTAACTCATATGGGTTTTGGTCTGGTTTTTAAATTTTTGCTGAATCTTGCAGTCTAGATAGTTGTGATGATGATTATTGTTATCTTCTCATGACAAAAGAAATTCTACAACTGCTTTTAACTGACTGCAGGAGATAGAAAGTCAAGTCCAGAATGCCTTACTTTCTCAGGGAGCCTGCTATGGAACATATGAAGAAACTTGCTAACGTTGGTTTAAAGTATCTACTTTGTTAATGGCTCAAAATTAATGTCTTTGGCCAACCTTATTAACATCTTTTTCCCTGTGGATTGTATTGTAACAACAGAAGAAAATGTTGTGTTCCCCTTGTTAATGGTTCGTCTCTTCTGTCTGGCACTTCCATAGGTTTCCCTGGCTAATGACCCAATTTAAAAAAAACAAACCACAAAATAAAAGCATTCTCACAAAGAACCTATGAAAACCAAACTGGAAAATAAAACTGAAAGTGAACCTGTTGAGCAAGAAAGGGACCAAGGAGAATGATAGGACAGTTAGAAGACAAACAGAAGGACAGAGAATGACAGAGATTGAAGAAAGAGGCCCAGGAGTGTCCTGACCTGCATGCAGTTGGGACCTAGAAAGGCACAGCTCTCAGTGGTGCAGTGTGGGCAAGGGGCAAACCTAGCAGAGCACCTTTGGACCATGTCTCATCTCTGTGGCGGCAATCTACAATTTCATTTTCACTTTCTTCTCTGACCTTGGCTTTTGGCAGGACACTTGAGGTCCTTGATGGGCTTGCTCAAGTGACTGACAGGATGGATAAGGGAGCTGATAAGTTTCTGCTGAGGGGGGAGCTTCCAATCAACTGCTTCTGCCTTTTGAAGCTGTCTTTCATGTTAAATGAAAGCTAAACTGGAATGGGTTCGAATCAGTCCAAATTTTTTCTTGAGTAGTTTTTTAACTTAAAAATGTAGAAGCTGGAGGAGACCTCAAGGGGAACCCCTGACTGCTTCTAATGAATAACTGCTGGTGTTGGATGCAGACTCTCTGCCATCCTTTGGGTACATAAAGACTGCTATTCTAACTGCAGCAAATAAGACTGATGCTTTCAAGGACACCTTTGTTCCTTATTTTAAGGGAAAAGAGCATCCTTTGGAAAAACTTCCTTACGATGTGAAAAATTCTCTTAAGACCTTTTTCTTGCTTATGATGATATAAAGTTCATTTCCAGATTCCATAGTTGCCTAAAGGACTTGGATTCCAAGTTCTTAGAAAAAGTAGCGATTATTGGTTATCAAAATTGTCCTCGTTCTGGCCAGGACAGGGTTAATTTTTGCAGTATCCAGCAGTGGGCATGGCTAGGATCCAGATGTTATTCTATACCACCTCACATCATTTTCTGGGGACCGGGTCAGGGGTCCCTTCTGGGTTGGGGTAGCGTGGCAGTGGTTCAGGTATTCCCGGTTTCCAGGTCGTAAACATTCTTGTGTGAATTGCTCACCCCTCTGTTATTCATGTTGTTGCTGTTACTGTTCCTTTTCTTATTTCATTGCTGTTTCCAGTATATTGTTCTTATCTCAACCCATGATGCTTACCTTTAGTGCCTCCAATTCCCCTCTCCACCTGCCACAGGGAGTAGGAGGGAGTGAGCGAGTAACACATAGTTTGGGGCGTGTCAGTGGGAACACTACACTGGGAAATACCATTCCTAATCCATAACAAAAATGCACTACACAAATTTGGTACTTCCATCTTTAGTTCCTACAAGAGGAGAAGTATTGGTTGAGATAGTTAAAAAAACCCTTTAAAAATTATTTATATAATTGCTGTTTCATAAGTATGTGATGCAGAGCCTTAATGTTGACAAATTGTTTACTCTGCCATCTATAACGTATTCTGCAGGAAAACAGGGTGGCAGCCAGGAAAGTATTTCTGTGTGTCACAACTGTCAGTTGTTTTTTCTGTAGTCAAGCGCAGCTCTAGTTCCTTACTTGAAAATGATATGCACCCTTTAAAATTTTAATATGCATTAGATTTAACAGATAACACAACTTCGACAGATTTTTCTGTACATTTCTGACAACAGAATAGTGTAGGCAAATAACTAATGAACATACATAATGGAAATCAGATCTGTTTCTTTCACTGTTTTTTCCATATGGGGTTTTTTTCCATATGGGTTTTTTTTCCTGGTGCAGTATTATTATTATTATCTAATAACAACTTTTTTTTTAACTTTCAAATTCTCTCTTGTGCCTTCAGTGATGCTGAACCAGGAAGAGAACTCAGATGATGTAGTTTAGTTTGCTATAGGTTTTTTATCCACCCTCAGTTTACATGTTTTCCTCCTAGTCCAAAACAGCATGAATGTGTAAATTCACAGTCTGATTCCTAATTCACCTTGAAATTGATAGGAAGTTAAGCAGCCAGACTCTTCTTTTGCAAGTGACTATATACGTCCCAAGAGGACTATGCAGATTTTAAGGTTACAGGTATTTTGCTGAAGACATAATTTTATCCTTAGTGAGACACACCCATGTGACAGGTTTTCATGTGAAAGCGCAAAACAATCAAGTTGCTTCTTTCTGGAAAAGATGTAGTGTTTTTGCTGAGCTTACATTATTTTAATCGTCAGAATTTTTGATAAATGAATGCAGGTTTATTTTTGGATGTCAAAAGGCCTCTCTGTGTGTGGTGCTTAATAAGCAGAAAACAGCAAATAACACAAATTTTAACTCCTTTTTATTCCTGTCTCTTCTCAAGAAGGACCTCTTTTTCTCCCACATCCAAAACTTCAAGTGTGGGAATAGAATTTCTTTTTAATGCAATTTTGTTCTCTCTGGAACTTGCATGACTTATTTTTGAAAGGTAGACAAGCCTATTACTTCTGGCCAGGATTCATGCCTCGGCAAGGTGGTTATGAATATACATAGATTGACATGCAAGTTACCCAGCAGATGTGTTGCATCTATGTTCAGTGTGATATGTCTTTTTATACACACAAGACAGCTTTAGACCTTGTGTTTGTGTTTGTGGTTAAAAGATGTTATGGTCCAAGGTCAGGAGAATAAATGAGGCTAAGGCAGCCTTTCCTAGACTGAGGTTCCAGTTATCTATACTGTTATATTTCTGCAGGTCCCTGATATGAATATTATATCCCAGTGAAGCATTAACTGCTTCACTTCAAGGAGCTGCTGCACCAAGAATAATCCATAAATGCCAGGGCTCCTAAAGAGGTGACAGAAATCTAGCAAATTGGGACACAGTCTTGTTTTCCTGGTGCACAACCAACCCCTGGATACCAAGTGCCCCCTGAGGCATCCAGGGGGCACTTGGTTTAATGTGTGAGCAGTGCAGAGTTGCTCTGTGCATACCCTGACCCTGTCATGGGCCTTGTGGAGATCTGGCAGCTCTAGCTGCAATGCATCAAAACACATCTGGATTACCATTGAGAGAGGAGGAGTAGTACAGTGCTTCTGACATGCAGCTTGTTGCTCTAAAGAGCACATTGTGCTTCATACACTATTGTAAATATTATTTGGGCTCAGGACTTGCTTGGAGCAGATACTCAAAGTCCAGAACAGAAAAAGGCTAATCAAGTTGCTTCTCTCCTCCTGTTTTCTATGTGTTCGTGGCTTGGTTCTTTACAGAAAATAAAGTCAATGTATATTCTCTGAATTGAGTTTCATTTGGTGTAGGGTGTTCCTGCTGTGGTAATGCAAACCAAGTAGTACAGCAAACAGCAGCCCTGCAATAGATTAGAAAAAGAAAAATCTGTCCCTCTTTCTTTCTTGTCTCCAGCCAACATTGGGTGTTTTGCTCCTTCAGTACTATTTATAATGTCATGAGTGCAAAACAATACCATTGCTCATGCGTGAACGTTTTAATGTGACTTTTACAGGCACCTGGACAGCTTTTCCAAGCATAGGGCATGCCTTTCTTCCTCCTAAAGGAAAACAATTCTTAGGTCTAAGCAGGCATCCAGAATTGGAAACAGTATAACTACAGTAGTGGCTTGAAGCACGAGTACTGCAGAGACATGTGAACTTTTCCTGAAGGAACATATCAAACTTGGGACAGGACCACTGTAGTCTGTTACTTGGCTGTACAGAGCAAGTAACTGTGGTCACGCATTTCTTTTGTCTGTGCTTTCTTGGGTGCCTTTCATTTTGACTGTGCTGGTATTGGTGTATTTGAAGAAAACCTGTGCAGTTGTCGCTTCCTGCATCAGCAGAAGGCAGGTTTCTTCCAGGGAAGCTGGGTACGTGGGCTGGGCAGCATGCAGAAGAACGCGTGTTACCACATCTTACTGCACAGCTGTGTTGACTCTGCAGATGAGTGTGCAGCTTGTCATTGCCACACTGCAAAATAGCAGAGGTCAAACTTGGTTTTAATTAATGTGCCATTTGCTGGTGGCAGCTTGCAGTAAAAGGGAAGGTTATTAATGAAAAGCTGGACTCGAGACAGAGTTATGGAACCAGTTGTTCTGATCATTGACAAGAGTTTTAATTGGTAACCTGGAAAGAACTTTCAGCATTATTGGTAACAGCAAGCAGGAAAAAAAGGCATGTTTTTCTAGAATGTGTTTTGCCAGAAAGCTAGAATGTAAGTTTCTCTTTTGAAACGTTTACCTTAAGCCAGAAAACTGGCTGCACAAATTTTTGATGGAGAGAATGAGAACTAGTTTCCTTGTTTTTTCCAAAGTTTTCTACACAAAAAATACAATTGTTCAATTTTTTTTTATGTTGATATGTCATGTTCGTAATGTAATGATGAGGCATACATTTCAGTCATGTGAACACTGATGTAAACCTATGGTGACTTGTGCCAGCTGTAGAACCTGTGCCACTGTGTCCTTTGATGGTATATGCAGTGCCTGGTTGATCATTTTCAGGTATTCACTGATAACTGGTATGTGGACAAGACTGCTTTGCATCCTAGTGCCTTTCTGAACCACATCCACAGTTTTCTTTCTTACCTTTCCCTGCTTTCACGACAAGATGTAAATTCTCTGAATGATTGTGTTTGTAGATAGCAAGCTACGTGAACAAATTTGCCTCGGACATCTCTATCTTGCAACGGTCGCTGGCAATCCTGGAATCGATGGTGCTCAATAGCCACGACCTGTACCAGAAGGTAGCACAGGAGATTACAATTGGGCAGCTAATCCCACATCTGCAGGGGTGAGTGTCTTTGACTGCCACTTGATATGGTGGATTCCCCGCCCCCCCCTCCCCCCCCCCAAAACAGCACAACATTTGGGAAAAAAAAGAGTGATATAAAGATACTTCCTGAGCCTCCTTTATGATTCCTGTATACAAGTGACTGGATAACTAGTAACACTTTCTGGAGTTGCCTGGTCATTAGGAATTTTTTTGGTTTTGTTTTGTTTTGGGTTTGTTTGTTTGTTTTTCCATAAGTTACCTGTGTCATTCACAGTGGGGAATGAAGAGAGGAGCACCCTGTAGTAATGCAATTCTTAGTGCCATTAGCATATAGGTGGGGTTTTTTTGCTTGCCACACTCTGGGAGGTTTGTAAGACAAAAATTGCTCAACTTTAGCTGAATGTATATTTGAAAAAGGGAGGGCTGTTTCTTAAATAGTAATGTGAAGTGCGTAAATGGATGGAAACTGCCTCTTGTAGCATAGAGTAATGTACTGTGCAGAGTTATGTTTGTCTCCTACCTGGGACATTGTCAATGCACCTGAAAAGCTTTAATACCAGCAGGTTCATTTCCAGAAGCCCTTAGGGAAGATTGCTCTTCCTATCTCCAGCTGTTGTGCATCTGACAGAAACTGATTGTCAGACTCTTGCAATGATCAGTGGAGGGTCAGTGGCAGTTCAAGGGGCAGTTCATTCCACCTTTTTTGAATGCTGAGTCTCCCTTTGGGACATCATTTCTCTCTCAGTAACAAGGACAGCCTGGTCATGACCAACCTTGGTTACCTAACTTAAATGGTTAACATGAAGCGGAAACAGCTCTTCCACATCTACCTGCAGAAATGCAGCTGGAAGATCAGTTTCTACAGCTCACATGCATTTATGTTCTCCACTCATGTTTACAACATTGTTCCAAACAGGACAGACCAAGAAATCCAGACGTATACCATTGCGGTAATAAATGCACTCTTCCTTAAAGCACCGGATGACAAGAGGCAGGTAAGGTTGTTGGGGTTTGCATACCTGTGCATTTGTAGGAGAAAGAGTGTTTCATATTCATACCTGCAGTTGTCCCAGTCATACTTTTCCTGCAGTTAATTCAAACTGAAACTTGTTCTTTTGTTTCATGCTGGGATATAATTCATTTTAATGGAGCTACCTCCATCTTGCACCAGTATTAGGAGGGATTAAGCATTCTTCCATGCTTTTGTAGTTCCCTGTGACCTCATATGAACCATATTGACTGTGGCTGCCTCTACTATTTATTGTACTGAACTCTTTGCCAGCACAGCTTGTAAAACCAGGCTATTTTTTGGTAGAATGTTTTCCCCCCAGGTTTTTTATTAAAAAGTATGTTCCTTTTGAAAACAAAAATATCTTGCTATGTAAGCATTTCATGACTTTTATAGTGTGCTATTTTAAGTTAATTTTAGTGCCAGATATCAGGAAATATTTCAAGCTTGCTACTTGATGTTAAATGGGGATGGAATGTGAAGTGTTATGAAATAGTGAAGTTTTATCCATGTTTATTAGCCTGCGTCAAAACAGATTTAGTCATTTATTTATTTAACATTTCTGTCACCAGGAGCAGTGATGATAATTCTTGTGGTGACATAATGTTACTGTCCAGAACAAGTTCACTGAGAGTTGCTGATCAGTTCTGACAAGGACTTTCCTTAGATTTATTTACATTTTTAAATGCTGGAGACTGTTTAAACAAACATCAAAGCCCTAATGAGGGTTTATGGGAGACTTGGTTGGTTTTTTTGGGTTTTGTTTCTTGTGCTTAAAAATATTTTTAACATTGCAAACAGGGAAAAGTGTAACCATGGTTTAATTAGGGAAAAAAAAGGCTCTTCCACCTCTCACCCCCCTCTTTTTTCCTTCTTCCTCCAATACAGTCTTCTGTAATTAAGGCAAGAAGGCACTTAATAAACAAAAATTGGAGTAAGAGCTTTCAATTTTGGCATAAGTCTATGATGGATCCTTGTAAGAAACTCAAAGATTTTGCTTTTTACATTTGTGAATAGTTGCGACTATGTTTCTGTGAAAAGTATGTTTTGTCATATTTGAAGTGGAGGAACAATGTCAGATGTAGATAAGACTTTAGCATTAATTAGTGGGCATGTGTTCCTTGAATGACAGTAGTACAGTGTATTACCAGCAAGCAAAACTGTATCTTGCCAACAGTGTAACCACCTAGTGAGGCTGGCAGTAAGCCAGGCAGACTTCACCTGTAGTACCTGCTGCTGTGACACAAAATTGTTAGTCATGGAGTTTACGATCATCAGGAGATAATGATCTGCTTTGGTTTGAAGGCTAATAGCTCTGACACTTGCAGAAAATTTTCCTCAGCCTTTAATGACCCAGAATATGCAGTCAGAATCTGTTCAGTTTCTCTTTATATCAGTCTTGTGGCTAATTAGTAAACCATACAATAAAGAAGGTAGGTGTCCATTGCCTTCCAAACAGCATTAACAGATGGCACTTACTGAACTCTGTCTTTCTCAGAAAATGAAGGGAGGTGATGCAGTCTCATGCAATTATCTGGTGATGGGCACTCAAAAGTTAATGTTCAGCATTCACTTCTAATATGGTTAGAAATGAGAAGATGCACCAAAACTCATATGACTCCGGGAACTTTGGCCCTCTCTCTGCTGCTGACTTACAGGCATGATGTGGATGACTGCACTGCAATTAAGGAAGCAATTTAAATTGGCACTGCTGTCTGAATTCTTTCCCCTCTTATTTTTTTTCCTCTCTCTGTTTCTGAAATGCAAAACCCAAGAAGTCCAAGATTTTTCTTTTTAATGAGGACTCCCTGGATTCTTTGCTTCTTCTGCCCCTGTCAAGGACCAAATCATCTAGAGAAACCTAGGCTATTAATAAAAAAAGAAAATAGAAAGGTCTGTTGGGAAAGAGCTGAGAGTTTGAGCATTGAAATGATACTGTGAATGTTTGAAACACTTCTTTGGCATTTGTCTGCATTTTTTGCAGAGACGTTGCTATGGGAAAAGAGATGGCAAATTGGGTCAGATAATTCTCATCAGTTAGTACTATACTTTTACTAGAAGAGTAAAAGTAATTTTTTATTAGTGCTTCTTATTAGTGCTAGTTCTAGTCTTCTTATTAGTGCTAATGACTACATAGCCTTTTTGGAGACAAAGTTGATTTTGATGAAATAATTGGTTTTTGAATGCTGGTTGCTTCAATCAATTTTAGTCCAGTGGCAAAAAAACCCCCACTATCTAGATAACAGCTTTTTAAATGATAGCTATAAGAAAGAAATAACAATTTGATAGTCCTCTCAGAAAGTAAATAGAATAATTTCCTTTCTCCTCTTTTCTTTGCATTGAATGCAAAAATAACATCTTATATTCTGTACCTGTTAATCTTTTGGCAGTGAGTACATAGTTTGACAAAAATCCAGCCAGTCTGTTCCAAGTCACATTGAAGTATATCATGTGCCTGGCACTCCCCCTGCAGCTCAGCTGCGTATTTCTGAAAGAGATGGAGCCATCTATATCATCCATTCCTTTGCTCCTTCTCTGTTACGAGCAATTGAAACCTGCGCAGCCAGAAAAGGCTTAAAACCTAAAGCTGAGGTTCTCTTGTCCTTGGTCCCTTGTTCCTTCTTTATCACTCTCATGTTCTGTTGCAGCACAGTGCTTTGCCTGGTACAAAGAAAACAGTTCAACGTCTCTGACTGCCTCTCATCTCACAATTAGAATTCTTTTCTTTTTCCAAGCAAGTTCTCACCTAACACTTGCTTTATTCACCCTGTTTCTGCAGATATGCTTTAGCCATCCATTCTTTGTATGTTTAATGTCACAGTCTCCGTTTTTCTGTTTTCTAGGGGAATTTTTAATCTATAAAAGTAACTAGTATGTATTCTACATCAGTCTTCATCTCTCACGAAGTTCAGCAGGAATGCACTGCATATGCAAGCATAACTCCTCACACATAGACATATACACACCTTTCTATACTGATGGAAAGGCTCATGGAACTTAAAAATAGGGCATGCTGTTGTAGGTATGGTTAAGATCAGGCTCTTTTTCTTGGTAAGTGTAAAATATCCCCTCCTGTGTATTGTAGGACAGTTTGCAGCACGGACAGTTGGGATCAGCTGCTTAAGCATTAAAGTAGAAGCATATTCACCTCGATAGTGATTTCAGACAGATCTAGAAAGACAAGTTAATTTAAAGCAAAAGAGTGGACCAATGTCGACATTGCTACTAAAATAGCAAAGGGGAGAATTATCATTTCTTATAATGAAACAGTATTGAGTTGTAGGCTGATTTATTGAATGAAAGTTAGAGCACTTGATTTTAAAACAGCTGAAATATTTAAGTAAATAAGCGTTAAATTTGACATCTTGTTTTAAAGTCCTGGCTGGCTACCAGTCCATGCTTCCTTCTGTATTGTTTGTGGGGGAAGGCTGTGCTTGAACAAGTGTGTAAATACTCTCTTGAACCCACTGAGGTGTCTTCTGAAGTCTTTTACTGCCGGTTTTGGATCACCAAAGGCCTCAGCTTGTGACATACTTTTAACTTTCTTTGTCTCTCTTCCTGACTTTGTGATCCCCCAAATAATGCATACAGTCATAATGCTGATATGCTGCTTCCTTTCATTTCTAAGTAACAATGCAGAAATGTAAGACCTTTTAAGGCAGTGTGTTTTTCTAGGTATGACACTAAAATACCTGCTTTGTGCTATTTTTAATTTTTTTCCTTTCTTTTTTTTTTTTACTTAATCAGGAAATGGCAAATATTTTGGCACAAAAGCAGCTTCGTTCCATCATCTTAACTGTAAGTATATGGTTTTAAAAGTTACTGTTGAGTAGAAGAGAGAAAAGGTGACTCCATTTTTTGTGTTCACAGGTCTTAAAATATATCTTAATATATTTTAATTGCCTTTGTATTTTGATATGTTTTGAAGCCTTGTAATGTAGAAGATAAAGTTTGAATGGTGGTTGAATGAGTTCAAAACTGCTTTTCTGAAGGGTTATTTTCCCAGTCAAATAGATTGTGGTTTCTTCTGGAAAAGAGTATTGAATACCTCTGCGTTTTTTGGTTCTGTTGATTATTCCGTCTTGATTGACACAATTTGTCACGACTTGCACAAAAGAAGCATGAACTACAGCTAATGAAATAGTTAAAGTAAATGAATATAATATGGAAGACCTTCATCTGCTACCATGGAAAATCAGGGATTTTGCCTTTGACCTTAGAGTAGATTACATCTTCAAGGGAGCAAAGGAAAATATTGATTCTCTGTAATGAGTGTAAAACAAACCAAACAAAAAACTCCTTGCATTTTCTCATTTACTATCATAATTTCAGTGATGCATACAAAACCCCCAGAATTTATTTCACAAGACATGTTTTTACACTTCTTGAGTTCATAAGAAGTTTGGAATAACCACATGGGTAATATTCTTAGGTGTTTATTTATTGTCATAAAATGCTCCAGTGCCTTTTGGCAAACAGATTCTTTTATTCTCTGGAAGTGTACAACATCAGTTGATGTATCCATCTCCTACATGATGACTCTTTCCTTATGTACTTTGCTGTGTTTGGAGGCCTGGGTCTGTTTCCCATGTAAAACTATTTGGTGTTTTTGGCACACCAGGGATTTTTAAATTGCCCATCAGTTTTGTGTTTGCTTTCCGAATGGGACAATTCTGTGCATATAGGGCATCGTGTACTAATGTATTATTTCTAAGCAATCTTCCTCACACAGAATGGAGTTGCCTAGTAGAGGCAGGATTGTGGTGTGATGCTGACTCCCTGTTGAGCCCTGTTAAATCACTGAATTCTCTGGCTGTGTTTGCAGCCTTAATACTTTTCTGCTCAGACAGCTACTCTCTTAAATATTTTCTTAATATAATCTCTTGGAAAAAAATAAATAAAATACAGAGCTCTAATGCTCTTGGGATGGAATTAATTTTTCTTTGAAGTGACTACTCAGCACTGTTTTGTTTTTTTTTAATACTACTTCTGAGCATATGCATAGACCCTATCTAGTGTAAAGTCCTGTCTCCTGAAGTTATTCATACAGTATCTGAATCAGTAGTGCTAGTCCTGGTTTGATGTTTGTGGGTGGGGTTGGGTTTGTGTTTGGGGTTTTTTGGCTGTTTTGGGTTTTTTTGTTATTTCTGGAGTATAGATACACTATTGCATAGCAAGGACATACTTATAAACATGGAAACACCTGACTGCACCCACTGTAGTTTTCTGATTCACCAAAGTCTGTCTCTCTTTCTTTGCAGCATGTTATCAGGGCACAGAGGGCCATCAATAATGAAATGGCTCACCAGCTGTATGTCCTGCAAGTACTTACCTTTAATCTTCTGGAAGACAGAATGATGACAAAAATGGATCCACAAGATCAAGTAAGCATCTGGCTTGATCTGGTCTTAGCAGGAAGAAGACAACTCCTCACTGATGTACCTACAGCTCTTCATGGAGGAAAAAAACACTTGCTAGGAACATATACATAAGTCATTAATTTTCCCTCTCTGTGAAATTGGGCTATTTTTTTGGTTGTAAGAAGATGCACTTCTTACTTATTTCATTCCCCGTGCACAAGTACAACAAAATGGCCAGGCAGTTCTCCTTAGCATGTAGTTCCATGAACTGAATTTCCTGTCTTCTTGAGCAGAAACTCTGAGCAGCTGTCCAGCATTTGTTTCCTTTGTGTCCTTCTCAGAAGCAATAGAGATGTATGGTCCTTCCTAAAAGTATTTCTGTAGAGCTAAACTGAATGTGTGCATGAAAACCATCTGGCATGCTAGAGTTGAAGTTAAATTGTGTACCAGTAAACCCTGGTTTTGTTACTGGGAACCTATAAAGTACTTCATTTGTTTATTGCTCACTGTGTGCAGACATCAACTTTGGTATTGTTCATTGTAAAAAAAGTGCCATTCCCCTAAGATATCCAAGAGGTTTAAATATAGGGGCGATGAGCCATGGGGATGATGGGTTTTGTTTCTTTAATTTTTATGGCCTTCTTTTAGGCCCTGTACAAGGAGGAAGCTAATTTCATTTTTAACCTGAAGTTATCTTAAGACTTCCTGATCATTTGGAGAAGAGAAGGTGGGAGAGTGAGATAGTTGTAAACATAAGTAACACCATGCTGTAGGATTTTATGCTTCGTAAGTCTGAGATGGGAAAGTTTGACCCTTGGGAATGTACATGCAGTCAATTAGTGAATGTCTCCATAGAGAGTGACTAACACAGTGTTGTTAGTATTGATGGTAGGGTGGTTATCACTGTCTTGAGATATTTCCAGCTGCAGTAATTCCTCTCTTGCCTATTTCTGCGGTAGCAGTAATGGATAGTTACCAAAATTAATGCAGAGTGCTGAGTCATTTTCAGTTCATCCAGCAAGATGCTTAATTACCAGCTTAATTTGAAATGTGTGTGCTCCTTGTTTCTGTGGTTAAAATTGTGTTGTCAGAGGCCTTGCTAATGTGGGTCCCGCTTCTGGAAGTCAACACTTAAGCACCTGCATGTGAATCTCATGAATGTGAGGACTTTTGAAAGTGGGAACCATGAGGTCATTCTTGCTGACTGTCTCTCCAAGAATGAAGTAGGGAATTTAGACACAAAAAGTTTAGGCAGTGGCGGGGAATAATGAAAAGGTGTTTTGAAACACCTTTTGTGGTATTGTTTAATTAAGTGAGAGATAAGTTATTTTAACCCATTTTTTTTAACCTTGTTTTAACATAGGCTCAGCGGGATATCATATTTGAACTCCGAAGAATTGCTTTTGATGCCGAATCTGAACCTAACAGCAGCAGTGGCAGTATGGAGAAACGCAAATCTATGTACACTCGAGACTATAAAAAACTTGGATTTATTGTGAGTATTTTTGTGTGATGCTCCTCTCAAAGTGGGTGAGGGCATCCACTATAGCACATCTTTTCATCAGTCACTTCTCTTACTTGGTCTTTTATTTCCTGAAAGGGAGTAACTTTCCTCCCCTTCCCCAGAAATCCTGCTAACTCCAAGTGACAGCTTTAGCAGAAGCCAGGGTGCTGCAATGGGTGCTATAAACTCTTTACAAGGCAAAGGATGGAGAGATAGTGGAGTAGCCCTGTACCTTAGGGAGTGTTTTGACTGCCCAGAGCTTTGTGATGGTGACAATAGGACTGAGCATTTATGGGTAAGGACCAGGAGGAAGGTCAATGATGCAGATGTCAAGGTGGGAGTTTGCTACAGGCTACCCAACCACAACGAAGAAGCAGGCGAAACATTCCATAAGCATCTGGGAGAAGTCTCAAGATCTCTAAACCTTGTTCTCACGGGGCACTTTGAACTTACCAGCTGTCAGCAGGAAATATGATACAGCAGAGAGGAAACAGTCTAAGAGATTCCTGGACTATGTGGAAGATAATTGAGGCCAACTGTATGAGGTTAAATAAGGTACAGTGCTGGGTCCTGCAACCCCATGCAATGCTCCAGACTTGGGGAAGTGTGTCTGGAAAGCTTCTCAGAGGAAAAGAACTTGGTTGTTGGTCAACAGCTAGCTGAATACGAGCCAGCATGTGCCCAGATGGCCAAGAAGGACAATGGCATCCTGGCCTGGATCAGCAATAGTGTGGCCAGCAGGACCAGGGCAGGGATTTTTCCCCTGTATTCGGCACTGATGAGGCCACACCTTGAATTCTGTGTTCAGTAAGAAAGACATTGAGGTGCTGGAGTTCATTGTCCAGAGAAGGGCAATGAAGCAGGTGAAGAGTCTGGAGCACAGGTCTGATGAGGAGCGGCTGTGGGAGCTGGGGTTGTTTAGCCTGGAGAAAAGCAGACTCTCATTGCTCTCTACAGCTACCTGGAAGGAAGTTGTAGCCATGTCAGGGTCAGTCTCTTCTCCCAAGTAACAAGCGACAGGACAAGAGAGTTTTAGATTGGATATTACATAAAATTTCTTCATGGAAAGGGTTGTCAAGCATTGGAACAGCCTGCCCAAGGAAGTGGTTGAGTCATGGACCCTGGAGGTGTTTAAAAGACATGTAGGTGTGGCACTTAGGGACATGGAGTAGTGGTGATCATGGCACAGTTGGATTCAATGATTTTACAGGTCTTTTCCAACATAAACTATTATTCCAGCTGGAAGAAATAACTACCTGAAATACAAGCATGTAGTTTTGCACGACATGCCATCATTAGAATCGAACCTTTAACAATATCTTGGATGAGCAGGCATTGCCTAATGGATCTGCGAGAGCCCTCTAAAGCCACTGTAGTTTGCTAGCAATAATGTGGACTGATGAGCACAATAAATCTGGGGTACTACTCTGTGGTATTCACTTATAGGGCCTTGTCTTTTGCTTGATTAAAGTCCTTCAATCTCTGCATAGGGGATGCAGAATCTCTTCTACCCTGACTTAATCAGATGAATTGGAGTTCTGGTCTTGCCTAGAACCGTGTTGGGGAACAGAGAACAATTTGGCTAAACTGTTGCACACATTTATATTAACTAATAATGTGTATTTTCCCCCCTTTGGAAACAGACTGTGCACATGTACACTGAATTAATATCTTGATTTATTGCTTACTCTAGGTTAGTATGCAGTTTTCTTTCTCCTCAGGTAAAATAGTATACTTCATATCTCCTGTGATTCATTACTGTCCTGTTGGCTTAGCAAATATCCATTGAATATTGTACAGTAGCCACAGTTACAGCAGAGAGGTTTTCAGCACTCTTGGTGCAAGCTGGAGCTTGCTGTGCAGTCTGAGTGCTCTGCCCAGCTCTGTGGCATAGGGCTTGATGTTCCCAAACCCACAAGGGAACTGGGTAGAGGCTTTCTATGTTCTGATAGTTGTTTTCATTACTGATGAGTGAGGAAAAAATTACTGCACTGATACAGTGCTGTTGTATCTGTAAGAAGGAGTCATTAAGTAAATAGACGGGAAGGGAGGAACTTGGTATTTTGGGGTTGTGAGCATGATAGCAAAACTAGTGCTTTGAAGAAGCTTTTGAAGCTCAGTGTGGTGGTTTTTTTGGTTTTTTGGGGTTTTTTTTTTGGTTGACTCATCCCTCAGCTTCATTACTTCCATTTGAGCTGTTCATTGGGAAGCCTACTAAAAACACTCTGGCAGTTGTCAAGGGTAACTGCAGCACTGTTTACTGCTTGATTATGATAGCCTTTCAAAAGGTAATGGGGAGCAAAGTTTAGGAGGGAATGGGAACCGGGATTAAAGCAGTGAGGAAAAGGTAGGGAAGCATAGTGGGAGATAAGAAGCAATATGTGAAAGTAAGCTGTGAAAGAAGCACCATAGCAAGAACCCTAATGGGAAGGCAGGTTATCCTATCAGCAATATGATGAGGCAAAGTACAAACAATAAAAATGTCAACAGTGAGCTGTGAGGAGTTATTCTACTCTTGTACGAAAGCTTTACTTTGAGCTAAGAGTCCAGGTGACACTGCATGTACTTTTTTAGCAGCTGAAGTGGAGTATTACCTTCCTCACAGGGCTGGGGAAGGAAGCAGGACCTTTTGTGAAATCTGACTGGTTATCCCCAGCCTTGCACATGGGCAGTGTTCTGACTCCTGGCTGTCTTCACCCCATCTGCTTCTTTTCAATAAAGTGTCTTCAATGCTTTCATCAACTGCAAGTTGAGGGTTGCATTAGCAAACTGATCATGATCTAAATAGTGTGAGGTTTGTCTCCCCTCTGCTTTGGCTGTGTGGCACAAGAAACCTACCAAACAAGAGTCTGACTTTGAATGCTGTCTTCATTCCACTGGTGCTAATGGTTAGGAAGGCAATTTCTTGAGCTGATTAAATATTCATTTCAAGGGAGAGAGTAAATCCATGTCTAGCTATGAAGTTGTTCCTGGACTGCTTGTTCTCTTTCTGTATGGGAAATGCAAGAATTCTGTTTATTTTTCTCAGCCACATCAAAAAGCCTTGCCCCACTACAAATATAATGTCAAAAATAGACAAAGTCCAGACATGGTTTCAGAAGCTTACAATGTAATTTGTAAAACTGCATAGTTAGAAACCTACATTCAGCTAAAGCAACAACAGGGCCTCACCAGATGGTTGTGATGACCAAGTAAAGAGATTTTCAGATGAGATAGTCATGAGATTGAATTATTTATTATTTTCTGAGTCAATTGCAAATTAAATAGCCTGAATACTCCCCCTTGCATTTGAGTAAACTTAATTCCCATACTGAGGTGGAAAATAACTACCAAAAACCCCATTATTCTGTATATTTTCATCGTAATTCTTTAAACAGCACTACTGTCATTGAGAAGTTGTAGTGAAAGCGTTTGTTTACAGGCAGCTCTGAACAAATTCTAAGAAACTTAAGTTAACATGTTGGAAAAAACAAATAATCTCATCCTAGAACAGTTTTTCCTCAAGTTTTCAGTGTACAGAGCTTCTGAGGGTTTTTGTTTGGTTGGTTTGGTTTTATTTTCTTCAGTTAAATATAAATGGTTTGTATAAATGCAAAAAGCCAACATGGAAAGTGAGTAATTTCAAGATTTCACTTTGCTATACTGGAATTTATTAGTATAGCAAAACTAAATGTAAGTTAATGGAGGAGATATGAAATCAGTAAGGAACTGTCTCATAGAAGGTGACAATTAAAAGGGATATTGAGAATGGTGGGACATTCTTTAAAAGGCAGGCCTAGGCTTGACTTTCAAGATATTAGTGGTGGTGGCATGAGAAAGTGAACATATGCTGAAAAAAATCTTCTGATGAAACAAATAGAGGAAGCAGTGATGAAAATCACCATGTCATTCACAAATTAGATGACCTTTTGGATTGCAGAAACAGAAATAATGTAATTTTATGCAGACAAACAAACAGCAGTGGTGTTCATTTAGGACCCCGGCAAGAATTTAATCTGCAGGCAAGTGTCCTGTCTGTGGGAAAAGAAATTGTGTGTGATGTAGCCACAAAAAAAACCCCAAAAAAGTTGAATCTTAAGCTAGGACTTATCTGGAAAGATATTTTCAGAGCATATGAACTGCTGAGGCCATTTTTTGCATTTCTTAGACATCATCTAGAACACTATATAATTTCAATAAACTCTGCAGTGACTTGTTGACTGACTGAATGCAAGATGTGCGCAGAGGGTGAGGCTCGTGCAGTGATGAGGGAGATATCTTACAAGAGTTTACTTGAAAAGGTTGCCCCTTTTTAGCCAATCAGCCCGAATGCTGTGGAAATCTCAAGTGTGTGCGCCAATGCTGAGAGGGAGAAAGCCATCTGTAACGTAAAAGGCGGTGATGGCAATTCATTTATGGGAGAAATTTTTAATTGGAATGATGGGGACAAAATTCACTACAACTTCAAAGATGGAGGCCAATCCTTTATGAAAAGGTTTGTATATTTCACAATGGTGGGTCCAGGAAACAAAGTAGAACTATGGGAAAAATAAAAACCACCACCAACCAAGGTTGCTTAGAGCAGTCTGAAGTAAGACATGAGTACTTCATTACTCATGAAGTAAGACATGAGATGGATGACTTAAATCACTGCATAGTTGATTTGTTAGACATTGTAAAAACTTTCTAATATTAGGAGAAGCAGCACCAGAACAGATAATTTGGAGGATTTGTCCAAAAAGTTTTGGAAAGAAACTTCAAAAACAGTTGAAAGTTAGCTAAAGCATGCCTTAGGCAAAACGTAGACCAGAAGAGCTTCTGAGATTTCTTTCAGACTTGTATTTTTTTCTCTTCTTGACATCACAGATGATCAGCTACTTTGTTTTATCTTTTGATCATCTTCTTCAAAAATCCCTTGTTGTAAAGCACAGTATCCAAGTAGCACTTTGAAGATAAGAACTAACAGTTTTCTCATAGGTTCTTCTGTGGTGCTGCTTGTTGTCTCTTGGAATAGTTCATGAACTGACTGTCCACAGTAACTCCCTTCATATCATGATATATTCCCCAGATGGAGTCCCTTGTCTCTGCTGAAAGGAAGTTATCAGGAAAATAATTTGCAATAATGTAATTAATACCTTGTAATCATTACCTGCAAGAGGGGCAAACTCAAATGACTCCAACCTCTAACTGCTGTCCTCCTCAACCTACCTAGTAGAGTTCTGGTGTGTGTAATTCCATCATGCTCACTTGGGAGCTTCTTTTCCCCCTCCCTCATTTTCATGACATACTCTGTGTCCCACCGCTGCCCCAGGATTTGAAAGTGAAGGATTAAGCTTAAGCTTTGGAAAAACATGGGGGAAAGGTATTGTTTTAATGGTTGTTTTCACTTTACAAATCTGTTTGAATTGACAGTGAATTGAATTGACTTTACAGAAGTCAAGTCTGTTTTGCCCGTGATGGATCAATCTCCCTGTCCTTATCTTGGCCAGCGAGTTTTTCCATCCTTTTCCTGCCCTTGCTGTGTTGAGGAGGGGAGTAGGTGAGCAGTTGGGTGGGTGCATGGCTGCTGGCCAAGGCAGACACACCACATCTCATTGCTGTATTTTGTTAGCTCTGTCTTTAGGCTGTTTCCGGGTTTATTCACTGAGCTTTGGTGGTTTGGAGGTTTCCTGTGCTGTGCTGTCATGCCTTGATTTCCAACTCCTTAGCTCCTCTGGCTCAATTTCTTCCCCTAGTCTTTGATTTTGATTTCCCACTCCCCTTGGGCTCTTTGTTCCATTTTGACATCCAGGTGGATATGTCTCCTTCCAGCATGTCTGATCACTCATCCTCCTTACCTCATTCATTCATTCATTCATTCATTCATTCATTCATTCATTCATTCTCCCTGAATTTACTTCCTCCTTGTGATGTGTTTCTCCTCTGGGTTTTCCCCAGTCTCCACCTCTTCCTCCCATCCTGTTTGTTCATCCATTGGTAGGAAGCCTGCTCAGTAATTTCCAACTTTTGCACTGAAAGTTGTTACGACTTTCTAAAGACAGACACAAATTGCATTTTTCCTGTGCTTATTTTCAGAAATGGATGGACTAGGTTTAGCCAAGTGGACCAAATATTAATCTTTGCCTTGGTGTGAAAATTTCACTTACCTAATAAGTGCTGTCCAAGATATTAAAAACTGGGAACAGCATCTAGAAATAGGAAGTGTTGGCCATTGTAATAATAGTCAGCATGACGAGCCCCACCTCTTAACCGATCTATAGGCAAAATTCTTTCCTTTTTGTTACCATAAGGAGGGGGCTTCTGACTTAAATAGTTCAACCATAGTTAGAATATTTTTTTTTCCCTAAAGATAGGGCTTTTGCTTATTATTCTGAGCTGTGAAATAGTTGTTTACTAGGACAATTTAACTTCAACTGTTGATATATTATAGCCTACTATTAATGATAAATTATTTGACTGCAGATTTGAGTCACAGGTTTACTGGTGATGGTGTGTGTACTCAGAGAAAGTTCAGATTTGTTTTGATAGAAGGGCACTAGATAAATAATTAGGTTGTTCTGTGATGACCATTCACCCTTTATTATTTACTGACAGAAAATAAAGAGAGTGAAGTCATGCAATGAAACAGCAGTGCACAATTCTAGGTAATTTGCATGGTGTGGATGAGTGATAGTCAATTAAGGAGTAGATTGAGTTGGGCTCTAAAAAGTTAAAACAGAGCAAGACTGGGATGGGGTTGGGATGCCAAACCCTGCAGGAGTATGAACAGTCCTTAAATTCTATGGAGTTATTAATGTCAGACAGATCTCTGAAGCCCCCTTGTTCCAGCTGCTCATCTGGATTAGTGATACCAGTTTTCCTGGCTAGAGAAGATAAAACTTCCCTATGAGAGTGGATGAGAGGGAGGTGGACAGAAGCAGACCCCATGTGATGCATTTACTTAGCTATTCTTGTTGAAGACCTGAGAATGGTCATCCTTTTTCTTCCTAAATAAAGGAAGGCCTGAATATTTGAAGTCTTACAATGTTATGAGTTGTAGGACTGGGAAAGCCCTGAACAGGAAGCCGAAGTTTTGTGATTTGAGACTGAAATCTGGAACTGGTGTAAAATGCTGAAAAACTCATCACAAAGATTGTGAATGGTCATCTTCAGCTGTTTAGTTCTCATCTTCCTGTTATTTCCTCTGGTAGATGATACCCTGCAGTGATCATAGGTTTTTATCCTTGGGATAGCTTTTCAACTATAATAAAGGCAACTCATCCTTATATTTAGATTCTCTTGTTGGCGTTGGCAGGGGCAGAGGAACATGTTTAGAACAATGCTGCACATGTGCCAAACTAGATTTTATCCTTTTAAAATTTTAGACCTGATCCCTTTTAAATTTTACATTGATAAGACTTAATTGCTGGCTTAATGGTAGAACAGCATAGATGACAGATTGTCTGTACTACTGAAAGCTACTAGTAGTTTTCCATCCTCCTTCACTCTTTCTACTCCTACAACCCTCTCTTTCTCTAGCTACTATTTCAAAACTTGTGAAATAACTTGTTACTGTGGAAAAAACCCAACTCTGGGAAGATTTTCTTTTGCTGAGCTATTCAGATATGTACTGGCTGAGGCTGCTTTGCCTCAAAACAGAAGTGGCAGAGCCTCAGCTCAGTTGCCGTATTTCTATATGTAACAATGGTTTATTCTAAAGTAAAATGCCTTGTCATTTAGTAATGACAGCTAATAATTAAACACCTTTCAGCACAGGGAAATCCATGTCTTACAGCACTCCACCAGAAAGGAGATTCTTCTTCTTCTCCTTTCATTGTAATACATAGTTTTCATAGATTTGAGTATCCTTTTATTTAGCAGAGTTAAATTTGCAGATGGTATGTCCAGGTAAAAAAACCCCCATGCTCTGCCCTTTGCCACTGAAATTCCCTTAATATTGGACCAGTGGGATAAGACGAACTGTAGATAGGGTTTATCCTCTCGTTTTTACCTTTACAACCACTAGAGGTTGATCTTCTCCATTGTTTGCGAGCTTCATTCTCCTGTTATTTCCTTTTGAAACTGAAATTTTTCAGCAGCTATCTTATAAATAGGCCGTTACTGATTTATTCCTCAGGTAAGTTTTGGAAGATGAAGACCAATCATACATATTTATTTCTAGGTGTTAAGAAAGACTGTAATTGTAATAGTGACTGTCACTGTCAGTATTTGATAATCTTTCAAGTAAAGAGACAGAGGTGGAGTTTCATATGGCCGTATTTGCTTTTGTAAACACTTATTCGGAAGTGTTTGAGACAAAACAGATCTTGAGGACCAGTTCTTTCATATTTGTTTTCACATAGTAGCATTTATCCATATAATCCTATTGCTGTGTACAGGAGTATCACAAGAACATGATCTAATCACTGGGCATAGCAGCCCAGGACCTCAAGTAATATTGATCTTAAAACAATGAAAACATCTAAACTGATGTGGATGTTTGAAATGCTTGTGAATTTTATTAATGTTGTGTGCACCATCTGTCTTGTTTTCTGCCCTAGCACTCTTGCACCTCTTCTTCTAAGCCTTTCCCCTCACAAATTCCTGACTTTGACACTCACTGCTCAATATTCTGTGTGCCCTTCTACTTACCCTCTCTTTCCACTCCACTCCTGGTTTGCTTTTTTCTCTAAGCCTGGAAGATGGGGCCAGGAAATGCTCAGGAGAGGGAACATCTTCAGAAAAAACCTGTGGGTTCCAAAGAGATTCGTTAAGTTCAATTAATCCTGAGTGTTTATAATGCAGTCAATTGCAGCCCATGTTCAACAGGAATTTCAAGACTGACACAAGAGCAAGTCTTAGAAGTTTTTCTTGCATAAAATGAGTGGGCTGGGATTTTGACAAAACAATTATGCAAAAATTGATTTAGTAAGAGCAATGCAGTGCTTAATAAAACATTCCTAAAAATGGTCAAATAATTTGCTAAAACTTGCTAAGGCTTTTGAACAGAAAGAAAAGGCTAGGTATTCTGTTCTAACACTCAAAATAATTGTAAAGAATCTGAAATGAAAGTTTAAAAATGGAAAGTGTCAGACAACCTGAACTGCAGGTGGCACAACCAGATTTACCTGTAATTTAGATATTTTTCCCAAGTTTCCCTCTGCTTTTGACATCTTTCTTCCCTGATGTTTCTGTGAACATTGCTGCTTGCTTTATCTTAGGCAGAGCAACCACAAGAAAGGTGCTGAAACTTGCATGACAAAGGTGAACAAAATACATGAACTACAAGAAAAGAAAAACAGAATGGAAGAGTAAGGATATATAAATGTACTGATGATGATACTAAAGATGTAACTCATGGTTTTATTAGTCTATAATGGCATTTGGAGGAGCTGCAATCTTCAAGCCAGTTGTTAATTTTACAGTTAATTTTTCTGAATCTAAATGGAGAAAATTCAGTCTGAAAAGGGACATTTTTAGTTTATTTCCTGAAAATAAACGAAAAAAGAAAACCCAAAACAAACCCACAAAGTCTCCATTTCACTTGTTTTTTCACTATGCTTGTTGAAAAACAAAGGAATGTTTTAATTTATTAGATGAATATTTTAGATTGTTTTACAATATGGGGCTCCAGGTGGAAGTCTCACTGATTGTTTTCTAAGAGAGTATTTAGATCTTCTCTTTGCAGTAATACTAAATGTCTGTCAGGATTGGGTTTTTTTATAATGCACCTACAGATAGAAATACTTGGTTTCCCCGCTGTATACGGCTCAATATTTTTTGGAGTATAGCAAAACCTCATTTTAAAAGAAAGCTGGTAACTGAAGTGTAGTATTTGACAGCAGAGGGCACCAGTATCACACCAGCTGTCAGTCGCTCACCAAAGTTTTTCAACAGCTTGCTTGCATGGATGCAGAATGTTTCCAGCCTTAGAAATAGTAGAAATAACTGTTCCGGGCTGCAAATTCCCATTTCTCAGTTGAATGCCAGCAGATGTCTGATGTTTAGGCTAAATGATACCTCTGTGGGTTACTTAATTTGGCTTACACATTATGGTTTGTTATACAGTGCACTGTAAATAGTTTCCTTTCTGGCACTTACTGGTGAGATATTTCATCCCCCCCAAAATAAAGTTTGTTCCTGTGTCTGAATATTTTTCAACCTTGTGTAGGCTATGTGGCAGGGATGCTTTCTTGCAGTCTGAGATTTTTAGATGTTGTTTTTTGGGTTTTTTTTTTTACCCCCAAGGAGTTTCTAAAAATCTGTAAAAGAGGATTTTGTAAATGTAGTTATAGATGCAATCAGAAAAACTTACATTTGATGCCAACTCAAGACTACGTTCTGCACATGTGAGCATTAGCAGCAAAGCATCAATCTCTCTTCAAACCTGAGAGGGAGAAATCCAGAAATCCCACAAGTTTACTCTCATGCTTGGTGCTGCTGGGAGCTCAAAGGTGTGTGACCTATTGCATTCTTTCCCATAAGCACAGTTTCATAGTTCTAAGTTACTGTTTGCCATAAACAAAGCATTCCATGGTTCCATGCCACGCCATGTGTTTGGTGCTAGGCTGTGGAAAACCAGGGCTGTGCTGAAAAGACGATTGCTGCAGACAGAATGGAACACTCCCCGCTGAGGTTTGCAACTTGGCAAAGGTCATGCTGAAACCACTCTCCACACTGTGTTGCGGTGACCCAGCCCCCTGCGGGGACGGGGCAGCAAGATGCCAATTAATCCCAGCCCATCCCCTGGATGGAGTTTCCCGAAGAGGCAGACTCAGAGGGTGGGTTGATGGGCGGCTCAGAAGCCTAAGCCACACCCCCCGGGCGGTGCCCGGGTACAAGCCACCTCCCCCGGGTCGGGAAAACTCTCGGTTACTGGGTTGTTCACTGACTCTTTGTTACAACTCCCGCCTCTCGGTTTCCCCCAGTGGTTCTTGTTAAATTGTATCCTCCCCCTGGCTTGTAACTCATTGGTTGTTTTCCCCTTTCACCGCGGTTTTCAAATTCCCTATAAAACTGTGGCCAAGCCTCGGGGGAGGCTCCCATCGCATTCCATCCCTTCTGAGCTTGTTCGGGTTGCGAAACTTCTAACAATAAACCTGTTAGGAGTCAGACCAGAACAGCCTCTCTCTTCCTTTGTCTCCAAACTAACGTGAGCTGACATCATGGGCTCCTGCCATGTTCCCTCTGCCGAGAAGCCAGCTAGCCAGCCCAGCCAGCAGCTCTTTTCCTGGTGCCGAAGTCGCTGCAGCGACGCACAGAAGAACGCAGCTGGACTGACACTCTGACCAGGGGCACGCCAGAGCTCCTGCTTCGAGCACAAGTACTGCCCCACATTGGGCGCCAATCTAGCGCAGTACTTGTTACTTCTCACTTGCGTTACTTCTGTGCATCGCTGAAGCGACTTCGGCATCAGGAAAGGTGCTGCTGGCTGAGCTCGCTGGCTTCTTTGCAGAGGGAACACGGCAGGAGCCAATGATATCGGCTCACATTAGCTCAGAGACAAAGCCTCTGGTATAACTTAGAGCAGGGTAGGCCCCAGGGCTAGTGTTTGATTCACAAATCTCTTCGTTAAGTCCCTGGAGCACTTTGAGCAGTGCAAGGAGGTGTGGGCAGATGCCCACTAGGCACGAGCAGAGGAACAGCTTGGTTGCCCTACATGTGAATGGGGGTGCAACTCCCCCAAGAGAGAGGGGTGATCTCCTCAGTCCACAGGGGCAGATGATGTCAGGGGACTTCACATCTTCTCAGCCAGGTGTGATTGCAATGTGGAATAAATATTTAAGAATGACAAAAGATGAAATGGGTTGTGAAAACTGTGAATTGATCCGTAAAGCCTAAAGATAGTGCAATTTTTCTTCATTGTCAGACTGTTGTCTGCTGATCCTGAGTGCTAACAGAAGAATGCGAGAGAATTACTGCTGTTTGGAGGCATGAGGTTTTAAATGACTGGGAGAAAACTTGAGGAACTCTGTCGTATTAACAAAAATGGGTTATGTTGTAACCAGGAAAGCCTGACCTTATGACGTGCAATGGATGACATCTGTGCAGTAGAGAAGCTACTAATTTTGTATAAACTTGATGCTGTTGATCTGAGCTGATATGCACAGGATGAGATGCCTGGGTCAGATGCATCTTTATGGTGACCAGTAACAGAGACCAGAAAATCCCTATGTTAAAGCTGCTGTTTTTGTTTACCACGCATGTGATTTCCCAGGACTACTTGTCAGGAGCTATGGGCATCTAGCAACTTGAATACTGTTAAAATTAATAAACCAGCCTTTTACCATGCAGCTGAATTCCACTTAACTTCAGTCCTTCCAGGGAGAAAAGACAGAAAAAAATCCTATCTTAGTGGGCCAGCTTCTTTGAACTTCCACTATCACTTTAAGAACGAACTTAAAACTAACCAGAATAAAATATCTGTGGCTGTGTGTCTGTGAGGGTGCATGAACTGGCTCTGTATAATGTCAATTCTTTCATGTTTTGATTTTTTAAATATTAGTTGAAGGAATCATCCTTTAAATCAGTTTCTTAATGAAGTAATTGTTTTGAGAAGGGAGAATAAAAGGTTGTTATTTAGTATTTTTATACCTTTTTGGTATTTTCCATTGCAAACTTGTAAAATAAAAATATTAAACTCTTTGTGATTTGAAAAAACATGCTTGTCTTGAAGAAAATCCACTAACAAATGTAAATGTGCTAATTTAAAATAAGGCACAATGGAGCATTGCATTTCTGTTTGGGTTTTGGTTTTTGGGTTTTTTTATATGTACTATTTATGGTTTCACTGAATTGTTTTCTTTATTATGTGCATCCCAGTTATGAACTCGTGGGGGCAGGCAAGCTCCATGGATTTGAATGTAGTTGGGCTGAATAGTTTGTTTCAACCATATCATAGCAAAAGAATTGTTTTCTGACCCCTTCACTGGGAGGTAGATGGATCTTGGATGTCTTTCTCTGTATATTATGTACCACACGTGTCTCAGAATTCACACACACACAAAAGAAGTTGGGGAAACATCCCCCACAAAACTGGTCAGACATAATGACATCTCTATTCTTTTGTTGTGTGAGCTTCATCTGTTTCACAAGACTTGGCTTGGATAGCTGGTTCTAGACAAACCCTTGCTAAATGATGGTAGTTTTGTGAAACTGTGCAAACTCAATTTAATGTTAATTACAGCAACTATTTAAGTTTATGCAATTTTTCCGTGTATACATGCTTGCAAACAGATACGTGTGTTACTTAGATGTGCATGTTGCTTTTTCCTCCTCCTCTCATTCCTCATGGGGTGCTTTTGCCTGTTGTAAGATTTAAAGGATGGTAAATAACATAGCACACAAAATATTTAGATTTTCTTCAGTTACAAAGAGTTACAGACATTCTTTCTGAATATGAGAAATCATTAACTGAGGCCTGAGAATGAATTCAAGGACAAGGGGAGAAAGGCACCTTATTTTTAAATAACCAATTTATTTCCCCGAATTAGAAACACCTTCATATCTGAATTCTGAATATTTTGGTAGCTAAAGGTAGTCACAGGTTGTTACACAGCCCCTACATAAAATCGTAGAATAGTAGAGATATGTCTTCTTTTAAAATGTCCTTATTTTTAAAAAAAATCTCCCTATGTTTTGGTGCAGCTCCATCCTCTTTTCGACATTTGTCTGGAGGAGACTGAAGGCAGAGCAGAACAATACCCAGACACACAAAACATAACAACATTTAGCAGAGCCCAACTCTAGTCACAAGAGCTTCATGTTCCTGTAGAGGGAGGCAAAGAAAAATGGAAGTCAAGGGAACTGAAATCCTCTAATGAATGGATCCAGTCATTTTTTAATCTTTGTGATTGTTTTTTTGGTTTCGTTGGTTGGTTGGTTTTGGGTTAGTTTTGTTTTGTTTTTTTTTATTACCTCACTGTTGAGGACAGAGGAGGGTATCCTACAGGGTGGGCATAGGTTATTGTTGACTTAAAGCAGAATATGACTCAAAGATGTTAGGAGGTATTCCAAACCTGTATTCCAAACCTGTCCCTGACATCTGCAGAGCCTGGCTGTTTGTACTCCAGCAAGGGAAAGATTTGACTGTAGAGCTGGTAATTTTGTACTTGTCCACCCAAAGGTAGCTAAAATATCATATATATTGACAGCTCCTTTGCTGTAGATTAGTTTTAATCTTATCCTCTGTGATTATTAGAAGCTTGACCTGGTCACAGGTAATAAAAAAATTGTCAGTGTGTGAACCATGGAGCTCCTTAAGTGGTGGCTGGCTTTTTCACCCAGTTTTGCAGGTACATATGCCTGGCTGCAAAAGCCATTCCAGTTCTGTTTTCCAGAGCTCTGGGAGAGAATTTTCCATTTTAAATTTGGACAGCTGTTGTATCTGGCTGCCAGGCAGCCACTAGATTCATGTGGATGATTCGTTTTGAACTGGAGTTTTCTCAGACACAGGGCTGACCTCTCTACTCTATTTGAACTAAACACAGCCTGGGCCTTTCCTTTTGCAAATGACAGAGGTTTTAGCCAGCTTGCTTGGAAAGGAAAATAACAAAACCTTTCTACAGTAATAGTGAAAGGGAGAGAAAGATCTATCCCAACTTACCTTGTGATGCTTGGCATTGGGTTTAGGTTCCTTTCCAAGCTCTCTGTTCTCAAAGCAGCACAGACTGTAAGGATGAAGGGATGTCCCCAGCCACCACAGTCGTTGGTATTAATGAAATGCCAAGAGAACTATAATTCACTGCACAAATGGAGTGTCAATCTTCTTGTTCTGTGGTTGTGCCTACCATTGTACACAAGCATCATATCCTTTACTGGGGATGAGAGTTGCTGCAGCAGGAAGGATCCCATTCAAAATTTCACTCTTCAGAGAGATGACATACGAGAGAGGCCACTTCAGCAATTAAGTGGCCTCGCATGTGGCTTCCCTGTAGATACACATCCTCAGGAAAGTTCTAATGATTCTTTTTACTTGACTGACTTTGATTTTACTTGATTGCCTATAATTTAAGTAATTTTTCTTTAAAAGGAAATAAAACTGAAAGTTGTTTTAATTATTGCACCTTAAATTACAGAAGCAAATATTATGTCAAAAAGGTTAACTTTAGATAAAAATGCCAGGAGTGCAACTGAAGTAATCAAAAATATTCTCTCCTACTAGTCTTAGGCTTAGAAAACTCTGATTCAAGCAGCCCAAGATTTGGCACTATTTGGTTTTGAAATTTTCATTTTACTTCACTTGAAAATTTTTCCTTGTTGATGGGCAATGTGACTCATTTGTTTTGGCCATATGCTAAAATATATATGTACACTCATTGACTATATTGTATCTTTTCCTTAAATTGTAAAAAATGTCTGTTGAAGAGCTCTGAATTTCTCCTGAATTATGGAGCCATTATGCTTAGATAATGAGTGGAAGTCACAATCTACCTTATTCAACAGGCATTAAACTTTCTCAAACTCAAAAAAAAGCTTTTCATGACAAAATTTGACTTAGGAACACTAAGTCTAACTAATTGACACATTTGATAGGAGTCCCAGAGATAAAATTACTGAGGTAGATTTTGATTCTTGCAGGTATGACTTCTGTCTAGTTGCAAACATTTAATCTGTGTTCGTTTGCAGTATCCAAGTGTAGATGGATTAATTTCTTTGGCTTGCTGTTCCTGCTAGCACTGTTCACACTGTTTTCTCACATAACTGTCTTCTTGCTAGCTTGATAATTCTCCTGCTGGGCAGGATGAGAATTTGCGCTTTAGATCCTGTCTGTATAGGGAAGGCAAACTGCTTTAATGACATTCGTAAAATTAAACCAGTCGTCTCCTGACACACTCCAAAGTCATTAAAAAGCCTGTATTTGTAACAGTGGTTCTTTTTAGGTTGGGGGTGCTCTGTGCCAGTTCTTACCAGTGTTCTTCATGGATGTTTTAGTTCAGACAATACAAAAGTGTCTTGCTGGTCAGGGCATGGGTAATACACTCCATTGTGATTTTGTAAGAGCTGGAGCTATCTGAAAAGCTGTAGCTCTTGGTTGCTCTCCAGCAGCCCTGGCTGGAGGGACATCTGCTTCACACCCTTTCAGCTGGGCCTCTAGAAAGTCTCATGGGATGGGTCCCTAATTCCCTGCAGTGAAAGCCATCTGGATTAGCTCACATCTCACCTGGCAGCAGTTTAATCTAAAGTGGACTGACTTTGCCCAAAAAGGCAGGGTAGACAGAAAATCTGGCAGGGTCTGGCTGTAAAGTGATCTAGTAATCTCAGTAAATAAACTAGTATGGCTTTTAGTTTTTTGACCCAGTCCAGCTATATCTGCAACTGGATATGTGACTGCTTATTCTATTTTTCTGTAAGCTTAGTGGATATGGTGAGATATCTGAAATTAATTTTCAATGCTGAAAAAATTTAATTGAAATGACCACATCCCATTGATTCATTCTATATATCCCTGAAAGAGTACATGACCTGTTACTGCTTGATAACTACATTTGCCCAGTAAACATTACTCCAGTAATATGAAGTCAACAATCTGTGAAGTGCTAAACATGTATCTAACTTTAAAATTTCCCCTTATTAACTATAATAAAACTGGAAAGGTGGCTTACAGTTTTCATACACTGGACAAGATCTGATCACTCTGAGTTACAGCAGTAATTTTGGATTCTTCTAGGCTTTCAAATTATTGCCAGCCCATAGGGTTTAAGATTTTGGAATCCGAAGCATTAGCTCCATGTAATATAGGCATGTGTAAACTACAAAGAATTATGCAAGAGCTTTTTGTCTTGCTTTATAATGTGTAATTTATTCATGACTGAAAATATGTAGAACTTTTGACATGCCTGTTATGTTCTATTTAGTGATTTTTAGGGGATTTAATTGCACCTCCTTAACATTCAGATTTTTGCTATTTTTACCACCATAGCATCTTTTCATGACTGGGGCGGATTTCTGGTGGTGACTTACATAGAACTCTTGTTCTTTACATTAGATTACATAGTAGCTCAATGAATTAAGGATATATGGTAGTCAAATTATTGCTTTTTATCTTTTGTAGGGCAAATGATGTGCAGATTGCACTTAAAATTTCTTTGCTATTGAGAAGGTTGGGTCCATATTGGTGAGGTCAAACTTGATCCAGGAAGTCTGTTGCTTAACACGTTACCTCAGTAGGAATGAGTTTCATAACATTTGTAGTCTACTAATATATATCCCAAAGCTGTCATGACAATAACAACCAAAAACAAAAACAAACCCCAAAATTTCTACTTGCTAGTAGACATGGACAAATGTTTGCCAAAACAGAAAGCTAAAAAGAGCTAGAAATTAGTTAAAGGAAAACCCACCATCATTGTATACAAACATAATCTGTAAACCTTCATGAAAATTATATCCAGTACAAAAACATACTGGAGCTCTTTATATGTGGTGGGATAGTGGGGATGGGGTTTACATGACTTGCACTGAAAGTGTCTTAAATTATTTTCTTCATATTCTTTCAGATTTATAGCAGTTGCTGAGCTTTGGGTACTTCTCACTTGAGTTAGAGTGTGGGTTTTTTTTTGGTTTTGTTTGTTTGTTTGTTTTTAATTCAGGAATCCTCCAGGTACATTTTCATTGTAGCACTGAGTTCTGTTGTAAATTTAAAAAAAATAGGCTTTTGTAGAAAAAAGTATTCACATTTGCATATTTAAATAGTTACCAAGAGAAAAACAAATCTGCCAGTTCTTGCTTTCATTGATTACATAGAGGTTGAAAATTCCCAAGTCACTGTTATATCTCATTAAGTGGAATGATAGAAGCTGTGTGCATCATCATCATCTCTTTGAATATAGTGCTGCTAAATAAAAAGACAAAAATATTCCCTCATTAAGAATTTTAGCTGACTACCTCTTCACAAATGTTGGTTTTTATAATGTATCATTTTTCCTTATTTGTAATTCTTGTGTAAATGAACAGATGGGAACATTTTGCATGTAAAGATTCCGGTTTATTTAGGGAAGGGGTAAATGGTGAGTCTTCGTGCTTGTTGATACTTCTAGCATAAGTTTATCAATTCATAATTTAATGTAAATCTCACTTTAAAAGTTCCCACTCTTCCTGTCCTGAGTTATTAGGAACAAATATCCATGTATGTACTACTATGGTTTCCTGATTTGATCCAGGGAAAGTTTTTGCAGAGGTGCTGTAGAACCAGGTAGGTGATTGCTTTTCTTCCTACCCCCAGAACAGTGGTTTAGTTTTAAAAGGAAGAAGAAAATGAGTAAGAAAGTAATTGAAGCTGGGAGAAAGAAATTGCTGTCACCAGTGTTATCTTTGTAGACAGATTGTTCCTTTTTCTGTAAAAAAAATGACCAATTTTGAGAGGGTTCATTTTAGAATGACACCATTAAAATTGGATTCTTCTGACATTTGGAAGTTCTTCTGTCATTGGTTTTTTTGCAGTCCTGATTCTTCCCTGGAAACTTCTGACGTGTTTTTGTCATAGCACTTATGGGAGTGAGGCATGGAGAATAGGGTTTCACCTGAGCTGCTTTGGGATTTGGAAAACTGTTAAGGGGTCTAGCACCTTCTTCAAGCTGCTTTCAGGACAAACTAGCATGATTCAGCAACTGATTTACGTGGCTGCACACAGTACCGGTGCAAAATCTGTGATAAGCTGTCAATATCTATCAAGACAGCAATAAATTTGTGTGTTAATGGCCTAGAATTGCAGGGAAATAAGTAGTTCCTTTGCTTCAGCATATTCACGTGGAAGATACTGTTGTTGGGAATAACAGAAGGATTGAGGGGTCCTTATTCCATTAGCAATTACAGACAGTACCCCATTGCTGTGAACAGGCATCTCGGTGTGAGGACACTTTCCTACCACTGAAATCTATACGTGCCCCAGAGGTTGCTGCAGGAGCCAGAAGTAAAACAGTGAAGCCATTCAGGATAGAGAAGAAAGCTTTACACAGCTAGAACTGCATTGGAATGCTAGGTTGTCTGGATGTAATTACTGCACAGGGATTTAGCCAGAATAGCTGTCATATTGTGAAACACGCCGCGTGATTTTTTTAATTTTTTTTTTTTTTAATGGCACAAGCAGACATGATTTTGGTTTTTCATCTTATCAAAAACAATGGTTTTTTTGTTTCCACAGTATCCTATGAAGTTGGCTAACAAATTCTTGATGCTTCTGGTATGTTAACATGTACAGCATAAGAGCAAAAGCTGTTAAATACCATTTAGGTGCTGAAGCTGAAAAATGCAAAGATATTGCTCAGCCTAGTGGAAAAAAATCAAAAATTATCTGAAAAATTGGAGGTAACAAATCTGTCTCATTTGTATTTCTTACTCTTCTCTTTTCATAAAGTGAAAAATGCCATACATTTTGTACTAAACGGATGCAACTAATATGCCTGAAGCACTGTGTTCCATATATTTAATAAATTATATTGTAGGTGGCATGTTTGCCTACTTCTGAATTATTCACTACAGCATTTTAGATAATTTAGCTTTGTATCTCGTTTCTAAACCCACTCTTAATAACTTAATATTTCAACCACAAATATTCATCATGTTAAGGATAATTTTAGGGGGAGGGAGGAAAAAGGAAGGGAACAGTGTCTGACATTCCTTTTGAATTTGAAGAATAATTGAAGGTATTGTATTGTCTCACACATGCCAGAACTGTCTTGTGGATCCTCAGCTATTATCTGCTGGTGTATTTCTAGTTATTTAAATCAACAGCTGAAGATCAAGCCCTAGTTATCCTGGGATCCCACGTGACAGAAACTTTTGAAAAACAGAAACAAACTGAAAATAGCTGGGTTTATAGGCTTGACTTGGAGATAAAGTAAAGGTGATTGAAAGATGGCTTTTCTGATTGAACATAGAACTAGTAGTGATGGTAAGAGACAAAATGAGTCATCCTTACTAAATGTGGTGAGATTCCTCGTGTCCTCACTGGTTTTTGTCAATTTAGAATGGGATAAAGGAAAGAACTGTTCAAGCAACAGTCGCTCAGCCTTTTTATTTGTGTCCTGTTTTTAATTTACCATTGTAAATGCCAGTGAAATGAGTACTAGTATTGTAATATCTGGAGAAATATAGTTGGGTCTTGAAACTCTCTGTGCTTGTCCGGTATTTATCCAAGTGTATCCTACCTGTGCTGTAGCATGGGAGCCAAGACTTTGTGTTCAGCCCTATGCTGTAGTTCTTCCTCAGGACTTGTACTTTATGGCCAAAATGGATGCAATTTCAAATGCATTTGTGCGTCTGCCAGACTCAGCCTCTCTTAAAATGCTTTTTTTGAAATGCTTGAAAATTGTAGGAAGGGCAGTTTTCTCCTCCCAGAAGCTGAAGTCTGTAGGGCTTGTGATGTGTTCGAAGCAGTTTTGTACTGATTTTAAATGTTCTGACTGATAAATGCATCAATGTGGAAGATGAAAGTTGAGTTGGGGAAATAGCCATGAAGGGCTCTTGTCTGTCATTCAGATGAGCAGTGTGGGAAAAAAAAGTTTAAAGGGGAGTTTTTGGAACTTACAACTCAGTAAGACATTGGTTTCCCTTCCTAAATGACAATTACCCTTCTGAAATACCTATTACATAAATCTTTCTATATCAAATCTAGGGTTCCAGGCATCCTCTTGATTCCATAATGAGCCTGTGATTGTTTGGCTTGTACACCAGTACTCCTAAGCTGCAAATGTACAACCAACAGGTTGTGCATGCCATTTTCAGACTAATATATTTGTCTACTTTTGAAGTTGCAGCAGGCATCTTAATGTACAAATTTTGCTTTCTACTATTTTTAATCTTTTATGTGACTGTGAATTATTGACTGGCTAAAAACAATGTATGATACATTTGAAGATAAAATGGACAAAAAAGTGGAATCACTCATTTCTACCACTTTACGGCCTGACAGACTCAACAGAAGGAAAAGTAGTAAAACCCATGCTTTTATCAGTGAGATGGGTGGATCAGACCCTGAACACACTGCAGAAACAGAGTAATGGAAGAAATCTGTGCTGATCTTCGCCAGTTTTCTGGTAGTAAATGCACTTTTAAAGTCCCTGTCAGCTGAGTCTCACAGAATAGAAGTGCCATTGCAAAGCAGACAGGAAAATCTTTCTGTGTCAGAATGATGAGTGGAGCAGGAGACATTGCAAAGGTGATACTGATAAAAGAGCATAGCAGAAGGGAGGCATTTTTTGATGGGGACATATTCCTGGGACTTCTGAGCAGCTTCTTTGGTGTAGCAAGGCAAATTTTCATGTCTAAACCATGAAACTTGTTCAAATGTACGTTTAATTCAATCCAATCAGATAATTAGCTGGGTTAATGAATATTTTGGGCAACTGTAATTCTTCATGTACTGTGTGAAACTGAACATCTGAAATACGTATGTGCATGTGGAAGCTAACGAGCTCTGATTATATTTGGTATGTTCATTCATTAATTCCATAGATGAAATTCATAGGTTCAGAATGTAACAAAAAATGTACCTGAATTCCACAAGATGAATCTGTTTATTTTCATATAAAATTTTATCTGAGGCCCTTTGTGTTCAGGAGTCCACAAGACCCAATAGACTTAATACAGCAATTTAGTGTGGTAGTTTTTTTCTCCTTCTGGTGGTTTATTTTAAATCGTTCTGCAGCTGTTGTATAAATAGGTGTTTTGGTATCTGTTTGCTCAAACATCTGTATTTTTGTGTCCTTTTAGTCTGTAGCACCTCCAAGGTGTCTATCTGCCACGAAAGATGTGGGTGTCTGTGCTTCTAAAGCATTCAGCCTTTGGGAAACTCCATTCCATAGCTGCAGAAGTGAATTACTGACATTCCAACTTCATAGTGTCTGTATTTGGTTTTAGAGTTCTTCGAGGCATGGGCCATTTCCTTGTTAAGAGTTTTCAGCTCAGCAAAAAGAGCTCTGTTGCTGGACATTCTTTGACACAGCAGGCTGCCATGGTGCTCATCAACACTGGGGAACTGATAGCCTTTGTAAAGGTGCTCATTGAGTGATCTTGCTCTCTTTTTGCAGAATCATGTAAACCCAGCGATGGATTTCACGCAGACCCCTCCTGGAATGCTGGCGCTCGACAACATGCTGTACTTTGCTAAACATCACCAGGATGCTTATATTCGGGTAAGGCTTCCTCTTGTCATGGAGGTCTTTGCAGTTGCCTGTTCACAGTGATTATGTCCTATTTACAGCTGACTTTCAAGAGGAGGTTCAAAATCCCCGTATCATTAACAACAAACTCTAGGAAGACAAACCACATGATGCTACAACATGACACGTCTGTAAAAGCTCTGGGAGAAAGCTGTAGATGTGTCTTGTCTGCCATTGCCTTGTCAAATAGTCTAGGTATTACTTTTTGCAAATACTCCTTTTTGCTTAGGCCTGCAAAGAGAAGAGAAATGACCCTGTGCCTTTGTCAGATGCATAATGGATGACCATAAACTAAAGGAGTAATTATGCAGAATTCTCTGACCTGCTTCAAGCCTACCAAAAAACTGACAGGTTTTTTTGTGGAAAGGAGGCTTTGATGATCAAATGCCTTGATAGGTGACTGTGTTGGCAGTGTCTTGAGGGTTAAGATGCTTCCATTAAAACTACTGCTGTAGGTGAGGTAATGCTTGGAGTAAAATATGCATCATGATTCACTTGTATGACCCATTCCTGCCCCCTGCCCACTCCACTTCCTACATCGGTTATTTCAAGGGTAATTAGAGGGGTTATGGGTTGCATCTGTACAAGAAGAGGCATACAACTGGATAATACCTGCCTCCAAAGAGAACAACTTTTCCTGAACTTTATTGCAATCAAGTATTTTCCCAACATAAACCTAGCAAGCACAGATGGGAGTGGAGGAAACTCCAGAAAGTCAATGTCTGGATCTTGTAGGGATGGTTTAAGTCCTCAAGAAAACGCACACATGCAGACCTGCTTAGAGAAGGTTGTGTACACACACCAGTCATTTCCTCTAAAAGTCAAGAGTGAGCTTTTAATATATATTATCATCTGTTTTCTGTTAAAAGTAAATTGGTGTCAAAGCTCTAACAGGTTTGCAAGGGGCCTGCTGAAATCCATGGACAAAATACTAGATGATGAGATTGTAGGATTTGCTCTTTAAATGGATCTTTCTCCTCAGTCTGAATCTAGCAATAACTCTTAAAAAAGGCACTGTGGTAATATGCAATAAAACAGTGCTTATCAATCCTTATAAATCCCTGAAATGAAAGGATATCTCAGGTAATGAACAAAGAACATGTTTTCTGGATAAACTATGCTGAATAGTGTTTTTGTTTATAAAAAGAGAATTGGTTACTGTTTCTCATTAAAATTTTATAAGATCTGGACTATGTTACTTCTTACTTCTTCTGAAAATTGTAAGTTTAGAGAATTAGAGGTAGCCAGTGCTTCCAAATGAGTCAGACACATTTTAAAGAAGCTTGAAAAATTTGAAAGGGGACAGAAATTCTGTTGAAATAGAGCTTTCATTGGCATCTCTCAATTTTTTCTTATTTTTTCATGTTCATGTTGCAAATGCTGTCTTAAAAATTGGATTCAGTGAAGCACGTAATTAGCCACTTTTTGGAAAGGATTTTGCTGCTGGCTCAGCCTTGTTTTTATAATGCAGTATTTTTGCTGCTGCATTACTGAGAATTTTTGTTGTTTTGAGCTGCCTGTTTTTGTTCCTGCATGGTTCCTGTTAGGAGAGTGCCTGAGTGCTTCATGTATTTCCCTCCTGAGAAAGAGTACACATCCACTAGAAGTGCCTTACGGAGGCACTCTCAGATTCAATTGCTTGCCTAAAGCTGCTTTGGGGACTGTAAATGTGCTTTGGGAGTATGTTAGTCTATCCACCACTCTGAGGAGTTCTGCTTAGTGTTTATACAGCATTGCTGGCACAGTAGGAACACCTCTGAGATGATGGTGTTGTGCAACTCTTACAGTGCTGATAGTCTTTGATTGCAAAAGACACCTACTTTCTATCTCTTCATCTCCTTGACTTACTAACAGGTGTACCGTAGTTTCCTGTGGCCCCTGATGTGCCTGTTCCTTTTTCGAGTTCCTTATTTTATATCTAACACTTCCTTTCCTTCATGGCCTTCAGCTCCCAAAGCTCCCACAACACCAATTTGCTCTACTTGTACAGCCTGTTGACCTTGCTTATTTTTTCAGATGTATTTCTACTCCTGTACCCTAATAAAATTCCTCCTGTGGTCAAGCTAAATTTTCCACAGGAAATTGTTAGCTATACAATCAGCTATACATTTGCAGCTTGAAAAACTTGTTTGACAGGAGCTCTTCTCTTTTCCTTGTTGATACTAGGAAATAGTTTGGTTCCTAGGAGGAGAGATTATTTTCAACTTGGCTCTTTGCAGTGCAATTGATTCCTGTGCCATGGGGTTAATTCCTAAGCCCCAGATACTATCTCTGCTATGCAGTAATTAGAAATTGAGGCTGAAAATCAGAGCTGGTTTGGAACGAACTGGGAATATCTGAAGTTTTCCTTGATAGAATGTGGTGTATTAAGCAGAGATGCTATCAGGAAGTCATAATGGTTTCAGTGAGTGTATTGGCAGTGCTGCATTTTAATGGGCAGCACAGTTCCCTGCAGTCTGACCTGTGACTCTAAAGATGCCCCAGCTGCATGACCCTTAGTTCTTGCGTTAATGAAAATAATGGATAAGCAGAAGTTAGGAGAGAATACAGTCAATGGGTAATCTCTTCCCTTTTCAATCCTTGTTCTGCCTCTCATAAGAGATTCTGCATAGAAGTAATTTGCATAATAAATGGATTAGTTGGATTGGAAGGATATCTGAAACTGAAGTGTCCTTTTGGGGGCTGGCAGTGGGGCTTCAAAGACCAGTAGAAAACTAATGTACTTTAGCACACTAAAGTAGGAAGAGTAAATACAATTGCAATTTGTTAAAGAACATGGGTGTGAAAGCACTGGAGCAGATGGGTAACACTGCATCTTGAAAGCAAAAGGCATTTCAGGGTGAAAATATGGGTGGCACACGGTGAAGGAGGAAACAAAAATAACCACACTTTCCCCCCCTGTTTTTTTCTTTTTTACCTCCTTCCCCACAATCCACTTCTTTCATTCACCTTTTTCCCCTTGTGTACTTATTCCTGAAAGTGCAGTAATATGTTTTTTTTATTTGCTGTCTTCCTTCAGATAAACACAGTGTTTATACAAACTTTGAGTTAACAGATCTTGAATCTCAGGGTTTCGTTTGCCGTACGAGATGACTGGAGCCTCCAGTAGAAAGGTTGCTTAGTGAATAGGAAAAAAACATGTTCTCTTTGACTGTGTGGTGTTGTTAGCTATCATTTGGATTTTTAAAAAGTGTCCTATTGAATTAGTTTCCTGTTGAGTTATCTTTTCTTTCTCTTTTAAATTTGTCAGGTGCTATCAGTGACTGATATGCAGCGGGGTTTTTTTTCATGTTGCACTTAAATAATCAATCATTATCATCAGAGGCTTGGCTTTTAAAAGGTGATGACTTAGTATATGGAATGCTTTGATGGAAGCAGTGTTGAATCTCTGCAAGAAATTTTAAAATTTTCCACAGGAAATAATTGGCAGCTTCCCAAGCTCCATAATTATAGGACAGCCAGAGTGTATAATTAAATTTAACAGAGAAGAAAATGATTGGAATAAAGCTTTGTGACAGATAATTTTTTTGTTCTTTAGTAGCAGACAAGTCACATGTTCCCCCAGTTTCAATTTACTCCTTTCCAAAACTACTCCAGCTTCACATTCTACTAATTTTAAAAATAAAACTATAAGTTACCATTGAAGACAGACTTTATTCAGTATAGACATCTTGAAATTTTTCTTACTGATAACTTGTAACAATGTGCCTTTTAATTTTTCTGGAGAAAAAAAATTCTCATTCTAATGAATTTGGTTTTGAATGACTGACAAATTGGTGGCTCGTCTATATTTTTCTTCTGTGTTTCTGACCAGCTATATTGTAGCAGGACTCACTGCTGCTTTGGGGTCAGATTCTGCCTTGAGAAGACACATACTGTGTCTCATCATTTTGTTTAAGCACAAGGGATTGGTGCTTCAGGCAGAAAATGCACATAAAATTAGCAGCTTTGTGTCTGAACATTGGCTGGTCACCTATTTTGGGTTCATTCCAATTGGCTGCCTAAGTTTATGTCCAGTTCTTTGCCCTTTATTAGATTAGCAGACTCTTCATTTGTAGGAAGAAATATCATTTTATTCTAGTCTGAAATTCAAGTCTCATCTGCAGAAGAAGAAGTTTATGCCTGTTCCCACTGATTTTATCTATTTGATGCAAATATTTGTTTGATATTGAATGCAAAATTTTCCATATAAAATATTATCACCAGGGTGGGAAAGCAGTGTTGAAATCCATGCTGAAAATTTTGGTTTATCAATCCCTTGGTGTATTTTATAATGGATCCAATGCTACTACAATTTTGTGAGCGACATGTAAGATACTTAGTGGTATGCTCTTAGATTCTCTGTCCTTGCATTTAAAATTTTTTTTTAAAGTTATTAAAATGTTTCAAATAAAAAACCCAAAATGTGGACTTTGGTTGCACCAAGACTTACTTTGATTACCTGAAAATTAGAAGCTGACTTGGTTTTTGGTCAGTAGTAGAAAATCCCCCTTCCCCTGAATTTGCTGAGCTGGTGATTTGGTTATTCACACAGTTATAATTCAGGGACACTTCTTCCCCAGCAGCTACATTTGGGGAGGCTGAGGAGGGAGCTCTTTTGCATTTGAAGCTTTCAGAAATCAGAGAGGAGGAGCAGGTGCTGTTTGCAAGTGCCAGTGATGCAGGCAGGAAGATTGCTGGCATCCTGCAGAGACCTTTCAGAACTTCAATGGGTTGAGTCACAGTCAGACTGTCTGCCGTATACTTTCTAACCCATGCAGTTGTTGTATAGGAGGCTGCCTACACATCCTTCCGTCAATTCACAAAGTCTCCTCGTGCCTACTCACTCTATCCTGATCAGATACAAAGAGTCCAACATGTAACTTCAGCATTTTCTGAAATAAAATTAAGCTTGATTTCTGCCATAGGGAAAGGGATATAATTTATTTTTGTTCTGTAGAAGGTAGAGAGAAAAGTGAGCTTTTTCACATGAGTCTTCCAGGTGAGCGCGTGAAGGAATGCAGTTTTCTAAGAGACCTAATTGCCTAAGCCAAGTTCCCTCCCTATTAATGTGTTCTTGTCTTTCCTCTGCCAAGCTTTCCATTCTCTGTTCTTACCATCCACTCGGTCTCTAAGGGTCTTTTTGCCTCCCTTTTGTTCCTTCCCAAATATCACACAATGTTTCTCCTTTACATGCCCTGAGGGCCTCCATCACTGGCAGCAGAATTGAGATGGTTCCCTCTGCAGTTCAAGAGGCAAAGTCCTGAAGTGGCTGTTAGCAGCATAAATGCAAAGTTAGCACTGAGGAAGACAATTGTAAGGGAGTCATGGCACTCTATGCACAGCCCTGTGTGGAATGTGCAGGGGGATACATATGGCATCTTATAGTCCTGCATGTGTTCAGATCACTCTCCACCATTCATAGCACACCTAAACTTTCCCAAGTTTATGGAAGCTCTTGTCTAAATGATGTCCTGATCCAAAGAAATTGTTGCAAGTCTAGCAACTGTCTTCAAAAGGTTTTGAATCACACCATGTGTTGCAGCAATAGCCTATAAAGATTGGCCTAGTTTTTGTGGAGCCACAGTCCCTCCACCTGCAAAGCTGAGATGTGGATACATGAGGAGAGAAAACCAGCTCTGGATTGTCAAAGGTTTTCCGGTTTACTCCGTGTCCAGGGCATTTGTGATGTGAGTCTGGCTGCTGATGTGCTGTAAAGGTTGATGTTTTTCTCATATAGCCATACCACAATAATATTAGGGCATCCATAGGGCCTGTTTTACATTATGAAAGAAAAGAAAATTCAAAACTTTGCTATATTCTGCAGATACTGCAGTTTTCTACCTTCTACCTCTGCCATTGGTGAACAAGGTGAGACCTTCAGGAAAAGCATTGCTGCCTTATATTTGTGGGAGGGAGAGGAATACCTGGCTGGTAGTTTTCAAACTGGACCAGTTCAACGCCAAATCCCTCTCACATACCTGTGACTGTGCCAAGTGAAGAGCACATCCTGGTGCTGTTCTGAAGATGAAAGGGCAGCAGACCCTTCTCATCTTGGGCCTTACCATCAAGCTTTACAATTATTTGGTTGGTTCTTCATAGAGTGGCAAAGAAAGGAGGAAGATACAAGACAAACCACTGCATATTTATCTTTAGATGGAAAATAAAAATTAAAATCATGCTTCATGCTAAGGTGTTTGTGTGAGGAATAAAATTTACTGCTAGGTGAGCACCTGCAAAACCATGCATATTTAGCTTGAGATAGTTTGGCACTAAATTTGTTTTAAAAGTATAACTTCATTATAATTTTCCAGAAAAAAACCCAACTTTTGGAAATGTTAAGCCATCTCATGTCAGTGGCTCCTTTCTTCTTATTTTTCAATATCTGTGGAAGGTCTCAACTTTTCTTTCAGATCTTGGTTTAAATTGCAATTCTAGTGTCTTCCAGAGGCAGGCAGAAATAACTGTTGCTTTATTTTAGCTTTGCCAGGAGAAATTTCTATACTGACTCAGGAACATCAAGGAAGAGTGAGATAAGGGAGAGAGGAAGCATGGGAAATTAAAAATACAGCATCAGAGGGGACAGTGCAGAGTGAAGGATGTTGGAAGAAGACTGTTGCTGAAGCACAAGCTACCTTAGGAAGAAAGCAAATTTGGTGATGAGGATGAATGGAAACTGAGTCTGTCTGCAGGAGAGTCTCTTACCCTTCTCAGGAAGCATATCCTAAGGACTTGCTTTTTAAAGTTACCTAAAGCACCTAAACAGGGAATGGTGAAGCCTACTATATGTGATAAGTAGGCTTAGGAAAAAGAAAAGCACTGTCAAGAAAAGGAAGAGAATCCCTGCATTTTCTGGTTATTTAAATGCTGCTTGACCTTTCATTTTGGGTTTAAGGAGGTTTTTATGATCTCTACTAACTAGCTCTCTGAACCTCTTGATATTAACCTGCAGCAAAATGCTACAAAGCTTGTTCTCTATTAAGACAGGATCATTTTACAAAATTGATCTGTGGAAATGCTCCTTTTTAATAGTGCAGCAATATTCGTTGAATTGCCTGCTGTGGGACTTATTAGAAGTATTAATGCAGCTACAGTGGATCTTGCCTTTCAGTTCTGTATTTATTTCCTAATCACAATGAATCTCTGTTTCATTGCCAAGCTCTGATTTTGGCTCAGGGATCTGAGAATTACATCTGCAGTTGCCATGGGCAATATGCTTTGAGACAATTTCATCTTTAATGTGAAGGATTAAGGGACTGGCTAAGCCGATATTTCTTCCCAGTGAAGGAGAAATATTTCTGTCTCATCGTTTCAGCCTCCTGGATTTTGATGAGGAAGTTTTTGGAGATACCTGTCTTCAAAATTTTACCTTTTGTCAGTCATTAACTCTTAGTTGCAGGTATAAGCTTCATTACTGAACCTGATACAGATTTTTAAACCCCTGGTAGTCAAGTGTGGAAAATCCTTCACTTAGTCCACTGCCTTCCTGAGGGTCTATTTTGAGCTCCTGAGGTAGTGACAGACTCAATGAATAATTCAATGGAAAATCATAAAGGCACACTGCCATAAATTTAGAAAATCTTTTTGATTTTGAGGTTGGTGTCTTGTTAGGAGTTTTTTTGCTGCTGGAGAATTTGCATTATTCCTCTGTGATCTTGGCATGATACTTAAATTTACTTGATTTTAAACTCAAAAATAACTTTAAGTATATTTATTTACTTATGTTGCATATTTATATTTTATATATTTATTTTCTTTATTATAAGTTTTATTTATTTTTAGAAAATAAAAATTAGATTTAAAAACAAATTTTTAAATCTATTTTATGGCCAGGCCATGAGTAGATACCTTGTTGAATCTCACAGTTGTCCTCATCCCATCCATCCAGTCTGTCGAGATCCTTCTGCAGAGCCTTCCTACCCTCCAGTAGATCAGCACTCCCATCCACCTTGGCATCATCTGTGAACTGACTGAAGGGGCACTTGATCCCCTCATCCAAATCATTGACAGAGATGTTCAACAGGACTAGGCTCAATAGTGAACCCTGGGGTGCACCACTTGTGACTGGACACCAGCTGGATTTAGTTCCATAGATAGATGGATGCATATAGTAGGTAATTCAAAATAATAAAAACTGTACAGAACTGTATTCTACTACAAATACTGTCTATTTCCGTGCCTTAACAGGCTACAGAGTTGCGTCTGTAGAACTGTCAAGAAAATGGGTAACAACGATTTCTTAAACATTTCACCTCCTTACATTTTTAAAAAGCATTTTTAAACCTCTTCCTTTCTCCTCTCTGCTAGTCAATTCATCTAATTCTTCATTTTCTTTGTATTCTATGCTTCTCTCCTCTCACTCACTTAATCTTTTTTTCTTCCATTTCTGAGCTGCTGTTGTTTTGTTCTTGTTTATTTTTTAAAGAACATCACTCAGACTTTTCCTGCCTGCCCTCTCTTTTCTTTTGTTTTTCTATTGAGATTTTTGTCTGGACTTTTTTGCTTTCCCCTAAAGAAAAAAAAATGCTGTTGTTGAACGTTACACATTATGGTGGATTTTTTTTTGCCTCATGGTAATGGGCAGTATTGATCAAAGGCACAAGAGGAACAGAAGAGGATCTTCAGAATTTAATACTCCTGTACTGTGAGCTCATTTTGGTTTTTTGACTGTATATCATCTAGAGTATTAGAAGCTACTTTTCCATGTTTGACCTACCCAATTCTGTCACTTCGCAAGGACTGAAGAAAGGCAAACCTGGCAGAAGCAGATTCATAGTATCAGAATAAAGGGTAGCCAAGTAGACCAGTGTCAAGATAGTACTGAAGGAAGACAGGATATGAACCAGCAGTGTGCCCAGCTGGCCAAAAAGGCCAATAACATCCTGGCTTGGATCAGCAATAGTGTGGTCAGCAGGACCAGAGCAGTGAACATCCCCCTGTACTCAACAGTAGTGAGGCCACACCTTGAATCCTGTGTTCAGTTTTGAGCACCTCACTACAAGAAGGGCATGGAGGTGCTGGAGCGTGTCCAGAGAAGGGCAACAGAGTCGGGGAAGGGTCTGGAGAACAAGTTCTATGAGGAACAGCTGAGGGAGCTGGGAGTGTTTAACCTGGAGAAAAGGAGGCTCAGGGGTGACCTTATTGCTCTCTACAACTGCCTGAAAGGCGGTTGTACCAAGGTAGGAGTTGTTCTCCTCTCACAAGGAAGAACCAATTGGACAAGAGGAAATGGCCTCAAGTTGTGCTAGGGGAGGTTTAGGTTGGATAATAGGAAAAATTTCATCTTGGGAAGTGTTGTCAACAATTGAAACAGGCTGCCCAGGGGAGTGGTTGAGTCACCATCCCTGGTGGTATTTAAAAGGCATGTAGATGAGACACTGAGAGACATGGCTTAGTGTCATAGGTTAGGAAGCATAGTCCCGGAAGAGATGTCCTTGCTGAGGGGTGCTTACAGCTTCCTCTGGGAACTGACAGAACCTATCAGCTGGCCAGTTTTGAATATGGACAATTCTTTAAGCCACTTAAAGTTGTGACCGCCTCTGTGATCCACACTTAAGAATAGACAAACTCCCCCCCCAGGCCCTCTCTCGTTTCCGGTGCTGGGACAGGTGGCTGCAGGCCCCATGTGGGGGCCAGCGGGCCCAGCCAGGCCCTGCTCTGGCCAGGCCGGGCCAGGCCCCGGCTCCAGGATGACCCCCCCAGCAGGGCTGTGGGCAGCCAGAGCGGCTCGGAACCCCCCCCACCTCCACTGCGGCCAAGATTTCAGCAAAGCGGCACCTCTGTCCGGCAGAGGCCAGGTGACCAACAGCGATAAGCCACACAGCTGCAAGGCCTAGGTGAGATTAACCCTTTTATTGCTGTGAAGAGCTGAAACCTGAGGGAAGAGAAAGAGGAGATGATTAAAGCTGAAATTCTGTTGTGAAGCTATGATATATCAGAGTATCCCGTTGTAATTTCATGAAGATCTGGGGGGTGGAGTGTTCAACTCGTAAGCAAAAGCACCTGCGCTGAGATAGGCAGATGCTGACGCAGCTGTAATTTCATGAGAAGTTTGGACAGGGAGAGATGAACCAGATGAGGACTTTTGCTCCAAATGGGAAAGGAGAAAACCTCAGTCCCTAGAGATGAACCAGATGAGGACTTTTGCTCCAAACGGGAAAGGAGAAAACCTCAGTTCCTAGAGATGGACCAGATGAGGACTTTTGCTCTAAATGGGATAGGAGAAAACCTCAGTTCCTAGAGATCCTCCAGAGATAGTCCTAACGATGAAGATGAGGAAGACCCTTTGCTCCCAGGGAAGGAGAAGGGCCTCTGTTTTTTGTTTCTGAACAGCTCAACCTTAAAATTGTACCCCAAAAACTTCAAGAGTGGACCCTCGAAAGCAGTTGCGGGAAAAGCTGCAAGTCGGGGGAAAGGACTCACACGCAGGCAGAGAGACTCCTCTTCCTAAATGGACTGAACAATATTTGGAAGTGGGCGGCTGTCTCGTTGTGATAATGGTTTCATAGCATGAGCAAGAAGAGACTTCTCTTTCTAAATGGACTGAACAAGGTTATTATGGCAGTGGTAAACAGACTGAACATCTTAAGGGTTGTCTTTTTACATTGTCAGTGGAAGAAAGGAGGAAGGTGGGGGGAGGAGGAGAGCTCTGAAGGTGTGGTATAACTTTTTTTCCCCTTCTTTTAGGTCTGTTAATAAACTTCTTCATATTCTTTCAAGTTTGGTGCCTGCTTTGCATTTCTCCTAATTCTTATCTCACAGCAGATAAACAAACAGTAATGAGTATTTTGGACCAAACCACTACACTTAGTTAGTGGTGGACTTAGCAATGCTAAGTTAATGGTTGGACTGGATAATATTAAAGGTCCTTTCCAACCTAAATGATTCTGTGGTGCCAGGAGTTCTACTGCAATGTCCATGGTCTCTGCTTTTAAATATTTATTTTCCCCAAGCAAAATTTCATCACTGTAGCTGCTGATTGTGAAATGTCTGGTGGATCCACTCACTGTGGATTTGTGATGGGGAGGAGGAGGAAGATAATGGGGTGGAGCACTTAATGAGCATTAATGATAGACCTCCATTTAAAGGAAGCTTGTGTGGGCTTGCAACTTCCTCGCTACTTTCCTTCCAATGGTAAAATAACTGTTGTGATAGAAACGTGACTCAAGCCAGGAGTATGCTCTATAGATACAAAAAAGTATTTTCTGTCTTGAGCTGTGTATTATGTTTCTTTTCCTGGCATTGTTTTCACCAGTTTATGAAGTGAACATGTCCATTCCCTTCTTATATCTCCTCTGTAACCAGAGTGATAAAGGAAATAACATTAAAATCATGCCCTTATCAGCTCTATTTATAGCATTTTATTTTGGAACAGGATATGAGTCGTGATGTCGTGAAAAGAGTACTACAAATATAATAATGAATGTTGTAAATCTGTTGCCAAGACTAGGAATGTTTTTTTTTCTGGATATTTATAAGAACCTATTTTTTTTCTTTCCCTTTTTACTGTTGCTGTTTCTTGCAGAAGATCCATATCTGTCAAATTTGCTTACAGATATTTAGATGCAGTAAAGGGCTGTCCATCTTCCTTTCTTAAAGAAATGTAACATGGCAGCACTGCTTTATTTTGTACAGCAAATGCTAAAAAAACTGATGCTTGTAGAGACTGTGTCTGAGGATCATTTCAAGACTGCTTTACATATTGATTACTCAAATTGCCATTTAATTTGCTGTATAGCAATACACAGTGCCTTAACTATTTCTCTGGCATTCTTATTGATTGCTGTAATTCTGTCTTACATTATATGCATATATGGTGTCACCATTAAATATTTATGTGCTCATGAAATGTTAATATGTTGGGTTAATGTGAGATTCAACAAAGTGCATTTGCCAGAAGCGAGCAGGAATACATCCCAATGCTTCCCTTTCCCTCCCCCTTGCCCTTTCAATTTGCCTCTCCATTGATTTTATTACCAGTGTTTCTCTGCTGTATCTAAACCTGTGTCGAAGCAACCCCCTGCTCCAGTATGCAGATTTTATGTTTTATTATGTGAGAGATAAAACAGGGTAATAAAAAGAACAAGAGAAGTGATCTTAGGGAGGTATTGAGACACACAGCTTTCTATGGTGTTTGAGCTACTCTGTCATTGCTGCTGCTTTTGGGTGTAGAACTGTAGCACTATCCTCCATGAGAGAGACTGAAGCAGGATGACTCATCCAGAATATAAAGTCATATTCACATGTTTCTTGAACAGTGGCTGCAGCAACGTAAAACAAAAATAGCAGGGGTGTTTCTCTGATTTACTGTTACCCAGAGATGACATGGAGCAATTACGTGTCATTTAAACCAAAACTTTTAGAAGGAAAAGTCCTCTTGGCAGACTCTGGAACATGACTGTAATATTGGAAAAGACCAGTAAAAATTCGTGGTGGTAAAGTATGTATCATATCCCTAATGACACTTCTGTGGGAAGTGTAAGCAAGCAAAGGAAACATCACCACCACTGGAAAACAAAACCAAGAAAGAGATCATGCTTTCTCATAACACAGACAGCATCTATCCTTTTACATCCCTGCGTGATGGGTTGGGAGCAGCTAGAGGCTGCCCTTTGTACAGCAGGACTAAAACAGATGCTTGGTGAAGGGACTTTGGCATGTTGTGTGAAGCACATAACTTTCCTGCTTGCCATAGGGTTTTCACTCTTTTCCCACTTGTAACAGCTTCACAGGAAAGGCTTCTAGACCTAAACAGTCAAAACCAAGATCTGGGGAGTGAGGGAAAAGTTTCAGTGGTATCCAGCACTGAACTGCTCCTCCCCTCCTACCTTTCCTCCTGGTTTTAGGTAAAATTCCAGCCTTGAAGCCCTTTGCAAAGCTTTCTTTTCTGTAAAAATTGAAAAATTTAAAACAAACAAGTAAAAGCTGCAAACAAGTCCACAATCAACAAAAACAAGCCAAACAAACAAAAACCATGGTGAAGATGGGAGCTAACGAGACAGAAGGAATGCAGAGCAGAGAGCAGTGTCTAAACACCTGTTTGTGAGAAAAATTTAGAGATCCTCTGGGATTCTCTGGTGCTTGGCAAAATCTCTTACCTTTGAAATTCATTTCAAAGGCTACACACCAACTGTTTAGGATGTGGTTTTTGTTTTTGTAAAGTGACAAAGTTTGTTCTGCAAAGAAAATTCTTACTGCAAATTTTTTTTGACCATTTCATTTTTTTCCAGCACCTATTTTGCTCTTTTTTCAGGCTCAGTGAAAACGCTTCAGTGAAATCTATAGTATTTTTATAACTTTCTATTTCTTATTTAGTTGTAGTGCCAGGGAAGACTTTATCTCAACTGTATCAGATATGGCAGAACTTAACGGGTATAAAAATGTGGAAGGAGTTATTTTCTCCCATTTATTTTACAGTGCCACTCAATAGAGAATGCAAAGGCTCTCCTTCAGTCTTTTTTGTAGCATTCATGGGCTTGATACAAGAGTGTTATTTCCCTGAAATGTTTTACAGGTGCACACAAATTCTTTTCATAATAGAGAGAACGCAGACATTTTCTTCCTTTGTGAGCTTATGTTTGATTTTAACAATTGAGCCTTCTTTGAAGACTGAATCCAACTATGAAAATTCTGTCTCAGTTTGGTTTTATTGATCCTTCTAGGTGTGTTCATGCCTATCAATAATTTTGCCTAATTTCCTTTAACCAGCACATTTAAAAGGAAACTATTTCTTTCTCTTTGGCTTCTACTTCAGTTTCTCCAAGCCATGGGTGGTGCAGCAACATTGCATAGCAATGGCAAAACTTCCCAGTTGGTCATGGAGCAGCATTGCTTCTGTGCTGCTGACTGCCTCAGACACAGAATCGTAGAATGGCTTGGAAGGATCCTCAGAAATCATCTAGTTCCAACCTCTCTGGGCAAGCAAACCTTCCACTAGACCAGGTTACACAAAGCCCCATCCAGCCTGGCCTTGAATATTTCTAGGGATGGGGCATCCACACGTTCTCTAAGTAACCTGTTTCAGTGCCTCACCACCCTCACAGTAAAGAATTTCTTCCTAATATCTCATCTAAACCTACTCTCTTTCAGTTTGAAGCCAGGACATAAATGACATAGGTCATTTAACTGTGGAAGAGACATGAAAATACATTTTCCAAAATTCCACATACAGTTTCGTAAACTCAGACTGGTATGTCTTGTAAACATTGGATGTGGAGAACGGTGTTGCAACTCACGGGTTCTTCAAACTGATTATTTTCCATTTTGATTCCACCTTCAGATTGTCCTGGAGAACAGCAGTCGAGAAGACAAGCACGAGTGCCCATTTGGCCGAAGCAGCATTGAGCTGACAAAGATGCTGTGTGAAATTCTGAAAGTAGGAGAGCTACGTAAGTTGATCTGTTTGGCGTCTAAGAACCGTGGAGTGAGTTCAGTGACACCTGAGTTTTTTCAGTGCAAGAATTTTCTTTCAAGAAGCACTTCTTGGTGTAGTTGCACATTGAACACTGGCACTCAGAATGACTATGTCTGTTTTCTTTCTCTTACTAGTTTGTGGCATAGCAGGGATGAGGGTGGAAGAGGGGAAATGGGCACCTATTCTTTGACTCTCTTCTATAAGAAGCAGGGAAGCTGCACAATTTCTAGAGGAGTCAGTTCCCCATCGGGTGATTCAGTGTAGGAGACTTTATGGTTGTTTCATTCCACAACCTTGGCCGTAGCTTGGTTTTATATAAGTATCATGGTCATTCTTTGTGGGATTGCTCATCTAAACTGACACATCTCATTTTCTCTTAGATATCTGAAGCTCTATTTAACTATCAGGTGCTAGATGTATCATTTACTCTACAAGTGTGATATGAAATCCTGTATTTTAATACAGAGTAAACAAGCTGTCTTTGGCTTCAATTGCAGTCCTTTGACAAATCGTTAGATACTATCAAACAGAAGAGCATGTCTGTATCTTCATTAGTCTAGAGTGTTGGTGTTTATCAATATGTATAAACTTCAGTTACCCATCAGTAATTTTGGATCCAGCTGCCATCTGTTTTGGCAAGCTTTACCAACAAGTTTTGTTTTCTCCTTGCAGAAGCAGGGGGCACAACTGAGATGCTTTACTTCCCTCAGAGACATCTTCCTTTCGAATTTTTTTCACTTTATAAAGATCTTTTTCTTTTATCTTTACACCCAAGTCCATGAAATGTAATGAGAGAAGAGCAATGTAAAAGGCAGCAAGAGAGCCCATAAGTATCATTGTTCCTAGTACCTCTGCAACAGGCATCAAAAGCTGTTTTAAAAGTATGATTTGGCTGTTGATACACTTGAACTTTTTAAATGTAATGTCTTGAGAGAATTTATTGACCAAAGGAAAAATCTGTCTCTGTGCAATGGTCCAGGATAAAACCTGTGTATTTCTTGCAGCTTCCAAACTTATATTTGTGTTTGACAGACCCAGATAAATGAGATAATATTGGCTTTTGAATACCATCCTAAGTAAATCAGAGTTATTAAGGACCACATTCACTATGTCTATAAATAAAGAGTTTAGCAACTATTTTAGATGTTTGGCAATGATAGTGTGTTGTATAAGGTTCAGACTGTAGCAGACACGACTCTTTAAAATAACCTTACTGCTGCAGTTGAGGTGTCTAATGCTAAATCACGCATGACAGATCTGTCTGAATTTTTCTGCTGGTAGATGTAGGAGGGACATATGATCTCAACAAAGCTGTAAGCCTACTTGAAATAAGTGCTAAAGATCAATTTTATTTTTACAAATGCACAGAAAAATATCTGAAATCCAAAGAACAGCTTTGTACATGGTGTTTTAATGCATGTCCCATCACTCCATGGGACTTTCACTGGAATTTGTTGCTAAGAAAGATTATTGGTCTAGAGGTTAGCCAGGTGTCTCAGATTTCCTTCTTGCTGTATCATAAGTCATTTGATAAATAAACTTCTTTTATTGCCACAGACAGGTTTGTCATCTGTATGCAGGAGGCTGTATGTACATGATTTGCCATGTATGGTACTGCTTGTCCTGATTGCTTGTGACTTCTGAAGATAGCTCCTTTCATGTTTTAACTTCTTCCTTATCTGTTTTTTTTTAAAGTGGGGACTGTGAATAAAATAAGAGGATTTGGAGCTCAGTTACCATATGTAGAAAATATCTTAGTTTTAAGAACAACTGAATTGTTATATTTTAAATCTGTTTTTGTTTTGTTTGTGGGTTGGTTGTTTGGTTTTTGTTGGGTGGGGGGGGGATGTGGTTTTCATTTGGTTTTTTGTTGTTGTTGTTGTTAGAGTAGCTCTATGGTTTGGAAGTGTGGGGTTAGAAAGAAAACTGAAAAGTTCCCTGAGGATGATTCTACCTAAGGGGTGTTACCTGCTAGTGTTCAGAAGCCACTTGTTTTGGTGTTACTGGGGCTGCAAGTCTCTGGCATGCTTTGTGTGCTGATGTGCATCAGGCTCCTGTGGTGGTCATTTAGAGGTGTGGGATGTTGTAAATGTTATGATGCTAAGGAGGAGTGTACTGGTGCTTCTGTTGATAGAAACCAGATGTAGCACAACTGACTTCTGTAAAGTCATGCTGATCTACACCCACAGAACATCTGTCTCTGGATGCAGCAATAGGACTGTGTCATGGCCTTATATTCACAGGGGACAGAGCTAAGGTTACTTCTAACTCATCTTGACAATTCACCTGTTCACCAGTGTATTTCCTTAATGGTTTTGTTTATGTGGAACTCTAATTGTCATTTTAGAAGACTGTAATAAAATGCACCTTTAAAATAATGTCCCTAAAATAGAGTTCTTGGAAATGGCTGTCACAGATGCACATCTTAAATGACCTGTGACCAGCAGTATATTTTGATAAGAAATGCAAACTAGAACTGACATCTCAGGAGAATGTACATTCATGTTTAATCTTCACTCAAGATTAAATTCTGTATTACTGAATAGGATTGGACATCTTAAAAATCGGTAGTTATAGTTCAGGGCAAAGATGTCCCCATTAATTTGTATATGGTAGGTTTCAAAATATGTATTTAAGGCTGCCCATGTTTCTCCAGATACTCAAAACTCACCATTATTGCATTGCAACACAGAACTTTTTTTCCTAACAGTTTTTGAATTGTATAATTTAAAAGCCACAATAAATGACCTTTTGCTCATGAAATATTCAGCAGTAGAAACTTTTTTAAAGTGCAGAGTAGAAAAAAGCTGCTAGACTGTCCATTATTTATGAAGAGCACTTTAATGCTGATTATATTCCCTGCGCTCTGCTGTATTAAATACCCTTGGGCAACAAGAAGACATTTTGCCATTTCTTTTTGGTCTTCTCAAGCGCACATTCATCCCAGCAAGAACTCACAAGACAGCGTTAAAGGCATGCCATTCTACTTTTGTATGTCCACAAGTCAAGGTTTTGGACTTCTTAATTCTTTGACTTTGTCCGTGACTTGAAAATTCATCTCTTTTTCAGCAAAGCATTTAAGTGTATGTTTAGATCCTGTGTAAATAGAGAAAGCTCAAGTGCAAACTGTGAGTTGAGCATATGGTAACTGCTTTACAGAGGTGGACTTGCAGAGTAGAGGAGGTAAAACTTAAGAGGAAGGTTGGTGTAGTGTTTTAGTAACATGGAAGCTCGAATGCAACATATCCATAAGCCTCGTCACTAAAACTTCTGAATCAGGAAAGAGTGGGATATTTAACTATAAATTTTTTAATCTTGTGCTACTGTTGCTGTTAAAAAGGCATTGAATAGAATGTCTTCAATGAGTACTTGCCCAGGCACTCATCTTAGCAAACTCTATAGTAATTCTGATTTCTGCAGTAATAGCTTCCTTTGTATATCTTGGTTAACAAGAGGATTTTCTTTTTGTCCTCTGTGTCGTGGAGATGACATCAGACAGGAACACAGTGACCCAGTAGTCAATCCTCCTCTTCCTGTACAGTAAGGTACTTTGACACTCCTTATTCCCAGTACACTGACAGGTTTACAGAGGAGAAAAGGTCAGGCCATAGTTCCTTCTTAGTAACTACGAAAGCTGAGGTAACCTCCACCTTCCCTCTTATTTTAGTACATGTCATATGTGCTCAGAGGAGAAGAAATACCCACAAAGAGACTGCCAGCTTTTCTGGGAGAGAGTAACATTGCAGGTAAATGTAAAAATTAAAAATGAGATCCAGAAAACCTTTGACCTTCCAGAACTGGAGTTAGTAAATTTAATGGGAGATTAAGAGTTCATTAAACCTAGTATTTGTCATGAGTAAGAAGCTCACCGTTTCACTTAAGTAGCCCCTAATGCTCTCTGATCTGTGCCTACAATGTCCAGCTCTCTGCACCTCTGCTCAGCATGTGACACTGTTTCTACCCTCAGCATCCCTTAAGACTTTCATTCCTGGTGGGAAATGATACTGGACCATATTATCTGATTAACACAGAATGAGTACAACTTCTTGGATTTGTTGCCTTCTTTCCATACAGGTTCAAATAAAATTGTTTAGTATTGAATCTGGTGAAGAGGCTTGTAGCTGTCAGAGAAATGATAAATTAATGCTGTGTGCACAGGGGAAAGACAGTGCTACCAACAGAACAGTAGTCTAAAGATGCTCATAAGCCATTATCACTGCATGCCTGAAGTTCTTCTGTAGTTAAGGCATGTCAGACTTCACGTATTTTTCAGTGTATTTTTGAGCAGGACATAGATGTTTTAACTGCCAATGTTCCTATTTGATTGTTTTGATGGAGGGTGTTTTTTGGGGCTTTTGCAAAACTCTGCACTCAAGTTTTAGGACAGACCACAGGGGTATATGCCACATGTCAAATACCTATGTATGGATTGTCCTAAAGCTTCTGTCAGATAAATATCCTCACTGGGGCCTTTGGTTTTGGGTGTGGGTTTATTTGCTTTTCTGGCATGGGAATTTAATTATCACAGGATTTGTTAGAGTAAAATTAATTTGCGGGATATTTTTTCCTCAGAAGAGAAGATCTAAATGCAATTGTATTTTCATGCACTTGATGCTGTTTGTGCATGTTTTTGCTATAGATCTCTTGCTGCAGTTATTGCCCAGGTTGCACAATTGAAATGCTCTAGAAATTCTTATATTGTCATCCCTTTCTCAGCTAGAATGTGCTGGGCATTAGAAGGTATACAGTGATATTCATGGTTGTGCCCACTGAGATGAAGGTAATCAAATCTCATGCTTCAAGGAGTAAGCTGATTGCTGCAAGGGTCAGGAAGCACTTTTTCTCTTTGCACAATTTTTCCTCTGCACTGCACAATCCATAGTATGCAGTGTAGTTTGTTTCTATTGGCCTTTCCCTGGAAGCATATTGGTCACCTCAGGATCACCGTTCCAGACCTGAGGGTTTGGGTGGTTTGATTTTCCTTTTGCTACAGCAAATGCGATATTTTTATGACTGAATGTCATATTTGAAAATTTTTTCCCCTTGCTTGAAAGTTAATTGCCTTTTTACGCTTTTCTTCCTTCTCCCTAAGTTTAAATAGAATAAAGCCCTAGAAATAGTAAATAAAAGAAGAGAGTGTTTGGTTTTTTTTTTACTGTTCTGGCATTTCTTCTTGTAATTTCATTTTCTGGAGAGCAAAGCATTTTATGAGTCAAGAAATGTTTGTCAGGAAGTTGAAAAACTTTTCTGGTCGAAGAGTTATTTAGTGAAAGGTAGCAATTTTCTCTTTCATCCTGAGCTTTCATTATGAATACAATAAAAGAATTAAAAAGATATTATAACCAACTTTGCTGTAGCTTTTTGCTGCGTTCATTCTTACCTATCCCCTTTTTGTTGTCTTGCCCAAACCATCACCACAACAGATAACTCCTGTTCACAGCAAAAATTAAGTAGATCATGACTGAAGGCTAGAAGTTAAGCAACATTTGAAAACCATTTCAGTAGCAGGGAAGCGGGTGGGGGGAATAATTCCTTTGGAAACAGTGCTCACAAATCAGCTGTTCTTGACTATATGGATAATGAAGTATGCTCGTCCTTCTTGACGCACAACTAACAACTTGCTGAGTAGTCTTAACTTTTCTTTCGTATGATAGCAGAATCTTGTCTTTTCAAACAGTCCTCACTTTCTGTTTGCTAACACAATCCAACAGGAGAGACAAAATAAGGATTTCTTTTTCTATGGAGGTAATAATTTCTTTGCAATGAACCTCTTCTTTGCTCTAAAAAAGACTCAATCTCTTCATGATTATAGCAAAGTGTGAAGTCTACAAAATTTCTACTGTACTCTGTGAGAATATGAGCAATGGAGCTGCAGACGCCTTCTAAGCCAGATGTTTGACTTTTACCTCTGAGCAAATTTAGGAATGTTCTTTTCTACACATGGTACTGATGGCTTCAAAGCTGGTACGGTGTTGGCTGCTGGGTCACTGAGCTGGAAATGCTGGCCTGCCCAGGACCCTCTAGTGTTTTTACCTACTGTCTGCCCTATGTCTACTCTTTGATCTCTTTGGAGCAGGGATCATAACTTGTTTTGTAGGTGTGAAGTGCTTAATCTTATTGTCGTTTTGGTACAGGATTCTTTAGCTTCTTTAAAATCACATTCACTCAGTTTTCAGTATTATTATTAATAATAAAGAGCATGGTGCAAGGAGAGCAGCTCAAAAAACACTTAGGGGGAAGAAAGAGATGTGGGTGTAAGGGATTTTTTTTTTTTTTTTAGAAACTGATTAATCTATCCAAAAGACAATAAAGGTGGTTTGATTAAGAGTGAAGAACTCTTTCATCTGGAATTGAAAGGGGTAGCACAAATCAAGACCTGGAATTTAATAACTAATAAATTCAAACTGGGAGTAAAGTGTAGACATTAGGTGTAAGGGTGCTGAACTAGGTAACTAGCAGAACAGAAAGCTGAAGAGTGGTGAGAGGAGGAAAAAGAAGTCATTATGTTGATTTCCTGCAGTTACTAGAAAATGTAGTTTTGGCAGATTTGATGGCATGATAAAATAACAGCTATAATGTGTTTAATGGGGTTACTGGAACCCAATTCTAGGGTTTTTGAAATGTTTTTAGTCGGCTATAGTGCATAATGTGGCAACTTAAAAGTCTGAGCAGATGTGACAATAAACAAGAAATATTAAAGTAATTTGGATTATTGCCATAGGAATAAGTTGCCATCGGTTAAAATACTTTTTATTTATTTACATAGGAAAAAGTATAAAAATAAAATCTCAAAAGCATCTCCCATTTCAAAAACTCTGCATCTCTTCTGAGACTGGAGTCTGTTCATTTGGTGTGTTCACACACTTCTTGGTTTCCCAAGCATATAAAAATACAGCAAATTTCCTTCTTGCAATGCTGAACCTTGGAACAGGCTGCCCAGGAAGTGGTTGAATCACCATTTCTGGAGGTATTTAAGAGATGTGTAGATGTGGCACTTTGGGACATGGTTTAGTGGTGGACTTAGAAGTGCTGGATTTACAGCTGGACTTGATTGCCTTAGAGGTGTTTTTGGCCTAAATGATTCTGTGATTCTAATCGAGCCTTGAAGAAGGAAACTGTAGACAAAATCTTGTAATAAAATCCAGGGGTTTAAAGCTCACTTGAAGCACTGCAGATGAAAGGAGCTTCAGAGAGCTGTTTGCTGCTTTTCTAGAGCAATTTCTGTACATTTTAGGAGCTAGACATTGTTCAGGGACATTTTAATTCTGAGCAGGTTGAAGTGAAGAGAAAAATAATCTTTGAATCCATTTTGGACCTCCTCATTTCATTTTATGGTAATATTTTGTAAATATAGATTTACTAAAAGTAGCCAAAATCTCTTGTATTTTGTAGCAAACTGTGCTTCAAATCTTAAGTTAGCCCTTATGGTTTCACAACACTGCTGCGCATCAGACTGGAAATTTTGCAGCTGCTCCTTTCCAAAGAGTAAAGTTGCTTAATGAATTGTATGGAGAATTGAACAATGTATAAAAGCCCTTTTTTTTTTTTAATGGCAAATTTTAGTGTACATTAATGTTGTTTTGTATATTCCTGAAATGTTTGCGTTGGCAAAGGTAAAGGGTTTTCAGGGTGAAAGATAAGATGTGTTGCAGTTGAAGAGATGCACCTCTTCCAAAGAAAGGCAGAATGATTTTGGGGGTTGAGGACAATTGCATTAGCAGGTTCTGTGATAAAAGGAAAACAGCATTAACTACTAATTCCTGTAGTTCCCAAGACCAGGCTGTACTTGAAAAGGACAGTAAATGTGTAGTATTCTGGGAAATGCACAAGGCCTTGCAAAAAATACTCCCTTCACTGAGCGGCTGAATATACTTGTAAAAACTGGATTGGCTCTGAGGTAGCAAATGTACCACTAATTGTCTCTGGTTATCCCTGCACATGAAGATCCATGGATGCTTGCAAGGCACTGGCAGCACTTCTGGATTGCTGTTGACTGTACAGTCAGGTTTTCTGTCAGAAAGCTTTACCCTCTTAGACTTTGAAGCTTTGTTTATTTTAAGAAAACTAGACACCTTTTAAAACTCCGAACCCGCAAGGGGAGTTTCTGAGCTTTGCAAGTATTTCAAATTCAAATTGCCAGGCATCTGAGAGAGAACCTGGACAGAATGCCCTGGTGCAGTACACACGGGGGTAAGGCAGGCACGGAGTACAGCTTAGACACATTTGTCTGAAACTTTTCTCTGGTTAGCTCATGCTGCTTCTGGAGCCATGCACTGTGCACTGCAAACACACTGCATGTGTTTATTTAGGCTGCTACAAAAACCTTACTTCTGTTCTTGGTGGACCAAACAGGCGAATGCGAGTGTTCTCAGGGGAAAAAACCCAACCAAATGCTAAACCAGAGGCTAGTTAAGTTTTGTCATATAATTGTACTTGTGTTTTGACATCACACAATGTTGTGGAATGCTGCTTTAAACTTATTGGTCGTGTACACACTTGAAACCAGTAGTAGACTTGTTTTCATGGAGAGGTTATACTTAGCCATCAATCATTCCTAATCTCTTAAAAAGGGAATGTGCTTGAGATTTTGGGGTTTTTTTGCAAAAGTGTTTTCTCAAAGAGTTGATCAAAACAATGAAAACAGAAAAATTAGAGCCTGAGATCTTAATATATTTTCTTAGAATTACTTACCATCCACTATAAATATTTAATTCTAAATTATTATCAAACAGCCCTTGATGTATTTTGTTGTAAATCTCTTCCAGTCAAACTCTTCTTAGCAAGTAAAAACAGTAATGGTGAGTAACCTGAAGGACTGGAGCTGTGCTACGAAGGTGACACAGATTTTTAACATTGGGTTACTGATGTTATGTACATGTTGATATACCATCTGTCACCTTCATTTCTGTTGAAATGCTTGCTAATGAAAAGTTTAAGAAAATTACCTTCTTACAATTAAACTTCACTTGGCCTTCTTGAAGAAGCACAGATTGGCTGGAACTGGGGCAGGAGAAAGCTACAGACCCTCAGGCCTCTCAAAGGCCTTAGAGATGTTCACATTCAGCAACAGCTTTAAATAGTGCTGGGTAAGTCAAATGAAAACAGGAGTCTGTGGGGTTGTATTTCGTTCTGCTCCATGAGGGGGGATTTAAAAGCGAGTACATCCACTCTCAAAACTTCCCTTTCAGCTCTACTTCTTTAGTCCTCAAGTTCTATTCCATATTCCTGCATTGGCAGAAACTTTGTATAAATGTTTAAATGTCATGAATGAATTTTCATGGCATGTTTCTTTATATGTGGGAGGGAATTGAATTTCTTGTTTCATAACATTTCTGGTCTCTTTGTGCTGAAGTTTTGTCATGGCTATCTTTTGTGAATTGAAAAAATAGCTTCAGTGTAATTTTTAAATATAAAGCTTTAATACCTGAAAGAAAGGGAGAGGGAAGAGCGCTTTTGATTTTGGTAGCGGAATTCCACATAGCCCAAAAAACTGGCTTATGGCATTATAACAGCTGTAACTGTGATGTAGTGTTGTGGGGTGGAGACAAGAGGTGAAACCATGACCTGCTAGAAAACTTTGCAGAGGTATCTATCACATCACTCCTGTAGGAAATGTAAGCAATGGCATGACTGGCACGTTTTTAGCTAATGTAGCTGCACTTTCTATTTTGTTATTTCCTGAGAGTTTTGAAAAAAGGTGGCCCTAGTTCTTCTTGAGGGCATACAATTCCTCTCATATTTCTTTTCCTTAATGTGTCAGGAGGTCCATAGGGGCTCTCAGGACACCTCTCAGAAACGGGAGTCTCCTGTAATTCCGGCTCACCAGTTTTTGGACAACTTAGACCTGCAGTCTTTGTACACACTAGTTGTGTGCCTGTCTATGCTGATAAGTCATTAGAGGAATACAATTACCTGCTGCTTACTCCGGGATCTTATCAGGGTAGGTATTTTATTAATAGGGAGACATGAATGCAAGCACCCATGCGGATGCTTGGTCTCTTGTCTTTGAAGCCCGGTTGTGATACTAATCTAGGCTCCTGTGATTTTTTATCTCCTCTACTGGAGATATTGTAACAAAATTGAGCTCTCTTTGAAGAATTATTAGATATGTAAACACTTTCTGGCAGAAGAGGTGTTAGCTGCCACTGAACACCTTTTACTGTACTGTGTATGTCCTTGTGGCACAGAGCTGAGACTCTCTTGTGGATCTTTCCAAGTGTTTCTTAAAGAACAAAATTGTTGCTCCAGTTAGATCCCTATTTTTTCCCTTATGCCTTTTTTTAACTGAAGTTTGTACACATAGTTTATTCTTTTTCTTGCAGTTTCAAATGCTGTGCATTAACAGACCTAAGGCCTCCAGCACTTCTAGGTTCCCACTCTTCAGGACTAAGCACTCTGCTTATTTTTCCTGAGCCTTTGTGTTTTTTATGTGCACAGCTTGCTAAGTTGCTTGCTAGTAATTCCCCATACTGGCTGGTGGCTCTATTTTCTCCCCTAATTACCACTACAGAGCATCAGTTTAATTATTCTATCAAGCCTTTAAGAAAGGACTTAAAACATCCATCAGCTCTATCCAGATCTGTTGTCTCTTCACATCAAAGACCCACTTGCTGACAGACACTTAAAAAACCATAGCATAATGATGTTAGCTACAGGCATGTATGAAGAGTCTGATAAGGACCTAAGGAAAAGTGTTGGACTCTTTGTTCATCTGAAGTAGGTTATCGAGCCACAGAAAATCACTGCTTGTTTGTGAGTGGGAAAGAGGTTGTTGGCACAACACTGACTCTTTTAAGCTTTTTGCAATAAATTTTCTTCTGGTGGTTACTAAGTCCTGTTTCACTGTGCTTTGACTGGCTGTGCTTCACTTTTATGTTTGTAGCTTCTTAGCACAAATATTACAATAGTAAAAATCTGAGGGAAGATCTCTGATAGTTCCTTGGGCCTCTCCCAGCTCTGAATTACAATTATTCATGGAATTGACCAAAACAGAAAGCATAGCAAATGGCTTTATTAACACAAGTTTCACTTGTGTTCATCATAATATATTTTGTCCTTCATGTGTTTAGGTCTCCATAGTTTTTTGGTATCTGGTATGGAATACAATATGTTTGTCCCAATCGGTAACAGGACGTTGTTTAGCTGTACAAAATGAGACTGGAAACTATAGAATTCAGCATAGGTTTGTCACAGGGTGGAGCAGAGCTTGTAGAACTGAAGTTCTCATTTTCCAGGCAGGCTGGACAGTATCTCAGTGAATAGCTCAGTTGTTAATCATTTGAGATTTTTAGAGTGCTAGCAAGCCTTAGCTGAGACATTAGAGAAACGTCAGGAGATATCCCTAAGCAGGAAAAGTTACCTTAAGTCTTAAATAGGCAAAAAACTGATGGAGCCATAACACAGGATTGTCATTGCTAGTTTTGCTCAAGGCAGATGCTGTTATCAAAACAAATGGAACCATTTTCTTAGAGGAAAAAGTTATCAGAGCCAGTGCCAATGAAAAGAGACTATAAGGAAGTGAAAAATTTGCCACAGAAAACAGTTTTTTTATGTCTGTCTAGGTCCCATATTTATTAGTTAATCAGGATGCAATTACTTTTAAATTAGACTTTTGATTTTTATGCTTTCCAATACAAAAATAAGATTCTTGACTTGGAAAAAAAAATTCAACCCACAAACAAGAAATGCCTCATTTTGGATTCTTAAGAAATCTTTGGTGAGACCTAATAGGTAAAAATGGAAAATGTCCAATCTCTTTTCCACTCTTTTTTTTTTTTTTTTTTTTTTTTTTTTTTTTTTTTTTAACATTAAGCCTTGTGATTTCAGAGGTGATAGTTTTGCAGGTATCAAAGACAAACTGTGTGCAGCCATGGTGCAAGCTGACCATTGCCATGAAAAATTGTGAATCTTCTACTATAAAAAGACTTCAGACTGTAAGGACAGTGCAGCCCCCTCTTTTCTACTTTTATCACCAGCTTTTCTTGTATCACTTTTTTCCAGCTATGTTAATGTGAGGGGCTCATGGTAAGACTACAGCAATTCCTACTATGACCAGCTGCAAGGTGCTGTTAGAACTCATGGGCCTGATAGCAGCTAAGGGCTTAGATGTTGGTAGTCTTTGAAATTAATGTCCCAGAGTCCAATGTATTTCCAGCTGGGAAAGTTCACTGCATTTTCATACAGTAATTCGTTATGAGGGTTGTTATAAGGATATCATGTGGAAAGTCTAGAGGATCACTGATCTACAATAGTATTTTGGTCATGTGCTATATTTGAAGGCATTAAAAATCTTGAGGATTATTTGTAAACTATTCTTGAGCTTTACAGACAGGTGTTTGGAAACCTGTCCTGGAATTCTTCTCTTCCTTCAGCTGCCAACAGCAGAGCCATCATCTACCCCTTTCTTTTCCTTCCTCTTCTAAATAGTGACAGGTAGCTGTAATATTTTCCAATAATTATTTCCTTGTGTTTCAAAATTATACATTTTAGGTTTTGTGAATAGATAGGACAGCTACAGGATTTTCACTGCAGGTGGTCTAGAACTCAGTTTCTTCTATTCTCTGGCTGTGGTTTGTTTGTGCAATGTTGAGGTTCCAATTGATTCACCCCACCCCCATTGTTAAATAGCGTATCTTCATGTTTTAGGAACATTTGGGTTGCCTTTTCAATCTTTTTTTTCTAATATTTGTATATTAATAAGTCATTGAAAAACATTATGTAAACTTGATATCATGATGAATTTATTATCAAATCAAATGGCCTTAAAGGGTAACTGTAGAAAGCTACTACCAGCTAGGGAGATGAAATTTGCTTATAGTTAACTTTCCTATTTTCCTTATAGGAATTTCAGAAATACCTCTAAAATCGTGGAAAGGAGGCATACTTTCTTGGGCTTTTTAGGGAGTTGGTTTGGTTTGGTTTTTTGTTTTGTTTGTTGGTTTATTTGGTTGTTGTTTTTTTGTTTTGGTGGTGGGATTTCTTTGTTTGGTGCTGTTTGGTATTTTGGGTTTTTGGCGGGAGGGGTTGGTTCTTTGGTTTGGTTTTTCTGCTAGATTAGCTCTCTGGTTTGGAATTGTGGGGTTAGAAATAAAACTAAAAAATTCCCTGGGGATAGCTCTGGCTAAGGAATGTTACCTGTTAATGTTCTGAACCCACTTCCTTTGGTGTTATTGAAGCTGCAAGTCACTGACATGCTAGATGTGCTGTTTGCAGCAGGCTCCTGTGGTGGCCATTCATAGATAGAATCAGTGGAGCAGTACAGAGAAGATTTGAGACCTCAAAGGTCTGTTTTGTTTGCTCAAGTGAGGACATACAGCTGTTCCTATCTCTGCATCCCCAAAAAATTTTGTGTATGCAAAAAGTGTTCTCTTTACCAGGCAATAGAGAGCAAGGAGAAGAGGCAGTCTCTTTCCAGTTTTAAATTAGGAATGGACACCCCAAGATAGATTTAAAAATCTCAAGATCTCTCTTGTTTGACACTTTTTGTCATCTGAGATTGTTTTCTCTGCATTTATCAAAGTAAGCTAAGAAATAAACTATAAAAGTGCAATTTTTTTGATCTGGGCTTTCAAGATGACACTAAGTATGGTGCAACGTTAGAAAAATTCCATTGTTGGAACTTCTGCGTTAGGTAGGTGGGGCCTTAGGTAATTATAGATGTGTTAGGCTGGAATTTTCAGGGATCTTCATGAGAGACACAATTTAAAATCTCAAGGATTTTATATCCTTCAACCTTCCCAGTTAGCAGAGGTACCAGCAGCATCTTGCACTACTTAGTTTCGAAAAAGGTGAGTTGACCCTCAGACAGAAAAATTTGCACTGGAAGAGCTATTTCTGTCCCTGCTCACTGACAATGAACAAATAACAGAGCTTTTCCATCATCAACAGTTCCTTTCCTTCTCTTTTCCACCCTCAGATTCCAGGGGTAGGTGGTGACAGCTTGAAGTGATTAGATATATTTTCAGATATCTATTCATTTTGAATTTAAAATAAAAAAAAGTGTTTTTTCATGCCACTGCTAAATTACAACTTTTTAAGTGTTTTTGTAGATGCTTTGGTAAAGCTGCCACAGTTATTTTCTTCTATTATTCACTCCAGTTTAAAACTTCTTCTGCAGTGTGTGTGTGCGTTCCTTTTGTTTTCTCATTAAATGAACTTCTGCAAAGTCCAGATTACTGTGTAAGTATTAATGGAAAGGAAATCTCCACATGCATGGACAGTCACACCACAAGTGGTGGGTTTTATTGGAGATTGGATTTCACTTAGTGCAGCAGGGGACAATATTCACGAAGGGCCTTGCCAAAGCATTGGCATGGAGGCAGCTGTAAAGGCTGGAGAAAGGATCAGATGTCACACCCCCCTTCATAGCAGGGTATGCACAGCACACATACATACACCTAACAACCAATTTACTGGGATATTAATTCCCACTTCCCTAAGAAATTCAAAGTTGCAGTAAACATCTCCTGGATTTTTTCCTGATTTACTGAGTTCATGTTTATCAATTCACAAAGGTGATGCAGTGTTGTATGAGTTGCATAAGGAATTGAATTTCAGTGTGCATTTCTTGAAGTATTTCTGATCCCAAAATGGTTAAGTAAAACCTGTGTATTATTTTTGAAGTACAAGAAAATCTAAGCAAAAATAAAGGGCATCTTGTCCCCAAGAGACGACAGGTGAAAAAAAATTTACTATTCCAGCTCATTGTCATTAAGCTAAGATGCCCCAGTGGAGGAAACATTTACATTTCATACAATGATTTCATATACCGTTATTGTACTGGGGTACAAGAGGATGTGGGTTAGAGTCTGTTTCTACACCCTTTGTGTCCAAATTTTCTTGACCACCCACAGCATAGAAAGCTTTCTACAGATGTGGATATAATATTGTCAGATTTTGTAGCTAAATGAAAAGTTTGTACCTTAATTCTATCAACTTCCATAATTTGCTGTAGATAGTGACCAACTGTGTGCAGATTTGCTGTCCTGCGTGCTCTTCTAGTGTCAGCTCCACTGGAAAGACCACATGGGTCAGCAAACAGGTTAAAAGTGAGGTGATGAAACTGCTTTTCTTCCAGCTGAACTAAAGATTAAGCAAAGGCAACACAGGCAGTGAGGTTTAAAGCACAGATGCTACCTGAGAAGAGGTATGTTCCCAATACATTTCTGAGGAATTGTCTTTGTACTTCACTGAGCTGAGACATGATCTGAGGTCTTTTCCAAGCTTTCAGTATGAGTCTGTGTTCCCTGTATCACCCTCTAGGTCTGATTCACAGAATACTGCAAGCATTATATACACTTTTCAAGAGCCCCAAAATGCCTCAGAAGGCAGACGAGGAGGCCAAAACTACATCCCACTAACAGTTTCAGGGAACCCTACGACTTATCATGTCTAAGATAGCTAATCTTTTTTAAAAAATTTAAAAATAAAAAATCCTCCTGGTATAGTTGTACTGGGGGAAAAAATAGCATGCAGAGCAAGCCTGGTTTATTTCCTTTTTATCAAGCATTCATTTTGAAGGGTAAGTCATCTCATTAGTGGGAGCCCATCTGCTCCCATTTCTTGCAAGGTAGTCTGATTTGTGTGTGTTGTGTGTATGCACAAAGGTTTTCAGTTCTAGTCTAGTGTTAATTCCCACTAGACTTAGGAGAAAAAAAAGTAAGGCAGAAGAAGCAAAAGCTTCAGGAAAAGAAAAGTAAGTTGCATGCACTCAAAAACTTATCTGGAATGGTCTAACTTCTTCCCCTCACATAACAGCCACCTATGAATAATGAGAAATTTGCTCATTTAAGTTACAGTAATGATGGTTCTTATTGATTGCACCTGAGCCCTGATGTGAAGCAAAGCAAGATTTGTTTGTCATGTGCTTATATATCACAGAGTTTTTCATCCAATTTTCAAGTTGTGCCCTGCTTAGTATTGAGTGACATTCTGCATTCAGAGAAATATTTGTTCTGTTGTCTTGAGTCTTGCAGTATTTCCATCCAGAGAAGTCATAGTACAGGACCTGGTGTGGCAGTGTCTGTTTTACTGCAGTGGAAAGATCCTTCTGAGATCTGAGGGAGAAAGTGTTCATTTCATTTCTCATTCTTCCCACTTCTTTCTGAGAAATGGAAAGAATGATACAGCAACAGGACTTCTGTTTTCTGACTTCTGTTTTATTACTTAGACATTTCAGAGTTGTTGTGAGCTATGATTTGAGAATTCCCAGGAGCAAGACTGCAGCTTTTTCCCCTTTACCACCTGCATTTCTCAAAGTGCCACAGACTTTTATTACAGCCCTATCGAAAATCTCAGGGGTGCCATTCACTCAGAACAGATTGATGGTGTTTTCAATCCTGTGGTCTTAAGAAAGTATAATCGGTCTCATTTTGGTGCATATTATTAAAAGCTGATCATGTTATTAAGATGCAAATGAATCTATTTAATGACAAACCTTTAACGCTGATAAACAGCCTATTCCCATTTCTCACAGATGTGTTATCTTTTTTATTAAAACCCCTTTGCTCTCATACAATAAACTTTGAATTTCTAAGGTCAGATCAAGGACGTTCATTGAGATTACTGAGCTTGGAAGAGAAAGAAAAAAAGTATGATGTACATAGGACCTACTTCTATAAAAAAATGAAGATCTCTTCTGTGTCTCTTTTGTGTCTGAAATGAAAATGATAGCTGTCAGTTCTGTTCTAGCTGATACATGTTCATATTGTGTAATCCTGTTTCCAGCAGCTCTGCAGTGGATTACAGTCAACTTCCTTGAGAAGATTTTATCTGCAGTCGCATGTGCTGGAAGCTATAATTATTTTTTTTAAATAGAAGCTTAAAATTTATGTACACTAGGGGATGTCTTTTAAGTGCAGTAGACATGGATACATCACAGCAAAAATAGCTATGAATTAGGCAGTGGCTGAGGCTTTGTCCAGCAGTGACTAGTAGCCTTGAATGCTTCAGTTCTGGAGAATTTTGGGCCCTAAGTCCAGGGGCTCAATTTTCAGAGTGTTGAATCACCTTGTCAGAAAACAGGGCATTTGCTGCTCCTTACCACCCAGGCAGAGCCCCAGAAATTAACTTCTAAAAACCAAGATTAATGCACTCAGTAGAGATCTGGTAGAGACCTTTCTGCTCTGGAGAGATTGACAGTCTCTTTGAAACACATTAGATTTGAGTGCAATTTTTTCCTCTAGGAAAAATGTAACAGTGGCAGTATTACATATGATGAAGACATTACTTAGGGAGGTGAAATATCACTATTGCTCCAAATTGAAATCTTTGTGCTGAGAGATCACTTTCAAGGAAAATGCACGAGCCTATCAGTATCTAATTTCACCTTGACTAGGGGGAAGTACAACCTCCACAGGTGGGAGAGATGGGAAAATCCCGAGTAACTGTAGGAGTGCAGGGTTATAAGGAAGAAGGATTACAAGGAGAACAGAAACAGAAAGGGGTGTTAAGTATAGGATGTAAATGGATGCTGACTGCACATAACAGTAAAAAGAAGTTAGTTTTCCATTGAGTTTTAAGGGTTTTTTGGTCTTTCCTTCCTGCCTCCTACTTTTAAACTCATCCTGTTTCACAGTGTGCATTGATCAGTTGGCTTTGAGATAACTGACTTCTGGCAAACTAGTTTAGCTTTTGTGTTGAATGAAAATAGATTTGAGCAGATAGATGCATGTGGCTAGAAAATTAAAGAAATGATGGATTTTGTGATGGTAGGAGCAGAAATCAAGTTGATCTGTGCCTCTCAGAAGAACAGAGAGGAGCAAGTGTGACAGTGGCACAGGTGGATCAGTAACTAATGCAAATGTGGCTAAGATGGCAAAGGGGAAGAGCTGTTTTGTGTGAAAATGTGTTGAGACTTCCCGATGTTGAATGCTTGTAGGCTCATGCTGATTTATTAAATGACGTAGATTTGCCAGCTTGAGCTCACAACTTCAATTCCACTAATGAAATTTAATTTTTCAGTGTATGACTTCTAACTGGCAGGTTTATAACCTGCCTGGTATTGGCACTCAGGGCAGGAGCCAGATGTTGCTGAGGCAGGTGTCACAAAAGATTCTGTAAATCAAATCTTGGTGGTTGGGGACCTGCTTCTAGTTCAGCTTTCACTGAATTGAGTCACATTCCTGTGTGGTCCTATGAAGGTTATGGCTGTCTAAATATTCTTGTAATAAGTCCTAACATTTCTGACTTTTTGGAAAATTTTACTGGTAGTTATGAAACATTTCAGGTTATTTTAAGTGGGGGCTTTGTCTCTTTTTCTTAGGGCTTTTCATAAAATATACCTTAGTACCATTAAATCCAGTTGCTCCAGAGTAACTCAGGGCCAGGGCAGTAATTCTCTCAGTATTTTGTGAATCGTTATTGCCAAGGGAGATGAGGCCAGGTGTGGGTACAAAGCTGGCCAGAGTCACTTAAACAAAGCTTAGCAGCCCCTGGAGTGGGGTGCTAACTGGGGTGTCTGTGGAAGTCCCTTGACTTTCTTCCAGGCAACTTTTGCTGGGCTCTGCCACACTTGGATGAGGTCTTAAAGGGACAACTGAGCTGGGGAAGTAGAGGAAAACTCGTGTAGAGAGTAGATGTGGTGTTGAGGAGGGGAAACGTGTCTTTGGTAACTAGAGTTAGAAGCAGGAACCAAGGGCCTCTGAGGATGGAGGCTCCGTGCAACAGATTACAGGGATCTCTTGGGGATCTTGGGTTAGATTTTTGCCTTGAATTATGTGTGGCTTCCTTATCTTCCCTCCCTCTTCTTTCAATAACAGAAGACAAAAAGGAAAAAAGCATGCAAGTAAACAATTTGGGGAAAACACTTCACTAAGCAAAAACCTACAAGATGGAGTGTAATAAGTAATTATTTAAAGATACAGACATTTGGTGAGAGTAAACCATGATCTACTTGTGTGACTGAGCTATGGCACAGGTTATTGCAAGATCTCAAGAATCTCAAACTAGATTTGGAGGTTTGGTTTCTTTTAGGGCCCAGCACAACTCACAGCTGTGAGGAAGTATTGGTAAAGTGTAAAGGGGCATGTTCCGCTTGTGGTTGTTCTTTTCCCTTCCCTTGGGCTAATTAAGCTCAGTGGTGAAATAAAAGGAGTTTTTGAAAATAAAACCATGAATTGTTATGTAAATTATTTGTTTGGCTACACTCTGCAATTATGTTTGAAATATTATGTATTTTTTGGAGGCATTTTGCAAGGAAGAGATCTGAGTACTGATTTGCACTTTTTGTCTAGTGATGCTACCTCAAATATTTACTTGAGTCTGCAGCTAAAATGAGATGAAACAATTGCAAGAACACTGCATTTTAAAATCCTGGATGTTTACGAAAATTAGCTGGTTCGTGCCTAATTTCATCTCCTTTTCTTTTTTGTGATCCAACAACTATCCTAAATAGATAGGGAAGGCAAATTCCCTGAAACTGCTGTTTGTTTTCCAGTATGAATGTGAAAAACATCTCTTTTCATTTGCTATGCCAAGAAAAAGTTGAAAGTACTTATTCAGCAAAGGCAGTTTACCTCATTGTCTAACTGTATCTTAAACAACATCAGGACTGGGGTCCATTTTTCCTGATTCAATGCTACCTTGCAAGTTTGAATGTAATGCTAACTTACACTGTGAAAATTGTAGGGGGTGTAAAACAGTTAGTATGCTTAATTTAGGCACTTGCTTGACACCTAAACCTTATACACCTTCCCATTGCTTCATTAACCTGAATGAAGCATTTATAACCTAAATAGCTCCCACAGGTTCCTAGGTCCTTTGAAAGGCCTCCTGGGAGAACTTTTATCTCTTTACCTCAGGCTCTTAGCTGAGCAGACACACTTGCCCCTTCAGGAAACGAAAACATTAGTTCCCTTTATTTTAAACATAGCAGAAGCACACACAATTATTTTAGGAGAATGTGAATCTGATTAACTGTTGTGAAGTTGAGCAATGCTGACAGATGGGATGGGCAAAATTGTCCATGAATTCATAATCGGGGAAAATGGTTACAAATCTAGTGGTTCTCCAGATGATTTATAAAGTATAGACTAATCTAACCCTCAGTTCCAATGAAATCACAGTCCACTTCAGACTGCTCTCACATCTTCTTATAAGAAGTACTTTTAAGAGGGAGCATTACATCAATGATAATTGCTTGTCATTGTTCAGAAAATGCTAAGCTGCAACAACAGACCATGAACTTTTGAGTATTCTGTACTCAGAACACTTGTAAGATAGTCCCATGGGCTCCATTGTTAAATTTGACTTCAGTTATTATTTAACTACATCTGATGTTTTGTAGGAGAGCTTGACAAGGCATAATAATAAGAACAACAACAATAATTTATTATTATTAGTCTGGTGTCTAGCTATTACTCTTCAATGTATTTTGTATTATGTTCATATATTACACATAGTATTTAATCAGCTGCTTTGCTAATATTCAAGGATCAAGATCACTTAAGTGAAACCGGCTGTTTTGATTGCTAGAGCTCACTATTGGCAGCAGCAAATGCCCTTCTACTGTATCATGTTAAATCTTATGTTTCAAGGGAACAAAAGGAAGTGAACAAAATACAGTCTTTTCTTAAACCAAAAGCCAGCATAAATCAATACAGGCCAGGTTCTTTCACTTGTTACCTGACAAATGAAGCACAGCAGACCCAATGGGTGTTATCTTCATCATGGCCTACATTTAGTAGTGATACAGACAGAAAAGGATGCTCATTATCACACTTAATGGCAAAGGAATCAATGCAGCATGTACATCATATGCAGGAAAGGTGATATAGAGCTTAAGGCTGTCCTGTACAGCCTCTTCCCAAATGCAAGGTCAGGAGCACTGCTCTCTGGCCACCGTAGGAAAACACATTGGGTCTGCAATACTTCTCTACAGAGCAGCAACAGATGAACTCTGGGAGTCAGTGCTTCTCCAGCAGTCAGAATGGCACTGGGGTGCCCCAAAGGCAGACTTGGAAGAAAACTGGCGGGGTTCAAAGGAACATGCTTTTTTTACGCATATGGACATTGGAACATAAGCCTTTGTTACTCCCCCATATACCTTGGAGCCATCATATTTTGGCATCTTTCCCATGGAATGAGTATGTTCACTCTATAAAATGCATAGTGTCCTGTGTCAGAGACTGTCATCATTTGCACACAAACAGAAGTGAAGGGGAGAAGCGTGTGAATGTAGACACAGTGCAGAATGTAAAGGCACAGCCTGTGTTTCCTACAATTGCTGAGGGATTTGCATTGGGTGAGTAATGCAGAAACCTGGATGCCAGGCTCTGAATATTGTATCTAAGGAAGATTTGAAATAGCAACAGACATTAACATAATCACTGTACTAGACAGGCATATTAGTTCACTGAACTTCTATCTTCATTAAATTTGTAGTTCACTACTTATGCTTCTGACAGGGAAGTGTGGATGTATGCAGCCTGCTTTTGCTAAGTGTTTTTGTGTATTATTTTCTGCCAAATAACTACTACTATCTTAAAATACTTATTTAAAAAGTAGTTAATGTCTTTTTCAGGCTTGTTCAAATGAGTCAGCTCAGACATTTTAGAGCTGCTCCCAAATTATTTCAAATGTCCACTTATGAGTAATTAATAGTAACCCAGAAACTAAATTGCTTAAATTTTTAGGAACTACAAATATACAAGGCCTGAGCAGCGTGTTAGTAATTTATTTGGAATTCTGTGCAACTTCTGTGTGTTTTAGTGAACTTACGCTTTTCTCTTTTGATATGAGGGTCTGAGAAAATCAAAGACCAAATGTGCATGTAATGATTTTACAGTACATAGCAATAAAATGAGATTCAAGCTGCATCCCAAGATTCTGGAAAAATACAACGAATAATTTAAAAGCAACTTGGCTGAAAATTATAGCATATGAGCTGTCTTTTAAAACAACGGTATATGAAATGTTCCTTGGGGTCTGTTTGGTATTGTTCCTTATATTGCAGAATGAAAACAAATGTCATAGAAACTGCTGGGGTTTACTTTGCAGGACTGGGACAAGAGGAACCACACTGAATTTCAGCTGTTGCAGTCCTGGAAAACTCTAGGACTGTCTTTCTGGTTTAGGGTTTGATTTAGTCTTTGTCTCTGAGATGTCTAGGATAGAGTATATGAATTATGCAGAAGACAACCCTATCTAATAGTATAAAATGCAGCTTCCCTGTTTAAATTTGCACATAAAGTTCTCCCATTTTCTCAGTGGAGACTGCAGTCTGCTTGTGCTTCTGTTTCTGGATGTGTCTGATGTCAGAAGGAAAAACAAGAAATATTCTTCTTTCCTGTTGGCCTAAATTATGGCCTGCTGACACAAAATCAGGGAAGAGCCTGCAATATACTGAGTTGTTTTCTTCCATTAGTCTTTTAAGAATCTTACTTGCAACTAACCAATTTGAGGTTTGGAACAGTTTTTATATCATGTTATTGTCACAATGACCGCCACTGACCACTGGCCAGGCTAGCTCCTGCGGTGTGCGACAGGAGTGGGGAGCAGCTGGAGGCTCTCGGCTTTAAAGCTGCTCCTCAGGAGTTCAGCTCTGCCCAGGGGAGCTGAAGCTCCAGGCACAGTGGCTGTCAGCAGTGCCGACGAGGGAGAGGATAAAAAGTAGCAAGGAGGCTTCCCACACGGGGTAATCCAAGTTTACTGGAGGGAACTCCCAGGAGACAAGCCTTGAGCAGCTCCAGGGAACCTCTTATAAAGGGAGGTGTTACAATGGGGATGGCTTAACTGGGGACCAATAGAAATCTCTAAGGGAGGGATATGGACGAGGATAGACATTTCTTTGGGCCAATAGCCACAAGGGGAGGAGGGGAAAGGGATCACATGCCCCATATGGGGCATCGAGGTTTAGGGGATTTCCGAGGGGGAGGTATCTAGAGGGTAGGTCTCGGGGATTGATGGGACCATATTGGTTAACTGGGAGGTTTCAGATGATGGACACTGGACCTTCGGGAACAGGAGGGGTTTGGGTGATTGATAGGGAAAGAGCTAGAACAAGGGGGGGAGAACAACCATGTAGGAGCACCGGGGACGGCTTGGGTCTGGGGCAAACCAACTGGGAATAGGAGTGGGGAAGGTAGGGATGAACCACTGGGGTACAGAAAACTTATATAAAAATACAATAAAAATATCGCATCGCCACATGTTATAATACCTTGGGTTTACTATGTTTTCAACAACTTGTGAAACTTAAAAATAATTTGGATAGACTGGAGAGCCCTAATATTCAGGGCGTATTTTAATAGCTCAGTGAGGATATGTATCAAATCATCTGTGATGACTATCAGACTGGTAGCTTTCTCTGCCATATCCAAATTAAAAACAAACAACCTTTTTGGAATGAGGAGACACTGCTTTACTAAAGTATAGGATAGGAGGTGGCAAGAACTGTGGGATTATTGGCATGAGGAAGAGTAGGTCTCTTGTAGATAAAGAAAGCAACCACCATATGGGGCAGTTGTTTTCTGCAGTGAAAATACGTTTCCAATGTTTTTCATTGTGAATATTCGCTGATGTTGTTGCATGTACCAGCTTCTCTTTGACAACCCATAGAAACAACACCAAGATTGATGATTTTCATCATCTGAGTCTGCTTCATTGGCGTATCATAATGAACTTCACTCCATGTGGTGCTGCTTTAGATATTCGACACAACCTCAAGTCTCATGCTACTTGTTGTATTTGCTTTAAGATATGAGGTGGTTTTAACAACATGATTCTTGAATATAATTCTTTATGTTGGAATTAGGGCTGGGTTTTTTTCTTTAGATTTTTTCTTTTGCAGATTTCAGCCTTTTGCGTTCATATTTTTAAGTTTTATTCCACACTTAAAATTGCAAAGTTTTCTTAGCCTGTTTTATTAAGAAAATGAGCCAGATGTTACCTATTGTCTATCTATGCCTGTCCTTCCTAATAATTTGGGTGCATGAGTCAATTTCAACCCAATATAACAAAGAGAAGTGTGAAGTTATAAAAATATAAAGAAAATAACTTTCTGAATACAGTAGAATTTTTTCCTTTGGTGTGAGGAACATCTTTGGAGTGATCTGACACTTAGACATGAACAGATCCTTGTGGGATCTTGGGGATTTAAATAGAGGTCTAAATCCACAATAAGACAATTCTCATTGATCCCTCTGAAAATCAAAATAAAACTTTCCATAATGTTTATTTCCCTTATGTTATTGATTTTTTTTTTTATTTTGGGCTTCAGATGAAAGCTTAACGTGACTGCCATCAGTCCCAAAAAAAAAAAAAAAAAAAAAAATCACTGCTAGCATTTATAATATAAATATTGATAGCAGGTGACACAAACAACTGGTAGATAAAAAGTGCACATGAAGGCTGGAAATTCCATGATGTCCCAATGGAATTCCTGGCATTTACCATGCACCCTGTCTATGAGCTCAGTTTCACGAGCCTCCAGGTCTGATGGATGTAAGTTTTCAGCAAAAGAGAAGATGAATAGGAAATTTCATGAGACACAAACATGACCACAAATCCTTTGTGTGGGAAGTGAAGGAGTCGAGAGAGATCCTGAAGTGGTGGCTGTCAAGAGAGGTAAGGTCAGCACAGTGAGGATTAAAGGGGAATACCAAAGTTATTAAATGCTGACATAGGATAATGGTCTCCCACTGGCACACCAATGTGGAGATATTTGTGGGTAATTAATGTCAAAGCCAGGCAAAGATGTTTTTGTGTGAAGGAGATATTGATCCCCTGGCACAGTACCAGCATATAATGACTCTATTTCCCTTATACCAATTGATTGGGGCACTATCAATTATTTTATCTGATGGGTGTTGGTGCAGTAGAGTGACAGTTGGTTGCTATAAAATCATTGAGTTTCTTGGTACAACATTGATCACTTCAGCTGGTTTATACTTCCTCTAGATCATAGCCAGCCATGGAGTGCCACTTATAAAATACTTAATTTTTATTTTGGGAGGATTAAGTAATAATTCTAGGAAAAAAGAATATGTATCTGAACACTTGATGTCAGGAAACACTTGTGCCTCTAGAACGTCCTCATTTTTGCTTCTGTTTCTGTGCAGAGGAACATAAAAGATGAAATTTTACCCTTGCATTTGATGCAATGCAGAGGAAAGTGTGGATTCCCGTAGGAAAAGCAGAGTCTAGCCTAAGTTGAATCCGTAGAAAATTTTTGACATAGGGTCATGAGAGTCCAACACCCTTGTAAATCTGAGCTGCCAAAATGATTGATGAGAACTCTTGCAAATACAACAGTAAGCCAGAGCAACACTGGATAAAGTAAAGTCTGGAAGAAGTGACCTGTCAGCCACTCTCCTTGGACAGTGAGGTACAAGTTGAACCCTATTTAGATTTCAAAGATGTGTCCTCCTGAGTTCATCAGGAGATGGATGGGCTTTTAAGGAGCTGTGAAGTACATCGGTCCTTTTCCTGAGAGAAGTACACCTTCTGGAGAGGAGATCTAGAGAGCAGGTCTCCCACTTAGATGTTTATGACAGATCCTGAGTATACAGAGATTTGGGCAGGGTCAGGGGAAGGGTTGTTGTCGGGTTTCTTTTGTTTGTATGTTTTTTTGCTTAGTATGGGGGGTTGGTTATTTGTTCATTATATGGTAGGTATGCTTTTTGAAGACTTCTAGGCCAAGTCAGCCTGTGATAAATAAGGTCTTCACACAACTCAATCTTATACTACATATTGGCAAATTACCTTCATGAGATTATCTATTGCTATCTTTTTCTCAGATGCAGGTTAGTCACAGTGATCAGAGACTCTCCCATCCTTTCTTCCATCGCTGAGCCTGTTGGGCTCTTTCTAATGCTCCTCCCTCCTGTGTTGTTAAAAAAATATATATAAAAAACCATGGGAAATTAAAAAGTAAATTACCAATTCTACTGAGATCACAGCCTAGGATGTTCTCAGAAGTTATTCTTTAACCTTCTTTCATGTGTTAATTAAGATACTCCTTGCTGAGTCTGTGTATAATTTCATCCTTTTCCTGCAGACCAGATCATGGAACTTCCCATGTATCAGTTTTAGCAAAAGTTTTTCCTTCATATGAATAAGTGAATCCTAAATCTAAGCCTGTATAATTTCACTTGGATTGCTACCAATTAGTCCTACACATTTAAGAAAGACCTCCAAAAGTACTATAATAAATGCAGGGCTCAAAATATATCCAACTGTTGTCTGTGCAAGAGTGCTTCATCTTCTTTAGACTTTATAACAGACTTAATCAAAACTGAATATGCAGAGGGGAAAAAAGCCAGCACATAAAGCAATGTATTAATGCTGTTCTTCAAACACTGTTGCCAAAGACTTCCTGACACTTGTCTGTTTCAATATATGTACAGTAACAAAGTTTTTATGTGAATAGTCTCTTTGACTTTATATACTTGCTCTTCAAATTAATTAGAAGACATTCCTGTGGAAATATTTGCAAGATATAATGTCTTGAGATAGATTATGCTAGTAGAACAGGATAAGCATTTCTCACCTTCTCTTTTCCTTGTTTTATCATCAAAATGGTTTGTTTTGATGTTTCAGGTTCCTGACCACAAGTGCCTATGCATGCCATGTGGTCTTTCTTCTTTTTAACTGTGTCAAGCAATGCTCTGCCTTTTTCTGTGAATAATTCTGTTGTGCCTGCTAGTAGAGCAGTATAATTTTTTTTTTATTTTTCAATCTCTTAGGCAGGAGTGTTTGAGTCATAAGAATGGCTTGTATCCAGTAAATACACAAATAAGTATTTTATAAAGTGGAGGAAGAAAGTTTAAAAAGAAAAAGCAACCAAACGCGCACACACATACATACCACCTCCCTCTAACTGCTTCCTTTATCCACCCCCATTGAATTCCCACCACAAAATCTGTACTCAGGACTCTCTGGGTTTCTTTTTGTTCCTGTTTAATCTTGTGTTTAGCCCAAGTACTCTTTCACATGATTTGGACAGTACTACTTGGGCTACTTTAATAAAAAAACACCCCTTACATGTGCTAGTGCTGCTGCACTTTTGAACCAGACCAACCAGCTACCTCCTCTGCATATGACAGATCTAACGGAGTTTGACCTGCACATAACTGAGACTTTCTGTTTGGGCTGTGATAGCAGCTGACTATCACAAAACATTGCCTGTTACTCACTGCTGCCTTCAGAGCACTTACAAAATTGCTGGTACCAGTACTGTTGTGATTCTAGAGCCTGTGGGTTCTTTCTGCACTTGGCTTTAGATGGTATTCATGCTAAAACATAATTGCTTTAATCTCTTGGGAGAGGATGAGATTCCAGCCCAAGCACTGAGGCTTGGGATCAGTGTCAGGAGCCCTGCCAGCACGTTTCTGCTGTGGAAGTAGGCACAGTGCAATGGAGATCCAGTGCTTCAATTTCTAGACATCCTGATAGGATTAATAAAGTAAATATTTAGCTTTTGAACAATACTTGCCCATGTGCCTCTATTTGAAAACATATAAAATGGAAGAAAGATCACACACAGCCATGTCTCCATCTATCTCTCTGAAGGAATTCTAGTTCTTCCAAATCAAGTCCAGGAAGGGCTCATTCCAGGATAGTGGTAGCTATTTGCTTTTATAGTATTACGCACAGGTAAAATGCTAATTTTTATGTTATTCTGAAAGAGGCAAAGTTTGTTAAGTAAATTTTTTAGGCTAATGGGGGGAAAAGTTTTTACAAAATAATATGACAAGCTTTTAGCAAAAAGCTTGCTGCATTTCTCTGATTGTATCAGAAACAGAAAGGAAATGCTCCCAAGTGTGCAAGCTCTTCCTTAAGCCTGGAAGTTGGTTGCTCATCTTTGACAACCACCAGTTGGTCTAGTACAGTTGCCCCACTGTTCTTCCTCTGTTTGCATATCAGACATCTGACAGCTCTGTTAACTGCAGGTTGGAAGATACTGCTTTGAGAGATCAATGACAGAGAAAAGCACACACACATACACACACCTCACATGTTGCATCCAGCTCTGGGATCCCAGCACAGGAAGGACATCGACCTGTTGGAGAGAGTGCTGAGGAGGCCACCAAGACAATTAGAGGGATGGAGCACACCGCCTGTGAGGAAAGGCTGAGAGAATTGGAATTGTTCAGCCTGGAGAAGAGAAGGCTCTGGGATGACCTAATTGTGGCCTTCACTACCTGAAGGGAGCTACAAGAGGGATAGAGAGGGACTATTTATAAGGGAATGGGGTGACAGAACAAGGGGGAATGGATTCAAGAAAAAGAGATAGTATGTTTAGTTTAGATATTAGGAAGAAATTCTTTATTGTGAGGGTGATAAGACACTGTAACAGGTTCCCCAGAGAAGCTGTGGATGCCTCATCCCTGAGAGTGTTCAAGGCCAGGTTTGATGGGGCTCTGAGCAACCTGGTCTAGTGAAATGTATCCCTGCCCATGTCAGGGGGTTGGAACCAGATGATCTTTAAGGTCCCTTCCAAATCAAGCCATTTTATGCTAGGATTATTTTGCTGAAGTTTGAGTCATTAATGCCCGACTCATTATTATCAGCACAGTTTATCAAATTGCAGGCAACTTCTCTGCAATGCAAAATGAGTCATGCAAAATGGGGATCAGAACGATTCATAATAAAAAATGGCCCAGAAGATACTTCAAAAACATAAACTTCTCTTGTGATATAAATAGTCCTCTTTTTTTTGGTCTCATCAGTATACCTATCATAGCTAAAATACTTCTCATGGAGATGTTGGTGCATAATAAAATAAGGAGATTTATCACATAAGCATGCATTGAACTACTCTGCTTAGTTCTGCCATTGGATCAGAGTTCGCTTACCTCATAGCTCTGCTGGGCATGTTCATATTAAGCAGGAGTTCTTTTACACTCTGTTAAGAAGCAAGTTTCCTATTTCTGGCTTTTTTTTCCAAATAGTGAAATTTGGGTAACGTCTAGCTTAGTTTGACAAGAGTTTTAGGGCAACTGGAGGCCTGTAGTGACCCTCAGCAGCGATGTTGTTCAGCATGGGGAAGGTGAAAGTTTGTAGGCAGTGAACAATATATTCACAGCACAATTAAAGAATCTTGTTTGTGGCAGATTCAGAACTAGATGTGGCAGCACCTTCATTATGGGCTGCATGGCTGGGCTTAACATTTCCCTGCATTTATATAATTTAGGGATTTACTAAAATATAAAGCACCAGCTTGCAAGAACTGGTGTTTAAATGAGAGGTGACTATTAAGACTCTCTGTGATGATTTATCAGAGAGATAATCTTTTTAACATAAAAATATCAGTCAACTATTCAGTAATAGTAAGTAATCTGTTTAATAAGAAGAACTATTGTGCCTCTTTTCTACCTGCCTGTTCTTTTTTCTATCAGTGGGAGTCTAAGGTGGAGCTGACTTTTACACCATCTTACTGGAGTGTTGGAGAGCTGATTTGTTATAATAGCTGAGTGTTCCACCTCCCATCAAGACTGAATTGAATGATGAGTGCCCAGGGCAAGGTTGTTTCTGAGATACCGGTAGATTTACCATGACAAGTGATATGTATTGGACCATCTGAACAATCACTCTCAGAGGAAGAAAGACAACACTAACCCTATTCTATACTCGAAGAAGCTTAGTTGTGGTGCATGATTCTTGTCTTAGCAAGAAAACCTCGAATCAGTTCAGTCCCAGTTGATATATTCGGGTCCACAGCTGATGAGAAAAACCTACTGAAGACGATGCTATTTTTGGTCCACCTCTACACTGCAGAGGAGGTGTGAGCTTTGTGGCCAAAGGTTAGAGGGTATTGTAGTGTTTACCTGAAATTCCAGCCACTTCAACTAAAAGCACAAAGTTAGAAAATCTTAACATACTGATAATTTCAAAGGTGATCACGTGAGAAAAGTAGTTGGAACTGGGAAAGGAGAAAAAGTAATAATGCAATATTTGTAATAGTTATGAAACTGCCAGAAAGAGTGTGTGAGTGCAGGGCAGATTCCTTAGTTTACTTTCCATTTTTGTACATTTAATAGTGCACACAATTATTGTTCGTTAAGATGGCAATGTCATAATGATCATTGAAATGTTCTGAATTGTCCCTGTGTTCCCTAATGCTTACTGTGACTGATGATGTAACACCGTCATTAGTGCAATTTAATTTCCAGTAAAGTATTACAAAGGTTTAAATAAAAAGGATTTCTGGCATTGTGCAGGATGAGTTACTTCTTTTTCTTGAAATGTACACTTTTTTTTGTGTATGCCTTTTACGGTCAGTACATTTTCTTACTGTAGATTCAGTAAATCAACATTAGTCAAATTAAGGCAGAGCAAATGAATGCAGCACTAAGGGGTAGCTGGCCTGGCTTTAACGATGTAAATGCAGAAAACAGCACTACTTCAGAAGTGAAAATGAGGGGTTAGAACTGGATCACTGCAGGTAGACACAACATGTATGCCCATTCATGGATTTATTGAACTACAGTCTTATACTAATTACTGTTCTTTTCATGCATGAGAGGGTTCAAAACCTCTTCATTTCCAGCCTAAATACATTCAGAAGTAGTTTAAATCTGTAAATCTTTGTGCCAGATTTGTTCTTTATTTTACAGGTCTTTTCTTTCTGTTTCTCTCCTCTCCCCCATGTATTTATATTATTTCATTTAGCCCTCATGCTGCTAAGCTAAACAAACATAGACATTTCAGTCCATTTCAATACCATTCTCCACTTCCTGACCATTTTAGGAGCTCTTCTTTTCATGTTCTCATTTAAGTCCCTACATCTTGCATACGGGTGCCCAGAATTGCAGGTGTTAGTTTGTGTATTACCAGTGTAATCACATCATTTTTATACTTCACTACCTGTGACAGAAATTTCTCACTGATCATGTTTTAGGATTACTGTTGCTTTTCTTAGGACTTTTGTCATAATGGTGGCTCTGTATACAAAATGTCTTTTTTCTACTGTTTTTTTTTTTTTTACAATTGATGAGTCTCAGAGCAGAAATCCTTTTTATTACTCAAAATCTTTTCAGTATCATACCATTCTGATTTCTCTGGGTCTCAAAGTCCTTCCTTTGCGACAGTTTGATCTTTCTTATGATACCATCAGCAGTGCCACCAGTTTTGGGCTCCAGCAAATTTTAGAGTTATTCTTAGATTTTTGTGTCAAGGTCAATAACAAAAATCTGGAGTCTGAGACTGACTTTTGAGAAATTCTAGCAGTACTGCTCATAGCTTGATACCTCCCCTTTTCTTTCTGTTATTTCTGTGTGTGGTCTGCACCTCACACACCACACTGATTCTTGTATCAAATCCTATTTTCTCCAGATGAATTACTGATTTTCTGCCTGGCACAAAGAGTTATATCAAAATGTTTTTCTTAAATTGAGTCAGATGCGGGAGAACTAAATTGTCTGCTGTGCTGATAAAGCCCACCACATTTCACCTATGAGAAACGAGAGTTATTTTGTCAAGGATTAGATGAATCAGAATTGATCCCTTCCTGGTAAGCCTGTGCAATATTTATTCCAGTCTCTATTCACCTCAATATGTTCTTACTTACTTTCAAAATTTGTTCTGAGCTGTGCCTGCTATTGAGATCAGCCATGACAATAACCAATTTCACCTTTCCCTGCTCTCTTTGTTAAGTATAAGCCTTGTGTTTGCTTTTGTATTCCTCTTGCATGACAAAGTTATTAAAAATCTGCCTTGCTTGCAAGGCCTCCTGTAGGTCAGAGGGAATGGACTTCATGAGAGAAAGGCTGTTTTATGGTGAAGGAAGGGGCATGATTTAAGAAAGAGGATGTTTGATATAAATCAGATTCTCTTGCAAATTATATAGCAGTAAGTTTGGCACATAATTGGGGTACCTTCGTGTGGGTAGCTGTGAAAACTGAAGTTTCTGTGAGACCTGATGCCTTTATAAGGGTGTGAAGGAACTGTGGCTATTTACAAGTTTAAACACCAAACTGGGGGACTGAAGTCTCAGTGTGACAGGAGCAAGGTCCTCTGCTGCCCATTCTCTGGGCCCAGGGGAGGCCAGGCCAGGCACCACAGCAGGGTTGTGGCACAGAAATATGGCACTGCCCGGGTGGCTTTATGTCCCCAACTGTGTGTCCCAGTTGCTCCTTTTGGGAGGTGGTAGAAGTTCCTCCTCTGCTGGTGTGGGCATCCACTGGAGCACAGCTTTAGCTGGAATGACACTTGTGCTGTCAAAACCCACTGATAGCTTGGACTTAGATCTTAAAAACATTAACTGTGCTGATTTTACTTTCAGAGAAATTTCCCTCACGTCATTCAGGCATGAGAAGAAAAACAAGAAGGCTGTAAGTTTGAGCTTCCTGTTAAATCTATAGAGAAAAGTGGAACCCCTTGCATCTCATTGTTTGAGGACGTGTTGACCTCTGAAATAGAAATGGGTAACACAAGGAGAAATCAGTTGAGTCTATTTTGAAAGGGTTCCAGTTTAAGCTGGGACACATCTGCTGTACTGGGGGAGTGAGATTGGTGCTAATGCTACATTTGGGCAGCAAGAGGAAGAGAAGAGAAGAGAAGAGAAGAGAAGAGAAGAGAAGAGAAGAGAAGAGAAGAGAAGAGAAGAGAAGAGAAGAGAAGAGAAGAGAAGTAATGTGCTCTGACCCTGTGACACCAGATACACGTAGATACATGGAGCAGTTTGGCTGCAAGTTTTCTCCAGCAGGAGCAGAAATATTTGCAATGGTCAGGTTTTAGTTCTCCAAGCTCAACAACTTGCAACTGGGGATAGAGTGTTTCTATTTTCAATTGAGCCGTTCCACTGAGCTGCCAAGAGCAATGAACTTCCTAAGTTTGTGCCAGTTCATGCTCAGGAGGTATTTCCAGATATTGAACCAGGTTGGGTTCCAGTTTAAAAATAATCCAAACACAATCCCTAAACCAAAACCACAGAGGTTTAGAATTCAATTCAGTTCAGACTCTCTGTAATTCCTTGCTGGGAAAAACTCCTGGCTGCTGAATTTTAATCTAACATAGGTAAAGTTTTTACTACTTTTCACAAGTTTAAATGGGAATTTTTTTCGAAAAACATAAGTCCAGTGCTTCTTTTGCCTTAGTAGTTTTGAAAATTGGAAAATGGACAACATAGCCTACCTGTCCTCTTGACAATGGAGAAAAATAGATATTTCTTCAAAAGCCCATTTGAAATCTCAATTATTTCTTGATGGTTGGTTTGGAAATGTTATTTCTCTAACTTGTCACAGTAGATTGGGAAACACTTTCCTTTTCCAGATGTATTCCTTCACAGTTTTTGAATTGGTGCTAACAACCTGTACATACAGATGTCACAGATGGTCAGGTTCAGCCAAAAAGAAATTTGAAAAATGCTTTCTTAGGTCATGATGGTATTTTTTTCAGATTAATATATATTGTTTAGCTTGTGTTATGAATGAGTTTATTTTAATAAAAGTGAGGATAGTACACTTGCCTCATATGCAGTATCTCTTGAGACATGAGTGGGATAATGCTTTGTAAAAAAACAGCCAAGCAATAATCCTAAATTTTGAGAACTAATTTTAAACCGAAATGCAGAAACAGAGAGTAGTCTTATATATACAAGATGACTTTCATTTTCATGTCTGAAATTGCTAAGCATCTGCAATGGGAGTAATAGGAGAGAATTTCTGAGAAGGTTAGTTTAGATCCTTTTTCAAATACAGCCATAGTCCAACAGAGAAAATTCAGCTGAAGGGTTTTGCCTGCTTCTTTTTTGTTTGTTTGTTTGTTCTGAGAAATCATTATTTTCATCTTTCTATGTCTCTATTCTGTGATCCTCATGCATACAGACATATTTCTGGAGTGAGTGATAGTACATTTCAGCAAATAAGACCTTCAAGGAAAAATTAGGCAATTACTCATGGTCAGGGTGGAATAAAGTGATTGAAAAAATATAAATGTATTCAGGAACCTCAAGGCATGATGTAAAAATTACTTTATTCAATTCTTGCCGTCAACAAGGACAAAACAAATAATAGATTTACAATACAAAAGAGAAAACCTATCAAATAATGGCAACAGCAAAACTAGAGACTACACGAGTAATGGAACAAGCTGCCAGGGAATGTTGTGCTGTTATTAACGCCTGAGACATTATAGTGCAGACTAAATTTCGTCCTTATTGTCCTGATTCTGATATTTTGCAAAGATGTGACCTCAGCAAGTCTTAATGTGTTGTGTGGGCCTCTTTCCTCTCCCGGTCTTCCATGTATTCACTTGGTTTATATTCAAGGGCTTTTTATCTCCCAGCATCCTGCAGTCCTTTTATCTTCCAGCATCATGAGGAGACAATCTGCACTGCTTCACTTATCCTGAACTCGGTGATTCTCTAAGCTTCTTTAGAAACTTTAAGGTTTGGAGTTATAATGAGTTATATCTGTTAGTATACAATGCAAATGCCCTAGGATATAGGGCAGGAATTAATTTTAAAATGTTTGCGCTCTAAAATACCTTTAAGCAAGGGACCTGTTTTTCCAGACTAAAATGCAATGTTTTAAACTACTCTTTTTTTATAGTGGTATGACTGAAATGCTGGTTTAATGTTTCAGCCTATAAAGAAGAGTAATAACATAAAATAGGGCAATATTACAGCCTAATTAAACATTTCTAAAACATAACTTTTGATGACAGTAGTTCTACCTATCCAAAACTATGCTCTGTCAGCTGTAATATTGTACAGCTTAGTTCATAGTGGTCTATGAAGTGAAAAACTCCAGTGGAGTAACTTATGAGCTGAATGTGCCACTTGGAAATGTATTATTTAAATAGCTTCTCTTCTTGAGCCTGTGGCCTAATTAACTTGATTTTCTGTTTGCCTTTCAAGAGGTCAAGCTTGACATTTGAAGAGTTAGTGTTAACTACTGTCCTTCTAGAGGTTGATTAATGTTCACAAAGCCATTTGAAGATGCTTGGCACTTAGTGTGTGATGGTGATTATTGTGGATGAAAACACTAACAAGCACTGAGGTTCAGCATGTCCTGAGCAGCTTGCACCCTGCCACATCACTGTTTTCCCATTTTGTGAGTAGCAATTACTCAGTTTGGTCTGTGTAAAAAAGAGTACGCTTCAGCAGTTTTATTTTTGTTCTGTCAGTCTGACTTTGGGACTCTAGCCCAGAGAGTTAAAAACATAATTTGCAGATTAAGAAAATTTGTAGGGGGAGAAAACAATTTAGCTGGTTGCAGTTAGATAAGTAAGGTGCAGTTTTCACTGTAAGTTAATGACCTTTGCTTCAGCAAGTCCATCTGGGTTCCAGAAAGGATTGGGAGTGGGAAGATTTGCCCACAGATTTCCCCACAGATCACCATGTTGTCACTGCCATGCTTAGAGCTGCTGGTTGCCGGTGGCAGACCAAGAATGGAATAGAGAGTGGGCTGTAGACATGGTAGGGAGTGTTCCCAGCCTGGGGCTTATTGCACAGGATTTTGCCTGTGCAGAGTTGTATCCAGTGGCCAGTTTCTTCTTTTTCACCTTTTATTTTCACATTTTGGGGGGGGGGGGGGGGGGGGGGGGCAAGATGTTATTTGGCAATTCAGTGCATGCATGTATAAATATGCATATTTGAAAGGAGGTACAGTTTGTAGAGATGCAGAAGGGGAGGGAGGAGAGGTGTTACTGCTAAGGTGGGTTGTCCTATGTGGAGCTGTAGTAGTGGTGGCACCGCACATATTTTCAAATAAGTCAAGGACAGATACCAGGTGTGCATCTCCTGATTCTTAAGCAAGCAATGTAGTTTCAGCATAGCTCAGAACAGATCTGACATGAAAGATGAGGTGCTGTGCTCTAGGATGTGTGATATGGTGAACTCCCTCACCTTAATCACAGTCTTTTTTTTTACTGATATTGATGTAATTTCCTCCTGTGTCTCAGTCTGTTACCTTGTTTGGTATTTTGAGTATATCTGGGATTGATTTAAAGCAAGTGGTTGAATTTAGAGTGCTTTTGTCCTGTCCCGTTTTCTGTGATGGCAGAGGAGCTGGGTGAGTTCAGCTCACTTTCTAAGTAACTGGACCTTTGTCCTCACAGCTTTTACATTTTGGAAGCTGGCCTGACTGATTAGGCAGAGGTATCAGGCAGCCAGCCTGTCTCATACCCCACCATGGGGACACTGAAGGCAGCCTAACAGCCTGTCATAAAAGTGCAGCAGGGGAGGCATCTCATTTACAGACACCTCTGATGGTGAGTACAGATGGTTTGTGCCAGGTCTGCATGGGTAATTCAGTTGTAACCTTTTTTCTAATACGGGAATGCCTTGGTACCAGGAAAAAGATTGTTTTCCTTCCTGACTTGACTGTTGGTTTGTTGGCTTCTCCATCTGCTCATTTGGGTTTTTTCCTTGTAGTTGTCCTGCTGTTGCTTACCTGGAAGACCAAATACCCCCCAAAAATATGTTCTTTACTCTAGTTGTCTTACACAAGGACTACATAATTTCTTTGCAGTATAGTTTTAAAGACCTGATTTTAATGAGGAGGTCCTTGTCTGGGAACAGGGAATGTGAGCTGCTTAGGTGGCAAGGGGGAACCTAAAAAATCCACAGATGTCCCAGGTTACTGTATGCAGTGTTTTTCCTGCAGCTTTTCATAGGCTCCTTTAAGTTTTGCTTAAGGATGGAACCTTAGCCAGCCTACTTAAAGCAGAATTAATTTTCAGTGACAGTTCATCCTCTCTTGTGAATCAAAACAGCATGGTCTGTATTTCAAATGGTAACCAGAGTATATTCTGAATGAAGCATCTCACAGAAGGTCTTTGGAGAGGCCTGAGTTATAACCTGTAATACAGTCTGTGTAACTTCCTAATAAAAAAAAGGAGTAATTAGAGGTAAGTGTTTGCTTTTTAGCAAGAATCCCTTCAGGAGAAGCAATAAACTGGTGCTCTCTAAACCAGTCAGATTAAGACATGAAAAGTCAGCAATTTTACCATGAAAGGCAGTTTCTCATTGTAATGCTTGTGGGGGGTGACATCAAGGAGATGAACAAGCAGAGGCAGAGCAAGTGCCCACTTCTTCTGCACCCAGGAACTTCTGACCCCAGCCCTCAGAGTTCTGTGTCTGAGGTGCTGCAACATTTATTAGAAATTGCACCAGAATGTAGCATTTAGCAATAAACTTTGCCAATGGGTACTGTAGGACTAAAAAGGGTGTTTGCACAGGGTAAGAGATTGCCTTTACACTGCTCTTTATAAATGCTGCATATATATACCTCCCCCATTGCCCCTGGCATTCTTCCTGATTTGTCTGGAGATGAGATTAAGTCTAGTTTCTCTGAGGGCTTCGGAGAGAAAGGGTGCAACAGGTAAAGGAACAGGGTGTCAACATGGAACAGATGTGAGAAGGTGCCTCCCTTTATATGTCTGAGCTTAACTGGCCTTCTGTCAGTGCCACTACCTGTGTCTGCTGGACTTCAAGAAGACAATCTGTGGGCCTAGAAATTGTCAGAAATGTTTTTTTATATGGTGGTTTGGTTGATATTTTTTAAGCTTTCATGTGTGCTTTACAAAATGTCAGGAACCTGATAGGAACATGACAGAGAAGCAGTGTTAAAGTTTGTAAGAAAGTTTTGAATAATATCTTTATTTCTTAAACAACCTTCTGTAGATTTTTCCTGATATATCTACTTCCCTTTTATTCTATGTTTGCTAGAAGTGACCATAAAGACTTCATAGGCCACAAGCAAATTCGTCACGCTAATCAACATTCTGATGATCTTGAAGGTCTTTTCCAACCTGGATAATTCTGTGATTCTGTATTGTTGTTCAGGGATACTGTAAATATGCCAGAGCATAATTAGATATGTGCTTGTGGACCTATGTCCTTTTCTTCCCAAAAGACTATTTATTTTTGGTATGATGAATACAAGCTCTTGCTTTTTCATTCAATTTCCACTCTCAAGGACTTTTCTTCTAGCAGTGCATGACTAATTCATATGAAGTGCTCCCTCACTTCTGAAAATGATATTCTAATTTATCCATCAGGTTTTAAAACTACATTTTCTTATTGTTATTGATTACTGCTTTTTTTTAACACTGGAAGTAGTGGAGGAATCAAGAGGGAAGCAAAGCACTTTCCTGTTGCCCAGCAGTGTGCTGTGACAGATTGCAGAGGCAGTTCAGATTTATTTATAATTGGCACCTGTTTTGTCACAAACAAAAATAGGCTGCTCTTGAACAAGATGGGGAACTCTTATCAGCATGATGATCTTAGTAATCTTTCTCATTTCCTAGTTGCATATAAGAGCCTTTTTTTAAATTCTCTTTGCACTTTGGCTTTCTGTTTGCATTTCCAAACTATAGTGTTCAGTCTTCAGGCCTGTTCTAAGTAGGAGACGTGCAGTAAAGAGGGAGTTATCTTTACAAAGTCAGCCGGCCTGTGTGGACACAAGTGGCTCCATTGGTTTCCTTCAGTTCACCATCACCTTTGGATGTGGCAGAGTGAGTCTGCTGCCTACTTACTGCCACCTCTGGACTGCTGGATCTGTTAGTAGCGATGAGTGCAGAGATTTATTGACTTGTGCTGCAATAGTCAGGGTTCTTCTTTCACCACTTTTATTTGGGACAGTGGGAGAGGTGGATTTTTAAAGAGTAGCTCCCTTATTTAATGATATATTGGGGAGAGAATATGCTTTTCTGACATAGCAGCAGTCCCCTTTAAAGCAAATCTGGGGAAGTTACTGAAGAGCTTGGGGCTTCATATGCCATGAACATCCTAGTCCTGAAGCTTCATGGAATTCTTGTTTGTCATTGCATGTTAAAATTTATTCTCAGCCTTGAGAAAACTTGCAGACCGTAGGACGCCTTTTATTGTGCTTTTATTTCCAGTTTCCCTCTATGGCTCCTTTATAGATCTCACAGGTTCAGAGACATGGTATTGCCTTATGTTCTTAGGTGTTTGAGTTGATGGCTTTTGCTGCATGCTTAGCAATTCCTTATAGCTTCTATTCTGACTAAATATGTGATCAGGTAAGGTAAAACGTTGAAGCTCTCTTGTAGCCCTGTGTTGCTAGGCAATTTTGGTGGCTTTTGTTCTAATACCAGTGGAGTCTTCCAAAAAGAACTGTTCCCTAGGAAAGAAAATTACACGATCGGCAGCAATATTACTACTTCATTACTGCACTAGCACTGCCAGTGACCTTCCTTGCTTTAAATTACACTCTTTCCCTATCGTGCCAGAAAGGTAGCCAAAGGTTCAAATTATTGCTGGAAGACCACAGGGATCAGCAGTATAGAAAACTGGGCAATCACTGTATTTCTGCAGTATTAGGTGCTCTTTTTCTTATATGTTCTTGTATTACTGAGAGAATTTTTGATTGCATATATAAAAATGGTCATGGCAGTAGTTATTTTTACTGTATTGCATCTTCAGGGAGAAGCAGAAATTACAGTGCTTCTCCTCCTGAGAGCTAGTGAGAATTAGTTGCTCTTTGGTCCTTCTCTTATTGGCAAATAATAATCTCAGAGGAGGCCATGCCAAGTGGAGATGGTATTTCCAAGGTCCGTATGGCACCCTTCATTTGTGGATTTTGCTGCACTGCTGAAAGTGCAGTGGTTCTTTCCACCCGCCTCCTCTCTGGTGAAATATTATCATCTCCATTCTGTGAAATTCGGGAAAACAACTGAAGGGATAAATGACTCACACTGAATTAAGCAGCAGCTCAGGAAGAGAAAGCACAGCTCTTTGAAAATTGGATCACATGGCTCCCAGGTACCTTTCAGACAGGGAGATGTTCTTGAACCCCCCTCTCCCTGGGACTTTGCAAACCAGTTTCTCAGGGTTCTGCATCACTGCTTCTCTCACCTCACAATTGTTAGAATGCAATTTCAGGATGCTTTTCTTGATGATTTTCAGGGTGCACAGGATCTGTTGATACCATCCCCAGCTCAGAGGCTGACTCCTCACCACAGGTGCCTGCCTGCCTCTCTGCGTGACAGTATTTTTGCCAGCTGACCGTGTTTAGATGGCTGACTGAATAATACAATTGATTTAAGCTGACTGCGTGCTTTTGAAATATTTGAGAATACACAGCAGCCTTATCACTTTTATTTACTATCTACTTAATCAGATCTATTCAAGTTCTATTTTGTAGACCAATTGGCTGACATTCTTGAATGAAGTGTCTCATTTGTGATTGTCTTTCATATGCCTTCCCAATTTCATGGGTCCAAGCCTTAAATTTACAGAGCAATGACTGTTTAAGTCACCTCATCTTGATCCCCCAAAGCATCATGAATGGATTTTGTAAATAATGGGTTGGGTGGTTCCTAATTTCAAACATTCCCTTCATGATAGATATGGCCTTCATACCAGTACAACCTTTTTCATTTCTTGAATTCAAGAACTTCACAAGAGACATCAGAATGACCACATGCCATTTTAAAGACACGGTGGGGGATGAGTAGTATCAACACAGCAGTTTAGCAGAGTCAGAAAGAAGGCAGAGTTTTCTTTAGATCAAGGGCAGTACCTTGCCTACAGAGGTATATTACTGTGTCTCTGCCTGCTGTTTTAGCTTTGGGGGCAGGGAGATCTTATCCCTGTGTTACTCCCAAGTATTCCACAAAACAGTCTAAGGTAAGAAATTGTATCAACCTTTTCCTTCCCTTCCAAGTGGAAACTAGTTATAGATATCTACGTGTAGTCTACTTTTTAACATGGGGGGAAATGTAACAAGCCCTTACAGCAGTCAGCCAGTTTCTGTTGAACTGGTGGTCTTTTGTTCATACTGCTTTGAACAGTGAGGTGACACAGCAGCCTGCTGTCTGGTCTGGTGCACTGGTCCTTCCCTGGAGTCTTTCTTGCATGAAGAAATCCCTGTTGTCCATATTCAGTTCCCCACAGCAACTTTGAAATTTAAATCTCTGCTTACTTCAAGCAAAACACTTATTGAAACACCATCACATAATCTGTGCCCTTTCAAGACAGGCTTACACAAATATGCAAATACCTAGGTGTTCTTGACACAGCTAAAAGAAATTCAACCCTGATGATAGTCTGTCTCCTGGGAAAAGGTGTTTAGAGATGGGGTACAAAATGAAGGTATAGCTCTTTTCGTCTTTCTCACTTTTTTTTTTCTGCCTGTTGTTTTCTACTAATCCACAGAGGAACAACGTAACATGTCAAATCTGTTTACTCCTCAAACAGTCTGGGATTCTTGAATGTCTTTACTGTAATTTAGGAAGCAACTGACAAAATTGTGTTGGGTAGACACTAAAAATACACACTGTAGGAACCACATAAACTCCCAGGTACAAATTAGCTCTTTTTTTTGCCAGTGCGATTTATGATGAGAAATGAACTAAGCTGCTTTCTCAAAGTTCCAGCTACAGATCAGCTAGAAACTTGAGGGACTACTTGTATTCTGAGAGGTGGCATATTGATCTACAGCTCCAAGAATTGTGCCAAGAATGGAAAATCAACAAGATCTTCACCTGATTTATGTAGGCTAGACATCTGTGGCTTGCCTTTTGAAGGTGATCTCTCAGAGGCGTAATTAAAACTTGATGGTGAATAATCATGATGATTTGTGTCCCCACATTGCAGCCATGTGGATGTTTTTATGTGGTTGTAAATGTGATTGGTCCCTGCTTGTGAAAAGGATGGTTAGAAAGTGCTGGGCTTAAGGGCCAGAATTTTGCACGCAGCACTCTTATGCAGAAGGTCTCCAAATTTTACTAAGGCTAGACCTCTGTTTCAGTTTAGAACTAGTCAAATTTCAATTTAGTGGAAAAATAAATTCAAGACGTTTTTAATTAGTAAAACTGAGCAGCCTCTAAGTTTGCTCACTGTGCACAGAGAGGCAGTGCTGTGATATCGGAGATGCCTTGGGGCTGGAGAGTGTGGGCAAAGACAGCAGTTTGTAACTCAGTCTTACTTTGGTCTCAACACAGTAGCAACAACAGCATCACCTTTTCCTTCATCCTCATCTCACTTGCCAAAAAGAGAAGGAAAGTATTGAAACAAGGGTTATCCTTCATTGGATATTTAAACACTCTGAGCAGGACATAGATTTAACTAGAGCTGCAGCATGAAGGTTTTTCCATTGAATTCTATTGTTTTGTATTAATGTGGATAGAATTTTCGAGGCATACAAAAATCTACTGCTGAAGCAGACTGGATTTCTTTCTTTTCTCTGCTATCTGGATGATGTTGGGAATTTTGGAGAAGCTGTTTATCATTTGGTTTCAAATTATTCCTAAGATCTGTTTTGTGCTTTAAGACATTTATCCTGCTTTCTAACAGGCCCACCTTTCTCCATTTATATCAGTAACAGTGATTTTTACTCTTTCATTTTGAGACTGAAAGGCATAAAACACCATACATTGCCTACTTATAAAATAAGGTGGGGAGAGGTGGCATCTCCAATTCTGCATGCAGAACAGTCAGCATAGTAGATACAGTTTGAGGGTGATTATCATAAGGAGCATGAGTTAGAACCGATGATCAATTTTCTGAGAATCCCTAGCCTTTCCATTAATTTTGATTTATTGATTTTTATGAGCAGGAGCAGTGAGAAGCTCAGGCTTTGAGGAGGATCAGAAAGGCCAGTGTGTGTCGAGGGTTATTGCCTTGTTTCGTGCTGTGATTTATACAGTGAAGGTACTGGCTGCATTCTTCTGTTATTTTATTTCTACTCATCATTATAGTATTTCATGACTTAAAGACAAGTGCCCTCTGAGAATCTGTTCTGTTGTGTCTCTGACATTATTACAGGCTGAAGGTCTGATTATTGGAAGTGCTGAGCCCTTGCAGCTCCAGCGGAATGAATGGAAGCTGAAGGTGCTCTGAAAAGCACGCCTGAGGCATTTTATTCTTTTAAAGGGATTGAGTTGTTCCTCATAAATATAGGTCCCTGCTTTGACTAATTCCCTCTTGACTGCAAATCCTTTGAAGTAAATGGAGTTTACTTGATTAGAATTAAACCTGTGCTCCAGATTCAACTCCCATCCTTGCCATGTAGCTGAAGAATTGATTAGATCTTAGTAAATCTAATGTTAAAATTAAGCTTCAAATTTACAATTAAACTTCAGAGTTTTGCTTTATAATTGGAATACTGCATGCTGGGAAAGATCAGAAACTTTTTTTTTTTTTGAGGGTTCAGGTGATTCTAAACACAATTTATGTTCCTACAGCAGAGCTGCTGGTGCAGCAGAGGTAACTAAACACACTGAAAGGACGGTTTTGTGGCTAGAAGAGGTACCAAGACCAAGTGTCTGCAGCTGGTGCAGAGTCAGCCTGCCTGAGCCATTTGCATCCTCCTGCCCAGAGTCTAATTTGTCCAGTTCCAGTGAGAGAAAGTGGGTGTCAGACAGTGATTCAGCCTCGGGAAAATGTGATTTATCCCAGTGCTTGATTATCCCAGTGCTTTATAATTCTGCTGTTCTTGGACAGGAGGAAGTTTGCCTAAGTAATGGCTGTTTGATCCTGAAGTAAGGAAAGATGATGCTTTTTAGGCATATGAGTGGCTGCTGGAAAAGTTCAAAGGCGCACTCATGAAGGGGTGAAAGCTGAAGCTGAGAGGATTGGGGACTAGGTATATAAAGAAAGATTATTCAGCTTGACTTTTTTCTTTGTCTTTTTAAGAACATAGATATGCAACCTAATGAAGTGGTCTTGCAAGTCATGGCAGAGTCTGAAGATTTTTTTCAGTCCTTGGCTAAAGGTCCTTCTCTGCTCAGGTTGCTCAGATGTGCCCAGAGGTCAGCATTGCTTCAGTCCTTAGTTTTTGAAAATTCATTCTTTGTTCAAGGAGAATCACAGCACACTCCTGCTTTTCCATTTTGGGATCGTCACTACAGTATTCCTTGATTTTTTTTTTTTCCCCCCTTAAAGCCAGTGTTTTATTAAAAATAAGGAAGTTTGGGGATTGTTTTTTGGTTTTGTTTGGTTGGTTTTTATTATGTCAGTCTCAGATAAGGGACAGATTATAGAAGGTCCATTGCTTTTGTTTCTGGTTATTTTCAAAGAACAAATTTAATCAGTTATATTCTCATCATTGTATCTGTCAACGTTTTTCTTGTTACCTCTGTACAATATGGTAGATCATCTCCTGTGTTAGCAGAGCTTCACATTTCAGTGTGTACATTGATCTAATCCTATTTTGTGAGTGATGGGCCCTGGTGTTTGGTACCCAGCAGGCAGGATGGAGCATGCTGTTAGCAGTGGGGAAGGCTCTTGTTTTGATGAGGAGAATTGTGCGTTTTCCCTTTGTCTCTCTGTCCCAGAGCAAGCAACAAAACTTGGCACAAACAAAAAACATTGAGAGAATATTCAGGCAAACAGGTTGTCACTTCCTCTTCTTGCTGTCAGTCTCCTAAAGACAGGGTCTATTCTGTGTTTTGTTGTCCTTAAGACTGTAGGCTGAGGCTGGCTTTTCTCTACAGTGTTTTGACATCCTTTGCTGCAAGAACTGGGATTTCACTCAAATACACTTTGCTTTCTAAATTTTGTGGCTGATTGTATTTTACATTTATTTTTTGAAGCTCCTGCCTGTACATGTTTTATTCCACCCCCCCTTGTTTTTCTGTTTTTAGCCAGTGAGACCTGCAACGATTTCCATCCCATGTTCTTCACCCATGACAGATCGTTTGAGGAGTTCTTCTGTATCTGCATTCAGCTTTTGAACAAGACATGGAAGGAAATGAGGGCAACTTCAGAGGACTTTAACAAGGCAAGAAAAAGGGTGGGGTGGGAATGACTGGGCAGAATGGTGAAACAAGGCCATATATTCTTCCCTAGAGGCACAGGGATTTACTAATTCCCATTCTGCTGAAAGCCTAGAGATTCATCCCTTTGGATGCTTTGCACATCGGAATGCCAGCATTTAGAAAGTGGTGGATAGAGGATGGGAGAGGTAAGGAGGTCTATAGACCTTTTTCAGTCATGTTGCACTGCAGACTATGAGACTAAAATCCTGGCTTGAGGGGAAATTCTGCCTTTTTATGTTAGCAATATTATGCTGAAGTGCTGCAGCCTCCAAGGTTGTAAATAATGCAGAGAGAGTACTGCAGTGATAATTTTGTGCATCCCTTTGATTTCATGTGAGCACTAAAGTGATAAAACATTCAAGAGTGGACACAATCATGACAGAGTGCTGTGCAGTTTAACCTGCTAAAACAAAAACAAAACCCAAAAACCCCAAACCAAATAAACAAAAACCAACAAACCAAACAAAAATCCAACCAAAACAAACAAACAAACCCACCCACAAACCCCAAAAACAACAACAACAAGCAAAATCAAAAAATCCAAAACCACCAAACCCTGAAAACCAGTGAAGTAATAATTCAACGAAAAACCTCCTCAGTAAGAATTCTGGAAGCTTCAGCCAATCTTCTGACCCTCAGAAAAGCTATAAAGAGCAGGTCTGTCTTAATGGTCCCTAGACATCCAATTTTTACCTAATTTACCATGAGGCTGAACAGTATCCCTGGCATTTTCTAAGAATGACAAACTCATGCTTTTGTGGCCAGCTGGCATCCTTATCTTCGTTGGGATCCTCTGACTAGACCTTGAGCCTCTCCCTGGGAGATGTTTGTTATAGAACTGTTGGTTTGGAGTGAAAAGTGAGACTGTTGCTCAATGTCAGCATGTGCCTTACAAGTGCTCTGACGTCACCAGACTTAAATGTTATGTGAGAGCTACTAGGAATGATCATGCCTGACTTGTAATTGGAACAGTCTATTATTGAAGTGCCCCAATGTCCATCTTCTACTGCAGAGTGAAGGTGAATTCTTAGGTCACAGTGAAGAATGACCTTTCTTGAGTTCTTCCAGGCAAGTTAGTTGGCAGCAGTACGCGAGTCCTGGCTAAAGAGAGAAAGGAAGTCCAAAATGCATGCTGTCGTAGCCAGATGACCTAGAGGCTTGTCCTTACATGGGATTTCTGACATGCTTCTCCTACCTAATGATCTAGGAACACAGAAGGAGCAAGAGCAAGATAATTCACTGAACAGTATAGTGTTGCTAAAATCAAGAGCTTAAAAAGCAACTTTATAAAGACTAGTTCATAATATGTGGTTGTTTTAAATAAATATATTAACAGCTGCCTATTACTTACAGGCCTTCTATCTCAGTAGAAGACGGATTTGTCTACATAATTTCCCACAACTTGACTTGACATATTATTAGTAATCCTAGGGAATTCAGAAAAAGAATGGTTCCATTTCTGGCACTGGCACAGGTCACCCTAAAAAGATAACAAAATAATTTACTTTGCAGTGTTAGGCATTGTTGTGGAGGTTTGTAGAAGATCAGGGAATTTTTTCTCTGATCTGACTAGTTTGCTACTTGTGTTTTCTGTTGCTGATAATCCTGTCACTTCACCTATCAGTTCTGTCAAGTCCAGCAAGATCGGCACTATGTCTTACTGCATGTGTCACTGAAGACATGGGCAATTCTTTACTCCACGGGGCAAACCTGAAACATTTGCCATTGGGCTACCACAGTTTTTGTCTGGTGGTGGCACTGTGCTGCATGATCCTGAACCCAGGATCTCTGCCTGCAGAAATCACTCTTGATTTTGTAACTGTTTCCGTAAAGGGGAGGGAATGCTAAGCTCTTGCGTCTCTCATTCCTAACACTTCTCTAATTATGTTTTGCTTATCTAAATCCTTTCTTAGAGTCATAAGGAGATTTTTGCGCTCTTATCCACTTCAAATGACATGTGGTGGTGATGTGCATTACTCAGCTGATAAGCGTCTGAAGGGATCTGTGAGTGAAGCAAACTGTGTTGTTGTGTGGGCTTGTGAAGCACTCGAGGGTTTGTGGGGGCTGAAACGTTATATAGTGGTACCCAAGGTTTACCCATCTGGCTGGTGGGTAACAGCTGCCAGTGCAGCCAATGGCTTTACCAAACTAAACACCACCATTTTTCATCCTTACCTGGCAAGAGGCTTTGGTGATCACAACATGTTAGTATTCTGCCTGCATCTTCCCTGTGTGCTCAGGGTACCCATTCTATGCAGCCACTTTTGAAAACTTTGCAGGCAAGGGCCACGTGGGCCCGGGGAGCATTCAGCCCATCCTTTCAGAAGTGAACGGGAAGAGAGCAGACCTCACAAGATGCAGTAATTTACTTGTGTGAAAAAAAAAAAATCCTTCATCTTTTCTTTGTGCTACTGTTTTTCAGTTTCAATAACTTGATTGTCATGGTAGTGTATGAAACACCACTTTGTTACGGTTTACCATCCACCTGCCTGATGGGGTCATTCATTTTATTCCTTTCTCCTTCCCTTCCTTCTCTAAAACCTCCAGAATAAAATTGGACACTCTCAGTATATTGATTGGTAACTCTTGAGACCTGGAGATTCTGCTAAAAAATCTAGACTGCTTGCTTTGATGTTTAATCATAATTAAAGAAAAGGAGCTTCTTAGTTTAATTTCAAACTTTTGATTAATCACAGTAGCTTGTGCATTGAGGGTCTGTAGGAGGTCTGTGTGCACATACAGAGAATTACTTCCTCCTCTCTTGAATTGGGGAATGACAGGCACTAAAAGAGGCGAGGTGACTGAATTTCCCCTCAGGTTTTAGTGCCTGTTCTCAAGGGTTCTTTAAGCCACATGTTAAGACTTCCTTTTGATGACAAAATGGCATACTGTGCCATCATGGTTCTTCAATTTATGTTTATATAGGTTTATTCCTTTTTAAAGTTTCAAAAATAATCAAACCAGCACTTGGTTGGAAGGATTTTATGGTGTTTTAGTGAAACATTTATGATCTCATGCTTTATCCAACTCTTATTCATTAAAAGAGACACGTTTTGTCAAGTCTTGCATGAGAAAAAGTCCTTTGATCTCTATGATGATAGTATGACACTGTCAGACCTAAACCCTTTTTTTTCAGTCCCTATATACTAGTAGATGTCTGAATAGAATAATTCAGACAGGCAGCTAAGCTTATAGTATGCCTTTGTAACATTTTAAGACATACATAATTCATGTTTTGTGAGCTTCCTAGAGAAATTAAGATGCAGTTGTATAGATAGACATGCAAGTGGCAACAATTCCATTTGAAACCTTTTTGTTTTTATTTGAGCCTACAGATTATCAAAGGACACTTTACAAGTTTCTCCAAAGTCATTTGTGAGCAGACAGCATGGTTTATGGCTTTGAAAATATAATCTAGTCTCCAAGCTTTACGTAGTTCTACATGTTTTATTAAAGCAGAAAGAAAGCATTGTGCATTGATTTTTGGAGTCAGTGCTGACTGTAGGAAAGCTGGCCTGAGTTATCTTACATCCAACATCTAGAAACCTTCATCAGCAGCCTGCCCATTTAAATTGGTGCCCATCAGTCAGATTTCCCTCATGGAGGGACCACCTACACTCTGTTCAGGGTAATCAGGCTCTGCTGCCACACAGACTGAGATGTACTTAAATTGGTTTGGGGTTTACTGTTTATTTTTAACACGATGGTAGGTGGAATGCAAAGTACCTGCCTGACATTAAAATTCCTCCCGTGGGGCCAAATGAAAGCATACTCCCAAAGGAAAATTTTTTGTTGATTCCCACTAAATGTACTTTAGTAAATGCACCTGGGTTGCCCTAATGTGGATTTACATTGCGATTGGTATCTCTTTAATGAACTTCTTGTAAAGTACACATATTGTTTCTTGGGATACAAGGAGACAGCAAGTAGGACATTGTATAGGGGACAAGATTATCCTCTTAACTCTGGTTTCCAGAGATTTCAGTCGGCTGCTTTTCGTAGGTTTGAAGTTCATATGCTAATACGAGGAAGGGTGAGCAAATGGATATTTTAATTGCAGCCATAGCTTGTCTTATAAAACCTGCAGAACAGAATGAGCAATTTGCTAATTCTGTACCTAGTGCCATCTTAAAAAAAACAGATTAAGAGTAAAAATAACTGCTTCCTGTCCCAGTGTGGAAGGAAAACGACAAAATTTTTTGACTTGGCTAGCAGACTGTTGAAGCTGCATTGTAGAGAATGGGCACAATGTGGCTACTTTTATTAGTATATTAATGTAGCTTTTGGTTTTTAGATGACCAAAAATTGCAACTCATAACAAGATGCAGATTATCATTCCAACATGGCTAAAGTTAAATAGGAGGAGGCAAAACTGAAAAAATTGTAAGTACTGTGATGTATGGTGCTTGAAAACAAAATCCACTGCATTCACTAAAACTACAGGTTTGAGAAATAGGAAAGTGGGATGAGGTTGGCTAATGATGCTGCCAGTGCATTTTTCTTGTTACTTAGAGATTCAGTTAATTTGGCCTCTGGACATGTGTTTGAGATCATCATGTTATAAAACATGAGCTTTTAAATGTTTCGTGAAAATGTATTTTGTAATAAGAATATATAATAATATTATATAATATAAAAGAAGAAGAAGAAGAAAATATTTTGTAATAAGAAAAATCTTCTCAGAAACCTCAAAAAACTGGTTTCAGCATTCAGCTAGCATCCATTTCACAGTGGCAGACCTGGTATCCTGAGTATCTGGCTATTTCAGGGACACGCCAAGCTGCAGCACCAGATCCCCCTGCAGCAGGGGGGTCTGCTCAGCAAGATGATAAAACATGTCACTGACAGGGATACACATAACAAACTGCCTTTGTGGTGATCAGAAGAGTAGACATTGTTCACAGCAGCAACAGATGCAAACAATAAATGCCCTACGTGAGTCCTGTAATTAAATAGCAAAGCAAACACGGAGGCATTTGATAACCACAAAAGATGTTTATGGCTCATGCTCAGACTCTGCGAACATTATTCCTTGCTCGCTGACAAGATAACAGAAAAGGTAACCAAGCATAACATAAAAATGAAAAATACCATTTCCTTCCTGGGTGGAGGTTGGGAAATGCCATGCCACAGGTTTCTCAGCTTCTCCAGTGTTGTCATGCTTTCAGCAGCTGTAGGGATGAGTAATTGTGTAAGGCTAGGTTCAAAGTATGGCTGAGTGTTCAAGGACAGGCTCTTAAAAAGCAAACTTGTGTGAGCAGTGGTTGGTGTGAAAACATGTGTGGTGGGCCAAACCCACTGTCAGATAATGTGAGTTACCCATGAGGAAGCAAAGGCCTAGGGGGTCATTTTGAAAGGGCCAGAGCAGCAATGTGGCAGAGGAGCTGTCACCAGCTTTGCTGGATCCACTGCTAACTGGGGAGACTCAAGGAGCACGTTGTCCATAGATCCTGTCCAAAATGCCCTCCTGCTGCAACCTTGTTGTCCTAATGCTAGTCCTTGCCATGGCAGCTTTGTGCCTGACCTGGAAGTGACCGGGCTTTGCCTCCCTCCTGTGGGAGTCACAGCTCCCCGGCATGCTCAAGTGATCCCCTCTAGTGCCACTAAAAATAGTCTGCACTTTTCTGCTCCTTGCAGGCTTGGCCTAGTCTTGATAAACCACACTTTACAGGAAGGAGGCAAAGGCACCCAGAGCTGAAGTGCCTTGGCAGTGAAGCAGCTGCAGGGTCAAAATCAGAACCAGGATGTCTGGCCACTGGCTCCAGCCTCCTCCATGACCCTGCCACAGATGTCGTAGCAGCTTCAGCCCCAAAGGGATGCTTTCCTCTCTCTGTGCTCCTCTTTCCCTCCATCCTGGTGCACAGGGAGGCTAGGAGAAGGATGGCAAATGGTAGCTTCAGAAAGTGAAAGAACCATTACGTCAAACAGGAGAAAAAATAATTCTGACAAACTTGAAAGTAAAATCCTTTGCTTAGTCTTTAGACCTGTCTATCACCTTCTCTTCAATTCAATGAAAGAAGAAAGGAAAGCGATGATAAATAGCTCTTCACAGATGCCCTCCAAAGCATTTTTGTTTTCTTATGGGTTTGAAGCAGATGAATTTAACTTCTTTTGGGAGAAGCTTTGGAAGGCTGTTCTGTTTGCATTTTACCGTTGGGAAATGCCGGGCTAGTGGAATGATTGCACCTCTCTGTTAGCTTTATTGCACCTTCCCCTGAGAATGCTTTGTTTATATCAGTCAGGGATATTGCAAATAAATTATTCTCACATAGAATGAATTCAGTATTCCCCAGGCTGGGGCAGATTAGCACAAATTAAATCCCACATTTTCACACCTGAGGCCAAAAGCACTTTATTAACTTTTATTGGAAACAGATAATTGCCATAAATATATTGTATCATTAATTGTGTAATGCACGAATTTATAAAAAATTTGTAGCAATTAACATTTTGAAAGTCCGCTGCATAGATTACAGACAAAATAAGACTTTTTAATTGAAGAAATTAGTCCCTTCAAATACAATAGGAATCTTACAGAAAGCATAATTTGGATGCAGAAGGATTGTCAGATCTATTTCATTATCAACCTCTTCCTTGAGAATGGTCTGCTTTAAGCAGTGCAATTTAATGTGACACAGAGAGCCTGTTTAAGACCTTTCCCTAGCATTTGGTCAATGTTCCCTCTATGCTTTTTGTGGCCTAGATATTCCAAATGTATGCCTTCATCAGCTGCTCATTTAGGAATGGCTCTGTTTGGTCTTCTCTGTCTCTGTGCATTTATCTCCACCTGTCAGATCTCCAAATGTGTCCCATAGCACTCATCTGCTGCTCCTGGCTGCAGGAACCTGAGATGGGGTATTTAAGATGCTGAAGATGCATCTTTCCACTTACTGAGGCATCGGTCTGTAAAAATCAGATTTAAGTATTCATACCCCAAAAATCGGGGCTGTCAAGCTCAAAAGAACTGCACAACAGTATCACATTTTTTAATCTAGATGGTTTCTTCCTTTTGAAAAATTTTCAGTCTGAACTAGCATTGTCAAGAATGCAAATACATTTTAAAAATTAATTTGTGAAAAGTAAGTACTTAGACTGCATAATGAAGCAGTCTAATTTGTCCTTTTTCTGCACTTTGTAGCTTATGAACTCCTTTTCTAGTTCAAAGACTTTTTTCATTTAAAATAGTATCTTTACTATTTTCTATCTTTGCCACAAGGCTTTGGAAGTCTTTAGTAATAGGGTCAGATCTAGTTATAGAAGAACGATCCTTCTCCAGTGATCACATACACAATAATTTCATGGAGGGCATAGCCTTAAAAGGAAAAGCATTTTCAAGCTTGATTTCTCCCATTTACATGCCAGGATGGATGGACCAACAAAGAGATGGTTTCTTCAAGCCAAAAGCAAGGAAAGGAAAGGATGTTTCAACAAAACATCTGTTATTTAAAACAAGAAAAAAGGAAAAGAGTATTTTAGTGTAATCCATTCCTTGGCCAGCAGCTTGTCTTGTCCTTTCCACAGTGATGAAAGCCTCTGTTGGTCTCAGCAGTAGAATCTCTTATTTGTAGAAAATCTAGCCATCATTGGCAGAAGGGATTTTATCCCCCAGATTTTTAGTGAAGTCTGTGTGTTACTGTAGAACACATACAGGTCTGTGTAACACCCCGGAGATGATAATTTTTTAAAACTGCTGGTACTTCATACTTTCAAAGCACTCTTCATTTTCATCTCTGTGGGTGCTGATCAAACCAATAAACTTCTCAGCCTTCAAAAAGATGATTGAGTGGAAAGTCTGATAACCAGAGGAGAAACACTGAGTGTAGGTTATCTGTGCTAACAGCTCTTTTTCTACTCCACATAAACCTTTTGCACCGGAAAAAAAATGCCTCACTTGCATGTAGAATGTGTTAGCTGTGAAGGGAAATGATATAACCTAACTGGAACTGTCACCAAAACAGCATATTTTGTGATATTGCCCCTGTCATTCCTGTCTAAAAGTGTGGATAATAATCAGATCCCAGGAACCTCTCTTGTCTGTGTATTTTTATTTATTCTTTCTAGGATATGTTTTTGTAGTACAGTTAAATCAGAGGTGCATGGCATATGGCTTTTTGCTGCATGAATTGCTGCTGATGTGAATGTCAGTGGGCATATAATACCAGATTTTCATTTTGTGAATCACAATCCATGGAATTCAGCCTGAGAGCTCCCCAGACTACAGGCCTTATTATAGGCAAATAAAAAAGGGAAGGAAGGGGGGAGAGGTGATGTCTCAGATATTTTGTTTCAGTTGAAATGAGTTTATAATGATGAATGATGCAGCTGACAATGAGATTTTTATAGCCTCTCTTGGAGTAGCAGAAGAGCTTGTGTTATTGTTGGTTTGCTTTAAGTAATTGTAATCTAAATAGCACTGTGGTTGAAAAGAGCAGCAGAAATCTTTCATATGTGTCTCATAAGCAAAGCCGGGGTGCTTATTTGTTTTTTGTCTCATCTGTCCTTACACAAATGTCCTTCATTGTTTGCAGCTTACATCTCGCGTATTGTCTTGATCGAGTATGTCAGTCACCATTAAAGAGGCGTTTGCCAGTCAGTCGCTGCTGCTGCCTGTCTCTATTTTTAGCACATGAGGTAACTGGCCAGCATCTGACAAGCTGAGCCTGCTACCCGATGCACCAGTGTAAATTAAGGTTGGCTGTGATAGAGGCAGATGGGAGGGAGGGCTGCTGGAAGGCGGCGTGAGAGGAGAGGATGGTGTGTGGGTGCAGATGGGCTCTCCTCTCCCCTCCCCACACCAGCTATCTCAGTCCATATCCACACCATGCACACTGGGCTGACACAGGTACCTGCCTCTGCTGGCTCCTGTAGTTACCTTTATTAGGCTAATCACAGGTTAAACTGGGCCTTGGTGCACTAATGTGAACTGTCCTCAAGTTCCCAGACACTGGATGAGAGGGAAAATGGAGGAGGTGAGGGGTTTAGCATGTACTTTCTGCAGGAAGTGTTAGGTTTTGCCCCAGAGAGTATTTGGCCTTGAGACCACAGCAGAGGCAGTTGTTATTTGGGATGGTGGTGAAGCTGAGACATGTGAACTTGGGTTCTGCCACTTTTTGCCTGAGAGCTAGATAGCTTACTGGGGGATGGAAGGTGTTGTGTGTCCCTCTGAAAGTGGTAAGGCTCTTTTTTCTTAGCCTTTTCCCCTCTTCACTGTGGATTTGAATAGTATGCAAAAAATGTTGTGGATCTACTGATGACTAAAATGTAATTTATTGAGGGGCTCCATTCCAGTTCCTAAAGTTGCCTTCATATGTTGGTCATGGTAAGCAGAGAAACAAGGCCCTCAGTAATACTGACACTAATTCTCCAGAAAGCTGAGGAGAATCACCTAAACAGCTGAGCACAGGAAGGGAGACAGATTTGATACCATGAAAGTATATTAACCCAAACACCAGAGAGAGGTGAAGGAACAAATACCAGAATCCTTGAAAAAGACATTTGTGTAGATGATTAAAGGTGTTGCCATGTCAGCTGAATGATATGTCAGCTGAATATTTGTGCCATGGCCATGAAATTGAAATGCTCAAGAACCAATCCTTCCATCAAGAATGTCAAGTCTGCTTCTAGAAGATGTGTGTGAAAGCATCTGGAGAAACAGTTTCCACACATGCTTTGAATTTTATGGTAATTTTTTTCTCTGGAGGGGTGTCTTCAGGTTTCAAGCATCAGTTTTCTGTCTTAGGGAAACTGACTGATGCTAATTGTGTTGCTGATAAGAGAACCTCAGCAGCAAGAACTTAAAAACTGCAGTTCTGTCCATTTTGCTTGAATAGTACATGCTGCCTAGAGCTTTTTGTTGTACTTAACCAAGAGCTCAAAGGAAACCACAGATCTCATCACATCATTGTTACATTGTCAGCCTCTTCAGAAGCAATTGACCAGCCCTTCATAGTGAAAATAACGTCTCTAAAGTCACCAAGTGGAAAAATGAAACATCCTTGCTTTTGTAAAATCAGATGTGTGAGATAAAGAATGTAATCTCATAGCTGTCAAGATTTTCAGATTCCTTCCAAGAACTCATTTTTATGTAAGCTAGGGATCTGGAAATTGCTAAAGGACTGTTTCCTTCCCTAGGGATCTGGAAGTTGTTAAAGGGCTGTTTCCTTCCCAGTGATTTTCTTTTTTGGTCTGATTGTCATATAACTGATACTCCTGCATTTTAAGACCTATATGTGATTTTTTTAAAAGCTAGTTACTGGAGGTAGAAATCTTACTGAATTTCTCTCTCAGTTTTAAGTGAAGTTTCCTCTAGCTTCTCTCCCTGTTCAGTACTCCAATCTTCAATACAATTTATTCCCCCAGACTTTCTTTCTGCCTGTCCTCTTTCCTTGGAATAATGGCATGGCTCATAGTACTTCCACCTGCCTTGTTAATGGCTTTTCTCACTTTCTAGCTGGAGACACCCACTGACTACTTTGGACAGCCACATCCATCAAGACATCAGAATAGATCCTTTCAGGTCATAGAATATTGGAAGCCAGTTTTTGGACCCAGGATGGGTGTTACTGGCAGCTATGTATTTTCAGCAGTAGTAGAAATCTGAGGGCCACTGTTAAAATTGTAAAGTACAAAATTACATGCACACGTGTTTCTTATTCCTAAAAATTGATCTGTATGGACAAAAAAGTCTTACCTCAGAAGTAGTGGTATAAATACAACATTTAATAATGATGGCAGAGAACAGGATATTCTTTTATCTAGCTGAATTTCACACACACTGGGCTTCAAAGTTTAATTCATTTAGATAAAAGAACCGTCTTCACCAATCTGGGAGATGAACCTCAGGTAAAAGGTATTGTATGTGTGCAGCTTGAAAATTGATTCAGTTAGATATATGGCCTAAATGGCCCTTTGCTGTGTAAAATCTTTAAAGTACCAGACAAAATCTTTAAACTGGTGGTTCTGCTTGAGGAGAAAAGAAAGAAAATATCTCCATAAAACTTATTTACCTTTGCATGGGTTAAGGGTGTTTTATTGCCTTGTTGCTTTTAAGCTCCAGAGAACAGGATGTTTCATAGCTGCTCAATTTGCTTTAGTTATTATAATTTGAAAGAGTTTGATGATTCAAATTTTCTTCTCTAAGCTTCTTGATTTTAGTACTAGAGTAACACTTCAGTATCTTGTATTGATATTTATGATGGCGAGGGTTTTGATATTAATTTCTGCAGATATTTTCTTTGATACTAAAAGCTGAGGATGGGTGATTGCCAAAGCAGATTCAGGACTCAGAAAGGCTAATTTCATGTTTTACAAATATCATTGTAGGTGCTTGCTTGTAGGACGGTCACTGGGCTGATGAGTGCCATGAATCACCAGTGCACCCTTGTGTGGTGTGGACTAACTGCATGCTGGGTTGCATTAGCTAAAGCACAGCTAGCATGGCAGAGGAAGGGATTGTTTCCCCCAGCCTGGCCTTTATGAGGCAGCAGCTGGAAGACTGTGTCCAGTTTTGTGCCCTAGAAATGGGAAGAAACTGACAAAAGGGCCACCAAGATGATTAAGGGGGATGGAGCATGTGGTGTTCAAGGGGAATGTGAAGGAACCAGATTTGTTCATCCTGGAAAAGGCTGGATCCAGGGTGAATCCAGCTGTACCTTCTGCCATTGTTTGAACAAGAAGGATGAGGAGAAGATGCATACTCTTCTCAGAAGTACACAGAGAAAGAAGAAAAGAGAAGTTGCAATGAAGGAAACTGCTAGGATGGAAGGATAAAACACTCCCAACTACTGATACTGGTGCAGCACTGGAACCAGTTGCACAGAGAGATTATGAAATCTTTATCCTTGGAGAAACCCAAAACTTGCCCAGAGCTGCCCTGAGGAAGCCAACTTAAATATGAAGTTTGCTTTGTTGTGTCTGCAGGACTTGATGCCTAGAACTGGCTAGCAACCTGAATTATTTTGTAGCTTTATGTGTAAAAACTACTTTCTTATGCAGTAGGAGATCTTATCCAAATGGGAAGAAATAGTAATTCATATCATTAATCATAATTGAAACAAACTCAGATGGAGCATCAGCCAATCTCATAATTTTTTTCTAATGTTAAATAGAGTGCAAAAGATCCTTGTGATGGATTCTATAGCCACTTCAAGAAGTCAGGCTTTCCCCCTTAACTGCAGTGATCCCTTTAAAGCAGTTTTAGCTTGTCTTAGCTCTGACAGCTGAACTGTTATTACTCAGGGGCATTCAAGCTCCTTCAGAAATGTGATGTTGAAAGCATTTCTTCAAAATTCCTTGCCAACATTCACAAAAGTGTGTTTTACTAAATGTTTACCACTGGCTACTACTACAGCTCAGCCGACATGGTAACTTCTCTAACCACAGAAATTCATTAGCATATTTGAACCCTAATACTTAAAGCAGGTCCTGTGTGTAGAAGTTGCAGAGCCATGTTTGGCTACTAATGGATTGGTTTTGGGGATGCTTGTTGTCTTGTGGCTGGCTGTTGGGTTTTTTGGGGTTTTTATACATGCTTGTCTTGTACACAAACATTTGCTCTTGCTAAAGCTCTGTTGCTTAGAGGTTCTAGCTTCAGGTGCAAGTTGTCATTTCACCATCCCAGGAAGTTTCAGGTATTTCTTTTAAGCACAAGTTTATGACCAAAGGAGAACACCATTTAAGTCAACAGAACATACAAAGAGTAGAAAAGGAGAACAGAAAGATGATGTTAAGTGATTTTTAGTAGGATAACAAGAATACATAAATGATGTCTTCCTGCATGTTGCCTGAAAAGTTACTGGTAGAGATGGGAACTTAGCCCACACCTCACTTGTCAGTGCTTTGATGACAGGGCAACTATGTCTTGGTTTCTTTTCTCATATGCTGATGCACAATTATGTTAGCAAGGAGAGGTTTTATTTCCTCTATGATGGAAAGCATCTTGCACATTTAAGCAAAATATTTACTCTTTGTTTACATCCTTTAAAGGTTAAAGTAATGAAGTGGTTACAGTGTTTGCCGCACTTTTGGTGTAAATGGCTGAAATGAAACTGTGTGGCAATTTGAGACAGTAATGAGAAAGATGATGATAAACTGAAGAGATGGCACTCACACTGTCTTTTTGTGCACAATCTCTCATGCACAGTTAGAAGCAGTAAAAATTTGAGAGCAATTACGAGAGAACCAGAGCTGCCAGAACTTTTTTTTTCTCTCTCTTCAAATGACCAGAAAGACTGCAGTCATAAATGACAAATATAATAATCAAACAGTATTTACCAGTATGTGCATATGTGAGCACAGCATCTGCAATGCTCACCGTGATTACCAAGGCAAACTAGGGCACACTGTGCCCACAGTTAGCCCAGCAGTGCAGCTGGCTTTGGGTGGGTGGGCTTCTGTGGCTGCCACAGGTGTTACAGATGCTCTGGATTGGGTAGAAAGTAAGGCAGGACCTTGACTATAGAAACCTGTATATTCCTGGTGCCTGGCTCCAGCACAAAGCAGCAGTGCTGTTACTTCCAAGGAGACGCTATTGCCTCGGCCTTTCCGGAAAGACGTTCCCTGTTGTCCAGATGTGAAAATTAGTTTCAGGCTAACACAGAAATATTGAGCACCACTAGAAAGGACAACAGCTCAGATGTGGAAGGCAGCCAGACCTCACTGCGGACTGTGGCTAGGGTAAAAAGGTTGTCGTCAGTGACTGTATTTAAAAAAGAGTTATAAAAAAGCTTCCAAAAGCTGTGCATCCTACAAAGCAAAACTACTCTGATTAAACTGATAATTTTAAAATAAAAGGGCTGCAGAGAAACCAAGAAAACCAGCAAATCCCTTCTTTCTGTTTTTTCTAGATAACACAAAGTGTTATTTAAAAAAAAAAAAAGTATGTTAAAAATCTATTTATAAATCAAAAGAAGAAAAGCAGGCAAAAAATTGTGCAAGCAGCATTAAGCTGCAAAAATTTTCCTTGGACACATTGCAGTACCTTTTCAAAGCAGCATATGGGGTTTATTCTGGTGACTCTAATTTTAACATGAATGAGAGTCACGTGGAATACTCCTGGCATACTGCTTTGAAAATAAATCCCTGCATGATTAAGAAAGACTGAAATCTTTTTAAACATCTATTTTTTTTTTTTTAAACCAATTCTGAAATGTTTTTAAAGGAAAGCATTAATGGAATGAAAATGGTCCAACCCTGAACAAAGCACTAATGTAACAGGTAAAAATACTACTGGCTTAGCACTGTAGATATGTTTGTGTTTCAGAGGCTGGGTAATGAAGAGTGAGGAAAACTTGGAGTTTGTACCCACTGTGGCAACTGCCTCTTCATTGCTTGACCTTTATAAATTTGTGTCTTCACTTGGAAAATGAAGTAATCATTCCACCTACCATGTGCAAAGAGCAGAGGACTCAGCGAAGAGAGTAGAAGGCAGGATTTGTCTCTGCAATGGCAAGCATTGCCATGTGCAGTATTGACACATCTTTAGCTCGTGGATGGTGGAGACTGAAGAAATATGTACCCTGAAGATCAATTAGAGAGAGACTCATTAGCAGGAAGGAAGTTCTGAGCAGATGCAACAGCCCTGACAAAGTGAGCCAGAACACTGATAGAGCTGGGCCTGGTGTGTGGGCTGAATGTGAAGCAGGGTTGCTGGAGGGAGGTTCAGAGAGTCCTTTCTGACAGCCGGTCCTTCCTACCCATCTTCAGAGAAAGCAGTCTTAACAGCTTCTTGAAATGTTTTGAAGAGGATAAGACAGAAAATGTCCATAAAACCATATTGAGGAATACAGACATGAGCACAGTAAGGAGTATGGACAGTCATCTGGTGTCCTTCCAAAGATGCCAAGAAAGAGGGAAAAGTTACTTTTCATTTTCTAATTCTTTTTGCTTTTTTCCCCCCCTTTTTTTTTAAACTGAGAATGCAAGGTTTATTTTTATAACTTTAGTTTTGTGTGGGCTGCTGCTTCAGTGCTTGAGGATCTCCTCTGATTGTTTGCAATACCTTATTGCCTGTCTTACTAATACTTATCTACCTTGACATCAGAGACACTCATGCAAAAAAAGAAATTGCCTGCCTTTTATTCTTTTCACAAAATCTTCACCAGTGACATCATGATGCTGAGCTCACCTGTCCTTCTTATCTGTTGACTTTGAGTGGGGTTTTTCTGGTCATTTCAACAGAGTTGCCACTTTCCAGACTTAAACATGAAATGAAACAGGCAGCATAAAGAAAGAGTATTTATGCCAGCCTTATTTAAGCAAGAGACTTCATTTAAGCAAGCCTATTTATATAGTGAGGTTATTTATACTACATTTGGCTGTGAATGGGCGTGTGTGGGCACGCTTCTGTTGTGCATGCAACACGTGTTTGGGGTATGTATATTTGGCTGCACATTTCCATGTACACGGATTGAAAAAGTGGCTGTTAATGTCTTTGAGAAAGGGATGTTGCAAAGCCTAGCTCAGGGAGACTTTGAAATCCTCAGGATGCCTGCTGCCAGAGGCTGACACAGAATAGAAGCATCAGTAGCTCATTTTGTGTGCTCCGAATTACCTTATGAGGGTGTGGATGGAGGATATTGCCCTTTCTGGCTGAAGCTAAGTGTTCACTCAGTAAATTGCTCCTATTAGAGCACACTTGCAATAACTCCATGGTAAACAGCCCTAACTGTTCATTCAGCTTATGTGAGCATTCATGTGACTTTCATTCCTGCATGAGGTGGAAGCAGACAGAACACATTCTTAGGAAAATTTGTTGGGTGCTTGCTGGACCTGGAAACTGGACTCATGTTTTCTGTTCTTCTCATTAACTGTAGTCTTGGCAATCCCTTTCTGCACCACCGGAGTCTTCCGACACTTACCCTTCCCTGCAAGCCTGGGATGCAAAAGCAGTGCTAAGGTGATGTGATAAGCATGGATTGGCACTCATCAACAGCTATTAAAATAATAGTCTGGAGGTCCTTCAGCAGCAGCTGGGAAGGTGAACCAAGGCAAAGAGAACTCTGTAACTGAGTTGTTTTCAGTATACTCTTTCTAAACATCATCAACTAGCATTGTCAGTCTGGCCTTAAAGGTGCACAATCATGGCAACAGTTCCTCTTAAGGCTGCTGGGTGTCTGATTGTTACTCTTAACACACAGCAGAAGCTTCCAAAATTAAAATGCACACATAGAAATCTCTCCTCAATAAAAATCCTGGGTTTTTTTTCCAGAGTGGCTACGCAAGTAAATACGGGGTTTTTAGAAATCCAGAGATGTTTGCTAGCATCATCCATTGTGACAGTCTTAAGGGTCTGTTGGATTAAACCCAAAGCCCCTGCTTCAGGTCTCACACTACTAATCTCTTCTCCATTAGCAAGGGAGAGCATGAGTTTTGTGTGAACAGATTTAATCTTCCTGTGCAGCAGATGTGCTGACACATGGGTTTCTCCAGTCAATGGGGTAAATAATCTTTTGTTTAAGTAGTTCCTAAGTACCTATTTATGTAATTAACATTATAAAAAAATCATGTGTCATTATTTAAACAGTGAACCATGACAGCATCAGACTGAGTTCAGATAACTGAGACAGATGATTTTTTTCCTTTATTTTGTCCATCCTATTGTTCTTTGGTTTTGTTAAAATCAGAAAAGCTAAAGAAATCATTCTGTTACCATTTCACATTATCAAGTAGAGATTTAACTACCATCTTCTAGAAGAAAACTGCAGTGCACTAATGAATAAGATGGAGGGGAGCATGCATGCATGAAAGAAAGACAAGAGCAAGAACCTACAGGGCATAATTTGTTTCAACAGTGTTAGTACGATGTACATTCCACAGTGCCCGTCCTACAGAGACCCAAGTATTAAATGGAAGTCTTAGACTGTTTGGATTGAAGATAAACCCAGCTTCTATTGCTTGTTAGGCAGCCTGTGCAAAGCACGAGCTGGAGAAATAGCTAAAGATGAAAGGCAAAATACTGCAGCGATGTGAAATTGTTCTGTCCTGGCTATGCGTACTCCAGACAGTGATTGAATGAGAGAACTGAGATTACAATGACATGACTGAAAATGCTCTCAGTATGTTGCAAACGGTTTTCACACAAAATTATGATATGCATTTGAGCAATGTGGGCAAAGGAGGGAGCAGGGAAAATCCTAACCCCACCAGTGGATGAAGAATATATGATAAATTTGGCAGATAATGCTCATATGGTCTGAATGTACTGAAAATTTTAAAACTCACAAGATGATTTCTGAGCCTCTTGCAGTTGTGTATTTAAGAGTGCTATGTGAAGAATCCTGAAGCCGATGATGTGTATTGTGAAACCTTCTGCTGTCTACTGTCTGGATTTATTATAATTGATTTGAAATTCTTCAGTGCCCTCTCATGCTATATGACTGCAATGTATGTTGGAAATGGCAAGACTTAAAGGTTGCAGACAGCTGTAGGGGCTTGTGTATTTTAAGAGCTTTTTTAATATGATAGCTATCCAAAGACAAACTAACTATGATTGTATATGACACTGCCGCCAAACCTAAACATCACTTGAGGTTGTTTGTCTGCTGTATCCAGTATCAAGGTTAGAAATAATTTTATTTTTTTCCTTGTGCATGTATCAAAATCTATGCAACTCCAGATTTGTTCACTGTAACAGAACAGTCTTCCTCTAAGCAACCCAGTTTCTCTTTCTTCCTTTTTCAGACTAGGTTTCTTATGAGGGGTTGTGGTGCCTTTCTTCTTTTTGTTTAGTTGTTTTTTGGTTTTTTTTCCTAAGATGTGGCTATTTTGGTTCTGTATCAAAGGCAAAGCATTTTAGATTTTCTTATAGTTAACACTGGAGGTGGAAATGGAGCCTACAGTCATGTTGTCTAGACTAGGAAGTCTCCTTTCACTACTCAGACTACATGTAATCATTTAGCAACAGGAAAACTGAGAACTATTCATGTCAGTTCCTGTAGCCAATTTCGGGATCGTTTGTAGGCTGTCTTTGGCTTAGCTGAAGAGCTTCAGTTGTCAGAGATGATGAAGAAGAATTGCAAATTCAACACCCCTAGACAGTCATCATCCAGACTACTGCTGTGTATGTCCAGGACTGTTGCATGAAATTCTATAAAGCTATGATTTAATTTGTATAAGACAAGTGGAGACTTTCTTTAATGCATGTCTTTGTATCATGAAGTTTTTTAACATGTGTGTGCATCCTCAGAATGGGGAAACCTATCCGGTGGTGCAGGAAGAGACTTGAATGCTCCCTGTGGTTACAGCACAGGGGAAGGTTGTAAACACTGAAGGTGCTCCTTGGTGCTTGGATGGTGGAAATGCTTTGCAGAATGAAAGCTTCTGTGGTTCTGTAATTCATGTAGACCTTCTGGGTGCTATGGTGGCAGATCACCTCTGAAGGTCATGTCTAATCTGATTTGCAAAGCTGTGTTCCTGACTGTTTTCAGCAGCTTATATATCACTTGTGTGTTCCTAGTCAGATAAGCTTTGTGGTTTGTAGTAAACCTGTTGTAAATGGCAGAAAGGATAGATGTCTCTTTATGCTCTGGCCCAGCATTTTCATTTGAATTTGTGTTTTTGTGTTACTATGCAAAATCTTCTTTCTGATGCAGTAGTATTAGAAAAAAAACCCAAACCTTCAAAACTGGTCATTTGAAATAAAGTGTAGGGGCCTCCTGATAAAAGAGTCATGAAGTTTTCTGATACTAAGATTTGGGAAAAACCAAACTAAATGTGATATATGGCCTTGGAAGTCTCTGAAATACTTGTTTGTATTATCTACAGACTAGGTCCTAATTGACACTTCAAGAATACAGATGTGAAAGGGAAATATGTCAGTCTTCCTGGAATAAATCGATAGGACTAACTGTTCCTGGTGCAAATCAGCTGCTTCTAAAAATGGACTTTTGAAAGGGCTTGAAAGTTTACTCAGAATTATCAGGTAATTTATGGCACTGGAAGAGGAGTCACTGGGAGCCAACCAGCAAGTCTGTGACTTGGGAACTGTTAGCAGGTTAACCATCTTCCCCTTTAGGTATCTAGGCTAAAAAAAGAAAAAACCCACGATCTAGAAGGATGAGTAAGCATTATATCATCACTGATTGTTCCTCAGCTCCCACACACAAACAGGTCTTAGCCCATGACAGCATACTGGCAGGAGCTGCTGTCGGATTGACAAGTAGCAGCTTTGGTGTGAAGCCTTCCTGGAAATCTTTTATCCTTCTGGTTAAACAGCATCATTTTATCCTCCTATCTTAGAAGATTTTTTCACAAATCTTATTTATTATGCTGCTTTGAAAATGCCTGGATTTTTCTAGCCTTGAATTTTTGATCTCCCTTAAAAGCTTTCTTAGGTGTCTGTGTCTTGTCCTGCTTTTTAGATTGCAGTGAAATACTTAGTGTGTTTATTCTCACAACACAACCTTGTGAAGAAAAGAAATGCAATTTGCAGGGGAGTTTACTAAGGAAAGAAAGTGACAAAGGTGAGATTTCATAACCTTAAATCTAGTGGCTTGCTGTTGTCAGAAGCAGAGATCTCTGTCACTTCTGCTCCTTTCCTATGAAAGGAAAGACCTTAAAAATGTGTCTTCTGAGTTCTTGACTGGTTGCCCTAATCTGGGACACAATCTTTTCCCTGTGAGCATGTGAAATGCAGATGGGAGTTTTGGAAACTGGACCAAGGGAAAGTTTCTCCAGATACATCAAAGTTGCACTGCTAATCGTTTTTTTTTTATTTTTTTTATTGCAGTGGGGTTTTGTTTAGCAAAGCACAGCCTCATGAAGAGTTTTGAACTCTGTGCATCACATAACAGAAAGGAACAATGTATTTCATAAGGAACCTCTTCAATTTAGTTTTGGCTTAAAAAATTAATTGTAGAGACCTTCTAGGGATGTGCCATTTGGTTTTCATTGTACAGTAGCATTGAAACATTTATTGTTGGTTTGCATGATTATTTTAAGCTCTACATATTGACAATGCATCCAGTCCATGACATGACAATAACAGCTAGCAAAAATAACCTTGGAACTGCTGAAGTGTTTCACCATTCACAGACAAATGACAGAGCATGCTCCACACTCTCAGACCACCCTCTCCCCTGTGTGATTTAGGTGCAAGGAGGAGTGGGAGAGGGATGGAACTGGACAGATTGCTTTCTTCCACAGCAAGTTCTGTCAGCAAATCTAGGCTTTTTAATTAGACCTCATTCCCTTAAAAATGCACACTGAATATCTTTCCACAGTTTAATATTTCAAGACTGAAAGAATGACCGCAAAAGCTGGCAAGCTCAGGGTAATCCGTATAGTGATGGTGCTGCTCCAAAGGCAAATGAAAAGCTGAAGGTACAGCATTGCCAGAAGTGGACCCTTACAGCATCCTCAGCCATTACAAATACAGTTCTCTCAGAAGCTCACTTCTATGTCAAGAATTATAGTTGAGTCACAGATGGCCTGAAAAGCCAAATCTCTGCTGTAGCTCTCTGTTATGGCCTTGCTCCTGAGCACTAGACCAAGAGGCTTGGAAGACCTTCCTGGACTCTGGGTTAGACACAGGTAGAAGACATTTATCAGAGAGTGGCCTTTATTGTACAAGGAGATGAATCTACCTGCAAGTCTCTGTCATGGTGCATTTTAAAATGCTTCTATTTACCATGGCAAATGGAGTGGATTTCTGTTACTAGTGCAATACAGAAATGTTGAGGTTTTTTAAGAAGAGCTTTCATTTTTTTATTCTTTTTCTTTTAGTTAAATAAATGCAAGTAAGGGTTCCTGAAAAAGGAATGTATCCTCATTTTTTTTCCATCTGAAATTCTTTCTTAACACCATAATGATAGTATGTCAGTGTCTCATGGTCTGTCTGAGGTTATCTTTTTAATATAAATGCATGAACTTGACTTTTCTCCTCATCTTGCAGTTTCAGTAACAGGAACATGGAAAGAATGAAAGATTTTTTTTCAGTTGTCCCCAAAAAAGTCTGAGGAGCAGCCAGAAAATACCCCCAACTGCCAAACTTTTCCTTTGCTGCTGCATTGTTGGCTTGGGAATCTTGTCTCTCTCTCCAGTGTTCTTTTCTTCTAATCATCTCTCCTTCCTTATATTGTCAGAGGTCAGGACGGATTTTTTGTCAGTGAGTAGCAACCCTTTTGTGCAATAAGATTTCCTAGTGATGTGTTTCATTAGGCCCTAACAGGACAGGAAATGCCCAGTGTAGAATTAGCTGCTTGAAGATGCAGGTCACTGTCTGTGGGTGCCAGATGCATTTTTGGAGGTTTCCAAATAGCTGTCTGAGATTTTCACCTTGTTTTGGAGAGATACAATATATGGAACTGGAAAACAAAATACAGTATTTTGACAGTAGTCTTGTCTTCTGCTGGTCAGTTAATTAAAGCTGAAATGTGCATAAGGTGTATTATTTGTTAGAGCAAGTCCAAAGTGGGGCCAAGAAGATGATCAGAGGGCTGGAGCACCTCTCAGGGAGACATTGGAGCACTTTCCTTAGCTGGAGAGGGACTTTTTGCATGGGCATGGAGTGACACGACAAGGGCTAATGGCCTTAAAGTGAAAGAGTGTTGATTTAGATTAGATATTAGGAAGAAATTCTTTACTGTGAGGGTAGTGAGGCACTGGGACAGACTGCCAGAGAAGCTGTGGATGCCCCATCCCTGGGAGTGTTCAAGGCCAGGTTGGATGGGACTTCAAGCAACCAGCACTCGTAAAAGATATCCCTGCCTATGGCAGGGGGGATGGATCTAGATGATCTTTAACTATTCTGTGATTCCATGATGTGGGTACACAGGGAGTGTACCTCCTTAGCATATGCATGTGTACAAGTGAATTTGGGGTATGTGCACACGTGTGTGTTGTGTGTGTGTGGTGTGTTTGCACAGGGAGAAAGTCAACACGTACACAGCTCTGTCTGCATGTACTTTCCCAGCATGTACGAAAAGAGAGAGCAAACTCACAATGAAATAAGCAGCGAGAGCAGAGGGAAAAAAGATGAGATTGCAGTTGATTATGAGCCTGGCAGCAGATGTGCTACACAAATCCAGCCCGCTGCATCCAGGCTGTTTCCATGGCGATGGAGCGAGTAATTGTGGAGCTCCGGCGCGCTCCCCCGCGGCCCCCGCCAAGGTGGACCCGGGTGCCGGGTCCCCATCAGCGCTGCCTCTGGGTGAGCGCCGGGCCCTGGGACAAAAGGAGCGGGCGGGGAGGGGGAGCCCCAGAGCCGGAGATCTCTGATCTATTCATCCCCGCCGTGCGATGGCAGGATGCGAGGGAAGCGGCGCTCTCCCTCGGAAATACGGTCTCCCGAGATGCTAAATAAGCGGGCAGGAGTTTCCCTGCCGCGGGAGTGGGCTGCCATTGGCTGCCGCCGCCCGCCCGTGCCAATGGGAGCCCGCCGGGCGCCCGGCACATAAGCGGAGCTACGCGCGGGGCGCGGGCAGCGCAGCGGGCAAAGGTGCGCGGCCGCGGGGCAGCGCCTCTCACATGGCTGCGCCGGGCGCGGGTCTCCGCGGAGAGCCTCGCCACGGACCACCTGCCGCTGCCCGTGCGCACGGGGCCGCCCGCGAAAAGCAGCATTAAGTCATTCGCTCGCTGCCGTGTGGGAGGTGAATTTGTCATCGGGAACGATGGAGCTACGAGATCTCTGTAAGTAGATCCGTGTACTTTATCTTGCTATTTCAGCCTGGGCATGGAGCGATTAATGGTGTCGAGGAATGGCAAAAGCAAATTAGGTACAACTGTAAATGGCGTGAAGGATTCCTCGGTTTTGTTTCGCGTGTGGCGAGATGCGTTCTTCCAAATGGTTTCAGGCATCGGACAAACTAGTTAGCTGTTTGCATTGCCTTGGGCGATTTTTTAGCCTAATTAAGGCTAGTCTGTGGAAGGATGCTGTGTTCTTCGGGGTGTTTCAGATCACCCCTGTGTTTGAAAAGGAAAGCAAACCACATGGAACAGAATATCTCAGCCACAAAAGTCTGGGGTGCCCACATGTAGCCACCAGCGTTTGTGGTGTCGGTATAATAATAACAGGTATGTTATTACAGTGGTTTGTCAAACGCCAGTTCAGACCCTGAGCCAAGAAAACACAAGTTGCTCATCATTCATCACTGTGTTCAGCACAAAAAAGTCACTGTTTTTCCTACCCTTCGTGTTCCTTTTCTCTTTTTTTCAAATTGATTTCTTCTTCTTCGAAGGCTTTTAAAAATGCATTTAATTCAAAAGCTTTCTTATGTTTATGAAACCTGTGGGTATGTGAGAAGTGTGGAGAGTTTCCTTTTTCACCATTGTGGGGCATGTGTTAGAAGTTGATTCCTTTGCCTGTTGGGACTCTGCTTTTGATTCTGTAAAGCAGAAACAGTATATTTAGAAAGGGGAGGGAAGTGTGTGTGCAAATCTGTCCCTCTGTAACCCTCTGGGGTTACTTCAGTTACACCAGCCATGAATTCAGCTCAGCATTGTTCATGTTTTATTATGACAGGGAGCTTTGCTGCATGGAGCTCACAGTTGTCTCTGCTTAACCCTCTCAGAGACTTAGTTATCTTACCTGGTTTGTGGAAATACATAGAAGAAACAGCAGAAATGGGAAGAAAAAGATTTAGAAACACCTTTTTTGTATTTTCACCCTGTGCCTGAGCTAGTCAAGTGTATCACGAATTTTATAGTAACCAAACTGGGTGCAAACATCTTATGAAGCTGGCTGCGTTTTAGGGATCCATTTTTTGGTGTCTTGTGTTCATTTTAGAACTTAAAGCACAGCTTCATTTCCCAGCATTAGGAACTGCTGAGAAGTCCCATTGCTGCCTGGGAATCTCAGGCTGAGGGTGTAAATTTTTTTTGATACGGTTTAAAAGCTGGTGAGCTTTGCTTTTGCCTTGCAAGTTGTGGCAGGAAGGTGTGTACGTGGAGCTTATCCCTCCAGTTAAAGGAATCAGCATTGCCTCAGAGTTGATGCCAAAAAAAGAATTGTCAGTGTTTTCAAGAACTGCTGGATCAATATAAATTTTAAAAAATTACAGAACATAGAATTCTGTGCATCAATACAGGAAGAGTGTCTGTTGATGAAAGCTGTGTAAAGCTCCTCTGTGTAGTTTTGGGTGTTTAACCCAATGTATCACAAACGCAGGAGGGACCCCTTATTAAGCTTGAGTTATTGCTTTTTCTGAAGACACAGATATAAGTCACTCTTCCCTGTGTTTCCCAGGGGTGTTTGGGTCGCCTTTTATTGAAATGATGGCCCCAGGCATCCTATGCCACTGGGCTTAGAAAAAATGCATTTTCCTAAGGTATGCAAAAAAGAGATAACTGTTAGCTCTTATTGCAATACTTATTTTTGTTTGGCAGTGATGAAAGTGCCAAGAATGAATTTTCTTTTTTAATGAAGAAGGTATTTTGCTGCTATGTCACCTTCCCCAGGGTCTTGTATCATTCATTTGTATTTACTTAGCACTGGTGTAGCTGAAAATCCCATTGCATACGGCAGTCTAGGCAAAGAGATGTGCCCACTCCCCATCTTGAAGGTGGATGCTTTGATCTAGGCTGAGATACTCCATAAAAACCTGTGAGAAAGCTTGGACCCTTGCACACCTGGGCATGGGTTGTTCCCAGCTCCAGGCTGGTCATTTTGAACACCTTTGGGATGCATCAAAATGAAGCTTAATTGCACCTTTGAGGGTTTTTAATTCCATCCCTACTGCCTTCTGCTTTATTTTCTGATTGCTGATGGTGAAAGCCTAGGAGAACATTGTCTTTTAAGGTCACTGCAACTCTTAAGATGATATTTTAATTCTTGTTAGCACTCCAGGGATATAGTTCAAACAACACAAACCTCTCAAATCTAGTCACCAGTGTTAGGCAAATACCGTATGTGATAGAGTTCCTCTCTCTCCCATAACCTTGTTTGAAGGGATTTTTTTGTCTATCCCTGTGCATTAGCAGATAAAAGGAGGAGACTGGGGGGGAGGGAGCGAGGGAGACAGCGTATAACTGCTAAGCACTGGATCAGTCTGTCTGAGGGCTTCAAACCACAGTGGTGCCTGAGGTGGAAAAGCTCGTGTTGCAGTCAGAGCCATGCTTGCATTAGATTTTTGACCTGATGGTGCAGAGAACGGTTGCTCGTCGTTAGTGCTTGGGGAGGATCTATGTGGGAGAGGCATTTCAAATTCCCAGGCTATAAGAGTTCCAGCAACAGAGGAGTGAGTAGGCTTCAGTGAGAGCTGTGGCATGCTGGCAGCAGTTGGGAGGATGCAGAAGCTGAAAAAAATGCTATCTTGGGGTAGCTTTAATTGGTTGCATTGGAAAACACTTGGTTTGATGGGCTCATATGTCTTCTAAAATGCTTGGTGCCAGACCAAATTGGCATAGCTCCATTGACTTACACGAGATGCCACCAGGCATTGATCTGATCTTCAGTCTTATGCTTATATTTTTCTTGGAAGAGAGAGATTTTCACAAAGGCAGAGGGTTAATTTTTTCTTTCTATTTGCCTCAGTGACAGTAATATTGAAAACCTAAGTGGAATAGGCATTCCACAAGTTTTGTTTTGGTTATCCTTTATCTGCTTGTAGAGCCTCATACTCATATGTTAGTCTATACTGGAAGCATAGAGCAGAAATTCTGATCTTTTATAAGTGTCCAGAGATATCAAATTTGAATGTTTCATTATTTCCCTCCTTCAGTTACAAACGCCCTGATGGTCATTCATGTTCTAGATAAAGAGATGCTAGAGCCATCAGTCTTCAGTTTTGCCTCAGATGTGTTTGGTTTTCACCCCATTATTCAAGTGAGTAGGTACAAATTTTTACACACAGGTATAACAAGGTGGCTCGATATGTTCACCTCCAAATGAATTGAAGACAGTTGTAACTCCAGTTGAGACTAACCACACAAATATAAAGAGTTCCTTATTTTTGTGTCTGCAAAAAAAAAACGCCCAAGTTTTTTAGGAAAAGTTTCTCCATGCTAAGACTTGCTTACATGGAACATCATGCCATGGAAAGCTCTCACTCCCTGTTCAGTGCATGCACACTCACATCTCAAATGGCACATGCACACAACAAAGCAACACCAAGCACAGAATAAAAGTGGAACAGCAGTAAAACAAAGACTTGTGACTTGTGAAAAGCCCATTGATTTGCTTGACACCCATTTTGTTCAACATTGTGCAGTGCTAATCTGAAAATTCCTGTGCGTCACGAAAACTTTTCAGAACAATAAGAACTGTCAATTCCAGCAGATTTTATAGACCTGTCATTATTCTTCTTGTCTTGAAGCACTAAGTGGCATATAGAGAGATTTTTGGCAGGAGTTCAGGACTACTCTCATAAAGAGGAATCGTGTGCCACTACCTCGTGTATGTTATCATTTGAAGTTAGAGTTCAGCCCAGCACAGGCTCCTGGAAGCATGTCTTTCCCCATCCAAGTGTGCTGCTTTTATGGATCTCACTTATTTTGTCTCTTCAAAAACCCACAACTACGAACCACTGCTTTTTACTGCTTTTTTTAGATGCAAAAATGTAAAAGAAAAAAATTGTACATTCTTTCTATATTTTGACTTGATATCTTCCAGAAAACTAGAATACTTTAATGAAATCCCATCCCCTCTCCTACACCTGCTGCTTCTTCAGAAAAGAAAAGTGGGGATAGCAGTACTGATGGCCACAAGCAGAAGTTTTTATTAACTCCCTTTCTCTTGAGGTCGTATTGCTGGTACTTCCTTCTCTTGGAGCATCTGTTAAGAAAAAGCTCACACACCTTACATTCCCCATCCTTAGGAACTACAGCCCCCCTTAGACACATGCTTCTGTGAGGAGAAGCATAATGATGGGAAGGAACATTGACTTTGTGTCAGAGAGGCTCAATTTAAAGTTCTTTTTCCAGAATGAGAGGCCATGTAACTTTCCGGTGTTTTGTCTTCCATACTTACACTTCCCAGTGTAGCATCATCTGCATATATACCTCACCCAAATTAAATAAAGTTTCAGTACAGTAAGGGTTGTGATATTCATTCTGAATATGAAAATATTCATTCAGTTATGCATCCTTGGTTTTGGTAACTTGCAGAATCCATACATTTTGCAATAAACCTTCAGCATTTTCAAAAGTCTGCCGGGCATGGATCCATTTTTTGTGGCCTTCACAAAATTCTACCAGGTTTTGCAACTTAGGAATTCAGTGGTTTCAAAAAAGCATGTGAAAATCAGACCTCAGAGGACATGCATGACATCTTCGTCTAAACTAGAACTTTGATTAGCTCTATCTTGGGCATTTTAAACTTCTCTGTAACGCACAAAAGCAATCTTGTAATGGGGTGAAAAAGGAGATCTTCTTACTAGTGCTAGCCCACTGCCGAATTAATACATCAAATAATATGCTCTTATCCTGAATCACTGGACTGCTTTTATCAGAGCTTTTGATGTGGCAAAAAAAGTGCTTGTTCCATAGCTACAAACCCAACTTTCTTAGTCTTCCCTTCTCTTTGAAATTCAATTTTTTTAAGACTTGGAACATCATGATACAGAGAGCAGCATTCACAGCTAGGTGTTTCAAGACTCACATTCAGAGGCATATTAGAAGCCACACAAAGGGATTTTCTTTAAGTGAGGTTTTCAAATATATGTAACCTTCTGGCTTGACCTCTGGATCTACTCCCAGTCTGCATTTCAAGAAAAAGCATCTACCCACATATAGTTGTCTCCAATAAGATCAAAGCTGTTATTGTATTCTGACACCCGTGAGAAAGAAATGGATATATAAAAAAAAGTGGGGGAAATTGTGAAAAGATTTGAATGAGTTCACATTTATGAAAGACATGAACCCACGGATCTTGGAAGCGAAGGGAAGACTTTCAGGATAGCTGCAGAACGTTTCTTTATTGGTTAGCTTCACCAAGCTGATTAAACAGACTTGCAAACATAAACAAAAATAGATTTTCTAGATCCCTACAAATATAGCTCTGCAAGTGCTTTGCCACGAAAGTTAATAAGGTTCTAACTTTAGACTGGGGTTTCTGCCTGGTGCCTAACAGAAGCCACTGCAAAGTGTGGTGTTATTTCATTCTACCATTGCAGCCCCTCATCAAGGTGTGGTGTTTTTCCCAGTTTCCACCATTTTTCTGGCAAAGGTATAGATTTATCCCTGCTCTGGCAGATACGTCCTGGAGGACTGAGAGGAAGTGTCTGCAGATTGAGAAATGCAGCTCTGTTTGTGTGCTCGTATTTCTTGCTGTCCTGTGTGAAAGCACCAGGAAGGCTTTGCAGTGCTTGTCCTTCCTCTGTGTGGAGGGATCATCAGCAAAAGGCGCAGCAGAGTCAACGTGTGTGTTTTGCTGTGTTGCTCCCTTGCCTCAGCACAACCAGCCACAGCAGAGCCCCTGGCTTTCAGCCAGCTGGGATGTGCCAGAACGTGCTGGAGCTAAAGCTTTGAGTGCCCTACAAGGGAAGCGTGTCCCAGTTTTTGGCAGCACCACAAGGTTATCACCTCCGCATCAGATAATTGAGCATGGTGCTGAGGAGTGTTGTGTATGGAAGAACCTTGTCCTACAAGAAAACTTCCTCACCGTTCTTGTGTTCAACACAAGCAGTTAAAATGTATCTGTGGCCCTAGCCACAGGGAAGGGAAGGACTGTAGATCAACGAGGCTTCCCTCCTGATTTTTGCTATGCCCTCGCAAGGCATCTTCTCCTCTCCCCTTCCCCATACTCACCTTTTGGAGGCTGGAATTAAGCCACTTGGCCAACAGAAGCTTCTCTCATCTTTCAGAAAGGGGAGCCTCCCAAATGTGAGACTCTTTGTTGTCTGTTTAAGCCCTCAGGGTCGTGCTTAGGAATAGCTGCGGCTGCAAAGACATACAGAATGTCTGTGAAACCTCTCACTTTTGCACCACCAGTTGCTTTGGTGCATAGAGTAAATAAGAAAAGGCTTGAGTTAGGAACACTTCTGATGCTTTGTAACTGCAGTGAGGAGCTGGGTTATATTTATATGTTAATAGTTGGTCTTGAATTTTTCTGCCTTTAAATGCTACTATAACCCAGTTAAATATTTAATAGAAGAATGGAAAGTCTATTCACAGCAGTTTCACAAGTAAATTCCTTTGTTCTCACTTCCCAACTTACCTTTTAAAATCCCCTATTCAAATTATCACCCTATCTCAAACAGCAACAGTGTTTTGCCATTATGCTTAGAATGTCACAAGTTCCATTTTCAATGGCAAGTGGAATTATGCTCATTTCTGATGGTACTGAATAGGTACAAGTGAGTCTTAAAATAAGTTCTGCTTTTTCATGCATGAAATTATGTATCAGTTCACCTCTGCATGCAGGATTTCCATCATTCAAAAGTCATGGGCATCTACTCCAGAATGAACTTTGCACCAATCCCAATAACAATTTTCATTGCTAAAGGTTCTAGCCCAGTGAATTTCAAGGCTTTGAATTTGTATTACATATTTAAGGTATAAGCAAAAAACTTTCTGTCTAAGAATGTCTTTGGTGGAGTAAATATCAAGTGCTTCAGGCATACAGTCCTGACCATTATTGTTTATCACTGACCTGGTAAGAAAAACAGTTGCTGGATTGTGTCAGATTTTTTGGGACGTTCTGTCAGGTTTCAACAAAGAATAAAAGAGACACCTTTCTAATTCTGTTAACTGTTATTGGGTACTAGTAATTGAATGAAATTTGGAGGTTTTTCAGTCAGAGAGATGAATGACAGATTTGTAATGTGAAAAGTATAAGAAAGCCCCACAGCTAATTCTATGATTTTAAACTTAAATGCCAGAGCTCAGTTGCTGATCCAGAAGTTTGCCTAAACTATGATTTAAAGGCTTTATTGCACCAAAATCCTAGAGGTTATTGCAGTTTGGAGCAGATAATCACACTGTGTGGTTCTTGGGATTGTGAAGAAATGTGCACATTTCATCATGATCTCCTGCACAGGCAGACACCTGGGCCTGAATCCCAGTCCTTTCAGATCATCCCTTTGATCTGGTGTTCTCATCATTACTGCTGACAAACCATTTAACCTAGCAAGGGCATTGTGCATCTCTGATGCCACAGCCCATTTGGAGCATCTACGTGTCACCAGTGCCACAGAGCACCCATAAAAGGTGAACCCAGCAGGTTGTGGGGCACTTTTAGGGCAGAGTACAGTGGTCCTGCTTCACGATTCTGGTCACCTCAGCATTATTCATTGCTTGTATGAACATCATGATCAGGGTGCAAACTCAAGAGCTGCTTAAAAGGAGCACCAGTCCAGAAGGCAAAACCTTGACCATGTTGAAACAAGTGCTAGAACTCCCATCAGTTTTAGGCTGGTCCCCAGAATTACGGGGTTGAATTCCTCCTGGGCTGAAGTGGTCAAATTGTACCATGAAGTCAGTCAAAGAGCATCTCCTCCTAAAGAAAATGAGAGATGTCAGAGAGCTCTGTGTGAGTCAGTCACAAAAGAAGTAACAATTTTGATAACTGATATAACAAAAAAGAATGTTCCATCAGGGATAACAGCTTGTTACTTGCTCTGCTCTCGGGATGCAGGGAGAAAGGAAGAGAAAGTGCGTGCTTGTAGCCAAGCTGGCTGCTACAGTCCAGCAGCACAGTCAATCAAATTGTTTCATCCTTCCAAGTCATTCTGTATTACCACTGATTTATCTTGCTGCCATGCAATTGTCCCCTGTTGATAATTCCAGTTTTGTCAAGATATGACAGAGATTTTGCAGAAAACCTGCAAGCTACTCTTACCAGCGGCAAACAGTAGGAGAGCAAAGTAAGATTTCTTCCTTTTCATTGATGCCTATAAATAGTCCATGCTAACCTTAACAGCCCTGAAGACCTAGGGAATCTTTTTTTCTAAAAAAAGAATCCATTATTTTTAAAACTACATTGACTCAGCAGAAGTAGACGTGTGTGCTTTAGATCATGGTAGGTTGACAATCAAGCCCTGCTGTGAATGCTTAGCTCTTCAATTCTGGCTGTAATGTTTTACATTTATTTTAACTCTGCAGGGTACTGGCACAAGTCTTGATGAAATGTCCAGAAAGGATACTGCTTTAGTTACTGTATATATTTAAAAAAAAAGGTCTTATTTACAGTTTTTACAATTTAGTTCTCTGTTTCTTCGATTTTTCCCTAGGTACATGAGACAGAGAGGAGATAAAGCACATTTAATTTATGTCTAAGAATGGGTTGCTTAATAACAAATTTTGTAGTTCTCTGTTGTGCTAAGCAGAATTAGTCACAGGAGCCATTATGTGGACTTGAGTGGTATTACTCCAATATGCAAGTGTTATCCAAACATGATTTGAGCTACTTTGAAAAGTGTAAGAAGTTTCTTAAGAAAGCTGAGTCCCTTGGTCTTGCAGATGGGAGAGTTTTTTCAATATGACATTAGTATGCATGCATCCAATTAGAAATTAATGGGAAATCCAGATTTATGTAGTAGGAGAAGATAACTAGGATGCTTGCCATTACTGATGCAAGAAGAAAAATGGTTGTCTCTGTGTGTATAGATGTTATAAATAGTCTGGGCTTACATCACCTTTTAGTTTGCTCTGTAGTCCTACAAGACTTTTTACTAATACAACTCACAGGATCTTCACTGGAAATGTAAATTTTTGCAGAAGATGCAGATCTGTGTTTTTCCAGGTAATTTTAATTTTTCATGGGATTCTAGGCAGATTTTAAAGGCATCTCCACAAAAAGTAGTTTTATACATATGCCATACTGAAAAATGTTTAAGTGAAACAAGGCTGTAAAACAACATAAAGATATTACCTACTAATCAAGTTATTTCCCTGCTGTTATCAGTCTTGAGAAGGAGTTCTGAAAATACCATAAAGAAGTATAAGTTTGAAAAGAAAGAAAAACTGCAGATTTCCACTATTTTGTGTATTTTTGGGGTTGATAGAAAGGAACGTTAAACTACCTGTGTTTGATGGGAGCATTTGATCACCTGAGATTCTGTCTGCCCTGCTCTTAATCCTGTGATATTTCAGGATCCTTAACCACCAATTTCTAAAGATGATAATCCAACCCCATGCAGTCAGTTGTGTTCCTCTCATCAAGAGCCACACTGGAGTTACTGGTCTTTCAATAGAAACTGGCTTAACCTAGCAGGTGGTTAGATTTTGTTGAATTTTCTTCTATAAGAGTTAGGCTGGTCTATTAGTTGGTTTCAGTGTAATGCTTAGATGTCATTCTTTTATTAGGGTCTTTTGAGGGTGGCCTTACTTCAGTGATGATGAAAATCACCCCTGCTTAGAAGTCTCACCTCTGGCAAAACCTCAGTTAGCATCATGAAAAAGAACTTTCCTGTACAGGCTGTTCACTTTTGCTCACTGATCTGGCAGTCCACTGTCTCCCCCAGTGCTTTGCTTTGATGTGGCTTGTCTTGCCACATGGTAAATAGGAGAGAACACCTCATGGTAACCACAAAAAATTTCGTACAGATATCAGCATGATCTGATTATACCTCCAGTGCAGATATCCTACCCTAAATGTTCTAGTTTGCTATAAGGGAGAACAAGAATGGGAGCCAGTTCTCAGGCATACTGCTCTGCAACCCCTTCCTCGTCCAGAAGCTGCTAATGAGCCTTCAGAATTAGGTGAATCTCTTTTAAAATACTAAATCATAGCATTTTACATTCCTTTCTAGTTTATTTTAGAAAATCAGTCCTAAGATAAAGGACTTTAGAAGCAAAAATAACAGGATGATGCAATAAAGCCAGTGGTTGTGTTTGCAGCTGAGCAAGTGTCAGGAGTCAGGCTGAAGATGTTTACAGATGCCATCTAGTAGCTTTCCACTGACATGAGGGGGCACTCAGATTTGCTTCAACTTCTAGCTGGAGAGGCATAATAAATTCTCTGTTGGCCAAGTTGATCACTTAGAAGCTACATTCCAAGCATATCATGGGAACAATCTGCAGATGTACATGACACTAGCTTGCAAGTTTCCTATTACATACAGGCCAATTTGATACATCTCGTCTGGAAATCTTTAGTATCCTTCCTTAAAACTAGGAAAGCTAGTAAAGGGACTTATCTCTAAAGCTCTGGAAAAATGAATTAAAGTTGCTCTGAATTTTACCAGAGCAGAATAATAGCCAGAAAGTACTCAGTAAAATCCAAGGGAGGAAAGCTGGGTGCACGTCCTTGCAGCCTCTGACGGCAAAGAAGAGTGAACAGTGGGGAAAGGCAGAACAGTATGCCAAGATTTGTTCAAGCTGGCAGTGTGTGTTGTGAAGGGAGGAGAGAACATTCATATCAGAGTGCCATATCAGAGTGGAAACACTAAGACCAACCTTGAGCAAGAAAATATTATTTGTATTTGGCAGGCATCGTGTCTCTGAGAAGTAGGAAAGGAGAAAGTCCTGTCTCATGATGTGGTTGATGACTACATCAAACTGACACAATCTGCTTCAGTCCTTCCATCCACCACAGATTTGTTGTACCACCTTGAACCAAGCAGGGTAACTTCCTTCCTGGTTCCTGGCTTTCTGCCTCTGTCACCCGTGAACAGTAGCACTGTCCTGACTTAACGGGATATTGCAGATATAAAAGTGTACTGAAGATTCAATTCTGTGGTTCAGAGCAAGCAAAAACAGGCTTGAGCCCGTAGGGTTAAGATTTCCCTGCAAAAGAGCTGCAATAAAGTTTACAGACGTAAACACATTTTATTAGCCAAGGATGCTTTTGTAGTTAAAATACCACAATTCTAGTTTCTTAAAGGAGATGTGAAATTTCCTGTAACACAAGAGGTTTTGTAGAGAAGCAGGAGTAACCAATGCTATGTGCTAACCCTGAAACTGTGTCTTGTGTTCTGTCAACTTATTTCTGGCTCACTGCATCCAAATGAGGGCTATCTTTCTTCAGAACTCAATTTTACCACTGTTTGAGCCAAATTTGGGTTAGATAGAGCTAAAATTCGGGTAAGCATACTATATGAAGTGAAAATAAATGATAGTCCGTAGCTGGACGCTGTCAAGGTTTAATCTAGACCAGTGATGCCAGTTGTTTGTTGAGCAATGTTGGGTCACATAAAAGTTCCAGGTCGTTACATGGTTGGGGTGTCCCCCACCACGACCAAGGCCAGTGTCTCCTCCTTCTGTGCATATCCCCTTTCTCAGTGCAAGATGCAGGCTTGCTGTTTGATGGGAAGATGTGCCAGTTGGCTTACTGGGGAGGAAGGAATGAGGGAACCCTCAAGAATAAGGAGAGAGGGGGAAGAAGAGAGAATAGGCCATGTTGTTTTGGAGACCATAGGTAGGTCACCTTCAATTAGGTATCTATTACAGAGGTATTTTCCACCTTGTTTCTGCAAGTGCTGGGATTGGAAAAAGTATTTGAGTAACTTCTGTATCATTTACATTTTCCAATGCTTCCATTTACATTGGGATGCTTTAGTTCATCAAAACAAATAAAAGACAATGTGGCATCTTCACCATGCTGACCAAAAACCAATCGTCTTAAAGGAAGAAAAGATTGAAAATATAAATAGCTACCAAAAATACATCCCTGATCTTAAAAAATGCTGAGCCCTAGGATGTTTCTGCTGTTAATGCTTTGTCTCTCCACCCCTTTTTTTTTCTTTTTCTAGCCTGGTAGTGGAAGCCCATACAATTATGAGCTACTGCACAATTTTACACCTAGGGTACACAGTCACATTTAGAATCTGACAGTGTTCTCCTTCTGGAATAGGAACACTGCTTGCGGCCCACAATTGAAACAATTAGCTTCATTAAAAAAAAAATAATTGTTCTCTGGCTTACAGATACATTTTAAGAATTAGTTAAAAGGAAACAAAAGAAAAAATTTCAAGTAGACAGGTGAACAAGCCTCAGTACTTCACCAGATCTTAGGGTTTTGAGAACATAAATGATTTAAATTAAAAGCCATTTGAGAATATATAATAGAAGAAAGGGCTCTGACAACAGCAGATGGAGCAGAATAGAAATGGTGATGTTACTCTATGTACCTGCTTGCACGAAAAACAGCAGCTGTAAGGAGGAATTTGAACTAAACTCTATCAACACGTATTCTTATAGCTCTTTTTAATGGGTTATTCTGTTCCTCTCCCAGTTTCTCTTGACCCTTTTCTGAGGGTTAAATTAATCCCTTGTGCAGCTCAGCTGAGGATAATGAAGTTGTCCTAGGGTACGAATGTAGCCTTTGGGTTTGACCTACAGAAGGCTGAGCCTCTATTCCTCACTATGTTTTCAGGCAGTTTTATTTATGTTGCATTAATTAAAAACACCTCCAATATTCCCCAGGCTTATGTGCTCTCCTGTGCAGAATAAAGGAGATTCCAGCATCTGCCCTCTCTCAGCCCATCCATGCCAATGCAGAGACAGTAGAAAATTCTGCTAATGAGGGGATCTTAATGACCCTGATCATGTTTGTGAGCAAAAAGGCTCATGTTCTGATAGAACTGGCGTGGGCATGGTTTATGATGTGAGGAACAGTTTGGATTCCTTTTTGGAGCCATAGGCACAGCTCGCATTTGGCCAGTAAGGGAGAGCCTTTTTTTGCTGTCAGTGAATGCGAGGCATTAAACCATGTGGTCATCTGGAATTTGATACAGGGTAGGCAGACCAAAATGTCTGTCCACTTCCTATGTATTATGTTTTTAAAAGGTCTCAAAACAGATGCTTTTAACATTTTAAATACATCAGTGTCCATGAACAGTACCAGTTTGGGGTCCGAAACCTGGCTTTTTATCCAATGTGAGAGACAAACTGAAATCTGGTCCAAAGTCACCCCATTATTCTGAGAGTTTTGACTGCAGTAAATTCTCTCTCTTTCTCTCTCTCTTTCTCTCTCTCTTTCTCTCTCTCTTTCACACTTTTCTAGCTTTCTTCTATTGTTTTCTCACATCCTTCTTTGTATATGTCAGTGTGCAGATAAAACATAGTGGCCAAATAGAGGCTGGTACTTTGCTCTGAGGCATCAAAATAGACTTGAGAGAGAAAGAGAAGTTGCCATCATGAGATCACAGCAAGAAAGCATCTAGTTTCTATGCCACAGTGCCATGAAAGCTGGAGCCAGCCAAATCCACCTCCCCCATCCCCTTTTTCTTCTTTAGCCCTCTATATTGTCCGTAAATTGCTGCTTAATCTGGATTTAAAATAGCCCATGTATATTAGCCCATGTTTATTCCTTCACAAATCAGGAGACTTCCACATCTGTCTTAGCATAAGCATTTCATTTCAGTGTTCAGTAGAGCAGAGATGGGGTTTTTTTGTCATGGATAACAGTGGATGGCTTCTGACAGCTTGGAAATCTCTGGAGGTACGGAGAGCACCACTGCACTGAAATTTGAGAAATGTTAAGTTTTCCTTATGCTCAAAACCAACCTGTGAACACCAAGAGGGAGTTTACAGACGGTGTTTAACAGATGCCGCTGATGTTTCTGATGGCCAGGCTGTGTTGTGTGCTACATGTAAATGTCTGATTACTTGGCTAACATCTGTCAAGATGGTATTTTCAGACAAAAGGAAGCGTGGTGGCTAAGACTTCTTTCAAAGTCTGTAGTTGTGTTGGATTTGTTTTGCACTGATTCTGGAGAATGCTGATTAGTATAAATCATCTTGCATTGCAACACTTGACCAAGGCCTATAATCATGTCACTGCCTCATCTGTGTCTGATTGAGACAGAGTACTTACGGTGAGAAGTCCCCTCTTTGCCAGCTGGGAGTTTGAAACCAGCTGCATTCTGAAATTTGAAGGAAAGAATCCATGAATTGCTTTGTAAAATGGTCTCTTTCTCATAATCCTAATCACACTAGTATGCTGAGGGCTGAAATCAGCTCTTTTGCTTTTTTTCTTTTAAATCATACTCACGAGGGAAAGACTAATGAACGCTGAACTGAAAAGGATCACTTGGGTCATCCTGGTCCTGTTCCTGGAATTCAGTAATAGACATTAGAGCAGACGACGCCATTAAACTTCTGTTCCATCTGTCTTGCTGCATGCTTCAGGACACAACATTTCCCAGTGCCCTCTAAGCCTTGTAGATCCTTTTGGAGAACTAAGTGCCTGTATAATGTGCCATAGTATAAATCAAGGTGATTGCTTATGTCAGGATTTCATTTCTTAAACAAATAGTATCTGAAAGTTGCATTTCTTTGATTAAGGTCTTAGGTAATTCAGAGGAAAGCAAAAGTACCCAACATTTTCAGTTGCCCTCCTGGATCTTGTAGCCCAAAGTGGCATTGGTTTACATGAGAGATACTAATACTACCTATAGCATTAGTTTCCTCTCTTTATTCTCTTAGATGTGATAGTTGCCAGTCTTCAGTGCTGGGGAGTAAGACAAAAGGAGAATGAACACATGGAATGATTAAATTATGTGTCCAAGGTCATACAAAGGGATCTGTGGCAGTCAGCACAATTAGATATATGCAACCTAAATGTTATTATAGAGCATAAATTAAAGGGATGGCTGCCTTTCAGTTGTTTTTTGGTATTTAAAGTGAGAAATGAACCTTCAGACTGTGGTTTTTGTCAAGTTTTTAACCAACCTTTAGTCAAGTAGTGCAAATTGGTAATACTGTGCTGTATGTAGTTAAGGAGAATTTCTGGGTATTCATGGACATGTTGAGCTCCTGTCTAGTACGTAGATTCAGCCACTGCTTTCCCACTGCAGTTTTCATGAGGTTTCTCTTCTTTTGATTGAGTGTTCTTACTGCTGTGAGACCTGTCAAAGCTTAATAAAAGAGGCATGGCTTCACCAGCAAAGATTTGGGATAGGGACACTGTTTGCTTTCTGGTAGGATAGGACAAACATTTATCTAATCAACATGGAGCAATGGCATAGACTACGTGTGGCAAAGCACAATAGAAGCCTTAATATTACAAATATAAAACTTGGTTAATAATGAAGTGCAGTGAAAAGTACCATGTTCTGGCTATGGATAAATCTGAGTGCAGGAGAACTCTGAGCCCTGGAGGTTCCATAGTATGCTTCAGATGCATATGTTAAGGAAAAGAATTACGCAGTTGTGGATATAGTGCACATATGACAAAAGCATTTGTCGCCAGCAGATTGAATTTGTGAGATCCTGAGAATTATCAGCTCTCAAAAAATTTAATGTTAATTGCTAGTGCAGGAGACAAGAATAGAAAATTCTCACACCCCCCCCCCCCAAAAAAAAAAAAAAAAAAAGAAAAAAAAAAGAAAAATCTAGGAGACTTTTGTTTTGGAGGAAAGTCTGTTTTAAAAATAGTACTTTTCATAATTGGTTATCTCTGCCTTGTATGTAACATCCTTGCTTTGTACACCAGATGAAAGTCACATCTGTGGCTCCATTTGTCTAACAAGCAGTTTTTCTGCAGGCTCTCTAATACTTACCCCGGGGGGAGTTTGTGGACCTTATCTAAGAGGAAGAATTACTTTGTTGTTGCTTTGACATCCTCTTTAAATAATATTCAAAAACCATATGAAACCACATTATATAAAAGAGTGAGTCTCAGTGGAGAAAACAAGAATGAGAAATTTCCCTGTCCCGTTTTCTCTATGCTAAACAGCTATCTAAACAGCTCTATGCTGTTTCTTAGCCAAAGGCTAGGAAGCTGTTTAAGTCATAGGGCTCAGTAATTAATATTAAAACAAACAAAAGCAAATCTAAAAGATTTTCTGCTTCTCTTCAGTGTCCTTATTCACCTGTTCCCCACATCTTTACGATGGCTTCCAGACTGGCTTGTATTTTAGCACTGTCCTATTTCCACTGCTATTTGCTGTACAGATCACAGAATCCATTCTTCATCTGACAGAATAATTTAATCCTTAATTCTCTGAACCACTTATTGAAGAATGCTTCTACTGGTCCTACTTTCAGCCCTGCTCTGCTTTAAGTCCTGCCCTGCTTTCCCCAGCCCTGTCCTGCAGGGATGCACAGATTGCTGGCCAGTGGTGTGGCCAGGTGCTGACCCATTGGGTGATGGTATCTCACTTAGAGCTAAACCCTGGGTGCCCTCAGGAGCTGGCTTTGCACCCTGAGCCTCTGGGTGATTTACAGCAGCAAATACACTCTTTCATTGAAATGAAAAATGGTACAGCTTTATGACACTGGGGTTTATTGCAATTTTCAATAGGACTTCATTACCAAGAACTCTTATTTTCAGAAAATTGTCAGTTGAAAGCTCTGTGAGGCCAGTCCTAGTTAGTTACAGCCTTTGAATAGCCACCCAAAGGTACTGGCAGAAGCCATCCCCAGTACCTCACACTGTCCTGGTAGTGCAGCCCAGTCTCTGACCTGAAGAAACTGGGACAGAAACCGAAAGTCTGTTCCTCCTTCTTGTTTCCTTCGGACATGCCTGTAGGTTGGTGATGTAAATGTCAGTCTGCACGGAGTCAGGATTGAGACCACCCATGCACTTCATTCTTGGCTTAGAATTTGAGTTCACTTTTAAAGGCAAATACACTGAAATTTCACATGAAAACTTCTTGCCTGCTTGAAAATAATGGTTATGGTTACAACAGTAACAGCAGCAGCCAAACATTCCAAAAGAAAAAACCATTTCAGTTTGCAGAGTGGGAATGATTGTTTTTTTGTAACATTAAATCTCAGCTTGGCCTTGGCAGGGAGATGCCATGCTGCTGCTGCTGGAACAAGAGAGAAAAATAGGCTCTTTAGGTTTGACATCCCTATAGTTTTCCTCCATTCTGGAGGATCCCCAAGGCCCCATGGAAAGTAGATGCATTCCTGCTGCAACAATTAACGTAACCAACCCTTGCAGGAAGGGAACGTTTATGGTGGGGGGAGACAGTACAGTATTTTCTTTTGGAAAATTCCACTATTGACATGAAAAACAGCAGGGTAACAGCAAAGATGGATTGCAAATTTTGACAGCCCCGACAGGTAAATATTGGCTTTGTGCAAACAAGTTTCTATAAATAACCAGACTGCTCCAGAAACTCCACAGATGGCAGCAGGGCTGCCGGGGTATTGATTTACCCACTGTGCTCAGTGCAGAAAAGCACAGCTGTCAGTTTTGCTGTTCTTCTCGTTCTGAGTGTTGCTGCTGCTCCTGCTGAGAGCTGCGTGCCTTGTTCACCATTTTTCTTTGGCAAGTGGAGATGAAGATTAAGAGCCCAAAAGAAATTATTTGAAAGAAAAAGCTGCCAAAACAACAAAGAGTAAATGAAGAAGAGCAAAGAATAACAGTAAAGAATGCCGCGTACATGTATTTGAAATGCCAGCAAGAACCTGTCTTAGTCTGTATCAGGTAACTTAAGAGAGCTCACAGGAGTGGTTTACAGAGAGTGGTCCCAGAGACCATAGCGGGAGCTTGAAGGGCAGGAAAAGCTTATGAGGAGACAATATAGAGTTTGTACATGATGAGCAGTAACAGACTGAGGTTAGAATTGAGGAGTAGAATTGGTGCTAGGAGTAGAACTGGCTTTACATGCAAATGGTGGTTCTGCCAAAAATCCTGAGCAGCTGGAGGTGGCTTATAAATAAATACCAGCCAAATAGGCAAACACCTAAAATTGTCATGATTAGGTTTTGGGTTTCTATGACCCATTTGAGTGCAGTCTAAATCTCAGGATTATGATTTTCAGACAGTAGAGTCAGCCAGTGCAACCACTGTCTCATTAACAAAAACGTTGATTTGCAGGCATAATATCTAGAATTGCTTTTTAAAGGAACAGCTTAAAAAGACTTCATAACCTCAGTTCCATAAAAATGTTTGCCTTTGGTGCACATTTGCTCCAACGACTCATCAGTAGCAGAACTGTGCATCTCCTGGGGCAGATACCGTGTACGCCGTTTGAGGGCATTTTTCTGCTGGTTTTCTGTGTAATTTCTGTGTAGTTACACAATCAGCCCAGGCAATGAAAGTGCCTCCGTGCTACCTCTGCATCAGGGATTTTGCACAGAATTACTGGGTGCAGCTTTTGATTGTCATTTTGTCCCATTTGGTAGCTTTGGAGTTTTTTGTTTGATTTGTTTGGTTCTGTGGTTGTTCAAGTTTGGGGTTTTTTGGTTTTGATTTTTTTACACTTGCATAGAATCACAGAATAGTTTTAGGAAGGGACCTTAAAGAGCATCTAGTTACAACTAATTAACTAAAATGGCAAAAAATTTAATAAGTAGGTATCCAGACCAATTGAAATAGATGGTTATGTTGGGATTTTTTAAAATTTATTTGTTTGTTTTGTGGACTTCGGGTGGTGCAAGCTGTGTTTCAGTTCCCATGAGCTGGCTATGAAGTCCAGAGCAAGAGAGCTGGCCCACGATTTTCAGCAGAGTTCCTGAGTGGTGCCTTTGAGTTAGTGGTGTCTTTGAGTGCTCGCCTGGATGGAGGCCTGGGTCTGTTCATTAGTCCTGTTTCTGCCTGAGTTTTAAATGATTACAGGAAAAGACAATTCGGTCAACAAAAATTATAAATCAAGAGTTATGTGCTTGCATAAATTTCAGGCTTGACATGATTCTGTCTTGATATTGGAAAAAATGAGAGTTGCCAAATGAGCAGGGATTTTTCTCAAGATAGACCAAGAATCTTTTAAAGGAGAATGTGAAACAACAAGGCTGTGAAACAGACCACAGAATTTTTTTAGATAATTGGCATTACTTTAACTATTGCACAAAGTACAAACATAATAACTCTATGCAGACTGGGTAATTTATAAGTAGTAGGGCATAAGAAATTGTCAATAAGAGACTTCTGTCAGAGTTACAGAGTGTTGCTGGGCAGAAGGAGCTAGATGCCAGCCATTTCTAGAAAGTCTGCATTATCTATTGCCTTTATTTTTGTAAAGCTTTTTTTAAGTATCGAGTAAGGTATCTCATGTGTATCTTGTAGAAGAGGTTACATTGTTCCATCCAAAGCTGTTCTTTCCCCATATTAAAATTCTGCCTTGGTGAGCTGACCTAACAGACAGAAAGAATCTTGCCTTCTGACATGTAGGTCAGTTAACAGACAGATACAAGTACAAATCAGGAAGTGTTTGGACGATGTTCTCAGGCACGTGGGGTGACTTTTGGGCCTCTCCTGTGCAAGGCCAGAAGCTGGACTCTATGATCTTTGAGGGTCCTTTTCAACTCAGGAGTTTCTATGGTTCTAGGTCTACAAGCTTGTTTTGTGCGTGTGCGTGCGTGTGGCTGTTGCCCATTGTGGTTGTAGCTGAGCCCCACACAACTTACACTGACACTGAGGTACCCATGTCCTACCCCCATCACCACCAGCTTTTCCAGAGCTTTGTGAGTCTAGATGCTGAATTCTTTATCTTTGGCAGCTTGATGCATGTAATGGTATGCAAACTACCAACTGAGCTGAATATGATGTGCTAAAGGTTCCAATGCTGAATACATTTCAAGCTTTTTGTTAGATTTTTCTCTCTTGTTATATAAATATGTTGTTTTACTATAAATACCTAATTTCAAGCTGTCTCCGAAAACAGAGTCCATTCTCTGTTTTGAAATATCATTTCTCATGTCAGAGATTTGACAGAGGAATAAAATACCTATTTGTAGGTAGGTCTGCTTAGAAAAGGGGGGGGGGGAAGGGCATCCTGTAAGAATGTACTGCAAAGAGATGCCACTTTTCACTGCCTTACACTTGTGATCTTGTACATTAGTGACCTGTGAGCTACCATTTCCTTGCTCTCTCATTTGAAGTACAGTTTGAGACATTTCCACTGTACTGTTACTGCTGTCTTTTTTCTTAAACCTGACCTGGGGGAAGAGAGGTAAGAGTTACGTGTTCAAAGAAAACATCAAAAGTATTCCCAGCAGCCAGTCAAAACTTCAGCTGATACTAATACTAATAACTCTGTGGCTGGTGATGTGGACTGTTTACATGGGTAACCACCTGCCTGATACTTGCAACCTTCTCTGAGGTGCTTTTTGGGGTTTTTTTTAGTAGATGAGTTTGTGTTTTCTAATAGATGTTAATTGACAATACAGAGCCAGCAGCGTTGGATGCAATGTTATTGTAATAGCTATAACAGAGATTGTTTGGAATTACAACACTAAGGTTGATAGGAGCCTCCAAAACATTGGAGAAAAACACTGAATAAAATTAAAAGGTAGAAATGAACCTCTATGCTCAATATAGTTACCTAAAGAATTTTAAAAGCCTGTCCACAATATATATGCCTATGCTAGTGCTGAGCAGTTATTAGATTTTAAATTAATGTGATTTTTATTCAGCATTATGTTCCTTCTTCAAGTCATGAAAGTTGCTCCTAGTTTATGACTGTGAGACCAGAATAACTAAGAGAGGGGAAAAAAGGGATAATGTTCATTGTGTATGATTTCAACTCAAACTGTCACAATTAAAGGGAATGTCTAAATTGCCAACTGAAAAATTTGCAAATGTCATCCATTGATAATTGAAGCAAATGTATTGCATGCATTAATGTTTTAATTGCACTGTGTACTGAGTCTACATATATGTGCTGTATTGTACATGAATTTACAACAGACCTGTACATCCTCTGTAGTATTTTCTTGGGCCAATGAGTTTTCATCTCTCTGTCAAAACATGTCATGCATTACAGTAAGCTAATGTTTTCCTAGGTTAATCACTAATCTGCCTATGTATTGGTAAATGTTGCCATGGGCACAGCAGCAGCAGAACTGAGAGATGAGCTTTCGCCTGGTTGGAGATGAAAAATGGCTATTTTTACTTTTTATACCCATTTGTTACATCACAAATGAGAAGAAGAGGATAAAGAAGAATGTTCCACTGCCTTTTAAAAATTTAATTACAGAAACATTTTTCATATGTACTTTGCAATATGCAGATAATATTTACTATATGTTCATTACTTGGACAAAGCTCTTTTTTTGTTTGGCTTCATATTCACCAGATTGTTTTACGAAGTGCAGTATCCTGCGTATCATCAGCAAGGAGAAATCTTACCCCTTTTTTCATTCCAACATAAAAACCACCTGTTTTGGATATTGCTGAGTTCCATTATTTAACACTTAATTCCTTCCCTAAAGTACCCCATGCTACCACAATGCTGCATAATAAGTTACTTAGTTGTGCAGATTAAAATCCTGGACTGACTCTTGTCCCCTATTTGTGGCTTGTTTTTCTGAAAGAAAGAAGATTAAACTATGTAAATGGAACATGATTATGGTTTATTTTGTTAGCATGTGCAGTGATGAGTCTTTGACCTACATTTCTTGTGTGTAGTGTGCTCTCGCCCTATATCTGGATAATGAATGACAGAAACATTGATGTGGGTTGACCTCTTTTTCACATAGTTTTTGGTCTTTTTTATATACATAAGGAAAATCCTGAGATACAAATCTTCAGTTGAATCCCAACAAAATCCCAAAGAAGAAAAACACTTCTTTCATCAGAAAAAAAAAAGAAAATATTTAGGCACAGTGTCTGATACATCAAGTTATTTGGAAAGTACGCAAAGGGCAAATATGGTATCTGCTCTTACATTATCTGGGTATTTGATATAGAAGCTTATGGATGAGATTATGTGACTAGAAGTTGCATCCTACAGTCTCTTTGTGTTTCAAAAGGGGGTTTTTTTAATCAAATTTTGGCAGTTAACAAAGCATGCTCAGAAGCTGACTTTCTCTGGATGCTCCAGAAAGTCAGGCTAAGTCTTTATGCATCTATCTTCAGATTCTTAGTGTTCTTCTGAAGACTCTGATGTCCAAGAAATGCCTGCAAAAAAAGGTCTCCTTCATTATGGCCTTTCTCTCCCTGATAGCTGTGCTGTTTTGATATGTTGAGGGAAATGTACATATGTGGCCTCAATTAATACTAATGCTCTTTGCAGTACAATAGGTGGATATAAGCCTGCAGGACTCAGCGCAATAGTTTGTCTCACTGAAAATTACTGCCAAGGTAAACAGATTTTTGAGAAAGCTTGTCTAAACCAAGACAAACATCTTCTGCTTGTTTTAAAGTAGTTTGTTACGCAGTTTGTCTAGGCCCTTGTACTGGGAGCATAACATGAAAGAAAGGAATTATTGAAGATATTTAATATTGAAACCAATATGATAGTTTAATTCCGTTATGTCTTAGAAAGTCTGACGCTGATAGTGATACATAATTTTTTAAAAAAAGAGTGCCCTTCTAGGGGAGGACCTAGCAATGTCTCTTTCTCCTTCATCAATCTGTTTTCAAATGGCTGTCCAACTGAGCTCTGAGATTTTAATATTTCTAGAAACACCTACTGTGTATAACTTACTTTAAATTGGCACATATATCAACAGCATGAAAAAAATGTTCACAGCTCTGGGAAACTGAGCTAAAAGGTCACTTTTTCAACAAATCCATCAGCTGGGAAAAACAAACCTAGCTTTCCTTTGAATTTTTAATAGCTTTCCTTTTTCTGTGTGAAGTCTGGGGGGGCAATATTTGTAGTGTAAAGGCACCATCTGAACAATCTAGTGAGTGTTTCACACAGATTGGCATGCATTTGTTTGTCTGCTTAAGTTTAGGTTTGTTTGAATTTGCATGTCATGGATTTGATAGGTATGTTCAGCTGCTCTACTTATTTTTATCCTGGGTGCAGCATTTGAAGGCTTTCAGGGAGGCGTTTTTTTTCTACAAGAAGACAGTGACTTGAAGGCCTTCAGTTAAAGACTGAAAACATTAGGAAAGGCAGTGGGAAAAATGTATTTGAACAGCAATATGGGTCCTCAGCAAACATTACTTAATAAAAGTTTCAGGTGAGAGGCATCTAATAGGAATTTTAGCATGGCTGGTAACCAATGTAAGTTATCACCCAGGTGCAGAAAACTTCTGTCCCTTTGTTCACAGGAAAATGTGCAGCTCAGTTTTTTTTCCTTTCCATTCTAAGTATAATGATTGCAGAACTCCTCAAACAGTAAATTATATAGCCATACGTAAGTCCCAAAGGCTTTCTTTGGTGCTGCTGCATGGAGAGGTCAACAGCTGACCAGGCATTTATTTCAGCTTTTGTTTTCCTCTTTGTTTAGAGTACAGCTTTTTTTCAAGGCACTGAGGTGCTAGTACACGGATTTTTAGGACATCTGAAAAACCTGCTGTTTTCAATAACCTCTCCAGATGGATGGCTGCCATCAGTGTCCTCTGGCCTCACTTTATCTCTTGATCATACTCTTTCTCAGGCATGGGGGGTGGTCTGTTGTCAGAAGCCGGGTCCTAACTTCTAGAGGACTTTAACTACCAGGACCATGATTTCAGATAGGTGAAGCTTTATTTAAATCACGAGCTGAGACAATTCAGCTGATTCTTGTGTACCAGCTTCTATGAGAAGCCAAATGAATGGTGCTCAGCTTTAACATTCACTTCTCCTGCTGCAGTCAGCAGACCTTACACTTTTGAGAGCAGAGATCATCCCCCTTCCCCTTTCTTTTTCATACTACTTCTTTTTGAGAATTAATTGGTAGTGGAAAAATCATTCTCTCAATTTTCATAGTGGAACCTGGCATGCTTGAAATTTCAAGGCCAAGGGTGTGGAATTTTCAAAAGGACATACCTTATTTCTGTGTTGTCTGTAATTGGTTGAAGCCTGAGAGAAACCTGGGTGGAGGTAACTCTTCCTTACACTTTTGAGAGAAAAAAATACGTCGGTTTTATTTAAAGTTCAAGTAGCAGTCAGGAATAAAGCCAGCAGGCAGGTTAAATTAATGTATTTCAAATAATAATATTTCCAGTTCTGCTTCTCCCAGTTAAATTACTTTTATCCTAGATACTGATAGCACTATAATGGAAACCGGTTTATAACAGAAACAGTTGAAAATATTTTATTTTAAATACAGTTCACAGTATGGTACCTCATGTTCCTTTCCAGAGTGTCTAACTTCCTATTTACCAGGTTATGTGATTTTTTTGAGGGATGAGTAAATAATATGTTCAGAATTCTCATGGTAGGGGTCTTAAAGATTCTCTCATTTCACACAAGTATGACCACACATACAGATGTGCATGTGTACACTTTGCTTTCTCTCTCCCTACCAAGTAATTGTGAAAGTATTTCATTATTACAATTTTAAAAGCAGTTGCTTTTAGGGTATTTCTAGCCGCGTCTGGATGAACCCCTGATTTTTCAGACTTAACCTTTAATTGAAATTTAATTAAAGATTTTAAAGAATTAAATCCCTACCATATATTATGTCCTAAAGTGCATAATCTAAGTATCATGAGCTGACTAAATTTTTATACAAATAAACTGTTAAAGATTGATCACCTTACACTGGAAAATAATTATGAAAAACCAAATGCTGAAGTGATAATAGAAACTCAGCAGATGGAAACCCATCAGAATTTAAGTGGCAAATATGTAGACTTGGAGGGTAGTTTGCATATTCCTAAAATGGACTGGGGAACAGGGTCTTTGGCATTTGACATCTGGTGCCTCTGACCTGTTTCTGTGTGCTTTGAGTTATAATTTTCATTCATGGAAAGAAACAGGTGAATACAGAGTACAGTACTTTACAAAAGCTCATTACAACCAGGGGAAACTGGTTGGGACGAAGCCCATACGTACTTTTGTATAACTGATTATTTAGTTGCTGTGATTTTCTAGTGATTCAGTTAAATGGTTCCAGTTACTACTCTGAACTTTTAAACGTTATGCACTGATGCTACAATTTCTTGTTCCGCGTGGGAAGGTATTAAGTTGCTGCTACAGATCCCTTTTATAACTGCCTACCTTCCCCCTCACTCATTTAACCTACTTATTATACCTCCTCTTCTTCAGGAATATGGCAGCCAACCATCCAGTCTATGGGTAACCAGGGTAGATGATGAAGTGTCTTTTCAATCTCCCCAGAGCAAGGAGGTGCTTTAAATATTATTCTGTCCAGTGGATATCGGGTATTTATCTGGTGGACATGCAGGTTCATTCAATAGTAAGCCCAACAGAGATCACAGATTGTTGTCTCCTGTAGCTATTCATAGAGTAACCTGATGGCTGTCATCTTCCTGAGGAAGAGGAACAAAAATTAGACTAACTGACAACCTGACAACTGAAAGTTAACTGCAGGCAATCTGCCACTGGCAGGCTGTCCACATCTAACATCAGAAGAAAAATTTCCTATAATTACCTAGAACATGAGGAACTTTTCCATCAAGGATTGGCATGGGAGACAGGTAACAGACTAAACAAACTCCATGGTACCTGGCTTGCTCTGTACCATGACTTTATGAGGTGAGAAGTTATTTTGAGTTAATACTTTTCTGTGCTATTCATAAGTTTGTTGTGATGATTACTGCCTGAGTCATTCTTGCAGTAATATACTTCTGTGGGTTCTAGATCATCTATTCTTAACAGATTGCTCATACTCTTTAGCAAAGCCTGGACCTCTTCTTTCACCTACAAAAAACAATAGCATTTGTCTAGATCTCCAGGCTGGCAGATTAAGTTTTGGTTGACTCTTTCATCTTGCTGAGGAGGAGGAAAATCTGCAATATGTGAAAAGGTCATTTTCTGCAATATAGTGAGGATTACTAGAAGCAACTGTTTCAGAATCTAAATGCTTTTGGGAGATTTGCTGAAGTGCATCAACCATCTACCACCTCTTTTCCAGTGCAGGAGGATAACAAGGCATGGGTTTCTGTATTGTAGTAGAACTGTATGTACAAGTACGTGGAGAGTTGCTCATTCTGAAAAGTGTCCATACCAACTAAGTGAAGAGGCCATTAAAAACAAGATTTAAAAAGATCTCAAACAGCAACAGAATGTGATAGCAATGAAAAAATGCAGTACTGCACTTAAAACCACCCATTCTGTTAGTCAGGTATTTCATACATGCGCTTTTCCTGTAGTGTCATGTAGTGGTTATAAAACTTCAGAGTTGTAGGATTTTGCTGTGATGTAGCACAATTGGTCTTAGCTGAATGTGTCCCTATTAAGTTGAATTTATGCTAATTCTGTCCCATTTAAACTGCAGACAGTGTTATTGGCTGCACTACTAAATTGCTTTCCTAGGAGACATTCCATTAGATAAGTCATGCACCCAAAGTAGAATATAACGAATTACATTTTTACTTAAGCTGAATATGTTTTACATCTGTAATCGGGATAGAATTATGTCCAGTGTGGGTGACAAAAGACTTTTTGGGTTCTCAGTGAGCATGGCACTTATTAGCAAGTGATTTGTCCAGCTAACTTTTAAATAGCCTGGGCTATTTCTTCTATTTATATTGGAAGGTAATTCCACAGCCTGACACTATTTTTCTGATATTTAGCTGAAATGTTGCTTGCTCCTGTTTCCATTTATGTCTTCCCAATTATTCTTCTCACAGGCTGTTTATGTGCCAAAAGCATTTAGGCACCAATCCATTCAAATAAACTCCTTTAATTTTCTGGATAGTGTTACTCCTTTAATTTTCCTGGTAGTCTTACAAACAAAAATGGCTGGGTGAATTACATTGCAAAATTTGACCTTTTGATCATTACAGACTTTAGCTGCTTGTTTTAGGTTATATGTTTTCTCTTCCATGGCAGCTTTTTATCCTGGCTGCATCCAGGAGGAGCACAGTCCCCTACTCTCATTTCAGTTATGAGAGCACTCATTCGGAGAAGAAAAAGAAAGCAGAAGGTCTTTTACCAAGGGGATGGCTGCCCTTCAGCAGGATTTATTTAGTGGTCAGTGACATTTAAAATAGATCAGCATCTCAACTAACCTGGATATGAAAAACACTCCATTTCCCAGCAGGCCAGTCTTGGTTATCATTCATTAAGAGGGTGAATTGTAATCATGATGCTTTTAGGGGCAGAGGTTTAGTTTCCCCAAAGTTCTGTTGATGTGGTTTTGTTAGCTAACGGCTTAGAAATGTGCTCCCATGTTTGAGTTCGGGCTATGCAGCCATGGGAAACTACACAAAGTCAGTACATGGGGCTTAGAGACCAGAGAGCTGCAAGACAGAACTCCAAATTGCAAATAGGGAGTGTTTGCTAATCTGCTTCATATGCCAGACGGAGCAGTATGGAGCACTAGAGTGGGTATCAGGCTATGTAAAGGACTCTGAATAAAAGATTCACTGTCTGTGAGAAAAGGTAAAAGCCACTTGTACCCTAATCACTAAGAAAGAAACAGCTATCAGCTACAGAACCAGCACGTGCTTTCCATTCATGCTGTCCGAAGAGGAGTCAAAACAATTATTCCCAGGGATCCTAGAACACAATAGAAAGCCATTGTATGCAATCCATGTCAATTGTGAGCTCAATCCACGTAATCTTTTCAAGAGTAGCAAGAAACATAGTGATGTTTAGTTGACTTCTGGAATGTGACAGTAGGTATCTTTCCTCATGAAACTGAAAGTAATACAAGTTTAGTAAGCAAGAATCCTTAAAGAAGATAAAGAAATAAAGAATGATTTTTATTTGCATCTCATCTTCTGCCCGTACTGAATTTTCATATTTCATTGCCTTTGGGAAGCTGACCATTTGAAAGGCTAGTTGTTGACTTTGAGAGGTGATTCAGTGGAGGCAAAGCTATACACTGGTGACTGGTGGTTGACAGTGTGTGCTACATTGAATGTGAGCAAGAACAGTGGTTCAAGGGTTCTCCTCATCTTTTTTCCCAAATGCACACTTTTTAATAGCTAGTATTCTGTAGTTTCCATATTTTCATACATTGAAACCTATTCTCTTTAATATCTGTAATGAGTTTATGATCAGAACAAGCAGAACTCCATACAATTCAGCCTTCTGAGAGGTTCGACATTTGCTGGGCTCCAATTTCTCTACAATAACGCAGCAGTTTCTATAAACCCCATGTGTAGAGGGAGATTCATACGAATTAATAAGTAAGGACCAAGAGCTCTGTCTTAGGAGCAAAGAGAGCTGCTGCACAGCCTTGCGATTTCTCTTCCCTTATGAGTGTGTTGCATTGTATTGTTTGCCTGATCTAAACTACAAGTTTTTGCAATGTGGAAGTATCTTGCTTGCTTGCAAGGTGATCAGCACATGCATAAATAAACAAGACAGTGCCTTGGAGAGTTCTCCCTCGTGTTCTGTGTGGTTGACAGAAACAGAAGTGTTGGATGGTAGAGTAGGCAGAGAGGTTATGCACTCATTTTTCTGGAAAACTTATGGAATAGATTTTGACGTGTTAGATACAATACATGAGTGAAAATTTCAAGAAGTCAGTTACTTAGCAGTGCAGCACAGCATTCTTTTTCAGATTCCATCAACTGCAGAAATGGTCTTGGAAAGCTCAATTGAGAAAGAAGGGGTAAGATTATAGATAGTAGGTTTGATATCTGAAGAGTGAAAATCACATTGCAAAACTAATATTAGAAAAAAAAAAAGACCAAAAAAAAAAAAGACAACTAGAGTATGTATGACAAGGGTAGACACAGAGATAGCCTATTTTAATGTGGCAGATTGGACATCATACCTTCCTGAGGAAGTACAAATATGTATGCACTTTTCTTGTTTCTGGTCATTTTAAGCATTTCACAAATCATGACTGGGAATTTGCAAGAGCTTTTGTTGTTTTGTTGTCGTGTTCTTGTCAGAGCACCACAGTTCAAGCATATCATTAAACTGTCAAGCTCAAGACCTGAATTCTTCCATGTGCAATTTCAAATGTGCTCTGCCACTCATGTTATTAATATTCTCTGTCTTGGCTCACACCACCACTTAATGCATTTGCAGATGGGTGGAGAAAAATTGCAGCTAGCTCAGTTTTGCATTTTGAACTTCCTTTTACTATCCTTCATTCCCAGTAACTAGCCAGCCTGAGAAAACATACCTTGCCACTTTGGTGGCAAAAACTAGGGAGCGGAGTGTCGCAGGGCAGGCTTGAAGCAGACATAAGAGGCATGTGTGAGCCTGCATTACTCTATCTCAGCACCTTACATCCACGCAGACTGATCCAAGTGTTGGCAAAGGAGGATTTGTGTGGGAAGAAGGGCTGCCTAAGGCAGCATCTGTATCTTCAATATGTTCCCACAGTAATACCACGCTTTCAGCATGAATGCACTCCCACCTATGGCTAAGATTTAAAAGCATCTAAATTGAGCCCTGTATATTATATGTGCATTTGTTTAGGTATGCGTTGCTTCCTTTCTGATTATCGTTTCTATAATTCGTACTGTAGATAAATATCTGGGCATATTTCCTACATTCACAATAAAAATTAATGACCTTCAGTAACCAACAGTACAACCTGTCATTTAATATCTTTTTAAACAAAAACAAAAACCTCTGCACAATAATCACTTTTAAGTTGGTTTCAGGTTAGTATTGTATTTGGGGAAGGAAAGTCATATTATAAATAAGGCCTATTGCAAAAATATAACCACAAAATGATGCTACATTTCTCATAGAAAGTTAACTCTGTTCTTGCAGACAGTTCTAACTGAAGGAGGGAACTCTTCAGAAATTGTCTCATGAACAACTTAGGACATGGAGCCAGCTGTAAGATACAATAGCTGTTGTCTTGACGTTGTCTAGTGGAAGAATATGTGTTCATTTGTAGATATATATAGGTGAGAGATGGATCTTAGAGAAAAAGGGAAATTTTAAGAGCATTAAACGTCTTCCCCAGAATGTGAGGTTTGTTCTAGTCTGTTGTAATTTCCGCAGTTTTCGCGCATTTTTGCCAATTTGTGTCTGTTGAATACAGATGCTGAAGGCCCATTATAGGTTGTTAAATGTTATTTCTAAAATCAAATTAAGGGAGATATAAACACTGATAAAATAGTCTCCCTGATACCTCTCAGTGTCTTCCTCTCTGAGCCAGATGGTAGTCTGAGATGGTTCAGACTAGATGGTCTAATGGTTCTGTCTAAACTGAAAGGCTCTGAACCTTCCATGTCAAATTACCAAGACTGAAGAAAAGTGAAATGAGGTTATTGCAGCTGCTACAATACATAAAAGAAAATTAAGTTAAAAGGTTTATTAGGCACTGCGCTCTGTTTTTTCTCAAGCTAGAGAGCAAAATTTGGACACTCTCCTGTAATAGAGATGGCCATTTGGCCACAGCAGTCTGCAACATTGGCCATAGCTGGACAGTAATAGTAGCTTCGAAAGGAGATGCTCACCTTACTCATCTGTCAGGAACAATCTCAGTTCAGACAACGACAGAGAAAAAAAGAACTCTCATGACAAGCTGTATTTGATGCAGCATTCCTGTTAAAGCATAAAGATAAAACATAGTTTTGAGGCCTATTCCCTAAAATCATCCCTCAGCATGGTTGCTCATGATGTAACAAAACCTCTACAAAGTGGATCACATGTAACTTCTAGCTCATCCTACTATAAGCTGGACAAAACTTTGTTGGAATAAATTAATGCCATTATCTGTACCTAATGGAGCTAAGCTTATTTACCCCAAAAAGCAGTTTTGCCAGATGTATTATAGCAGTTGCAGCAGAAAACATTAGCACATGGGGCAGTCCTGCTCTAGAATTTCCATTAAGATTTCACTATATTACCCAGTGAATGTCTGTCTGTGCTGGTACTTCTTAGTAATATGATTTCCCTTTACTCCTGCTTCTGTGCTTATGGCTAGGAATACTGCACAATGCTATTTGGTTTATAGCATGTATAATTGCTAGTTTTGGAACTATCAGGTTTTGGAACTTCTGGATCGGGAGCAAGTCCACTCCACTCAGGAGAGATTCCAGAACATGAAAGCAAGGAAACCAACCAGATTTAAGTGCCCCTACCAGTGCCCACTGATATGTTTGTCAATATGACTTTTGCAATTATAAATGCACAGACTTCTGTGCTCTCTGTCATATTTAAAAAGTCACATTCACAATTTCCAGATTGGGTTGTCTTTGAATGGAAGTGTTTTGCTACTGCAGATATTTCTGGTGACCACAATAAATTCAGCATGGCTACCAAGCACCTGAGATGTTAAATACTGTCATCACTGGGCAAAAATCCATGTGTGCTACTGGTTAAAGAAAGCGTAACAGAACCTTACACGGTAGTGGTTTGCGTTTCCCATTTTACCAAACTGCTGGGAACTACCAAAAATAACACAACATGATATGCCTGAAATAGCATCATTTATTTCACTGCTCTGACACATTTGAGGTTGCACAGAAAGAACAGATCCATGCGTTCCTTTCCTTTCTGAGGAACTCTTAACAGCTTTCTCCCAGTAAAAATGGCTGTAAAATCCTTTTCGAATTAGAGTGCTCTGGACATGTCTGAAAACTACCTCATTTTCATTTAAATTATAGTTGTGTGGAAGATAATACCAATTTAAGTGTGCCCTTTTTTTAAAAAGCAAAGACAGAGGCACAGCAAAACGGCAGATGAACATTGTAAAAACCCACAGGATGGGTTCTGTATTGACAGAAAAAAGCATCTCTATTCCCATCAGCAGCTGTGAGCAGCTCTGTAGCAAGTTGTGAATCCTGATCAATCTCATCTTCCTCACTTCAAAGAGGAAAAAGCAGCAAAACCCTTTCCTTTCTGATCTGTGTGTACTGTGAACCTCTCTGCCCAGACCCAGGTTCTTTCTGGGAGGATTTAAAGGGATACTTTTTTTTACTAATACTTTCTTAACACCCAAGGAAGAGCAAAAGACTATTTATCTTTTAACAGCTAGTAATTACTTAGTACTCAGCTAGAAGTCAAGCAGAATTCATAACCAGTCTCACTGTGATAGTTTTGTGTACCAGCACCATGCAGGGAGTATTCTGCAACCAAATCAGCCAATTGTCACTCCCCAGGTCTCTTGCCAAAGAGTGTGGGGGGAAAACCTTTTAATTAGCTCTTCCCTGAGTAGGTCTACCTTGATTAATCCTATCTGAACATCATGTTTTAGAAAGAAAAAGCTGTTTAGAAAGGGGCAAGAGTATGCTTTAGAATTCATAACAGTCCTTTGCATCCTTTGCAGCGGGAGTTCAGTTCACAAGAGGCTGGTATGATGTAGCAGCAGACAGAGTGCAGAAGGCATGGTGGGAGTCTTGATATTGATGACGTTAATTTGCTATGGGACAAAAGGAGAAAAAAAATCATGCTGACCTAGCTAAGACAGTACTTATATGTATGTGTATTTGTGTGGCAGGGGACAGCAGTGGGAGGAAGGCTGAGGAGGAAGCAAAAATAAGTAAAACAAGATGGATTTATCGGCTCTGAATTGTTCATCTGTATTCCGTTCTTCACTGTGCTGCAGAGGAGGAGAGCATCTCTAGCACCGTGGTTGGGGAACAGAGCAAGAGAGGGGGAGGAAGGTGATAGCTATCACAGGCATCAAAAGTGTTTAATTTTCCAGAGGCTCTGATTAAACAAATGTTTCTGCTTCCTGGCAGCCCTTGCAGACATTTGTTGGGACAGAATAAATCAGGAGGTAATTTGTCTGCTGCGATGATCAGGGTTGGCTTGGTGGCACTGTCTTGTTGGAGATTTTTTCTGAGTTTCCTGGGAGCAGCCATATTTCTCAAACATCCTTCTGTGCCCGAAGTAATGCCACGAGCTTTCCTAGGGATGGCAATTTAATATTGATGGACCTAGGCAGGGTAAATGATGCTCGCAAATAATGATGTGTGACCATGGATAAGTTTATTATGGAGCCCTGGTAATTACAAGGGAGAAGGTCAAAAGGAGTGAATGACTCTTGGGACTGACATAAGGACTGCTTTCCTGCAGAACTAAATGGTGCTGAAAGAGGTTAGGCTGGGACCCATGAATGAATGGGGAAATTATTTCATTGCTGGTGCTGCCATGCATAAACGGGAGCAGAAGGCACCAAGAGGCAAAGAAGAATAGATTTAAGAATAGTGCATGGTGTCTGGGCATGAGCAAGGTGGGAACTGGGTAACCAACAAAGACATACCAGTACTTTATGTAGGTAAGGAAGTCTGTGTTTCACCTGTTTGCCATCAGCACCTAAGTTAGCTGAACTCACTTTGCCCTTAATCCTTTCACATCTTCTTCTCTCACATATTCTGTGTAATTCTACCTCCTACTCTTTGTCGTTTGTGGGTATAAAAGTGGCTGTACAGCAAATAAGTGGTCTGTATGAGCTTGCAATGGCCACACTGTCCAGGAGAGATGAAGGCACAGTTTAATTATGCAGGCCACTCATGGGAGTGATTATAAAGTCTTTATACCGCTCTGTGAAGGTCAGCAGTATTATAAAAATCGTATTTCTGCAGTGAATTAGGAAGTAAAAAAAATAAGTTCCTGCAACTAAAAGGCAGTCTTCCTGATTAACCTTTAGTCCAAAAATCCAGGGCTCATAGGGAAAGAAAGATTAATTCTAACTGATGTAAAACAGCTACAAGAATGATTTAACATTCCCATTGGTGAAAATGCTGTCATTTTAACACCTTTTAACTCCGCATGACTTGAGGTAAGCACTATCAGCCCTTAAAGGTAGGAATCTCACTCTGGCAATGTCCTTGACCTCCTTGTTTCTAGGCCTGTGGAGCTATGAGATAAGAGGGAACCTTAAAGCTCTGATCGTCTTTTGTGTGGGAAACCTGTTACAAGCCTGAGACTGAGTCTTTGCCTCTCTTGAGATGGCTTGATGTCCAATTTTATTTGTTTGTGGGTTTCACTCCTTTCTAATGGAAAGGAAATAAAATGCTATTGTTTATTGTTTCAGTAAAGATACTGGGAATATTGCTTAATCAGTTGTCCTTGTAGAATAAAACAGGCGTTGCTTGCTGCAGTGCCTGTGGAATTGCAATGGATAGATAAAGTCACAGAGATCCATTGAGAAGGGACAAGTGATATCATCAAAGCTGGTTCTTCTTGTGCCTTTCACATAGGTGCCATCTTGGCTTCTGTGTGGCACAGCTGCAAATACAGGGAGAAATGTGCTTCCTCAGAACAGATTTCCCTCTCAACTGTACTTAGACACATTTGCATTGTCCTCAAGTTTAAAGAAGTTGTCCCAGTTGGCCAAATTTCTGAGCATGTCAGGAGTGGAAAAGCTTCCTCGTTTTCTCACTTCTGATTAGATGGAAAATGGAAACTTAGCATCTGCTCCTTTTAATGAGTGAATTTAGTAAGTCTGAAGGAGATGCCTTTTGATATGCAGGTTTATCAACTCTTTGAAATGGAGAGCTGTCTGTCCTGTCTAGCATTCTGTTTTCTGTCCAGTTGAGCCTAAAACTTGCTTTACTCTGTGAAAAAAATGTAAAATTAAGAGGAAAATTCTGCAGCACACTCTGCTGAGCTCATTTGGTAAGATAAGACATTGTACAGTCCTTGGGAATTAAATTTTCTCTGTATACCAAGGAAAACCTCCTGTTCAGACAGGGCACGGGAACATGTGCATCAGAGGCCTTAGTGCTGAAGCCACATTTGTTCTGTACAACTGATGTCAGCACCCAACACTGGGGTTTGCATTTGAAAATGTGATTCCTGATGGTTTCGAAGGAAAAAAATGGCACATCTTTCTCACACCAATTTGTGCTACAATCCTAATATCCTCTTCTGATATTAAAGGAGAAAAGAACACCAGGAAGGAGAATTGTAGGAGCGCCATTGTGTGTGTGCCATGTTTCAAGTGTGGCTCTTGCTCGAAGATAAGCTGTCTCTGAAAAGCATAGTGCCAGAGGAGAACAAGGCAAGTAAAAGGGCTCAACAAACACACCTAGCTTTAGATAACAGCTCCTGTTAGTTTGGCCTTAGTAAGGGAGGGTTGCTTGTGGGAGCCTGTAATTAAAAGGCTCTTCCTTGGCCCAGTGGCAGAGGTTGACCCTCTGTGCCCCAAAAATCTGCTGCTCTGCAAGAAGTACTTGCTGTCTGTGCATGCACAGGTGCTTTTCCATTCCTTTGAGCCAGAGCCTCCATTGCAGTGGGGAACATCCACTGATCTTTTTGCTCCAGCTGACATCCATCCCTTTCACTCTGCAAGCCTTCAGCGTCCTTGTGAATAGTGGAGAATCCTTCTCCCTCTTTTCCCAGGTAGGGGAATGTGTTGGGGGAATTTATTAGGCAGTTGCAGTAACAATAGTAGTCTGGGAAGAGCAAGGTTGTCAGAGGTTCAGGAGGTGCTTACTATAATACCTCAAATCCTTGGAGTGGGAAGAGGGAATTGGGACTGCAAGAGAAGCAGTGAGTAGTGGCAGTTCAATTGGTCAGGCTGAGAGCTGAGGCAAGAGGGGTTGATCCTGTGTTTTATCCCCCACTAAGGGGCTGTGGTTTTCAGGTGCCCCCTTAGGTATACTGACAGTCACAGTGCTGGGAAGAAATGTATGGAGGGCTCCTGGTGACTCTGCTGCTGCCTGCCCCATTCGGATGTAAAAGATCCAGAGGCTGGCAAGGCATGGTGGGGAAGCTACAGCTGTGGCAATCTGACCCTTGCAGATTGGCTTCCTGAAGAGACACCACGCCCTGATATTGTTGTTCCTCAGTAACATCCTCAGAGCCTGAGATGAGCCTGCCCCAGTAATATTACCCATCGTCAGGCTTCTGAAATCAGTCACGAAGGATGTAGAGGGAAAAGTATGTTAATTTACATCCTCTATGTTCCCCAGCATAGGCACATCACAATAGGGCTCCTGTTCTTTCTCGTCGCCTTCCTTTCCCCAAGCAAAGCGAGGTTCCTCCCACCTGCCCACAGCCCTTCAGCAAGCGCGAGCACAACTCCTACACGAGTCTCTTTGCCAGAGTTTCAGCTGCTGGTGCTGCTTCCATGTGCAGCCTGCTCTGGTTGCTGGGCTTGGGGAGTTGGTTTTTAAGCTGTCTGTTGAGATAGGGGTTTTTTTTCCTTCTTTTGCTTAGCTGTATTTGGCTGTAATTTGTGCTCCCTCCTCAACAGCCAAGCCCCAGTTTGGGGAAGCAAGTGATGCCTAAGCACAGAGGGAAGCTGAAAGCAGGAGCTTCTTGGTGGGGTGAGAAGTTTGCACATTTAGTGGTCTCTGCCCCCTGTCCCAGGAGTCACATCCATTTTCCTGCCAGATTGTCCTTGGGTGGTCATCCTATACTCATCTAGTCTGAATAGACACCTGAATGCTTCCTGTTGCCCAAAATCTTTTGGGAGTTGAGGGCATTTTAACTTCACAGGTTTGTATATTGTAGATATGTTTGGTATCCCCCATCACTCTGGAGATGTCCTACCATAGGAAATCTCTTATCCATACACAGATTTTTGTGCTCAGTTTCACCTCTTTTCACTGCTTGCTGTAATTAATAGCAAATTGGATATGCATGGAAGTGTTGTCACTGGCAGCTCTCTGCTGAATGGCATATAAAAACCCATTAGAAGCTGATTATTTGGATTATTAATTTTTTTCCAGGCCATCCTATATCTGATATTCTTTCATTAATTTGTTACTGATTCTCTAAGATGCTCTAGTCTGAAAATGAGGAAATATTCCTGATGCCTTCTTTTGCTGATGATTCCTGGTTTGTGGCTTCCCTTATTTTAAGAAGTTGTTCTGGAGGCACAAGCAGGAAAAGAAAAAAGATTAAAATTATCAAATCGGCCAAAAAGATTAAAATGACAAATAATATGTAGGCTGAAGTCTTCCAAAAATCCAAGAATAAATAAGGCTTCTTTTAAAGTGCTTTGAGGAGGAGGTTGATTATAATTTTATATCTGGATTTTTTTCAGTGAAGTATCCAACTTCTTTAGATAAAGCGCCCTAAAAACTAACCCATGATAACAAAAGCCCCTCAGAATAGATTTACTGGAGTGTATTTCTGAAAAAGAATTTGAGATAATGAAAAAAACTATCCAAATGAACTGAAGTATTGCAATAGCAGTCTAGATTGAAGCCTGTTGTGTGCTAGAGCTACACATACACATAGAAAGGATTGTATACAATAGACTGCTGATTGATGGGGTTTCGGCCACTGCCTGCTGTCTCTTTGAATATGTTGACTTTTGAACAGAGCATTCACCAGGTTCTTAAGTCCAGTGTTAGTGGGACTTCTCAGATGTTTCTATAAGACATAAATATTTCTTTTCAGTCCTTTCGTTTGTTTCTCTCTCCTCAAGTTTTATATCACTTCATGGAGGGAGCAGAAAGAACATAAATCTTAAGGAATCTGAATGGTTTCCTGGTCTCACTAGGTTGATTAAAGTAATTCCAAGGGTAAGTTTGGCCCCCTGATTTCTCTTCTTGTCTCATTTCGATAGGCAACCCATGGCAGTGGAAAGCACTGGAAACTCAGTGTAAACTGGATTTTTTTGTTGAGAACTTGTGCCCAGGTGAAGACTCTCCACATCCACAGGGACCTACACTGCTCTTCTCTCTGGATGAAGTTAGGCTTACATTGCTGCTTGAGCAAAATCTGTTAGAGCAGCAGCACTTCCCTTATCATCACTCAAGCCCTCTTTAATCTTTCTCCTTTGCAGCCGTCAGAGCCTATCGTGCCTGTTGAAAAAGGCTGCCCTGATTTGGGCAAGCTGTTTCCTCTACAGCCTTGGCCTCCCCTGGCCACCAACTCTGCCTCAGGTGCAGGGCACCCAGGACCAGGATCCCTCCAACATCCAAGTGCCCAGGAGCTCTGGGGGCAGTGTGCTATCAGGGAATTTGCTGATTTGTTTTCCCTTCAGTACCTTCCTCAACAGAAAGTGCTGTATCTTGGTTAATAGAGGTTGTAGCTCCACTCACTGATGGCATTTTTAGCATTTTTAACTATTAGGAAGTGCTCGCATCCAAATGTGCTGTGTTACCTGTCAGTAATGCCAGCAGATAGTTGGGGGAGACATGTAGTTGCCACCTGTGTTCTTTATGTGGGTATCAGAGACTCAGAATTGGTGAGTTTTATGAGCAATGTTCTACAGATGCATGAAGAGGATGGCTCAGGGAGGGCAGGTGGCTGTCACTGGGGTGGGAAGGACTTTGGTATTGTACTCAGCAGCTCAAGGATCCCCTTCCAATCATCCTTGTTGCAGTGCAGGCCTGAATTTATATTAAGAGCAATGTTTTCTGGGAGCACTCTATAAGAAAACTAGAATTTTGTTTTTATTAAGAAATATTTGCCTATCTTGGATCCTATCCTGCTGGTTGTGAAGGTGGCTGTGTCAAATAGTGATTTTGAGGACTTGGATTTATGTACATGGCAACAAGACATTTGCTGTTCTTAAAACTTTTGTGCTTTCCCTTCAGAGCTCTTTTGTCTTAAAGAGGATGCTGCTTAGCTCAGATTTATAGTGGAATGGTGTACTGCCTTCCCAAGAAGCTCTAGGAGGAAGCATTTTCCCCCCTATTTCCTTCTGACAAAAATGGGAACAAAGCTGTAAAAGGACTTTGCACATACATAAGTTCTTCTGTCTAATGAACTCATGTGCATTATAGATACTGGAAGGATCTTGTAGTCTTACCATGAATGCAGTAAATACTTTCCTACCCATTCTACAGCAGAGAAAACCTGACACAAGGCAGGTGCATGCTGTTTTCACAAGAGCAAACGGTTTATATGGTGCAAGGGAACATTGTGGGGAGTCAGATTTACTATTACTTTAATTCAGTAATATTCCAATGTGTAGAAAATGTATGCCCCAGCTAAATGTTGATGCAAGACTCGGAAACAGTGATGCTCATCAGTACTGGATCAGCATAGAAGATTCTTATTTTTGCCTCTATGAAAAATACTGGTAATGGGCAGAACCCTGCTGTCAATAGGCTGTCTCTCCAGCAGCCATCACTTTTGTTGCTTGGTAGGAAATGGCCTGTGAGTTGCAACAACAGCTCTGCTAAGATGATGTTTAGTTTGGCAATGATTAAAGATGTGCAAAAGACCTTTGCAGGGCCTTTGTGCAGAACAGAGGGTGCCAAAAACCACCAGTCGGTCAGCTTTGGGCTTGTGCTGCTTTGCTAGATTTTTTTATTTATTTATTTAAAGCTCAGGCTTATCAGTTTGTGCTCCTTTAAATCACTGCAACCCACCAACCCAGGCACAGCACGATGTGTTGTGAGTCATGGTCCTCCCCCAGAGGAGACGAGACCGAGGAAGCAGAAGCTGTAAGTAGATTTGAACCGAGCCCCCTGAAGTTGTGGGTGTTGATGGTAGGTGAAATAACAGGAGGTATTTCTCCTCCTCATGCCAGCGGCCAGCAGCAGTGCCTCCCGCGAGCTGTCTCTCCTGCCTCCCTGGCTCACTCCTCCATGGAAACCAGCCGTCCTGCACTCACTGCCCCTTGCCACAGGGCCCCTGGGCACTCCGCCCGCTTCACAGCTGCTGGGGGGAGCTGCTATTTTCCTCTCTCCCACTATAATAGCATCCTTATGAGGCTTCCCCCAGCCCGTCTCTCTAATAGAAGGTTGCATGTTTCCGCGTGTGGCTTATGCGGTGATATTTGGGTTCACTTAGTATGCTCTTGGGAGTGCATCTGAACTCAAAAGAGGGGGGGGGGGGTGGGGGGAAAAGGAAGGAAAAAAGCCAGGAAGGTCAGGGAAATCCTAGCCTGTATCAGGCAATAGAAGAAGATAAAAACAAGAAGTAGTTTTGCATAGGAATATTGCTCTTGCTGAACTGGCTGTGTGGCTGTATGGGGCAGTGACAGTGCAGTCATTTGCCTTCTGCTGGGCAGACTTGGGATTGCTCAGAAAATACAGGCCAATCCCAATTTTCCAGTGGAAAGCCAGTGATAAGGGTAGCCTGTTTAGAGAAAATGCCAGAGATGGCTGACTGCTCTTAACAGTCTTTGGACTTGATGTGTTTTTGATGTGACAGAGGGTGTGGGAGTTTCCGAAAGAATCAGGTGTTTAAATATCGGCTGTGTCTTGTTTTACAGGAAAATACCCGCTTTTGTGTTGATGCCAGCTTCATCTGTGCTTACATCCTTTATCCTAAAAATCAGGCAGAATTTAATTCCAGATGTGTTTCACAAAGTCATTTCCAAGTTAGGCTTTCATCATCTTTCCCTCCCTGAATATTTCCTTCCTCTGACTTTACAGCCCTGATAATACCAGCCCTCTCCCACCTGGTGTGCCTTGCCTCTACACAGTGGTTTTCCCTTGACTCTAACACATTATCTCTGTGAACACTTCATACACAGAAACACAGGTCGCATCATTCCCACCAATCTTTCCCTTACAGGAATTTCCTCCCCCTTTCTGCCTGACTTCCAGTAGGATAAAACAGTAGAAAAGTTTTACAGAAACTTCTGTTGTCATTGCCTCACATGCTGTTCTGCACTCTAATTACAAACAGAGCCAAAGAATCCAGAGGGGGATTAACCTCCTTGTATCTGTAACCTCACTTTTAGACTCCCTGTTACCACCATGAGAAACAAGGGTCTGGACACACCATGTCTGTTCCCCTGGACCATGACATCTCCCATTTGGCTTCTTTCTAGACCTGAGCAAATTTACCAAACAAATCCTTTGTGTAGTCACATATGAGACATTAGGGAAATTGCAAAATGCGTGTGGTGTCTTTTTTTTTTTTTTTTTGTGACTTCTGCAGTCTGGAGTGCACAGAATCCAAATCTAACCTTTCAAAGGAAAACAAATATCTTGCTTTTATTTCTGAATTTATCTCCTGCCTAAAAACTTAAAGTAAATAATTATAGAGTTGTAGAAAATAAGGAATCTGCTGGCTGATTAGAAATGTGGATTAATGGCAATATGGAAAGAAGTGCAGTGATTTGTGACAGTGTGGAAAAAAGTGCAGTGATAGCATTCAAGTTATCAGAGAAAGGATCTTTCATTAGTGGAAGATTGTAAGCCTTTATCCACCCATAACTCACTAGTTGGTTACTAGAAATAGCACTATTTTAAGACATTATTTAGCCTCCTAGGCAGGATCGATGTGTTTCTGGAGACGTGTGTGTTTCTGTGTATGCCATTGATAGTTTCAAATCGATAGTGGGAAGTAAACTTGAAGCCAATCTTGTTTTAATCCTTTTGTGAGAAAAATTCCTTTGGCTCTGATTTAATATGAGTGAAACAAAAAGGAGGAAAAAAATTAACTGAGAATATGGTACTGACATAGTATTCACTGGAGGGGAAAAAAAAGTGTGATTTTTTTCAGATGCCTCCTATGCATGTAGTGAAGGGGATGGAGCAATGGGACCAGTCCTGATGGTTACTAATGTGTCTTTAGTTAAGATTTCATCTAACTGTGGATGGCCTTCCCTGTGCTTATGGAAGTCTATCATGTTCCCAGAGCGTTGGGTAACCTAAGTAGTTGTTCCATTCCCAACTTCCCTGGCTAGCAGATCGGTTTTGTAATCACGGTGAGGTGACTGAATGCTTTTGAATTGTTGGTGTTAGTATTAGGTGTCATATAAATCAGTGCTCACTGTCCTGGGGAGTAGTTTATTTTCCAGTACTGCATGTAGATCCCAAAAAAGCTTCCCTTTGATCTGCGGGGAGAAAAGATTGTTCCTTTGCAGCAATGAAAAATACAGATTTCTGAAGCCATAAACCATTTCACTGCAGTTCTTAAAATGAGGTATAGCAAAACAAGTCATCTGTGCCTTTTCTTCTTCTAAGAATAGCCTGGTTGAATTCCTTATATTCTTGGTTATGTGCCACAACTCAGGAGGGAAAATAATGTGTGTTGTTCTTATATATATGACCAGCACAGTAATGATATAAATACCTGAGGCAAAAATCTCATTGGACTAGACAGCAAAAATGCAGAATTTTCCAAAGATATTACTCAGTCATTCTAGAACATTTTAAAATGGCAATGAAAACATCTTTTTTTCCTTTCTCTTGGACATATACATTTTGTGTATGTGTGGCAGTTCCAAGCAGATCTTGGTTTGTAATAGTCCTGACAGCACTTATTATGATCTGTCAAGTCAGTAATTTGTGAGCAGCAGATTTACAGAATAGTATTTATAGCTGGCATCTCACAAGTTGCAATGAGTTTAACCTCTTCATTGCTTTGTGTATTTTTGTGAATCATTCAGCTATTTCATGCAGCTATTTTTATTATTGTGGCACAGACTGGAATCTCTGATAACAATGCAATTATCACTTGAAACAGTTATTAATATGATATGTGCTAAAAAATTGGTGTTCTGTAGGCATGTTTTTAAGCTCACTTTTCCTCAGGGACATGAATATGAAAACAAGACTTTGCCTAAAAATTATTACAGCTTACTTTTGCTATAAATTAGGATGGAAAATAACATGTAGGCTCGTTCAGAGGCATGGCACATCTGAACAAATGACTTTTTCATAATTTCTAGATGCTCAGCTTAACCATTTACCTTAACTCTAAGGGCATGCAAATAACGGGACTGAATTAAATAGTCCAACGTGAGCATACCAAACACTGGGTTTATGCATTTATCAGAAAAGCCTAAATATATGATTTAGCTCTCTAATTCAAAGAACTGAATCCAAAACCACATTTTCAGTCATTCATGCTTTTGTTAGGTAGAAACTTTGGAATTTTCACTTTTCTAATAAAATGCCCAAAATATAAACAAATAAACAAACAATAAAGAGAATAAAAAGGTAGCAATTAAATGGTGAAAGTCACTTAGGTCATGTCCAGAAAGCAATAGCTGAAGCTTCCAGCTTCTATTTATAATTTTCTTTTTCTTTGTTCATGTGAGTAACAGAATAAATGTGAGGGGGTACTTCTAACTAAATAAGAAATTTTACTGTTTGAATGGTGAGCTAACTTTTGGGCTTGCTGAAGGAACAGCAAGTATTACATAAGCAATACATAAGTATTAGCACAGCCTGGCAAAATTGCAGAGCTTTTCCATATAAAGTGTTTAATTGTTGAACATTTTTCACAGGCAAATGTCCTTCTCTGTGAAAAATGTACATGGGGAAATTTTGCTGAATTTGCTACCGAAAACAAGTGGAATTCGTGGACACACTAGATGGATTTTCCAGGTCTGTCTGGTCTGGGAAAAGGTTAGCAAGGAGGAGAGGTATGAAGTTGAAAGGTAGAGAAGCTGCACCTATATTGCCTGGTGCTTTGTGCTAGCTGCTGTATTTGTTGGTCACTTAGATGGCTAAGGAAGTCCATTTCTCTTGGTATTAAAGGGACATGTACCTGGTGCACTGGCTCCCCTTCCATTTAGGAATTAGGCCAGAGGGTCCCTGGAGACAAGGAGAGGGACAACACAAGCAGGGACAGTGGTAGGCTTCTTGTACCACGTGCAATTCCATGTGGCCGTTCATACCTCGGACAGGATGGACCTCAACACTGTGGTTTCAGCTGGTGAAAGAGCCTGGAGATCTTTTCAGCAATGCAGCTGGTCACACCTTTATTTGGTTTTGTCTCAGATAAAGGAAATAGGAAGGTAGGAAGCTGTAATGCAAAGTGTTGGTTTTTAGGGTTTTATCCACTTATCAGATGTACTGTGTAATGACTCCAGACCCTTCTGTTTGGCTTTTTTAAAAACAAAAGTCTACTCTGCCACTTTTCCTGGTTTTCTACCCATTTAAAGAGTCTTTTTAAATTCATCATTAATATCTAGAACTTGAGTTCTTTGATTTTTGTTTTCCTAGGGGGAAAAAGCTAGCTATTAGAATCTTGTCCTAGCTTTCCTCCTGTAGAACCAGGAGTTTGCCAATGTATTACATTAATTTTCATTTAGTATATGCCATTTAATGTAATTAAGGGAAGCAGCACCCAAATGTGTGTCCCTAATCATGGGTTACTCTCATATTGTTTTCTGTTAAAATTTACAAGCGTGTTATTTGACATGTTAATTGTTACGTGGGTATATGACTAAGGATACAAGTATCTCCTCATTTCCCCCCTCCCCTCACTTAACATTTTGTTTGAGAAGATCAGTACATTTTGTCTGTGAAAAGCCCTGGATTAAATGCCACCCACAAATGATTTTGTGCATGTTTTATTTTGCCAAAGGAGGTTGTCAGACATTGGGGGAAATAATGTAATATTGTCTGACCTAAGACTTCAATTAACTAACAAGAAAGTTTACAAAAACTGTCATATTAACTTTACACATCATTTTACTGGGGTGGAAACATTGTCACACAGCACTTCTTGTTTTGTCTACCTCAAGGCACAAAGCACAAAGAGGAAAAGAATATTATTCCTTATTTCTGATGCAAATAGTTTTCTGCAAATATTTAATGCAAAGGAGACGTTTCCTGTCTATCAGTTATTCCTGTTTCAGCCCAGTATTACCCAAGCAAATGATATTTGACCTGTGTGTTTAGATTAGCACTGGTTTGAATGGAACCTTTGCATTTGTGGGTGGCATCTGGTTTTAGTCCTGCAAGAAGACAGTGAGCTTCTTCCCCATTGTGTTTTATCAAAATGAAGACATTATGGAGAGTGTTTGCATGTATTTTGATGATGATTCTAAACCCACTCGAATTTCAAGTTTGTAAAGGACTGCTGTTCCCTTTCTGTTACTATTAATTTTAGCCTTAACTTCCTCAGGCCAGTCCTTAAGGAAGATTTCCTTTCAGTCAGCTGCTTCCTGAGCCATAATTTTAGAAATACATAATTTCCCCCATATTTTACCCTCTCTTTTCCTGTTTCCTTTTAAGTGAATTTCTAATAAAATCTCATTTCTTCTTTTCCTTTAGCCTTCCTTTTCTGTTGAAATACAACATCTAGCCTCTTTCTTTCTTCTTTAGACTTGTCCCCATTTTTATTTATTTTTTTGTGAGCCATCCTCCAGATGCCTTCCTCCTCATGCTGATGCTCCCCCCTGGAACCTTGGTTCCTGCTCTGGTCACTTTTCCATATTTATAACACCCTTCCTACTAGATGGCTTTCTTTTACCTTTGTGTAATCCAGTCTGTTCCCATTCCTTGTAAAAATCATCTTCTTGCCCATTCCTTTAGCCATATTACCCTTCAGTGGAATTTTGTGACCGCTCTTTGTCTTTTTCTCAATTAAGTTCAAGATGCTTTTTGCTCCCAGCCAAAGCCTCTGCCACTGTTAATGGGTATAACTGAGAAAATAAATAGTAATGTTAAAAGAGAACTGGAGGCCTCCATGGGTATCCAGTGGTTCTCCATCAGGACCTGTGTATCCCAGGGAAAAATAACCAGCACAGCTAACAGAATTCTGGGAGCTTTTGGAAAGTGCCAAGTCAGGCTGTGGCCACAGACTCTCCCTGTAGAGGTGGAGTAGTCCAGGGATGTAATATTACAGAGTTCAGCAATAAGTGGTCCATTTCCTCTGAACATAATTGCTCCCATGCAATAGCACAATAAGCTGGGAATCTCTTGCAGGGAACTGAACATTTTTACATCAGCTTCTTCAGATGGAGGCACTCCTCAGACCCCTTCCTTGTTTTTTCTCAGCCTCCCATTCACACTCTCTTTCATGGTGCTCACCAGTCTCGTGCTCATGACCCTGGTGCTCTTATTCTATCTTTCGTACAAGAATGTAATGAATTCTCAATCTCCTCTTCCATAGTCTTGGATTAAGAGTAGTCTCAACCCATCAGTTCCCAGGAATTGTGTGGTTTCAGTCTGTTTTCCCACACCTGAGATTCATTAGTCAAGGGAAAATAAAAAGCAGAAAAATCAAGTTCTCTGAAATGTAAAACAATTGTGATCACTTAATCTTCAGCCTTTTCTTTCTTTGCTTAAGCTTGACCTTCTGTATCTTGGAATCCAGTGCAAGGTCAGGCTCTTCAGGTTCTCTTCCCTCTTTTCCTCACTAGAGGGCAGGCAATTTTTTGGGTCCTGAGGCTCTGAACAAGATTTTGCATTGATGTATTGCTACAGCACCAGGTTTGCTGACACCTGCTATAGACCTTTTAAACACCTTGTGTGGAACTGCTGTCACATCTCCTATCTCTCAGCACCATCGTCACATCTGCTAGGTGTGCTCGTTTGTTCTGCAAAATGATAGTCACTGCTGAACTGGATGCTGATACTGATCCTGCATGGAAACAGACTGCACAGCTTGATCAAAACCATTGCATTGTTTCAAGCCTCTTTTCTGCAGACTGAAAAATATCTTGGTTCATACTAGAAAATTATAATCACAAGAAAGAAGGAAAGAAAGAAAGAAAAGCAAGCCAAAACTGCAGCAACACAAACTTTTTTGCAATGGGTTTTAAATTCTGCCGAAAAATGAAGAGATAAAATGTATCAGAGCTTGTATCTGCTAAATCCTCTGACAGCTGCTTTCTCATCCTGCTTCCTGAAAATGAATCAACTTAATTATTCCTGTGGCTACGTACATCCAGACGGCTTAGAGTTGCCTCTTTATTGCTGGCTACAGTAACTGTCCTTGTGTTCTGGAATAGCTAAGAAGATTGAAAACTGGGGGGTTTTTGTAATTCCAGAGTACACAGACTGTAATAGAAGTAATGGTCTGGAATTTTGGAGTCTCTTGTCAATGGTTAGATTGTGCCAGCACTGAGTTTAAATTTGCTTGTGTAGGAGGGCATGTTTAGATTAATATTCTAAAGTAATGTGGAGTGAATGTTTGGTACAGGCTGTGACTGAGAGACTAGTGTAGTGAATTCACAGACTGCAATATGTGGAGATTGGGGTGGGGGGTTGGGGGAATCACCATTAAATTATCTTCCAAGGACCTTGAAGCCTCTCAGGATTACTCTTCTGAGTACTCTGAAAACATAACCATTGGTCTAGTTATAACAATTTATCCTTTGGAACAGTCTAAAAAAAAGTCTCAAAGTACCTGGTGCACACATTAAACATGTAAAGTTTTCATTAAAGGAGTTGACAGGTTGCTTGTAAACGGAAGTCATTTCCTTTCCTTTCAGAATTAAATTTTCTTTACAGCCTCCTTTGTCAGTAAGCACTGTTCATTAAGAATTATTTGGCTGTTTCATTCTACAACCTTGTTTTCGCCTGCCTTGTGGATTTAACTGAAGGAAATTTCTTTGTGACGCTGAAATGATCAAGCTGGATCTCAATCACCAAATGATGTTTCCTCCTGCATTCTTTAATCTATATAAACCAAGGTATTTCTTTTCAGGAACATTTAGATAGGAAGGAAGCTAGGTATGAATTTTTAAAAACCAGTTTGCAAAGAGATGTCTTTCTCTGTTTGTTGGCTGGATGATTTTTAAATGGTCACATGAAAAAGCTACTGAATGAGGGCTTAAAACTTCTCACATCTCAGGTTCTTCAAGTCTGGTTGTAGAGAGGAGTCTCTGGATGAAGGGCAGCTCAGTAGCTGCTCTTTTAACGTATGCTGCAGTGAGGTAGGGGAATCACACCTTGCAGCACTTGATAATGTTGAGCCAAATTAGGAAAGCACTGAACTAAGCACATCATTGTAATGTGGGTTGTTTATACCTAAGTCTTGTCTGTTCAGAAGAAAGGTGAACTGTCAAGATTAGTAACAGTCGGCCAGCATAACACACTGACAGACCCAACCCCCCAAGTCACCCATCCAAGTAGCAGTCAGTGCAACATGTGCCCTAAGATACAAGAGGTACAACTTGGAGGCTTCAGTGATGGCATCCAGATGTGTTCTTGCTGCTGTCATTGCACATCAAAGGGTGTGCTTATCCAAGTGCAACATTGGTATTGTGGGGACATTGTGAGGAGGGTTCATCTCCTGTCTGGTGCTTCACAAATCAGACAATCATAGCATGATTTGGGACCTTAAAGATCATCTAGTTCCAGCCCTACCACTATGGACAGGGACACTTGCTACTAAACCAGGTTACTCAAAGCCCCATCCAGCCTGGCCTTGAACACTTCTGGAGATGGGGTATCCACAGCCTCTCTGGGCAACTTGTTGCTCTCACAGTAAGAATTTCTTCCTCATACCTAATCTAAACCTACCTTTTTCAGTGCCAAGCCACTGCCCCTTGGGTAACACCCCAGATGGGTTGTTGTGAACATCCAGGCCTTCAGGCTGTTCTGGGGGAGGTTTCTGAAAAGATTGATGCTGTGAGTTTGTAGAAGGAACAGATCTGGTGAGTGGAAGGCTCAGACTTATATTTCCAGAATCCTGCAGGCTAGTGGTAGGTGTCTGAGAGGGTTGCCTGGTTTCTCTAGTCAGTACCAAGAGCAAACTTTGCTTCAGTATGGGGTGAGTAAAGAGGTTTGTGCTTTCTGTAGCTGCAAGCAAGCTGCAAAAACAAGGTCAGTGAGAAGCTTGCTGTAGGGTTTGGCCCTGATAAATCCCTCTTTTTGGTATTAACAATTTCTCACTCTTTTTATTTTGACCCCTAGTTGTAGAGCCCAAGTTCAGACCTCTCCTCCATCCAGAAAGAAGAGACTGTATTTGCACAGGCAAAAGCTGTCATGGCAAGAGAGAGAAGAGAGGGGGTAATGTTGGAAAGCCAAAGTAGTTAGAATATGATATGACAAAGGTGAGGTCAAATAAGCAAAACACACAACAAACTAGACTAAAACAGCTTAATGAAAAACACGTAATGGCAGGATACTCGCTATTGGAATACGTTAAATGGATACAAAATCTGGGGAATAAGGTCCTATGTGTTTAATTTTAAAAAAATTGTTGATTTTTTCCCACTGTCTTTCTCTTCATGTCTTCAGTGAATTTACCTGTCTTAGGTGCAATGTAGAACTTGGATTCTCTTACCCATACAAGAGGTCGTTAGATAAAAAGCACATGATTTAAAGCAAATGTGTCCTCTGAAACACTCATTTCTCAGTAAGAGTAGCAAAGCATAATGTAATTAAAACAACTGTCTACAGTGTTTATGTACAATCACATTGAGTGGAGAATATCTTTAATTTCATTGTAAGGTCAGATACATGAAGAGGAAAGGTTGTTGCTGTCTCTCAGAGAGCAGTAATCAAAGGCTGGCAACAGAGCTTTGAAAATTGAACAGATTAGAAGTCCTTGGCAGTGATTCCCAAATGCTCAGGAGACTTACTGCAATCAGCAGCTTTGACACTTTGGGCCAGCTAGTTAATAGTGTTGGCTATAAACATTACAAGGCCAGTGATCATCGCCTCATGTGCTGGCCCTGGGGCATTTGCTTCCTGCCTTCTCTCTCGGGGGCAAGGGCAGCCTCTAGACCAAGGGGCTCTTTGATAATACCCTGTGAGTGACCTTCCCCACAACAGCAAAGAAGAGGAATTGTTTGCATGTTAACCCAAAAAATGAATTACAGAGAAGGGAGTCAAGGGTGTAGCAAATAAGCATAAGTGACAGTGCTCCAAATCTACTGAATTTGAACCTCCTTTGCATATTTTAGCCAAAAATGAGCACTGCTCATCACTGTGTGGATGGTTTAGAGATCAGACTGGAAAGATCCTCATGCATGCAACTCCCTAAAGTACAGTATTTATTAATTTGTTTGTCCATTTGTTTTATGAGAGAAAGTGCTCATAAGAGACAGCTTCCCTATTGTGAGTGCCTGAATTTAGGAAACTAAATCTATATGTAAGCAACAAAAAATCAGATCTGTATAGATATTGGAATGAACTCATGAAACCAAAATTACATGCAGGCATAAGTAATTGCAGCGCAATATTTACTTGCAAATCTGGTTTAGTGTTGAAAAATCAAGGTGATATGGTAGTGATAGTTGTTACATGGTTAGTTTAGCAGTTATACTATGCTTGGCTGTTCAAAATTGCAGTAATTTGTTGCTTTCTAACGGGCAGGATGTCTGATCCCATGAGCAGCTGTGAGAGTTGTGTGTTTCAGCTAAGCTGCCTGGTTTTGCATGCTGCTTCTGCATGATACTGCAGGAATGATGGCTGCAGGCTGCCTGTAAAACTACATTAACAAAGTAGTCTGGCACAACTTCTCAGCAGGTCTGAGAATACAGAAGTGATGCCAGCAGCTCAATGTCAGGGGTAAACGCCCAGTTCAATGGGAGCCCAAGCAGTAGTGTTAGGTGGTACCAATAGCTGAATACATTTTCAGTGGGTGAGTTTGCAGTTTCCCCCCTCTTCTCCATTCCTGGTAATTAATAATAATTAGTCCTAATGAATAATATATAAATATATAACATAGGGATTAAAATTAATTAGCAGTGATAGGTAGTCATTGTCAAGAAGGCAGAAAGAGGAAGTCAGAACAAATTTTTAAACATCCAACTTGGCACTGGAATTATCTGTTTCACTCTTTCCTGCTATTCCTTTGAGGATGTTTCCTTTGTGAACATATCCTTCATTACATTTCCTAAGCCCTTTTAGTTGTTAAACCAAGACCCAGTGAAATCAGTAGGATTATGCCACTTACCTTGTTGGGCATGATCCATCAGCATTCAGGGTGTTTGGATTTTGCGGTGGTTTGTCATTTCTGTGGTGTGGCAGCACGTTTCATGATTGGACTGGTGTGGACTAGTTGAGTGCACTGTGAATGCAGGCAAGGAGGTGTTAGTTCCTCTAAGCAGTCAGGTGCCATTCAGGAGTTCATGTTTCAATATGGAAGTAGCTAATTCTCACTGGTAGACCAGTTAAGTTATTCTTCAGTTCTTTAGTTGCTTAGTTTCACCTGCTGAACACAGCTAAAATGAGTGCTTAGATCACATCTGAGAAAGAAGTTAACGTCTCAGGAAGCAAAAATAGAACACAGTACAGGCAATGAGTTAGAAGACTAAGGCAACCATGTGAAACAATTTAATATTTATATGAAAAGAGGAGGCTTTGGAATTATTAGGGAACCTTTGAGGGGCTGGGTTTCTGTTTTAAGACATGTATTGAAGATGAAAGAATACAGGAAAATTAACAGCACGGAAAAAGCTTTGCCCTCTGTTTGTGTAACTGTTGCTTTCTGGCATTACCATTTTGATACCGGGGGCTGCTACCATTTCCTGCTGGATTTTAGCTCTGGCATTTGGGTGAGATGGACCTTTCTAAGTATGATAAATTGTTCTTTCAGCCCATTTAAGCACAACATCAGATAAATATTTCTAAGTGTGTGACTTTCACCATCAACAAGAAAATGAGTCTAGGATTATGGAGAGAGAGAGAGAGAGTAATCTCTCATATGTATTTATCTGAACTAGATCCAAGCAATTCTCCTTAGTTAACTGTGTCTCAGCAGTTTTCTCCTGAAAAAATAATTATTATGCAGAATAGATGGCTGTTGCCTAGCCATCCTTCATTCTCATTTTTTGGTTTGCATTGTTTATGGCATTTATTCAAAAGCAATCCTGTAATATCCTTGGCAAAGTGATCTCTTTCCCCTGACTAATGGTCTCTGTTAGAGAGTTCTCTTTCCTTCACTGTGTATGGCCATAACGTGCCTGCAGCGTAAGGCTCTCACGGAATCTCAGAGTGGTTGAGGTTGGAAGGAACCCCTGGAAGTCATCTGGTCAGCCTTCCCTCAAGCAGGGCCACACAGAGCCAGTTGCCTAGGACCATGTCCAGACAGTTTCTGAGTATCTCCAAGGATGGAGAATCCATCACCTCCCTGGGCAACCTGTGCAAGTGCTTGGTCACCCTCACAGTGAAAAACTGTTTCTTGGTGTTTAGCAGGAACCTCCTGTGTTCCAGGGTGTGCCCGTTGCCTCTGGGTGTAAGGAGTAAAAGGAAGCAATGGGCCAGTTAGCAGCTCCCCACCACCCTCAAAAAAGCCCCAGTTTTGTCACAGAGCAGATGAGCTTTCGATGTAGTCTCTGATGCCGTGTCACAAGTTGGCTTATTTTCTGGTTATGTTGCTAAAAAGTTGTCCAGAGACCACATATACCATCTTCTATACCTAGAAACCTTAGTGTGACCCAAAATAAGTTTGAAACAAAAACACAGAAAGTGTTAACACAGCTTCTTTTTCTTTCCTTGTCACCTGCAGGTAATGCAGGTAGTGAAAGAACAGATAATGAGAGCACTCACTACCAAGCCTAGCTCTCTGGATCAATTCAAGAGCAAACTTCAGAATCTCAGTTACACAGAAATACTGAAAATACGCCAGTCTGAAAGAATGAACCAGGAAGATTTCCAGTCTCGTCCAATTCTGTAAGTATTGTCTTCTCTCCCCACTCTTTTTTTCATGGAAGGGTTAACAAGGGCGAATGACAGTTGTGAGCTCTTCTGGGGAATCCCAGGGAGAAAAGCTGTCCAGGGAGCTGTGCTCAAAAGCAGTAGTGAGGCATCTGCTTAAAGTACATCATGTTTTCTACTGCTGGGAATCGTAACTTTTTCCTTGAGTTCAGTGAAACCAGATTTGGCAAATCCCAGCAGGATTTCACATGGCTTATTTATATGAAACAGTGCTTCACCATTTCCTAGCTCTGCATGATTGTGAGCCTGATTTTGGTGCTGGAAGTGGCTTTCAAAGAAAAGATCTAACTAATCAAACATCACAACTTTGTCTTCTGTTCAAGGCCTCTCTGAGCAAGATAGGGAGAAGCCCAGAAAAAGAAGAGCCAATACACACTGACTTTCCAAAAGAGTTGTCTTTGTTTATAACATTATAAATTGGTGTTAATGACAAACAGTCATTTACTTATTTGTAAATAGCAACATTCTGGCAGCTAGCCAGTCCTTTGCTTGTTGTTTACTGCAAAGTATGAAAGGCTAATATTGCCTCCATAGCTCCTTCTCATTTCTCAGAATACTCTTTGTTCTGTTGTATAAAAATGGGGGCCGCACCTGGCTCTGGACCAAGTCTGGGCTTGTGGCTGAGCTGGTGGCACAGGACAGATGCAGACTCTGTGCTGCACAAATGATGCTCTGAGAATAGCAGGAACCTTTTGAGATCAGCAGAGAAATGGTGAGGACTCAGAAGCATCAGCTGAAATATCATTAAATCCTGACTGTGTTGCAAATGGAATGGCTCATGATACTCTAAATCTCCTTTTCCAAGGCAAAAGTATAGAAACTGATTTGGGCCAGAGCATTTCAGGATTCAGAAGCAGGATATTAATTTTGATTTGTTTCTAACAGATGCAGATATCTAAGTACAAGCTCTTGGGACAAATTCCTCCAGGGGCAGCAGGGCAACAGTGGAAGCATAAACTAAGTAGAATTACAGACTAAATTTTAACCATGCCAATGTGGATCAAAGGGGGAATGCTTCTTTTATGTTTCCAGTGTTTTATGTTTCCATTAGAAAATACGACCTAATGCCCAATTAGAACTGATGTCACTCATAGTAATGCATCAATTAAAAATCTACAAATGGTTCCAGTTAGTTTTGCATCATTACACTGCTCAGAAAGCCCCTGCAAATTCCCTGCAACATTTAGCAGTTCAAAGCTGCTCAGAACTGCAAAGCTTGTCACCAAAGCTTCTCATCTTCCCTGCTTTCCCTATGAGTCAACAGTTTAAGTATGATAGAGGTCAATTATTTATATTCTCTTGCACCATCACCTAGCATTGAAAGACTTGCCAATGCCTTGTGCAAGCTCGTCATTTCCAGTGTCACTCTGGCTAGTTGCTGCCACAGTGCAGAGTCTTCTTCCCCATCATGGAGCAAGTGAAACAGCCAACACAAATAGTTCAAAGCAACTGTAGTGTTACCAGAGAATCATTTCAAGTTCAGGACAAAGGCTAAGCCTAAAGGCTATAAAGGCTAAGTAAATCAATAAGGTGTTTAAGCAATCACAACTGCATTTTCAGAGATTTAACTCCATGCATTTGCATTTTGATTACATCCATGATCACTTGTTCTTGACTCTGAAAAGAAAGTCCTTTCATTTTGCACTTTGATTTGGTTCCCTGTACTGAACTCTCTCAAATTGCATAGATGGCACAGTTGATAGAAGTACAGAATCATGGCCCCATTGTGGGGAAAGAGACTGTGAGTGAAAAGAGCAGTCGTGCCTGTGCTGTATATTCTAAAGCCCTGCAGATATGCTAAAAAAGATTGTGCACAATGGTGACTGTAACATCAGCAGACCTTGTTTAATTCTGCTTGAGAATACAGCAATCAGGGGATGGGTTTTCCTGCCTTGAACATGATAGAAGTCTTTATTTTGCTATTCATTGTATGAAGCACTGTAGTTTTAAGTTTTCAAGCTACTGGATAAGAGAGGCTTCAGTGAAGTTGGATTTGAATGTAAACTGGAAAATGTTGTCTTAGATCCTGGTAACTACAGCAACCTTGTTTTCCTAGGATTAGTTGTTTCTTTTATATGAGCATTGTTGTATCACATGAAGTACTACCTTATCAATATCTGCTTTTGATTAGGAAAAATTAAAAGTCCTTCAGAATAGATTCAGGGATTTGGGATCATTACTGATCATCCAAACTGCCATTCCATAATGGAATTATAAAGTATCCCAGTTTCATTTTGAATGGCTGCAGAAGTTGTCTAGGAATCCTGTGGGCCTATAGAGGACCAGAGATCTCCTTGAAAAATTAAATAGCAACAGAGATGGGTTAATGCTAGATAAAAATTTGGCATCTAATTAGGGACTTGCTGGTTAAAGGAGAGTTAATGGCAGCTAGGGAGCCATTACTAAGTAACATCTGTGTGAAAACCAACAAGGTACAGGGAAAAAGAGGAAGGTGTCTAGATGATTTTCTGCTTTTTATCTTACATGTTTCTCTACAGTATTAGAAAGAGTCACTACTGCCTGCTCTGAATACATGATCAGGAGAGGGAGCATAGCTATATGCCAGAAAGATAAAAGGACAAAACACATGAAACCAGTTCTGGGATTACTCTCCCATTGTGTTTTAATAATTTAAATGTCTGTAAAATGCCCCATCCTGGAAAGAAAACCACTATTGAGTGAGTCTTAACTATAAGGTGGAAAAGTAAAAGCTGGAGACAGTTTTAACTGGTGATGAAGAAGAATTTGTGAAATGTGAAAAACTTAAAAATAATTTCTAATGATTTTCAGGTATTTTAAAAACAAGTAACTGTTGTTAGTATTGCCTCCCGTGTTAAGACCAGTGAGATCACAAAATTAGCAATCATATATATTAATGTGTGTTTCCCTCAACCCTTCTGTCTTACCAGCACACTAATGTTTTACATTTTTATGTGACAGAAACACAGTAGGAAACTAATGGCAGTTTTTAAAGTCACTGTCTCCTTAGACTTAGTCTGTTCTCTCTCTTCACAAGGCACAAACTGTTAAGCAAATGTCATCTCAGGGACAATAAATAAATATTCACAAAATGTATTTGCATTTATGATCTTCCTTTAGCTCATTGTTCCTGATGGATTTTAAAATTAGGCAGGAGGACCTATTTCTTGCGCAAAGATTTTTTTTCTAGCCCTCCTGTCTTTAGACACTGATCGCCAGGAACAGAACTCTGTTGCCTTCAGATGGCTTTCAGAAGGAAATACAGAGTTTCAAAGAAGCATATCTTTTGTTTGTGCGCTGTGGTTTGATTGTTCTGACCCATTTCTGTCACCTCCAAGAGGTGGAACAGAAACCTTGACAGTGAGGAGCACTGAGCGGCAGGATCACCTTGCAGAAATACATCTGGAGTCATGATGTCAGAAAAATGGCTGAGAACCAAGAAGTCAGAGTAACCTAACCATGTGTTGGCATGAGCTGCTAAGGACAGTAAGTACACGAAGTGACCATGGCAAAGGCTTGACAGTCTTACAGGCTTTCACTAGGTCCAGAGTTACCAGAGACTGTTTCTCCATGGAGTAATGGGTTGTCTCTACAACCTCTCTGTGATCAAGTTCAAGGACCATGGAACAGAAGAGAGTAGCACACTGAGCTTCACAACTGTGAGAGCAAATACTTGTATGTGTGCAGAGGGCCTTCAGAACGTAACCAAAGAGGCAAGAGGTCCCTTCTTTCTTACCTCCACTTCTCCCATGCAAAGTCTCCCTTAGGCAGTGAAGTATTTTAGAGAGGATTACCTGGGTTTTTTTGGATTGGTTAAAAAAACCCTTTTCTTCCTCTGGTTTGTAAATGGCAGGTGGGGCATTAGAGGCCAGAAGACAGAATGTTATAAGCAAACAGTCAGATGTTAATGAGCTGGATGACCCATTCATTTTTGGCTTTTTGGTAGTCTTACAAATACAATGTTATGATATCTGTAACACCTATTTAATGATAACCATCCAATTTCTGAATTAAACTACCTAAATATCAGACTGATGTTTATACCACTCTTGAATGTTTGAAATTAGTCCAGCTGGATATTGTCAGCAGCCTGGACTGCTGAGTAATCCACACTTATGTTTTAACGCTGTTGTCCTCAGTCCCTGCTCTCAGGTTGTACCTGAGGAATAGGGAAGCTCATCAGCTCAGTAAAGGCAAGACATTTATTCAAGCACAAAATTCTTTTAATCACAGTATTTAACCATTCAACATATTTATGTCTTAGATCCTAATGAGAAAACAACAGTGCTTGAAAATTCAAGTCCTAAAGGACTAATAACACATTTCCAAAACATGGGCTGTTTCTATAGTTACAATGCTTCCTTGATTTTTGACCAGCTAGATTTTCACAGCTTGTAAATATGCAGTGGGTTATGCACCCAATCATTTCGTTGACACCTAGGGGAAAGAGGACATTTTATTTTAAAGGCCTGATCTTTCTAGCAGAGGATTTGCGGTGATTTCAGTGGGGGTCTGGCAGATCAAAGGCACGGGATCCAAATGAGTGTGGAAATCAGCAGAGAATGGGCTTCCTAAGTTTTCAAGAAGAGAAAATTTTTTGTTGTCTCTGTGGGATACCACAGCTTAGCTTCCTTTTGATGATGATTGCTGGAACATACTGCCGGACAGAATGATTTTTGGTATTACCCAATTTGCACAGCAATGCAAAATTATGGTTCTGACAAAGTTTGTATTTTATAAATCTGCTACACATTCAGTTTTTTTTTTTTTTAATCTTACTAGGCTTGCTGTCGAGTTGATGTTTAAACCTGTCTTTTATATATTCTTAATGAATCTAAGTGAGGATATAACTGATGAATTCAGACATCTGTGAATCCATGTGATGGTGTATGAAATTAAACTTTAAATATTATGTGCATATGTTTTCTGCCTAGTTCTTGACATGTTGAACTCTTATCAAAGTAAGATGGAGAAATGCATTTTCTGAAGGATATAAGATTATTCCTAGATGTATTGTGGGTCTCTGCACTCCTAGGCAAAAATGAAGTTGGAGCCTTGAGTGATCCCTAGTCATGAGTTAGTCTTCCACAAATTCTGATAATAATAAAGTAATCAAATTATACGAGATTGAGAACAAGAATATAGTGCTGATCGTTAGTTTAGCTCATTGGCATTGCTCCCTGTTTTTTATTGTTGTTTCAAAATGTTTTAGCCTTCTTGTGTTGTCCTAAGTAGCAGTGCTAGTGAAGTATACTGGCATAGGATTGTGCAACAAAAGGTGACAGACCCTCAAGTAAACTTCACAGGGCTCCTATGATGAAAGAGCATTATTTGCTGCAGAAAAATCTTGTTGATGCATTATAACAAGTGTTATTTTTAGAATGAGTAAAGTAATATAAAAACAAGCAACTTGCCTGAGTCATACACTGATGTTGTAGCAGGGAGATGTCTACAACAAACATATCCTGAGTTCCATTCTTTGTTTAAAGAAAAAGGGTTTTTTTTCTGGGGCAGACTAGATTCTGACCTGGTCTTGTCTGTGACTGATGTACTCTTCAAACGCCTTGCAGAAACATCTTGTGAGGCTCTGTTTCAGAGGAAGAAGGATGATCTTTGATTGAATTTGACAAGTGCCTACTTTCTCTCTTCCCAAGGGAACTAAAGGAGAAGATTCAGCCAGAGATCTTAGAACTGATCAAGCAGCAACGTCTCAATCGACTTGTGGAGGGCACATGCTTTAGGAAACTCAACAGTCGACGTCGACAAGGTACAGCTCAGACTCCCTAGTCTGGCTTTATATTGTCACTTTGGTCTAAAAGTTGAGCTGAGGAATACTATTTTCACTGGCAGGACCCTGGATTTTAGTGCTATCTTGACTGTTTTTACCGGGAGGCATCCGAAGGCATCTCCAAGTTACAGGTTTTCAGGATTTCCTGTTTCCCTAACAAGTCCAGCCTTTGACAAAATCTCAGGCAGCAGTGTCACATTCTGAAATAAGTATTTTTATTTCCTCCTGAATGTCCAGGCTTCTTGTTCATCTCAAAGCAGTATCTTTGCAGGAATAGCACCTGAAACTTGAAATTGAATCTCTCAGACTTTGATTACCTTTATGTATGCAACAAGTTCATTCTGCATCCCTCCCCCTGTCCTTTGGTTTGGTCTTATATTGCCACATACAATAATTATACTGTGGTGTTTAAACATGCTTTTTGAAAGTAATTTCAAATATCAAATATCAGTAATTTGCGTACTTTCATAGGAATACTTGATTGATATGAGAAGATTATTTTCCCAATTCTATGAGTCATTGCTCAGTGCAAGGTTCATAGTTCATTCTATACCGTAAAACTCCCCATGGTTCTTTTCCCCTCAGAGAGGCATGCTTCTTTCCCCAGATAACATAATGGGGACGTAGTGTAAATTCAGCAGATTAATTAGAAGTCGTATCCAAAAATTTCGCTTTAAACCGCTCATTTTGTGAGGACTCAGATTACTATTTGTTTTCCTCTGTAAATACAGAACAAATTAGAAAATTACAAAAGCTAGGAGTAAGAACTGATAAAGATCAATATTTGAGACTTTCAGATTAATTGGGGAAAAGTACGTTCTTCACAGAGAGAAGTATCCCTGCAATGCCTCCTTCCTTAGAAACAAGGAGGCAGTTTTCCTTAATGTAGGGAGGTTATTTATAACCTCTCTGTCATTCATACAAACACCTAAGAAGCCCACTGCACAGAAGGATGATCAGTATTCCACTGTGCATTTCTGTACAGACTGGATAGAGGCATGATACATGTTTTTCCTTCATCAGCATACTCATGGAGGGAAAGTAGGTAAAGTAATGTGTAGTTTGGCTACCAGTAGTGAGGGTTGTTTATTTTATTCCTCTCAAAGCCTTAATCCAAATGACTCAAATTCTGGGGAAAGAGTAGGATTTGCAGCAAATATTCTTCTTATGGCTGAGCTCCAAGAGGAAGATAGACTGTTTATTTTATCTTAAATTGTTGTTAGCTCATGATTTATAGGATCAAGAGCCTTAGGGAGTATAAATTCATTCAACTTATATGAGTACAGTTAAGTTAAAAAAATATTTTTTTTTAAAAATCAATGTAATTTCTTGTCCTCAGTTGAGAGGGTTGCTTCCTATTGTGCCTTGGAGTGAATTCTATAGGCCACCAGATTAATTGCTTTGATGTCATATTTGTACAGGGCCAGAAATAATTCACGATTCTTTGGAAACAAATATAACATGCAACCATGCCTCAAAGAACGTTATCTTCTCTGAAATAGATGGTTTTTCGCAGATGGAAGCCCATTTAGGAGGTCATGTTCCCACGTGCCCTTAAGAGTTGTGTATGCTTTGTGACAGACTTCCTGTATTCCCTGAAACAGAAGGGTATATTACCATCTGGGAGGGAGGAAGGGAGGCAGTAGACACAACCATTATAGAGGATGATGATGCATGAGGCCACCAGGACTAAATTCAGTACAGCCAACCGTGTCCTGGGGTGCATCAGGCACAGCATCGCCAGCCGGGCAAGGGAGGGGATTGTCCCGCTCTGCTCTGCACTGGGGCAGCCTCACCTCGAGTGCTGGGGGCAGTATGGGTGCCACAATATAAAAAGAACATGAAGCTATTAGAGAGCATCCAAGGGGAGGGCAACGAGGATGGTGGAGGGCCTTGAGGGGAAGCCGTATGGGAAGTGGCTGAGGTCACTTGATCTGTTCAGCCTGGAGAAGAGGAGACAGAGGGGAGATCTTGTTGCAGTCTGCAACTTCCTTATGAGGGGAAGCAGAGGGGCAGACACTGATCTCTTCTCTGTGGTAACCAGTGACAGGACCTCAGGGAATGGCCTGAAGCTGAGTTCAGAGGAGGTTTAGGTTGGATATTAGGAAGAGGTTCCTCACCCAGAGGGTGGTTGGGCACTGGAACAGGCTCCCCAGGGAAGTGGTCACAGCACCGAGCCTGACAGAGTTCAAGAAGTTTTTGGACAATGCTCTCAGGCACATGGTGTGACTCTTGGGGTGTCCTGTGCAGGACCAGGAGTTGGACTGATGATCCTTGTGGATCTCTTCCAACAACTCAGCATATTCTCTGATTCTGTGACCTAACACTGTGCAATTTAATGAAGCATGCTTGGCGTATAAGCCGTTCAACTGGGATCCTTTTTTAGGCATGTACAGTTCCTGACACAGTCCAAATAGCAAATACTGGCGGCTGACAGAAAGCAAAAGAAGGTCTCTTGAAATCACCATTTATCCTTCAGGGTCTCCTGAACCCCAAAGCAGAACAAACTGTAAAACCAGGGCTGTCATGATGTCAAGAATTAGAAGATGGAGTAAAGTGAAGGGAGGACCTGAGGTTTAGCTAGTGATACTAAACATCATGACAGTCAATCTTTCAGATAATTCCTCTGAATGTTCTGATAAAAATAATAGAAGTCCCAAATTCTGAGCATATCTTCTTTTAGCTTCATCCCACGTCCCCATCTCCTCTCTCACAACCCACCTGCCTGTACAAGTGCCCTGTACAACCTCAGGGGGTTCAGGAGCCCTGTCACCTGTCTGGTGCTCCAACAGAATTCACTTGCCATGGAGAGTTACCAAGGCTCTAAAAAATTGGCCACGGTCCATCCAGGGTGACATGGAACTGAAACAGAAATGAGTACTGCTCTGAGGCATCACGATTTGCCTGTTATGTGGCAACCTACTTGTAAGAGTAGCATGATCAGGTAGGGGTTATACTAAAGTGTGTATATGCTTTTTGTACTTTCCTATGATTCTTTTGTTCCCTTAAGACAATCCTGGAACAAATGTCACAAATCTGCAGATTGTACAAGAAGAACCTGAACGTGCCCTACACAGAAGCTGAAAGCATTAAATTGCCAATTTAAAGATAATTAACAGGCATTAGCCCATGATAAAGACTCCAGAGCAAACTTCTGTTAAGATTATTGTTTGAACATGTGGTAGGACACACATGGTTAGCCACAGTAAGCTGAAAAATTTGACTTAAAAAAAATGAGAAGGGAGTTTACAACCTCTTATGGCCTTCTGAGAAGAGATTAAGCACTTTCATATATACGTAGCATTGGAAGGCCTCCAGTCCCAACAGGTGATTCACTGGGGGGATGCTGAAGATTAGGCTGTGAGGTATCTGTATTCAGATCTCTGCTTTTTGTGTTTCAGCACAGGATTATCATAGCAGGATCTCTCTGTAGCTGAAATTCAGAAATACCATTGTTGTCCCAGCAGGATCCTTAGCACTTCCGAAAAATATCTGGCCTTTCCCTTGCAAGGTTTTCATAGGAGAACTGCAGTACTAACTCCTGGGTTTTCATTAAGTATCTTAATCAGTTGGAAATGAAACAGCAAAATCTAGCCTATCCTTCTGATCACAGCTCAAAAGCAGATCATCAGGCTCTGCAAATCCCCACTTTGTTCCTGGACCCTGAACATCTACTGAGAGACCGCTTCAGCTTTCTCCTTCCTTAGATAATTCCTAAAAGAAAAGGGAGAAGACTAGGGCAAAAACCTGCCAAGCACTCTACACCCCCAGTAGTTATTATTTCCAGTAGAGCTAAGTACTAAGATAAAGGCATTTTATTGAGGATAATAGATGCTTCTGATGCTGTCATCCAGTACATTTGTAGTATACGTTGCTGGGTGCACTCTTGGAAATAAATTCCCCTTTTACCTTTATAAAGATTATAGAGAAATTGCATGTTATTGAAGTGGTTTTGCAGCCAAAGATGACGTTTCTCTAACAGTAATTTTTGGAAGGAAGGGAAACCCTGGTGATACTCACCATTAAATTAAAACCACAAGGCACCATGGAAGTAACCTGGGAAGAGAAAGCTTAAACTGAAACAGAAAACCAAGTGAAGACTGGTTTTCTGTCTCTTGCTAGGATAAGTAACTCGCAGTTCTGAACACCACCACACACTTTGACTTTTTTCTGCCAAACTCTTTTCTACTGCTACTTCCTCCTACTCTCCATAGTCCCACAAAAAACCTCTGTGAGCGTGAGTCTCTGAGAGGAACCAGTTAACCAAATATGCCTCCAACAATGCCACAGGTCAATTATTTGCCAGTCATTTGGAGAGCTCCCTGGCTTAATCTAGGCAGTTGACTAGTTGGAGTGAAAATGTCAATTCAATTTTATTAAAGACAGAAGAAAGAAAGAAAAATAAAAAAAATATATGCCCATATATAGATATATAGATATATATAGATATAAAATATATAGATATATATAGATATAAAATATATAGATATATAGATATAAAATCTACACAAATACATATGTTTTCACAGATATATTTAAAAGCAGGTTCCTGTTGCTAAATCTGTGAGGATGTTTTTTCTTTGAATGAAAAGCTTCTAGAGTGTATTGGGAGAAAATACATATTCTCAAGACTTCTGTCCATGCATATCTGAGCTATTTTCTCCTCAGATTCTAACAATAGAGCACTTCTGTACTAACCACAGCAGTCGTTTACCTGGAATAGTATTGTTAAAGGCATATGAGTCATTGGCCATTAATGCACTTGGAAACACACTGCGTGAATGGCCAGGCACTCTGTAGCCCATCAGCAAAATGTTCTGTGCTCTGCTGTTTGTTCACAGCTCTGAATATTACTTTTGTAGCCAAATTGTAGCTGATTTTGTTATTTGGGAGGTTTTTTTAACCTCATCTATAATCTTCAACAATGTGCTGTGATATATTTAACCCACTGGCTGCTTTAGTAATTATTTGAAAAATCAGAACAATTTGCTTGAAAACTTTTCAGGTTAAAAACCAGAATGACTAATTCTGTTTCCCAAAGATGAATATCTACCACGCTAATGTGATTGCACCAGTGGTCAGTTAGCTGAAAGACATAGGGAGTTGCCAGAAAGTGTAAATGATGTGGTGTCTGAAAATGGTGGTGAAATATCAAGTCCACATCATCTCTAAAGACTGTGGTTAGTGGCCGCCCTCCCTACAGCTTCTTGCTCTGAGCAGGAGGTAGATGTAGTAACACTGGATCCAAAATGGGCATTGTAGCTCATAGAAGGGACCTAGTCTTTGGAGAAAATTCTTAAGCTTGGGCCTAAAACCAAAATTACTTCCGGAACACGCAGTTGCCCCACTCCAGCTGGGCACATGCACATGGATCTGCCTGATGTGGAGTATGGGGACTAATGAGGATGGTCTGTTCCAACTTCAAAGCTTTTTGTGACACTTCAACTCTGCAGATTTTGGTTTAAGAGTTCTGGAGGGTTTGGACAATAGTTTTCTTTGTTTTATAAGCACCACTTTTGAGTCATAGTAGAAAAGAGCTTTTTCTTCTGTTAATTTTTTTTAAATTTATCAATTTAGAGCTCAAAGTAAGTGCTGGCCACTTCCCATGTGCTTTTCTGCAATTAAGACTTCTTCACACTTTTTCTCGGTAGAAGCAATTTCATATAATTTTTGTTTTGACTGCAGCATTACTCTATACACTACTTTTCCAGTACAATTGTGTTCAGCACCTGCACTACAGTAAAGTAGCTGCATCCAGTTTCAAACTGTTCCCCTCCAAGGCACTGAAATCTCATGTGAGCGGGATATTTTCTCATACACTGGTTGTAGTGTCATGGACAGCTGAAAAGAAAACTGCAATGGGTAAGGCTGAGGTGGCTGCAGAAGCAAGGGTTGCTTCTCCTCACTAACATGCTGTCACCCTCCTCAGCCTGGCTGCTGCAGTCATTTAGTGGCTGTCGTTGAGGAAACCTCGTTAGTTCCATTTGTAGCTTTCATTTAAGGGCTTTCCCCTTGACAGCAAGGCTATGGCAGAGCAGCAGTTATTAATGAGCCCGCAGGAGAGTTGTGCTGGACATGCTTCAAGCTACAGTCTATGGCTATTAGTTTTTAATTAACCTTGGGTTATGGGCAATTGCTGAAAAGGCTCCTCAGGCATTAAGAGCTTGGGTTTCTTCCCATTAAACCACCCCTTCCTAAAACAAAATAAGATATTTTCATGGAGGGGTATTCCCCTCTTTTGTTATTGAAGCATGGCATTGAATGAGAACCAAGGTTACCAAAACACCAACCTCTAGGAGATAAAAGAGCCAAACCCTTGTGAACACCAACCCCATTTGTGATAAATTGAAAGGAATTCATGGTAATTCTTTTTTTTTTTCAGTTGCACCATCTTTTTGCCCAGCTCATTGAGAAGGTAGTGAAACCATGTTGGCTTTTATTAAGCAAAAGAATGACTGTTTTAATTTTAGAATTGGAAAGTTATATTACTTTGTACAGCCCAGTAAACAATGAGGTTAGAGTTAAAGCTAGGTATGAAAGCCTCCTGCTACAGTTACTGGAGGCTTTTCTTTAGGCCTAATCGTCAACCATGAGATTCAGTGGGGTATATTCTTCAAGCATCAGGCTTTGCTATGGTTCTGGTAGAGTTCCCTGCAAAAGGTATGAATCTAGAAAATTTTCACACACATCCTGCTGAGATACACAAACTGTTTAACAAATTGCTTGTGTGTGTGGTCTTCAGATGAGAGTCTTCTGAATGAGGGCTCCTACTTGCTCTAGTTTCAACTCCCTACAAAAGTTTGGCGAGTGGGGTCTTCTTCTGTATCCCATACTGTGCCACACTCTATGTTCTGCTTATAGTCCAGGAATGCTTACATTTCAGCAGCTCTTTTTGTATGCTTCACGGGATCATAATCTCAGGCTCGCTACCACAAATCTTTCAGTGTTGTGCATGACTGTGAATCCCTCCCATGGCCATTTTGAGCCTTTGCCAGGGATTTGTAGGGTTTTCTGAAACCTTTCTGCAGAAGGGGCTGCACACTCAGAAAGTAGTTTGAAGTGTGTCGGGTTTTTGCCCTAAACCTTTTTACCACTATGACAAATTTAAAAAGGCATGTGAAAGTGCATTTTTACCATTCAGTTGTCTGTGTTTTACTGCATTGCATTTTAAATGACTGGCCAGGGGCCTGGAGTGTCCTTAAGGAAGCAGCTGGGTCCGTGAAGCCAATGCTTTACTCATAGAGCCAAGAAGCCCTTCCTTTGCTAACACCCCAAATGAGCTCACATATGCTGGTTCTACTGCTCCTCCAATGTTTTATCCAAGCTGTGGCTCCCAGCGACTGCAGCGCCGCAGGGCTGTGTCGGTGCTAACGTTTCCCCTAAATGGCCCCTCAGGCTGCTGCTTGGCACAGCATCAGCACTGCCAGTACGAGAGAAGCACAGAGCCAGAGAAGCCCTCTGCCCCCCTCCACTGGCATTTTAACATCCAGCCTTGCTCTGAGCTTTTGGAGATTTAGTTTGGATGTAACAAGATTGTATTTTTGACAGCTCAACATTATGTGATCTACTTATTAAATAGAATGTGCTCTGACAAGGAAGGGTAACCCCTTTCTTACCATTTCAGAAAGGGAATTGGCAAGCACCATCCTTGCACGCTAGGCAGTGTGGTGGCCTGGCTCTGCAAAGGTGATGTTCTTCACAGGAGCAGATTTTAACAAATGTTGTTGAGGGGAATTATATCCTGCGAAGCACAAGTTGTCGGGAGATGTAAATGTACATCTCTTAGGAAGGACTAAAATGCAGACTGGGGTATGAACTGCATGGTCACACATATATTTGTGTGAGTTATCTGCAGGACAAGGGACTTAATGTCTGCTTTTTAAGTCCTTGCATGTTTATTGTGTCCAGTCTCTCCAAAAATATGGGGGTGTTCTCCTATGTCTATAAAAAAAGACATGAGTCATAATTTTCATAAAGTATGGGATATTTCAAATTTATCAGTTTTTGGGTGTCCCACACAAGACAGCTGGTAGGGCTTGATTTTCACATAGTGGGTGCTAAAAATGAATCTTTTATGGGTAAATTAAAGTTATCCACTCAAAGTAGTTACTTTGTCAGTCTTCTGTCCGTGAGGCTATATAATATCTGGTAAAACTAAGTAATTTTTTTCTCACTAGTATTTTTTTTTGAGCCAGTGACTAGGTCCATAAAAAAAACCCCTGCAGATTAATGCCAGCTTCATTTAATCAAGTAAAATTACTGAGCAAAGTCCCTACACTTGTTATATATACCCCACACATTTCTTCTTCTGAAAGAAAAGACAGCCTTTCCCTGTAGCACCTTGTTTGAGTAAGCTTTCTCCTCTGCTGTTGGTAAGGCTGATGAAGAACATGTTAGTGACCTTGTTTAATGTGTTTATTTCAACAGACAAATTTTGGTATTGTCGACTTTCACCTAATCACAAGGTCTTGCACTACGGAGACTTGGAAGAAAGTCCACAGGGAGAAGTCCCTCATGATTCCTTGCAAGATAAATGTAAGTCATGCACAAAGATTGTGACCACTCTGCTTCTTTTATGCTAGTTCTTCTTTATAACTTGTAGTAGGTTTCTCTTAACATGGGACATCATTGACAGCTCTCTTTATGAAGATAGAGAGCAGGGGACATTTCCCCCTGCATTCAAACACTGCTCTCCTGGGTTTGGCAAGTGTGTGTGTGGGGACTGAGCTAAGCTTTTCAGCGAGTTCATAATTTCATTCAGCTTGGAAGTGTTATGTCTTTCCTAGGGAGGAACACAGTTTACTTTCACTGCTCATCTAACTGCGGGTGTCAAATAAAAATACTTGGGTATATTCAGAAGCACTGCCTGTCCATGGACACAGGCAGTCTAGTGACTGGAAGAGGAATATATGGCAGAGGTCTTTTTGGTTATTGTGAGGAGTAGGCTTAGAGATGACACACCACTGTGAACAGTATTGAGGGGACCTCACCGTTTCTGTGTACCCAACAGGGACAGGACATGCTTCTGTGGCAACTCCTACCAGGGGATTTATTGGGATTTTTCTTATGTTTAAAAGTAATTTTGGAGCTCTTCATATCCCTCATACTCTAGTGAGTTCTTCTTCTTTACCTTCAACATGAGTTGTTGGGGTTTAACCTGCAATCCAGGAAAAATTTTTATTATAATGGAAATAATGAGTATAGTTCTGTCACTGGGAGGTGACTTCTAGAAATCCAGCATTGAATAAGGGATAATTTCTTTTTGTTCTTCCCTGAAAATTCTTGGCATTATCAAATTAGACACACTTATACAGGTATTTCAGCTGGTAGTTCCACTTCTTTCATGGAATGGCAGAAAGAATAATTTTTCAGAAGTTTGAAATTTTTCCAGCCTGAAAATTGGGGAATGATTTGAAATTTACTCCCTTGACCTGTCTCCAGGCAGCACTTTTTAAAATGTCTTAGTGCTTCCAGATCCAGTCTGAGAGGGAAAGAAGAAAATCCTGTGTGATGCTGGAGCCCTGACAGTTTGCAGTCACGTTCCCTTGTTTTCCTTGCCTTACAGATTGCCTCAAGGATGTTCCACAGTCTTACTGCAGTCTTGGCAGAATGTAGGACAGGGCCTCACATTGCTGCATTGGCACAGAAGGAGCCTGTTTTTGTGGACAAGGCTTAGAGAAATGTTACAGTAGTGTCAGGGTGACAGAAGAATGAAAGTCACACTTGAACTGTGGGCACAGTTACAAGACCAGTAGTTCCCAGATTTGTTTGCTTTGAGCACGCTTCCACACACAAACCGCTGACCCTGACTGTGAGCTTCATCTGGCACTTGCATTTTCCATAGGCTCTTGAGCCTACTCAGGAATGTCAGGATCCCATGGGGGCAGAAGGCTCCTGCTTTAGAAACCATTGGGCCAGACCCACACGGTTCCCTCAGCATGGCTGCTGGCAGAGCAAAGACCGATGCAGTTTCAGAAAGAGGTGGTTGTTTTATCAATATCTCAGGTTTTCAGTCTATGAAAGACACAAGATTTACCACAGTGCTACCCACATTAGATGGAGTTTCATTAAACAAAGTTGAGAATATTGCAAGTCACAAGATTATAAAGTGCTACTATTGTTTGAAACATATCAGACCAAACTGGCTTGGGCATTTTACAGAATGCTTTTCATAAATGTTCTGGTTTTCTGGATAGACTTACTGATTTTTGAATTCTTAAATTTTGAATATGATAATCAACTTGTCAGCATTTGGAGCCCAGGTCCGCAGGTAAAAGAGAATAGTTGGGTAAGAAAACAGAACGAAGAGAAGCAGCATCAAGCATTTTGTGTACTCCTTGCCAAGCCTGAATAATTAGTCTCTATCTCAAAAAATAAATGTGTGGGTTTTTAACCTTTTCACTTCTGTGAATGTCACCCCTCTCTTCAGGCTGGCAGAGTTAACAAGTCATGCAGACTCCAGCTGGGACAGAAAACAGCTTCCCTCTTTCTCAAGGCTTTATCCATTGTGAGCACATCACATCTGTGCTCATGCCCTCCAGCATCTTGTAGTCAACTTCTGATGCCTCCTGAAGTCTTTGATTCTATTTTTCTAAAGCAAGGCATAAGACAAGTTCCAGATAAATAAAGATTAGGATGTCACATCAGTCTGTGATGTCCCACAGTAACTGCATTTCAGATCACACAGATCAAATGTATGAAACCTGGAGAAAAGCCTTCTTGGTTGAGAGGTCTGACCTCAGAAAACCCTATCTTATGCAGAGAAATTGTTTTTCTGGGCCTCTTCAGGAACACTCTCTCTTAAGAAGACCTTTCTACCATAGTTGCAGTCGAATATCTCCTTAATTTCCCAGTTTATCCTAGCTCACTCTCCTCTCAAAAACAGTATCTCTTCTTCACCAAAAGTAGGGTACTGTCAGGGACATAAAAAGCCAGCAGGCCCACAGCATAAAATTCTGAGACTAAAGGCAGGAGAAGTTGAGTAGTGAAGAGCCAAATTATTTCCATTCTTTTCAGTTTTCCATGCAAGGCAAATACTTTAAAAATGTCTTTTACATCCCATGCCATCCGTTTGGCTGTACTGCTGAGGTAGTCTGTCATAAAATATATAGTGCTGATGTACCCAGTAGAAGCATAAATGCATTTCTCCTCTCCAGTTATTTCCATTAGAGTTTGTAAAGAACTGGGCAGTAACAGGTTTTCATATTACTATCCTGTTCTATATATAAGATACTTTTCTGCAGCCACAAGGATAATGGATTATTTATAGATCATAGAAACTGTCACTCAGGAATCGTATTGTAGAGCATATAGATTCTCCATAATGTAATTACCTTTGGAAAATTGACTTCTGCTTGAAACTCAGAGAAATTTATCTTTATGCTACAGTGACCTCACTCTGTGACTCTGAGTGGCAGCAGATTCCAATATTTTTTCTTAACCTTTTTTTTTCCCCCAATCATTTCTGATCACATTTTAAAGCAATTGGAATGGCTTATTATAAGCCTTAGTATTCCTTACTCCTGCTAGTACCAGAAAGCAACTAAACTGCTGATGGGAGTGAAATAGAAAACTATTTTAAAAATACATACAGGCTTTTAAAAGAAGGACAAGAGCATGGAATGAGGGGTCCAATTTGTCCAGTATCCTCTCTCCAGCAGAGACTTTACCTGGATGCCTAGGAAAGAGCAACAACAGAGCAGGCATATTACATTAACAAGGAAGAAAACTATATGGTTTTGAGATACATGAGTACATATACTGTCCAGATACGGGTGCGCATTTATGTGAAATACTCTTACCCAAGGTAGTCTAAATAGGCAAGAAAAAGTATTTTCAAACTTTTATCCAGTTGCCTGAAATTTTGTCAAGACTCACTGGTTCCTGTGTTAGTTGCTTTCTTCCAGTTTTCTTTCTTACAAAAGACTGGAAATGGCAAAGGACGTGGCAATTTTAACACATTAGTCTTGCCTCTTTTTAGGCTCTAGTTTTTTCATATTTTGCTTATAACTGATTTTCTGGGGTTTGATTTTTTTTCTTTTTAATGCAGTGCCAGTGGCAGATATAAAAGCTGTTGTGACTGGGAAAGACTGCCCACACATGAAGGAGAAAGGAGCTCTTAAACAAAACAAGGTATGGTTCTCAAATTGTTATGAACACATACTGTGCAGAATACAAAGCTTGTCAACTTGACCTCCTTGAAGTAACACAGGTATTTTTCATTCTAGCCTGCCACATTTCCATGTATGTACATCCTTTGTTTCCACCTCAGACCATATGAGTTAAGTTACTGGGACAGCTTACCCTTCTTTACTCATATTTCATGGCAGATGGGCATTGTGTTAAGCCCAGAGCACAAGTGGAATAGTCTTTAGTAGTGATATTTTCTGCCTCTAAAGCAAAGCAGCAATGGCTGTTGGTACCTACTCCTAATTCTCTCTGATAAATAACTAGTTTGTTCCAGCTGTGTTCTCTGATGAGCCCACATTCAGTGAACACATGCCAAAATTGCAATTAATGTCCAGCTGATGATACCTGCAGGTCCAGTCAGGTAGATAAACAACTGCCAACAAAAGGATGTAAGGTAAATCCTAGGCAATTGAGGAGCCGTATAAGGATGTGCTCAGCAGTGCATTTGGGAAAAAATGTGTAAGAGATAATATTCAGCTTAAATTAGATTTATACTACCTTCAGAGTTTCAGATCAAGAACTGTAAGCTGACAGTAGTACTAAAATTGTGCAGTGCCAGAATCTTGCAGAGTTTTTGTTAGTAAGAATTGTTTCCACATCAAGAAGAAATGGAGTTACTAGCAAAGTCTGCCATCATTAGTGGTGAAGGTCGTCATACCATGTTCTGTGAGGTATGTTCATAAATTTTCTATCAGGTTGTCTCTCTGAGCTTACAAGATAGCAATGAGACTCTAATGGTGTTCAGTCTGACCTAGAACAACACCCTGAGAAGTCTGGGAACCCGATCACAGGTTTTGAATCAGAATTTCTGATTACCTGAAACTTAAGACATTTTGTGTGCAACCAGAAGGAGATTTTGATGGACAAAATAGTGCCGTTAAGAGTTCCTGCTTCAACACTTTAGGTTAAAATTGGAAAAAGCAGTTCTGATGGGAGCCATAAAAGCTGAGAAGGCACTGTCAAAGCTATATCACACAATTAGTTTTACCTTCACAGCTGCAACTTTCCTTAACTATGCACAGATAGGCAGAGCATCTTGAGTATTTTTTGCATTTGTTTTCGTACAGAGAAGTTGTTCTCCTTTCAGCATTGGCTTTACATGGTAGGAAAGGAAAAAGTCATGCCAAGTGAGGAAGAAAAACTCCCAGGAGTGTTTTTCCTTGTTGATTTTCTGAATCAGGGCACAAACGGACACACATGAGCACAATAGATTACGTACAACTCCTACCTCATGTTAGAGCTGAACCATCAACACATTTGGCTGGGACATTTTATGATGCATATAAAATATTTTTAGTGCTTCCTTGTCTTAGCATTCATATGTCCACGCAAAAGGGAAAGATGGAAAGCAGTGGGTGGCAGTGATGGAAATGTGTCATCGTTATGGAGCAGTAATGTCTAGATAGTATTTAATGCTAAATAGGAATGCTGCAGATCAGTTTGTCCTCAGCTCTCAGCATTGCCCCATTTCCTTAGGTAAAATTGCTTTGGACTGGTATAAAATTTCTGGCTGAGAATGTGAAGATCAGGAATTCCTAGGTAGCATGGCTGCATCCATGGCTGGAGCATATTTGTGACCCAGGCAATGGCAATTTTGATGGTTTTACTATTTCTGATGTGGTGCAGGGGTTTTTATGGGGCTTGGGGTTCTTGGTTTGGTGGGTTTGGTTTTTTTTATTTCCTCAATTCCTTGTTTCTTCCCCTGAGAAGCACAGAATTTTTGAAATTATTTGTCATCCCAATCAAACTGTCAGGCACAATATTGCAACTACTTAACTGACATAGGAGGAATAACGTGTTTGCAGCATATCAAGTCATATATGGGTTATGAAATTAAAATTTATAAAAGGCAGACACAGAATGCAATTCAGCTGAATTTGGTGTATGAAACCTTTCACTTTCTGAAATTTTACAATCAGTGATATATATTTTTAAGAGGCCTTTTCATCCTGTGCTTTCTTTGTACATATATAACGTCCACCTCAATTTTATTCATTGACAGAAAAGAAAATTGAATGGCAGAATGCCATGCTATGAGCATAGCTGGAATTGGCAAAATGTCCATAACAAAGGCTTCAGTGTCTCTTCATTTGCCAGCACATGGCCATTGTTCTTCCAGCAGGACAATTTAGAAAGAAATGAGAGTTAAACTGAATTGGAATTTGCATGCATATGAAGCTGGAACAATGTGATAGGACCAGACCTGAATCCATTGCTGTTCATCTTGCCTGTGTTTTAAAATTAGGCTTAATTTTGCAGCCTTCAAAAGAAAGCATGATAGAAGAATTAGAAAAAAACATTGCCAGCTATTTTGAAGTGTTCTCCTATCACCCTTTATTTGCTGATGTGGCAGGTTTCAGGCTTTGTGCCTTTTTAGTCAGCTGAAATGGTTGTGCTCACTTCCTTGGTGAATGAAGCTTATCTTCTATTTCATGTTGGTTGAACAAGTTCCCTGCTTCTGCCTGTCTAGATAGGTCTTTGGGGCAGATCTGGCTCTGGCAAGCAAACTCAACACGGCGAGGCCTTAGCCTTCAGTAAAGACATGGGTATTTTGAGGGTATTGAAAACAGCAGACAGAAAGTAGTGAGGTCGTTCCAGCTGCATGGGATCACTTTGCCATAGGCACCCAAAATGCCTGTTGATGAAAAATAGCTTGCTTCTGGCCTGTGTTGGGACCAGGGGAGACTGGGGTAGAGAGAAGCTCTGGGCATGGGAGAGCAACCTTCCCTTCATACCACCTACAGCAGCTTCCCCCACAGAGCTGAAGCCAAGGAGTGAGAAGTATCAGCCTGCCGTTGCAGAATGTCTTGTTCTCTGTTTTCAGCGCAGCTCAGAAGAGAGGCACATTGTGGGTCCCAATTCCCAACCTTTGAGAAGCATCTAGGGAAGGGCAGAGGTCTGACATGTGGAAGGAGCTAGGAGTGCCAAGGGAGTGAGTTCAGCAGCTAGAGATGTGGGAAGAGGAAAGCAAAACAAAGAAGAAAGGAACAAGTTGGAGGGAATGTAAGATAAAAAAGAGCACAGGGATAGAGAAACACGTGGAAAAAGGTTGAGTGAAAAATTACTGAGAAAGGTTGAGAAGCAGAACAGAAAAAGGAAGAGAAAACCACAGATGGCTCGTAAAGACTGACCAGTTCTCCTTTAAGAATTGCCAGTTCCTGCTTGTCATTGATGGGAGTGTAACAAAACCAGGTGGGGGTGCCTGACAAGTCAGCCAGCTCAACCACTGAGACTACTGTGGAGGGCCAGTTGGCAACTCCAGCTCCTTTGGCTTCCATTTTCCTTGACAGTTTGCTGTGCATAAAGCAGCAGAGATGCTGGCACCTGGAAGCTGTAATTCCCAAGCCTATAGAGTCCAGAGCAGCCAGCAAAGAAGCTGAGCTGTAGCCAGGCCTGCCAAAATAACACTTTTCCCTGGAAAGAGAAGCTTGGTGCCCTTAATGTAGTCCTTTCTCATTCTCTGCCTGACTGGAAATGACCAATCCCTTGATTTCCTGACACGTTTCTCTTCCAAGCAGAGATTTTTGTCTTCCTTTTTCTCTCTTTGAGGTGAAGAAGAAGTTACATTCATAGGAGTTTCCCAAAGGAAAAATTACAGGGGTCAGGCCTGTGGGATTGTTGACCTTCCTGAAATTCAGGAACATCATCATATAGCAGTACAAGCCCTTTTTTCAGAGCTGCATTTTATTTTCACAACCTCAGTGGCATTACTTGGTATGTTCTGTCAGTAATTTATAACACTATGTGAGGAGATAATGCTGGGTTCGTGTGGGCAGAGGTAGGTTTGTTTCTGTAATGAGGGACATCACTCTTAATAAAGTGTGGCTGAGACACATGCCTACAACACACAAAGGCCATGTGAGCCCTGAGCCATTTGTTTGCTGAGTGCACCAGCACTGTTAGTACTTGCAGCCTCCATGGGGATTTGACACAGTGAGGATTTAACACAGCTTTGTCTCCTGTAGCCTGGCAATACATCAAGTCGAACCTAGTAACTAAACTCCAGGAAAACAAGAACATTTCCCATGAGAAGTTTAATCTCTTATTATCCAAGATTATCCCTAAGGATTGCAAGTTTTATGGTTCAGACTCTGCTCTTAATCCTACAACTTCAAAACCAAAAAAGCCCTTACAGAAATCCAAATACATATGTCTGTCTCAGACTGGGAGATCAGGGGTAGAAATCTAGAACAATGTTTATGCTGCAGTCCCCAAACTCAATTCTTCCATTTTAAAACTTAGTGTAGCAAATTTAGGAAGCTCTTCTGTCACTGCTGGCAGTGCAGGGACTGCTGTCAGCTGAGAGTCAGCAAAAGCCATCAGTATGACAGGGCAGAGGAAGCCAAGAGGCAAAAAGAACAGGACATGTGATACAGATCATAGTTACAAGTCAGCACTCTGCTCTGTAGCTGGGTCTCTTTTCCACAGTTAATATACCCATACCATCGAGCTTACAGATAGCAAGGTCCTTGTAATGGCACTTGTAGTGATGTGGGCAGAAACCATAATATGACAACAGATAAGACAACATCTTTGCATGCTCACTGCTGGCCACTGAAAGTTCATTATTTATTCAGATTGCCTGTGTTTCCCCGTGGGAATTCAAATCCAGGTGACTTTTAGGGAAGGTCAGCACTTTATGAATTCTCCTAGGTACCTTTTACAATTCCAGCTTCAGTGCTTAGGGGGAAAAAAAGATAATTGCTTTTTCCTTTCCCAAAATTCCTTTGAGTCTTTAAGTAACCAGCATAGTTTGGCTTGACTGAGGCTGACGATTCTGGTTCAGATGGAAACAAAATTACAGAAATCTCCTGAGAGTGAATAATTTAATATATTTCCAGCAGTGAAAAGAACGTAAGTATATACCAGGATATTAATTGTCCTGACAAGATTTTTAACACAAGGAATCAAACCTTGCAGAACTTTGTGAGTTTAATCTATACAAACTGAAAAAAACAGTGAGTCTTCATGAAGAGTTTCTTGCAAGTGTACTATTATTCATTATATTGATTTCAGTCCTCACCATTGCCTAGCTCAAACTTAAATGCTAAAGTAATGCATGACCCAGTGGGCTGCAGTAAACACTGAGGTGGGTGAGTTTGTTTTTACTGAAGCATCTGTGGTGGGATTCTTGCTGTGCCAGTCTCTTGCAGTGGTCTGGTACTGCTGCAGCTTTGGCCAGACAGGAGACTACCATAACCTATTTTGCAACTTGTTTTGGGAAATAAGGGTTAGTAAAGAAGGACAGACCTGAATGTACGAATGCTCTTTCATGCAGCAATAGTATGTGTTTCTTTGTATTGTTCCAGGAGGTGCTAGAGCTTGCTTTCTCTATATTGTATGACTCAAGTGGCCAGTTGAATTTCATTGCTCCAGACAAACATGAGGTAAGTTAAGTTCAGAGTACAGAAATTTCTTTGAAGTTATCTTAGCTGCTTTAAGGCACCAGATGGCTTTGTAAGAACATAAGAATGGGCATCTTGGCCCAGGGTATAGGTCCATCTAAATAAGTGTCATGTCTCAAAACAAACTGAAATTCAGGGGATTATTATAGGAACAAGATCTTCTGCAATTTTCTTGCATGAGCCACAGAAGAAACATGTTTTGTATTCCTACATCACAGAGCACATGAAGCTCCAAATTACAGATCAGTATTTCTAAGCCCTCCTGAAATATGAGCCATCAGAAAGAGAAAAGAGAGCCTGGGCAGACCTCGAAGTTCTATAGACCTCGCTCAGCATTTCCTCGTTTCTTGTGGTCTGCTGTACTTTAGACACTAGAGAATTTTGCTGTGTGGACTTTCAACACTGAGGATTTGTACAGCCAAACTTCCGAAGAATCTCTGCCAGCCTCAGTTCATTTTGACAATACCAGCATAATCAGGGGTGGTTATGCCATACTGGGTCTCAATTTCAGCCAAAGAGTTGTGGTCTCCAGAATGGCATATCCCCTTTTTCTTACTTTCACATTGCTTAAAACCATTAATGACAGGTGATCATAGAAGGCCCCCTCTATTCCATTTCTACAGGGGAGTGTTTTGCAATGGCTTTCACTTGTCTGAAGACAATGTAAATAGCAACAGCAAGGATGAATGATAGTCCCTTCCCTGCTCCCTTTTCTTAGTAAAAACTACAAGGAAATAGACAACATCATTGCCTTCTGGAATGCGATGGGATTAATTTACCTTAGTTGTGTTGAATCATTGAATGTGTTTCTCTCAAAGAAATTTCAAGTAAAGGTTTAGCAGAATGCACTGTATTTAAAAAAATCCTTCTTATTTCTAAAGCAAGAAGAGTTGTGTTCCATTTGCACACTTATTTTGAGGTATCACATTTGGTCTCAGTTCATGACACTGTGTTAAGATGATGAGCTACAGAAGATTACTTTAAACTGCATTATACTGTAGTGTTTAAAAAATGCATGAAATTGCTTTACAAGTGCATTAGTTATGCCACTTCAACATTTGTTATTCTGGACTAAAACCTTCAACTAAATGTTAATTTTAGGAGAGGAGATAAGGTTATGCCCATTTGGGTCTTTCTGTGGATTAATATTTGAGTGTCATTTTCAAGAATGTTCATTCCAGAGAAGTATTTGCTGGTCAGTTTTCATGTAAGCGGGAGCAATAGTATCCCAGGCACAGTGTGCCACTAGAGCTGTAGTTCTAAGAAAAACATGGCTGTCTTCATCCTCTGAACTGAACATATGTTCAGTGGTATCTGATATAAATTCTCCAGAAACTGAAATCTAGACTGTTTCAGCTCGTAAGAGCAAATGGTCATAAAAACCAACAATTTTTTCAGCCACTGTATCTCAAATATAGCCTATAGCTACAAGTGGATTTTAATGGCCTGAATGTTCAAAAGCTGCTACCGCATCCCGCTGACAGGAAGTAGCAGTGAGATGCACTAACCCAATTGCTCATGATTGCATTAAACACACCTTTTATCTATCTTCATTTCTCTTTCTGGTCTTGTGCAGCTTCTTTGAAACAAAATTAATATGTTCAAAAAAATGGCCAGAGGCAACAGTCTCTGCTGCCACTTGACAGTTCCCAAATGAAAGTTTTTAAAAAGGCATCTCGCTTCCTCTGTATTTTTCCATGGCCTGCAGAAGAGTGAGTTGTGATGAAAGTAGAAAGTACAAGTGTTCAGAGGAAGCACTCACAAGGAAAGGCAAGTAGCATGTTGTGAAGCCCGTGACTCTTCATCAAAGTAGTTGGGGTGCCTGTTGATAGAAGTGCTGGTTTAGCAGCATTGTCAGTTTGGGAGATTTGGTGGTGACATCTCAAGATTTGGAAAGCTTTGTGTGAAGCACCAGGAATGATGTTGGTACGTGACAATTTCAGGTCAGACTTGCAGGGCTTTTTTTAAGTACTTGTGCAGCCCTCGTGATTGTAGAGTGAGGTTGAAACGTGGGAGTTGAGTGTGTCCTAAAAAGAAAAATTGAATGAGGCTCATAGGATAATTCTGGCTGCAAGGAACCTTGGAGGTGTCCCGAGTCCAACCTCCTGCTCAAAGGAGGTCAGCAGTGAGCTCAGACCAGGTTGTTCAGCGCTGCATCCAGATGGATGGAGCCTGTGCAACCTTTCTAGTTCTTGAGTCCCAGGGCAATTCTTTGATAAAATCTCATCACTTAACCAGTATCACTGAGATGTGGACCTCATTCTAGCACACTTAAGTTTGTCAATTCCCTTAGCCATCTGTTCAAGCTTACTGCTAGCCAGAGGATTCAGTACCATGAGATCACTCCATTGTATTTGTTTTTAATTTAAATACTAATAACTGGTTTCAACTACATAGCAAAAAAGGTGGATTAATCTTACCCATGATTTTTGACAGAGAAACTGATGAGAGAGGCCATAATTAGGTTTCATTGGAGTTTTATGAAAATGAATCTCGTAAATTAATTTTTCAGTGGCTCTTCGTCTCTTTTGCATATTAAAAAGAAAAAAGCTTCTGAATGAATGCCTCTGTTTTTCCACCATCTCATTAGGATGTCTCTCTGCTCAACATGTGCAGGAGATAATTAGGTGCATTTGCCAATATGGAGATTAGAAAGGAAGCCCTTTTTCCAGGCCATTGCACTTACCAGAATTGTGGCCAGAATTTGGTTTCTCTGGCCCCTGAATGAATTGTATCTGGAAGAGGAGAGAACTGCAGTTCTGCTTTCTGGCTCTCTGGGATTCCTCCCCAGAGGGAGCACTGGCCGCACTCGCTGCGCAGGTGATGGACGATTTACGTCAGGGGCTGCATCTGTTGAAAAGATTCTCTGCTCTCCGGTAACCTGAGCAGAGCCTTTTGCTTTTCCGTTCCTTTCTTCATAAAGAAATCAGGGAAAACTTTCCCGAAGAAAGATTTCAAGTAAATCGTAGAAGATGATAGTCTGTTCAAATATAACTATTTTTCTAGAATAGCTCCTTTCTTTTCCTGATGTTCTGCATACGCTCCAAAAAAATTACATGCTTTAAAAGTCCTCAGTGGCACACTGACAGCCTAGAATAGGCAGGCTAAGTTGTTTATTTAGTACTTGTCAGCAGGACAACCTGAACTCTAAAGTCTCTTCTATATAGCTGATCTCATATTAAAGCTGCAGCTTGGCTTGTCCACACCCTGGGTGAAAAAGCTCCCTCTGCTACTGTTTTGTTACTGACTTAAGTAGGTTGGATTTCACTTCGGATGCTGAAGTGTGCTAACCCATCCTATTTTTAAAATATGCCCTTTTTCTGGATGAAGAGGGGGGCTTCTCTCTCTTCCTTAAAAATAATCCTCATTTCTGCTATGGGATGAAGTCAACCATGGCTATCTTTAAACTCGGCAGCATCATGTAGCAAATGGTCAGCTAAATTTAAAAACCTTTTTTTTGGCATGAAATCCAGCAGAAGTATTTGTAAGATAAAAATGCAGTTACGGTTGATTTAATTTTTCTCCTGCAAACTAGGACACAAGTTCATGATTGAAATCTTTATTTTTAGATGACAGCATTTGAGTACTTCTGTTCATAGTTGAATAAATGGCTTGTAGTAATAAATGAAAGTGACTTATTCAATAGAAGTTGACTCTAGATCACCAATCTCCCTTGAATTTGCTGCTGATTTAAAATGGTTATTCAGCCCACGTTTATCACAAGCTGTCAGCTGTTGGGAAAGATGACATCTCTTATTAGGAAAAAGCTACCAGTAAGGAAAAGGTTTTAGAGGCCAGGTCAGCATTTGCAGCATTTAGTATTACACCCAAGCAGCTTGGCATTTAATTTTCATTAAGGACACAGCATTAACTGACTGTAGCTTTCATAACATGTTATTTTGTGTAAAATAGTGGTAAACTAGGCATAGATATGTGAGACTATCAATTGTAACAACTTCATGTATAGGAAAGCAAACCATGATTAAAAGTAGATATATAGCACAGGATTTTTTAGACAATGAGTCAAGAAGGATTTGGGGTGGGATTCAGTTCACCTAACTTAACTGTCTTGGAATTAAAAGTTTAGTTAGTGTGAGATAATGAGGCTTTTTTGATAGGTACTGGGGAAAGAGAATGAGAGGAGTGAAGGAGATTTCTCCAGAGGTTTGTTGTCCTAAGTTAGATATTGTTCCTTCTCCAGTAAGTCTGGAAGGACATTCAGCAAGAAGTTTGGAGGAGATAGCATATTGTCAAACAACTAAATACTGTCATTTCTTCCCATTTTATGGATTTTTTTTTCCATTTTCTGAGCAGCTCAGTGAAAGGCTTTTTCATGATACGAGCTGATAAAAGGCATCAAACTAATTTTAGGTCTCTTTGTAAGTCGCCATGGGAGCAAGAACTGTAGATGACCAGACCAGACAAGGAGTTTGTGTATGAAAAGCCTATTAATGACAGTTCTTATCCTTTTCCTGTGCAGTATTGTGTATGGACCGATGGTTTGAACGCCCTCCTTGGGAAGGATATGTTGAGTGACCTAACACGGAACGACCTAGACACGCTGCTCAGCATGGAGATAAAGCTACGCCTCCTTGACTTGGAAAATATACAGATCCCAGATGCTCCCCCACCTATCCCAAAGGAGCCCAGCAACTACGACTTTGTTTATGACTGTAACTGAGGCAGTCACTGAAACTTGCTCTGAAACTGGAAATATATTATAACTGGAGAGAGATTAAAAAAAAAAAAAAAAAGAAAGAAGAGCGTGAGGAAAAAAAGAAACCCACTTTTGCACCTTGGATCTTGGCTTTGGGGAGGGATGTAGAAACACTTGCATTCCTCCCTGTTCCCTGCACCCCTTCCTTCCCCATTCCCATCTTCCCCATTGCTCATCCAAATCCACATTGCTTTAATTAACTTGTAATTGCAGGCCAGTGGCCTTGCTTAAGGCAAAGACTGCCATTAAGAAGCACCCTCCTGAGGACTTTTTTTACATTTTTAATACTGGAATAGACATTCTTAACTAAAGGACGTTGTTATCAAACTGCATGCCTGTGAAACCCACTTGGCAGGGCAGAGGCTTTAACTGGAAGGAGGAGGGAGGTAGGGAGCAAAAGCAGCTACTGTAAGCAGAAGATTACCCCAGACACTCACAAGAGTCTGCTCACCACTGAATCCAATGCAATGATGAAATTCGTTAACTGCTTCCCAGTGCTTGCACCATCCGTCACTGTCATTATTCTCTCCACCGTCATCTCAGCTCTTGTCTCCAGCCTTCACCCAACTGATCGGCTCCCAGAATGGAAAGTCTGCAGGTTTTTGCTGTACCATATGCTGCAATGCTGCAACAGCTTTTAACTTCTTTTCCTCCCAGCTCTTACAATAGCCCCACACTAGCAGATCACTCGCACAAACCGTGTATGAAGCCACTAGTGTGTCCCATTCCTGTAGCGTTCCCTAAGCCTCAGTTGCCTCTGAAATTGGCTTGTTGCTATTTGAAGTGATTTTTATTTCCTTGGTCCAAAGTTCAACAGTAATTTTCACAAATTAATTACAACTGCCAAACATCCAGGTTTACATTGTTGTCATTGCTACAGTGTTAGAAATTTGCAAGGGATTTTTTTTGTACGGGTTCTAATTTTTTTATTTTATTTTGCCAAACAAATATATTTAATGAAAACTAATTTCATTGTGAGTACTTTTGGGGAACAATATTTTTACTTAATTTCCATTTGGAACATTTGCCCTGAAGGGAAGAAACCACCTTTCCCTTCAACTTCACTGTTGAATAAAAATCTGAGTTGTGATGATTCTTGGAACTTTGTTTTTCTTCTGAAGTTGTCTCTTATTCCTTATGGTTGCTAGCAATTCTGAACTGTTTAGTGCAAAGAGGAGTGGGAAAACCTTTCTTATCTGCATCTGATTTAACTTACTTGTTTGTTAGTGGTGACAAGGATGAGATGAATCCAGAGATCTCCATTGCCATGGTTACATGAGCCTTCCTGTGAGAAGGGCCCTTGTGAAATCCAAAATCCCAGCATACTGATGTGCTCATGGTCAGTTCAAGGCTGCTGCCTTTCCTGTGTTTGCTGGGGAACTGTCTTCCTGTATTTATTTCCATTTTCTCCACTGAGAGTGTTTATGGCTGCAGCAGATTGGTATTTGGAAGGTTTGAGCTTTGTAGGATGGATTCCCTTCATCCTCATGTTTTTCTAGATATTTCACTGAGTTCAACTCCTAAAGTCCGAGTCTAGAGGAACCTGCCAGCTCTTTCCTTCCCACTGCACATGCTGGAGACAGATGTCTATCAGTGTAAGCTTCTCTCCTGTTCAGACCCAGCTGAAAAAGACTGTGGAGGGGTTTTATCAGAACTCATGCAAGTGAGAAACCCAGAAGGTGGTTCCAATTCTGACAGTCATAGAAGTTCTCAACTGAGGTGGCCTTTGCTCCATCCGCATGGCTCTGGGGAAAACATCCTGACTGGCCTCACACCAGTTGAGAAGAGAAGTGATGCAGGTGCAATGAAAAGGAAGATAATGAGAACATTGTATGAATTTGAGCATGAAAGTTCCAAGGAAGGTGCCTTCCTGAAGCTGTGCTTGCAGTATTTTTTGAATGTCTTAATGTAACAGAAGATATAAGTTGGTTTTGGTGGTAATGGATGATAAAGTAAGTTAATAAGAGAGACTGAGTTAAACTCTGGAGGGAGAAATTATGGGAGAAAGTGTGGCCTGAGAAAAGGTTCAGTCTTAATGAGAACAGAGATGTACAAAATGAGTTGTGTGAGTTTGAGATAGTTTATTCTCCAGAGCTTTGTCAGACTACAGTCTGACATAGTCATGGTCAGGAAATAGTGGAAGCAAAGGCACTGCCTGCCAGAGGGGATTTTAAAGGAGTCCTGGGGGTGAGGGATGGAGGTAGGAACGTGTTTCTTTACAAGACACTGATGCTGCCTCTTACCTTCCTGCAGATAAAACTTGGAGCAGAATGGAGAGCCTGAGTTGTTTTAATTTCCCTGACCCAGCTGGATTTGCTTTTTATTCACAGATTTCAGAGTTGGTGCTTCAGATGGGTATTGCTTTGCTGGAAAAAGTAACACCTTTCATTCCTAAGCTATAAGATCCAAACACACTTTGCCAGCTCAGTGGCACTGCAATGCTGTGGTCTTAGCAGGCAGGCATCTACGTGACAACCAGAGAGGAGCAAACAAAACCCCTGCTTCAGGGGACAGCTGGAGCAGGAGATAAAAGTTGTACTTGCCTCCTCCACTAAGGTGAGTGCCCCTAATTCCACCCCAAGAGCCATGGGGAGGTGGTGGGAGGAGAGCTGGCATCCCAGCCCTCTGTTTCTACCAACACCTCCTGCCCATCCACATGACACCGAGGCACATCACCACCACTCAGGCAGTGTGGGGCTCTTGAGCGTGAATGGCTGGGAGCCCTCTCCTTTCACAGCAGGTGACACAGCCCATCACCCTCTGTACTGCCTTGGGACCCCACAGGGTGGGTGCAGCCTGACCAGGGGGATCCAAGTCCAGGGCCAGAGGGATACCACAGCACTGCTGCATGGCTTTATCTCACTGCTTCCTGCAGCCCTACTTTGCAGAATCCCCAGCTCCCCACATGGCCTGGCTCTTTGTATGGGTTATGCACAGTGTGGGATGGTCATGTGAGCAGGAATGCTAAATTTGTATCTGCCACCCTGCCATAAGAAAGAAGAGGCTCAAGAGATGCGTTGGCGTAATAGCCCTTCCAGCTATTTTAGCAGCACTCCCACAGCAACATGAAAGGCTGTGGTGCAAAGAAGAATCCTGCCTTCAGTTTCTAGAGCTGTCATACAGGCTCACTTCATCATTATGAAATTTAAAACAAAACAAAACAAAAAAATTTAAATGATGAAGAAATATCCCGCTGCTTCCCATTCTTTAAAAAAAAGAAATTGAGAATGAAAATGGCAAATTCATTTGCTCACGCTGTTGTGTTCCGGAAAAGCTTTTAAATCTTCACATTCAAAGAGATGCAGCAGGAAAAAGAATTGCTATTGGAGTTTCTTGTATAATTTCAAAACATTAAGTGGGTAATTGCTTGTAAAAGACATAAAGGGGAGAAAGAACAACAACAAAAAAAAATCAGTCTAATTTTAGCTCCTGCTTTGGAAATGACTTTGCTTTTGAAAGTTAATATATTCTTTTACCAGAAGACTTGAACCAAGCAAAATTAGTATCTTCCTAAGTCAACTGCTTGCTCTACTTGTAAGGACAAGAAGAGCAGCAGTTCTAAGTAATCCTGTACAGAGCAAGCTATGTGTCAGAGCAATGGGGCTTTTATTACCATTTTTCAGAAGCAGTTCTTTTTTCAGTATGGAGAACTGTTTCATTAAACCTTACATGAAGAAATAACATTCTCATGCCAGGAGGCCAGGTGGATGCTGACTCTCTCTTGGGTTGCAAAATGACCGTGCAAGATTCTGATTACTTCATTTGTGAAATCCTCTTGTGTCTTCAAGCCCTACCCAGAATTGCATTTTTCTTGCATAGGGTGCTTGTCATCAATGTTTCTCTCCCATCAGTTGTCCCCATTAATGCAGGCATGTCATGCCTGTGAGAATGTGAAGGCTTGCATGGAAACCTGGTGGGATCCACTGCCCAGAACAAATCCCTGTCTCCTCTGGCAGACAGCTGAGCTGCAAGGGAGCCCTGCATCCCCTCAGCAACCCTGTAGGCCACCAGCTGCAATCCCACAGCCTCTGGCCAGCTCTCAAAAGAGGGAGGGATGAAAGAAGAAAAGAAACATGTTCCTGTCAGAAGATGAAGAGAGGAGCATGGGCATGAAATACCCCTGAACGCATCTGGTCTTTGGTTGTTTGTTATTACATTGGACTCAGTGAGCAGGGGTGCCTCTAATGCATCCAGCTCTATAGTGATTCAAGCTGCTAATCCTGAGCAAGGAAGGAAGGAAGGAATGTTCCAGCAAAAAAGATGTTGGGAGCAGGAGGACACTTGTACTGCCATATCCCCCCTTCTGTCTTTTTTTGCTGCTTCACTGACAAGTAAATGGCATTAGCTTCACTGTCATGTGAAAGTCATTCGTCTAAGGAGCATAATAAGATTAGTGTGAGCTTTTACTCCCTTCCTGCTCCATTATTCTTGAGAGTTAAAAAAAAAAATAAATCTAGCCCTTACTAACCTGGGGATATCTTAGCTGTCTGGAATACTAAGCATAGGACAGCCCTTACCCTTAGAGCACCCTCAGGGAGGCAAAGGTAAAATCCCTGCAAACTCTGGAAGACATTCATAGGACAGAGTTTTTGTCACACTGCTGGCTGAGCTGTCATTGCTTTCCCCAGAGCTGGATAAATCAGGATGAGACTTGCTCGGTGCTCCCTCCCTCCCTAGATAAGAATTATATTTGAATATTAAACATCCACATGGCTTAAACAAGTTCCTTGATTAACAAAGCACTTACCCATGCAGCAAAAGATGCTTGATTTCAGTTTGATAAACAGGCACCTAAATTTAGGTGAGTGCTCAGGGACTGCGCTAGATCAGGGCCTGTGTGAGCAGGAAGGCAATTTTACCTATAACTGAGATTTTGCTACATACTCAGAGGCTGTGCAAATAATGACTTTTCTGTCTGATGTGTAATTAGATTGTGTACCACTGGTCACTTAAAGAGACTGAACAGGATGCTGTCTGATTTTTCAACATCACTCCAGCTGCTTCATGCATCTTTGGGACTTAGCACTTAAAGAAATGAAACAAGAACCCTTTCTGGATGAAATCAGGCTGAAACTGGAGAGGAGAGTGGCATTAAAAGCAGAAGTTTTTTAGGGCAAGACTAGGCATAAAATGGATGTTGGGAGAGCCATGAATTTTGATAGCAAGGTGATTTCAAAGTGCTGAGTCAGGAAGTGCTGTTCTGCAGCAGCCTCCTCAGGGCAAGGTTAAAAAGTGCTGGATACTGTTTCAAACTCATTTAGTGACACATATTTACACTTTATTTTCACTTCTTGCTGGGAGACCTTGAACATCACTGAAGAGCAGAGCTGTCTGGTGATGCTTAGCTTGCAGGGACACGCGTAGGGCAAAGGAAACATCTCATAAGCCGTCCCTCTCCAAGTGGAGATATTGGTGTTGGAGGTAGAAGAGTTTTCTGATCTGATGTTTTTTTTCCACTGAGAGTTTCTCAGTTTTGCTGTAGCCACCTCGGTGGAGGTGCTATGTGGAGAACAGCAGCTGTTGTGGTTTTATACTCTCTTGGAAGAGCCAAACAAGCCTCTTCATGTTGGGAGGTTCATGCAAACTCTCTCTCATCCTATTTGCCTCTTGTTTATAGACCATTTCCTATAAGATGTGACCTATGGGACACACACAAAGCTGGGGAACCCAGTGCTCTGTATTCCAAGTAGGATGCTGGCCTGTTGTTTCAGCCCAGGGAGAGTATGGTCAGGAAAGCAGCAGTGCATGTAGAGGAGGGGAGGGAAAAACATACTTAATAAAATTCTGCCAAGAGATGAAGCCAAGGGCAGGCTTTCTTTCCTGTGACATTTAAGGATCTGTCTTGAATGACTTTATTTCGGTTGTCATTAGAGGATTCTGCAGCCTGATTGAGTGCCACAGTTAAATTTTCCCTTGATGAAACCACATGAGACTAATTTTAATCTTGTCAGCAACATGGTGTTCAGCCTAAACTGATTATGTTTTGGGATTCCTCCTGGTTATCATAAGGGAGAGGGAGGCTGGCTGTCTTTTGTTTAATAAGAGGCAGCATTTTTTTATGAGATATATCTGTATCTTCTTGGTTTCTCTTGAAATGCCTCAGGTTTAATACCCCCTTCCCACCTACCTTCCCCAAGGAGCAAAGGCACCCTGGAGATCTTTGCTGTCCCACCAGCAGGCTGTGCGCATGTGGGAGGCTGAGCCTGTGGGACTTCATTCCTTGCCAATTAACAGGGAGTTTTTATTGTCAGGGTAGTTTTTGAAGAAGTCAGGAACAACCATGTAGGAATCTGCCAGGCTTCAAAAGAAGTTTTCTATATATGCTTAAAATGAGGACAGTGAGGATGCGGGCGCAGTACATTGTGCAAGGCTGCTGACTGCTTGCATCTTTCCCAGAGGAAAATGGCTCGTCCACAGGGTTTTCCCAGGGCAGAGCTTCCCGCTTTCCCCCCACAACCCCCCACCCCAGGCAGCATAAGCCTGGCGCATTTGAAAAGGCTTGGAGATGAGAGCAGAGAAACATGTGAAAGGTTTCTTTGCCAGGAGTATGACATTTAAAGAGCACCAGTAGAATTATTCCGGGTGTTTTTCACCAGCACAGGTCCCTCTGCACGTGTTCCTTCACTCATAATACCCTCTGTCAGTCTCTGACATTTCTCAAAGCCCTGGGTTCCCCCTTTCTGTCTCCCATCCAGGGGGCGTGCAGTGATACCTTACACATGTCCACCCTTTCATTTATCCTAAATAGCCAAAGTACAATCCAGCCAAGCCGGTTTTCACATAAACCTTCATCTCACACTCTTGGTTCTCTTCATTCCAGCACAGTCTGAGGTCCATTGAAAACTGAATTTGAGGCATTAAAATGGGCTGGTGTGAGGGTGGCATCTCCAGCATCTGATAAGGTTGTTTCAGCCCACGTTCTTCCTTCAGTGAGGAACTTTATCGAGTCCTCTACAGCACTCTTCATAAAACCACTTCTGAGCCTCCGGCTTCTCATGAAATCCGGCAGCTCACAAGTGGATGCACACACACAAACACATGCACACACACACAAAGGGGGCAAGTGCCTCAGTTCCCTTTCCCCAGGAAACCTGTCCTAAATGATCTCATTTAGAGCTTGGAAGTGTTGGATGCTCCAGGGGGCAAGCACTGAGGTGAGAGGGGATGGAGAATATCAGAGCTGATGGCAGCTGGTGGGTTAATGGCCTGGATGGGACAGGATGTGAGGAGAGGAGCGTGGGGCAACATGAATAAGCAGCCAGGTCCCCACCAAAAATATGGTATACCTGCAGCCATGCTCAGGCACAAGATGAAGTGAGGATAACAGCCTTATTTTAGATTTTCATTATTATTTTGAACCGTGGCTGTTATGCCATGTAGAAGTGCCCTGTTGGCATGGGTGAGCTGCATCACTGGGTTTTCCTCACCTTGAATCCCCCAAGAAGAAGCAGCAAGGTGCTAGTGTGGGTGCTCCACCCAACAGAAGGGGAAGAGGAGCACTGATGCAATGCTGAGCTGGCCAGGAAAGTGGCAGTGGTTCTGTTGCAAAATGCCACTGAAGGAAGATTTAACACACACAAAAATTGTGTGAATTTAGCTGAATCACTGATTCAGTAAGGAAAACTGAGAAGCTCAAGTGACTGAAATTTGCTGCTCAGCTGACTTTTGGACTGTCCCAACTGGGTCATGGTTCTTCTGAAAAGAATTAGTGTTTTAGAGCCCTTTTTTAGTTCTAAGATTTAAAGTACTATAAAAAGTTGGAATTGAAACAAAATGTTAATTTTTTTTTGGTTGGTTGGTTGGGTTTTTTTAGTTTTTCACTTTTTATTAGAAGCTTTTCTTCTTTTTTTCCCCAGAAAAGAAGCCAAACTGCAGCAGTCTTGATACCCTCCTTTGATCAGAAATTCTGGCCTTGTTCAGCTCCAGAACCTCCATCATCAAACCTGCATGGCCTGAGGAAAACCATCCCACCTGGCCATGTAAATGACTAACAGCAGGAAGGTACACGTAACAGCTCCATCGACTCATACAGAATGAATGGAAGTATTTTCACCTAAACATATTTCTAATATGAAAACAGCAGTCCAAGCCCCTGACTATTGTGGCGTACACAGGACTAGCTGCAGCCATGAATCAAAGCTGTCTTTGAGGGGAAAAAAACAGGAAAGCAAGTGGCAATTGCCTTCATTGATTTGGTTTGATTTTAATCAAACCCAAGTCATTTTTAAATTCCCAGAATTGAGGAGGCTACTCAGCAATGGGCTTCTGAAGACAGGTTCTTGAATTAAGCTAATTAGTCAAGTGACTGGCAAGTATTCCTTCAGATCACCCTGTCTGGAAGAAAAAAAAAAAAGGAAGTGTTGTGGATTTAATACATTTGTTCATGCAGAGCAAAGAAATTAAACACAGCCAGCAGCAGTGCTGTGGTCAGCCTGGACCTGGGCACAAACACCCTGCAGGCTGTCCTGTCTACCCCAGGGTGGGCATCAAGAGCCTAGACTTCCAGGTGAGCCCTTGGCAGCAGGGAATTGTCCCCTGCAGTTTTCCAGTGCTTTCCACTGTGTAGCTTCCTAGAGGTTTATACAATGACAGGCAAGCCTGTCAAGCAGGCAGGAGGTGTAGGGGGAGCACTGTTTTCCTCTCACATTTCAATGAGGCTTGATAGACCCTTGATGCTGAGTTTTGCAGGGACTGAGCAGGGTACTGCTACATCACCTCTGCAGGGCCTATCAGAACTGCTCCTCCCAATCAGAGGCACTGGCAGGTATTTTGCCATGATGCCTTGCTGGAGGGGTGGTCAAGAGGAGGCAGTTTCCATGGCTTTGCACCCTCTGCCCAGCACACAAATTCCTCCATGAGGGCTGAAAATAGTGGCTTTGCCTTGTGGGAGCCATCTCCAGGCACCTGATGGCTCCCCAGTGGTGGTGCTGAGTGGGGCAGCTCTGTCTAGGAAAGTCATCTTGGGGGAGCAGGAGGTTCCTGATGTGGTGTGTGAGACCTTCATATCCCATGCCAGGTACAGGAGATAAAAGGTGGTTCCTTTGCACCCCTTCTTTGCTGGATGGGGCTGAAGCTGCGCTTTCCACACCGTGAAGAGAAGGAAAGCATGTCTGAAACTGCCTGGTTGGCCAAGTTCCTGATGGCCAATTAGTGCCTTAGTGCTACTGAGACCACCTTGTCTTACTAGCAGCATATCAGGGCACCCAAGATGATGAGGGAGCACAGTTTTATGCTATGTACTGAAAAAGAAAAAAAATTTGGTATGGCGAGATGAGAACTTTTAGGTGTTCCCCATTTATTAATGGATTCATAATTCTCTTGCTGACAGATTAGTGCATTAAAAAGGCATTTTGCAGCATCTTGAACATGCTAGTGAAGGCCCATTTCCATTGGCCTTCTTTACAGTTTTCTAGTTCTGAAGCTTGCCACAGACTCCTGTGGGCAGCCGTCCCTGTCTCCCAGACAGTTTGGTAATGCTCCGTGTCTTTTTGCAGCACACACTATCTCTTTTTGGGAGATAGGTATGCTTATCTTCAAGAAAGGAACTGCATTAGTAAGGTAAGAGGGGATTTGATTCTACCGTTGCAATGAAGGTAATTAATATTCATCTCTGAAAGACAGAGGTGGATGTGAGGACGATAAAACTGGTGTGCAAGACTGGAGCAACTGGTGCTGAATAACTCATGAAGAGGATCCTGGGATTTAGTAATGACATTGGGAAATTTAATTTCTTGCATGAACCGTTCCCTGCAAACAGAGAATAAGGTCCCATCAATTCCCCCTGGTATGAGCACAAAGAATAGCTCCCAGCAGTCTGTCACACTTGGGACAAATGCAGGATTAATATATTGTGGCTTGTGTTGGCCTGTGCCATGCCTTCCTCATTGTCATCTGAACCTCCAGGGGATGGGAATGTCTTATTAATTAATTCTCTTAATTCAAGCACCTGTGACTGATTTATACTCAGTGTAGGGTCTGATCCTGCAGGGCAAGAGCTGGCTTTGGTGAGGTGCACCGCTTTCCAAATCCCCAGCAGAAGGAAATTAGTGGATTTTATGCTGCAACATAAGCAGAGAGAATATTTGGAAAACCTCTGCTGGCTTTTCCCCCGTGTAGCTAAGACATGGCATTTGTTGCTCGTTGGTGCTACAGACTCACAACTCAGCCAAAATTCACTTTCTAGGGATGTATGTATGCTTGGTTTCATCCATGGGTGACAGCACGATCTGGAAGAAGAAGGGAGAAAATGATGTCAGGGGGAGCAGGGGATTTTGCTGCTCGAGGAGGCAGGGGATGAATCATCCTTCTCACAGAGATGTGGTCTTTTGCCAAAGGCTTCAGCTGGTGCCCACCAGCTCTTTCAGGTTGGTGTGCTCTCTCCTCAGCTCCGCTGCAGTGGCCAGCCTGCTTCTAATGCAGGAAACAGTTTGTCCTGGGAACAGTCCTAGCAAGTGCATGCATGCTCACTTCAAGGGCAGGCTGACATTGTGGTCTCGTTACTCTCTTTCAGGCGGTACCACAGCATGGGGTTATACCTGGGAAGCTGAGGGGCCAAGCAGTGCATGCACAAATGGAGCCAGCAGCCAAGGTTTGGTGGTCCCAGCCCTCCTGGACAGAGAGGTCAGTAGGTGTGATGGATAGGCCATTCAGTGGGTCACAGCAACTTTCCCACTCGCAGCTGAATCACCAAAGAAATAAAAGTACGCAAACAATCGAGCAATATTTTAAAATGAATGGTTACAATAAGCCCTTGTCCTGGTGAGATATTTTTCTTTAGTCAAAGGGAAAAAGAATGTGCTTCCTTTTTTTTTTCCTTTCCCCATAAATGTGATAGAAGAAATTTCTTTCCAGATATGAGTCTTTTCTGCCAGGATGTATCTGGTCTGTGTGCACACATGAAGTACATGTGGAATTTTCCTTGGGGAAAAAAAACTGGACAGTAATTCTGCCTGTCTCACTGCCCATCTCTAAAAATGCTGAAAGCAACTATTTATATTATGGCAGTACTGTTCTGTGGTATGTCCCAAGTGCTGCAAGCAGAAGTGAGCAGCTTTAAGGAATGATGGAAGTCTTAGCTACCTGTGCACTGGGAAAATGAAGCATTTGGGTAAATACAGTATGTGGCTTCTGTTGGAGAGGTTATTTGCTCTCAGAAATGCCTTAGGACAAAGCTACAATGTGAGGGGAAGCTCTAAACATGTGTGCCCCTGGATGGCTGGAGTGGAAAAGCAGAAAGCACCACTGAAATTGCTGAGGACCCACCACTTGTGCCCTGAAGGGCCAATGTTACCATCTGCGTGACCACACTATGCCAAGAAGAGCAAAGTGCAGAGTTAAGGTGAGAATGGAAAGATTCCACGACATATTGATTTTATAAGCAGTGTCAATTAGCAGGTCAAATTTTAGTAAATTAAGTCTTGGGCCATGGGATCCCAGCTATTCAGTATTTTAAAATTTGCCAGATCTTTTTGGGGGCATACAGCTGGAAATCACACCGGCTATTCTTCCTATAAGCAAATACAAAATAGCACCTCAGACAGCCCACATTGTCTTGTGTTTATCTTGGTGAGAGGAAGGGACTGATTCATTTTCACCTGGGTACTGTAATCTCACATCATCAGATAAGCTTTTCTCACACCATCAGCCTGCTTTCCTATGGCCTGTTTGCTCACCCTCTGCACTGGGGAGAGTGAAAACCACCTCCAGACAGCCTGAATGAAAGCTCAACAGCAGTGTGTGGGAGGCACCCAAACAGCCCACATCTCTAGGGCAAGGGAATGCACCTCTGACTTTGTCTCCTGATGCTCTCCTGAGAGCTACAGCTAAGCATGGAGGAGCTGTTGTGGTACAAAGCATCCTCCCTCTTGCATCTTGGGTAGAATTGTTTGGCATCCTTTGAGGAAAACAGGCCCACAGTGCTAAGGGAGCCCTTTAGTGAGGTGGACACTCCTCAGGGATGCTGGGGAGCGCCAAGGATGCCATCCCAGGTGTTGTGTACTGGCAGAGTTGGGGTCTGGGAGCCCATGGAGCAGTTGGCACTCTTGGTGGGAGCAGGATCGAGTCCCTTTTCTGAAAACACAAGCAGACACCTGATAAACATAGGTAGAGAGTTTTAGTTAAAAGTTACAGCTTACCTTCTTCATCTGCAGTTATTTTTGCTAATCATCAAAAGAAACTGGATGTAGGATTAAAGCAAAGGAATGATCTAGACACATGAATTATGAATTTTGCATCATGAATTAATGCCTAAAATAGTGTGTTGCACCAAATACATCTAGGGCAAGTGCTCTTTAGATTTGAAGGACTGGAAAGGACACCAGCTTCAGGGAAAAGAAATAATTTCTTTGTAGATCCTAAAAAAAATTTGGGGCAACTTTCCTCTACCTAATTGGCATCTAGTAGTTTCTAAACTCTTTATACAAATTTTGCCACAGTGATGTTTTTGGGTCTTGGCTGCTCATCTTGAAAGGCTTCACTGGGATTTGCTTTTCAGAAGGTCAGTGCTAAGCATTTGCCAAAACCCATCTGTCATCAGGGAAACGGAGAACCAAACACTGAGACACCAAAACGCAGATGGGTACTTTTGGGCAGGAACATCACTTTCTGTATCTTTTCTGCCTCTTCTCACTTCCTCATTGCTAAATGCCCAGAAACTTGCAATGTGGTATCATTAAAATTTCTTAACCAGCTTTCATGGTTTCCACATCAGAGCTTTGGGGCAGGGGACTTCCTTTCTGGAGGGCATTCAAGGAATTTGGCTACAGAGGGTGAAAAAAGGACAGGCTTGAGTAGAAGAAAAACCTTGGTGAGAGCTAGATACCCAGACCACTGGATAGCTGCATAAATAACGTTATTAGCCTGGCTCAAGGTCTGAGGCTTACCCCACTTGGCATTAACCACAGACATGCTGATGGAACATCTACTTATATGCTGTCACCCACTTCTGCCCCAGCCCAAAAGGAACTTTGGTCTACTGCCTTTCCAGCTCCTAATACAAAATGAAATTCCCTATCTTGCACATTATCTTTTATCTGGACATTTCCCAACACCACTACTGCTGTATCGCTCGGAGGCAAAATTATTCAGGCTCCCCGCTGGGGATCTGCAGCATCTCTGCTGCACAGAGCGAAGCACACACAGAGACTGCAAAAAGAGCTGTTTCCAGTATGCATGGAATAGATTTGGGCATACCCATATATGCAATTATTATCATTTAGACTTTCTGAAAATCATTTTGTGGCATCTGATCATTGCTAAAAGTGGCTTCTTGCTTGTGTTAAATTCAGAGCCTGGAGATCTCCAGAACACACCTGTTCTCTTCCTTTGCTTAATGTGATGGGAATCTAGTGAAGAATGACAGACTTGCTGCTGGAGTGCCTGTCTGCCACCTCTTTGTGAGACTGAGAAAGCTGCATTTGTTTTTTGGTCCCCAAAATGCATTTCCACTTACTCATCCTTCCAGAAGTGATGAAGAGGTGCCCTTTTCCTTCAGGAGGTATAGTTCAGAGGGTGAAAGTCACTCAGTCCGTGCTTTGTTATCTTCTGGGCATAGTATTAGAACAAGATGTTTACTCAGATATTTTCATTTTGAGAAAATCCTCCAGTGAGGGGAAGGAGTTTTATTGGAGGTTCTTTAACACCCTCAAGCTTTGTTGCTAATTTATGTTGGTAGCTTTAAATACACGCGAATGCTGAGGCTAAATGATGAATGGTGGCAAAAAAGTTACAGGGAGAAAAAATACACAAATACTCCAATGTTAATTTGTTTTCTATGCCAAGAAGATGAGGGAGATACTATTTCTGTGTCACACTTCCATAAAACCCTGAGTAACATTCCTGAATCCTCCTCTTTCTTTTTCTCATTTGTTTGTAGAGCATTCACTCTACATTATTAAGGTAAAGAAAAGAGAATCTCTGGTGTGGTGTCCAGCAGCTTAATTTAAATACAAATAAAAAAAAAATTTAAAAAGGAAAAAGGGACAGGAAAGCCTGAACCATACTTTCTCATGGCTGTGGACATTCCAGTGCAGGAAAAGGAGGTTGGTCCAGCATCAGCAGGCTTGGAGTCCTTCATTGTGGAAGACAGATAGATTTGCAAGGCAGAAGATTGCCTGCTCATTTTGTCTGAACAATTTAGTTGGGTAGATTTTGCTAATGCCCATGCCTGTACTCCTCATATTTAAATAACCTTATACTGAGCATATATCAGGGTTCAAAAAGGATTCAATAACTCATTGAAATACATCATAGCTCTTTTTTATGCATCCAGAGCAAGAGCAGAAAGACGTCAGAAAGGTATTATAAGAGAGTGAACATTTATCTGAAATGCTATTTATATTTCATTTAATTGGCTGAAAAGGACTGTGGAAGGCCAATAATGAGTGAGGGAGGCAGGCAGCCATCCCACTGTGCATGAGGGATGGTGTCTTGATGGATGGTTTAATGACTCCAGCGTGTGTGGAGGGGCCAGAGACCAGGCAGCTGACCAGGCAGAAATAGGCTGTGTTCAAGGCACAGCTTGAGTGGGGAAAGAAGAGTGATGCAGTGCCTGCTTTCCCCCTCACTTACAGTTTGATGGTCCTTGTGCTGCTGGTTTTGATTCTCATGGGTCCATTTCTCATTGTGAAGGCAGGAGTCATGCCTGCCTTCTCCAGGTTCAAGTCTCTTCTGGGATGAATTAATGTGTCAGATTTGCATCAAGCCCCAGCTGCTCACCTTACCATATCCCTCAAGAAGGGGCCTGAACAAATGCTGCTGTGTTTAACTGAGCATTTTCTCTAATACCCTAATTTCTGGAATGGGACAGAAAAGAAATGAAAATACAGCTCTGAGTCTGGAGCTGGAAAGAGATAAATCTGTGGGATGCCCAGACAGGGTAAGGAAGCAGAAAGGGTGAAAGGTGTTCTGAATAGAGAGCCATTTTGGAGAGGCACGTGTCTGCTTTATGGTGAGGTAGCTGTGAACAGTGGGAGATAAAAACAGCTGCCCTTGTCATCTTCTTGTATATATGCAAGGCTAAACCATCGATGTCGGACATCAGCATAAAGTCTGACGCAAGTGAAAAGACAGACAAATGCAAACAAGCCCACCAAGAATTTTCAGTGATAGAGCTAGGCAAACTGTGACAGAGGAAGTTTAAACTGAATATTAGGAAAAAATTCTTCATGGAAAAGGTTGTCAAGCATTGGAACAGGCTGCCCAGGGAAGCAGCTGAGTCACCATCCCTGGAGGTATTTAAAAGATGTGTAGATATGGTGCTTAGGGATGTGGTTTAATGGTGGATTTGGTAGCAGTGGGCTAACAATTGGACTTCATTATCTTAAAGGTCTTTTCCAATCTAAATGATTCTATGATTCTGTGATCTGAAAGGTGAAATGTTAAGGGATGACCTCATGCCTGAGTTTGGCTTGTCTGTATAAGACGAGATTATCAGTGCAATCTTTACTGACTGCTACATCACCCTCATCTTCTTGAATTAGTGAATGTATATTCCTCCAAGTGCTTTGAGTTCTTTCATACAGCCTGACTTCTCTATAGCATGAAGGCTCTGTACATAGCTGTCTGGCCAGTGACTTGCCTAATCAATATTTGAAAAATCAGCCTGCTCTGCCTTTTCGTATTCACCCATGGATGATGGATACTACTCCTGCAGGGCTATTTTGCTGATGGAAATTGTCCAGCTCAGCTGCAGGTCTTTTATTATCAAAGCAAATCAGTGAAAGATCTCTTTAAAAGGACCAAAAAACCACAACGTCCCCCACCCTATTACCGAATGGCAAAGTGCCACCACAGTACATATGTTGTAGAGATCCCATTTCTGAGCACAGAAGTCCCAGTACAAGCCTCAATCAATATGTTTAAATAAACTTGTGAACTTTGGTATGTGCTAAAAATGCCTCCAGTGACATTCAGCACTGTTTCCTAGCCCAAACACTGGGAATAATTATCTTTTATTGGCATCTGTTCTGTGCTGAGATCAAGAGGCTGTTGAGCTGAAATTCTTTTATTTGCGTTACTGGAGGAAAGATCAAATGGAACAAATATAATCAAACATTTATTTTTCTTCTTCTTTGATGTTGTGATGCTCCCCTTGTAAGCACTTACAACCTGGCAGCATCTGGGGCAAGCTTTTGCCCCACCCCCCTCCACCACAGCTTCATCAGAACTAAACTGGGAGCCTGATAGGGGGTTGCATTTCTGACAAAACCCAATGCCATAGCGATAGCGCTGCAGGGATCGATGCAGTAGATGCGATTTTGCCTTGCCTAGCAGGCTACTAGCTATTTATGGCAAGGCAATAATCACACTGAGTTGGTAATGCTTGGATCTCACTTCTCTGGGATTTAAATCAGTACCCAAACTGCAGGACAGCAGAGAGTCTGTCCCAAGGTTCCTGACTTGTATTTAAGGCTGGCTCTGAGTGACTCTCTTATCTAAGGCCTCTAACAAGTCTTTCAGTAATATTGCCACACTCTCGTGCTCCTTAATTGCCAGAGTTGAGGGTTTGGGGCACTTTTGTCTAGATAATAGCAAGAATTAAGTCTTCTTTAGGTTGGAAAAGGCCCACAGCTGTGCCCACAGAACTCAAACTGCAAAATCTATGTTAGTAAGATTACCTCTGGATTTGTAGGGTCATCTGCACACAGTAAGAACACAATAGCCAGGTTTGTTTTTCTGCATTAATATCAGACGACTGAGGAAATGTACTGCGTCACCAATAATCACAGAGCCATAGAATCATTTCGTTTGGAACACGACTTTAGGATCATCAAGTTCAACCATTAACCCAGCACTGTCAAGTCCACCACTAAGCCATGTAAATCACTGCAGGGCTCCTTACAGGCAGTAGTGAGAAATACACTTTGAGGATGCAGTTCATCTGATCCCTGCTTTGCAGAAAGCCATCTTTAGTAGAAAATCCAAAGGCACCCCTTTTTTTCAACCCTAACAGCCAGAGCTTCCCAGAAGCGCACAACCTGCTGTGCTCAAGTGTGCAGGGTGATGTAGCTGTATTTTTCATGTGTTCCCTGTTTGAAAGCCTTAAGAGGCTTGTTCCCACATTTTAATGTATCCAAACTGAAGCCAGTCATGTCAGCGATTTACATTTCTAAGAGCACACATATCAACTGTCCTTGCAAGCTGGGACAGGTAATTTCATTAAAGGTGGCAGAATAAAGGATAATCATCTCAGCTGCTGCATGGCAATAACTTGGAACAAATTTTTTCGATATGAGTGCAAGAAAATACTGGTTTAAATGCTTTCCCTGCAGCTTTGAATGACAATGAGATGGAGAGACTCTGAAACAGACGCATAACTTGAACTGCAAGCAGCAACTGATAAGGAAACTGGGGCAGAGGGAATGACTCAGTTGGCTGTGGTGCAGTCGCAAATCCACATGGGGCTCTGGAAATGTTCATCCGTGCCAGTGATAATGCACCAACCACAGAGATGCTTATGACAGTCAGAGAAATTTGGAGAGCAGTAATGAAAAATAACCAACGCAATAAACCACTGGGAACTTCAGAGTCAAAGGGCACAAAGGACAGCGTTTTGAAAATAAAAGGAAGAAAAGGGACTGAGAAGATCTTTGATCTAAAGGCTTCTTCCTGCAGGTTTTATCTCTCCAGACACAAAAATACAAGGTTTATGTCTATTCCCTTAAGAACTGAACAGCGTGTCAAAGAGGAAAGAAAGGGAGAGAAAGACTTCCAGTATAACATTTAATCATCTTAAAAATGCATACATGAATGTGACAAAGAGAAAAAATGCATATATCTTAAAAATCAATATGTAAAAGAAATCTAACCAAACAGGGGGGAAAAAAAAAGTGCATTAATGTGTGCAGTGACTTGGACAGAATAGGATAGATAAATATACGCTGCCAGCTGATCTCCTTTTGTAAGATAACTATTTCATATTTCTTTTTTCATCTAAGTGGCCCCTAATCCTGACAGATGACAAACCAATTCTTGCTTGTCCTGTTTTGGGGCTTCATGGAAGTATTTTTCATTCTCTCTTCTTTTTGATGGCTTTTTTCAATGTATTTGCTGTATACATAAAACAGGTCTTTAGGGACCCGTTATAGAAAGCAGCATTGAAACTAACTTCATTCTCGCATCTCATTTCACAGTTCTAGCGGCAATAACGTATTGCTCCCTACAGAGAAGGGGTGACTCTTAAATTGTGTTTAAGACCTTACTCAGAAAATCAGAAACCCTAACTCGGTTCCATTGCATCTCTGTCAGGGGCAGCAAAGATAGAGGCTGAAACCTTACCTGTCCCCTAGCTGATCTGACACCACCACCCAAACCAGTGTACATTAGGTGTCAGGAACTCATATGGAAGCACAAGAAACGGAGAAATGTTGTGGGTCCTTCAAACTCTAGAAACCACACCCCTGCTCTTGGGATCAGACTAGAGGATTGTATTTCTTCACTAGCTACTCGTGTTCCCTACCACTGTCTGCTCTGCCATCATGGAAATTCAAGCTTGTCTTTGCATGCTTTGCCTCAAGTTTTTGGCAGCCACACACCTGCAAGTTTCTCTCAGATCTGCTTAAACTAAGAGAGGCTTGAGGGTGTGGCTGGAGAGATTGGGCTGGGAGTGACCGAGTGGGGCACTTCATGGGTCATTAGCTCCTGCAGCTAATTGAGAGCTAATGGGGTCTGGTGACCCCCAACCAAAGCCCTCTCCTACATGGTGTGTCCCCCACACATGCTACTGGCCTGTACCTGAGGATATGGTAACTGAGATTTAGCTCTGCAGAGCCTCACATGTGCTAAAACTCCCAAAAAAGATAGACTGGATCAAGCTGGGTGAGCTGAGAAAGTTCTACAGTGTGTTCTGGCACCCTGAGAGCAAATACTGAGAGCTGCAGGACCTCCCTTCAGAGCAGAATTTAACCAAAACCCTGCAGAGAATGCAAGGCACATCCTTCCTCATCTGTCTGCTGAATGGAGGGAGTTCTGGCCCCCTCCCATTTCCTTAGCAGGAAGCAGCAGCAGGTTGGCCAGTGTATATCATGGATATACATGTGTATTTATTTATGTATATATTATCACTAGTACCACTAGTCCAAATTCAACCTTGAAAAAATTCAACTGACCCTATGTGTTCTGCCTAACAGCTAGCGAATGACTGTGGAGCTAGGTCATTCCAGGGCACTGAGGGTTTCCCATCTGCAAGAGGTGGTGATCTCACTGCACCTCTGGCTCTGTGCTGGCCTTGCCTCCTCTTCAAAAGCAACACATGGAGGTTCAGAGAGACAAAGTGTTGACTGCATTCTCAGCGCTATTTAGGTGAGTAATGCTGCAGACAGGTACTTAGTGGGGTGTCCAGGAGCATTTCTGTAGAGTTTATTCCTCCACCCACTTGGCTCTCATCGTTCCCAAAAGCACGTTTCAGGGCTCTGAGGCACTCATGGGCTATAACAACCCTGAGCAGCCCCACCAGCCCTGGGCACCCCCCTGAACTACACTCCTCTGCCACCTGGCTGGACCTGCTCCAAGCCCAGGTTGCAAACACATTAAAAAGAGCTGATTTTGATACAGCTCAAGAACTGTAGGGTGACTCTGCCAGACCCTTTTGGGCAGGGGACACCCCAGCCATCACCTCTCTGCACCTGGTGCTTTGCAGAGGGAAGAGTTGCTCCAGCTCTCATACTCTATTTCTAGGCAGGCAGCATCTCCTGAGTCACCCTTGACCTAGGTCTGCTTCCCTGATTTACGTGTTGTGCACAACCTGATGGAAGCATTTATAATCAAATGCTTTCCTTTGGGACAGGTCTAATTTGTTTTTTACCTCCCATTAATATCATTTATGCACTTGCTAAGATTAAAAGGCAACATCAAATGCTCCTTCGCTCCTGTACCAAGACAGCTTTAGGTCTTACCGTGTCAGGGACTTGGAAGTAATATAAAATCTGCTTGGCAAAAGGAAAGGGTTTGCTATCTGATTTGAGTGGGAAGAAGATTTCACGCTGGTCTGGGGAGGGGCCAGCAGGGGGAGGGGTGTCACCTTCCCAGGTGGCCTCTAATTCAAATCTCTCATTTCTCTGACCAGACTGCAGATTTTAAAAGCTTTGGCGTTTTGTTTCTTCAATTGGTTTAAGAGCTTGACTAATGTATAAGGTACAGTGCAAAGCAGCTCTGTGTTACACATGCAGTTATCTCACTGCTCTTTCCACAGGCTAAAATGAAAGAAAATAGCACAGCTGATTACAGGCTTCAGCTACATGCTTTGCAGGTTTACATGCCTGGGAGCAGCTTGGGATCTATCTCTGTGCTTTATAAGTGCCGTTGTTTAGCTTTGTGCTTTGCAATAGATATAAAGCAGAAACCATTCCCAAGACCTCTCTGCTAGGAAGGTTTTCCTTGCCTATTATTAGCACTCTGCTTTTGCAGAAAATGCTCATGAGCCAATACGCAGAGTTCTAAAGGACTTCAAAGTGTCATTGGGAACCAAGTGATATGTGTGTTAAAAAGGGTTTAATGGAGCTGCAGTCGCTGTAGCACAGTGTCTTTTTATAGCAAGTTTTTACAGCGTTAAGAAAAACATCCTGCAGATTTCAGTAGGATTGGCATATGGATAAGGTACTTTGCACTATGATTTTTGTTTATCTGCTACTAAAAAAAAAGAAAAAAGAAAACCAGCATTGCTAGCTATAGGGAGAATAATAAGCAGAAACAGTTCTGCAAAACTCAGGCAACAGTTATTACCTTCATTTTGGGTTTAATTATTTTTTATATTTTTCAAAGAAAAGCATATATTTGAAAATAAATGGCTTGGCTTAAAGAATGGAGATAGAGAGTGATTTATATTCACATTGAAGATTTTATAGTCTTTTTTTTTTTTCCCCCAGAGCCACTGGATTATATTATCGTTAGCACAAGGCAAATCCTCCTTATCAAAGTTGAGGCAAACTTTCTGGGACTGTCTTTAGAAGGTCGTAGGGGAGGCTCCCAAGGAAGGAAGTGGTTTGCAAAAAACACATTAAATACTGAAGCAGGTCTGATCCATGTGTGATCGTGTTGGTCTGCAGGAATTGGCTGGGAATCACTGATTTTAATACATCCTCTAGTTTCCTTTTTACAACACTATCTGTAAGTCTCTTTTAGTTATTCCTGGGAAGCATGTGGGGAATACTTGATGAGACAGGCTCCTCATTGTCCTTTAGCAACCCATGTCAATGGCCTGCCCACTTCTGAAAGAGACAGACAGGGAATGGAAAGGAAAGATGAGTACCCATTGCCCACTGTGAGGGGAAGAGACTTGCGCTGGTTTATACAAAAAGGCAGAGGTGGAGGTGGGACACAGCTTTGTCCCTCCGGTGCCTCAGTCCTAGATCACCTCCTTATAGCCATCCTTGCATCCACAGTGCCTGGGATGTAGCTGTTTGGACTTGTTCCACCTCTGAAGTCATGTCGTTTAAACATGTTTTACTCTCTGCTTTTGCTTCAGGCTGGGGAACGACTGGTTTATGCCTTGTCTGAGGGATTAAAAAAAACAGAGCCAGGGAAACCTTTAGTTGTTGTGACTGCCAAAGCAGGAACAGCTCAGGATTTCTCAAGGCGCACAGGCAGCTGGGGGCTGCAAGCGAATGTGCTCAAAGCCGATGGGAACGGGGGTTCAGCTCCCAGTGCTGCCTTCACACTGGCAGCTGTCTCCCATCCCTGTGGCTCGGTCCCAGCACAACTAAAGCCCTGGCAAAATCCCAGAACCCCAGCACGGCAGCCCCGTCCCTCCTGCCCCTGCGGCTCCATCTTGAGCAGCTTCTTTCATTTTTCACACTCAATCCTCCTGAACGGAAACCCTGGTCAGAAATTTTACAGAAGCAGCTGAAGAGATTTTTTTTTTTTTTTTTCCTTTCTGCGGAGGAGGGCAGAGGAGCAACGGCGCAGGGGGGAAGGGTTTGTGGAGTTGTTTTTTTTTTTCCCCTTTTTGCAACACTAGTTTTTCAGGGGAGTGTCTTGTGTTATTAATGCTGAGTGGCTCCGGCAGCTGCTGTGGTTCAAGGTCGTTAGTCATCTACTGCTACTGCAGGAGGCACGGGAGCGCTGAGCTAGAGCTGTTCATCCAACCCTCTTGGTCCTCCCAGGCCAGCAGGTTGGGAAGAGCTGCACATGGGGCAGCGGGGTCGCGTGGGGGTGTGGAGAGCAGCCTGGGGCCACAGGGGCATCCTCCCAGCCTGGTCACAGTGTGCCCAGGTCTATGGGACCTGCTGGGTTTAATGGGTGGCAGGGCCTGAGAGGGGCTGGGGGGTTGGGAGAGCACCTGCGATGTGCAAGTGTGGGATCCTCCATGCACCCCATGAGAGGGCAGATATCTCTGTCCCCGCCTGGGAATCTGTCCCTGCATTACTTACAGCTGCACAGGCACGCCAGTGTCCTTTCTCCTCAAGCTGCACGGATGCAGGATACTCCCTGAGAGTTAAGGGAATATAGGTCCCCATGCACCCTTCCCTCCTTATTTCTTCTTTTTTTTCTTTAGGATGAAGGGGTCTAGGCAAACATTCCTTAATTTATTCTGCATCCTCTGGCTCTTGCTTCTGCTGAAGGCTGCCTCTTCCTCCCCTCTGCCCCATGGAAAAGACCCACGACCCCCTTCGCTCCCCTTTGGGCTGTACAAAGGACACACCTGTGTTGGTATGTATCCAGGTTTTGTTTGCCTGCTGGACTAGTTCATTCCTTACTCCACTGGTGAGCTGAGAGTTGCTATTCACATCATAAATTGCTTCTTTATCTATTTCAACAGCTGTACTGCAAAATGCTTGTAGTCTTTGGTGAAACAGTCACTGAAGATTTTGCAAGGCCATCATGGGATCTGGAATTATTTTATGATTTTGTTTTTTGACTGCTGCTTCCCAAAGTTCATGTTTTTGCTCTGTGGGGAATGGCATCTGAAAAGTTGGCTTTGATGTCGGTAGGTGTGGGATCAGGAAATAGGATGTTAGGAGGTCCTAGTGTTTCTTAGGGTTCACAATGCATTTTGCTTAACTGGCAGGAAGGTTCCCTTCAGGCTTGCCCAGGGTCTCCTCATTGATTTCAGTGCCTAGAAAACTGTTCTTAAGGATGGTCAGTCCATACTGGGGCCAGAGAAACTTTGTGGTCTGGATGATCGTCTCTGGATAGCCGGGTTGCAAAGGCTGCTTCTTCACATTTCCTTTCCTTTTTGTGAGCACACACGTCTGCATGACCCATACAGAAGTGGGGCAAGTTGGCAGCCCCCTTCTCACGTGACTTCAGTGACTGTGGTGATCCCCACAGTACCTATAGCTGGGGATAGGTATCCTGCAGTCTCAGCTGGCTGAGTGATTCCCAGAGCAAGACTGGTAACACTGGAATCAGTGTAGACTCTGGATATCTCTGCACCAGAAATGCCCTTGGCATTACAATCCATATACCTAGGGAGATGTGGTAGGTTATATTTTTTAAGTGTGCAAATGGGTATGTCTTATGCATTACAGTCATATGCTTTATTTTGTCATCAGGGGGACTTGTTGATCTTACAGGCCTTTTTCAGCCTTAAAATTCTGCAGTTCTTCTAGCTTCCCAAGGCACCTTTGTGCTGGAAACATAAAGCCTGTGACTGCTCTCCGTCCTTCAGAAGGAAATAATTCTTTTCACTGTGGCTCAGGGAATACAGTTAGAAATAATAATCCTAAACTTGATAAAAGCAGTTTTTTGCCCCACTTCTGAGCCACCCACAGTGCCCCTGACAGTTTTGGTGGGGCAGGGTGAATAGAAAGCAGAGTAGAGTCAGGGTGGTGAGGTGGTTCAGCCACCAGCCAGAACATGAGAACAAGAGGTGAAAAACAGAAATGGCTGTGAGGCTGTCCTTGTTTGGGCTGGGAGCCATGCAAGCGGTAACCGAGCAGCTGCCAGAGCTAGGGGGAAGTGGTGTTGTTTAGTAGTGAGCGCTTAAGGCAATAACAGTTTTGATGACAGGAAAGGCAGTGATCATGCTCATCTGTGGGATTTTTACACTGGTGGTTTTTGGATGTCACGTTGTGAGCATTGTCTGTCCTTTCCATCCTGTTGACCCAGAAAACTTTTAAATACCACATACTGCATTGAAGTTGCCTTGTGCAAGAGAACTTGTCCTTTTTTTCCTTCCTAAAGGGAGGGGAGCTGTACTAGCCCCATTGCTGGGACCACTGAGCATCTCTTTTTTCAGGGAGGAGACGAGAAAACCACTGCCTCCCACACCAGTTTCTCTTTCTGAGGTGTCCCTTCAGCTAAAAACATCCTTGTGAGCTTGACTCAGGACCAAAACAGACTGTGCCCATCTCTGTAAACCACAAGATAAAAATGAAGTGTGGATAGCGCTAAAAGGGGCATGAGCCAGGCCTGTCAGGGAGGGCTGGTGGCTGCTACCCCAGATGGCCAACTCTGGGCTTTTGCTGATTAGCTGCTCTTTCTACTAACTCTTGAAAATACTGTGTCCCTTCCTTTTCTCAAGCAGAAAGGGAAAGCACAGAGTAATTGGTGGTTGCACTTGCCATGGCTTGGAGCAGGGGTAATGTCAGCTCTTGCATCTGATTTGGTGACCAGCCCTTTCAGGAGCACATCCTCCTAAAACTCAACCCCAGACTCTTAGTTGGCTTACCATCTGAGATGGTAATGAGAAAGAGATATGAGTACTTCTGTGTCTTCTTGGCCTTACAGATCAAGGACAAGATGATTTCTTAGAATCAGAGAGAATAATAGAATAGTTTGGGTTGGAGGGCACATTAAAGTTCCTGTAGTTCATCCCCCCTGACATGGGCAGGGAAGCTTCCATTGCATCTGCTTGCTCAGAGCTCCATCCAACCTGGCCTTGAACAGTGGCAGGAATGGGGCATCCACAGCTTCTCTGAGCAACCTGTTCCAGTGCCTTCTCACCGTCACAGTGAAGAATTTCTTCCTTAAATCTTACCTAATTTTTTATGTGAGAAATTCCCATTGCTAAATGCATAGGAGATTTTCTTGAAGAAATGGGTTTTTTTCATGCAAGTTTGAATGTGTGGTCAGGTGTCTAATCTTTCAAAGTTATCTGCCTCACTTTTCTGAGGGAAATGAGGTGGCTACACACTGAATTTCTGATCACTCCTGTGTACCACCTGCTTGACTGAGATTGCAATGTTAGTAGCCAAATCCAGTCAGAAAGTGAATGTTCTTTCAGTAACAAAACCAAGAAAATATTTCCCATTAAGCCTTTCCACTGAAAGTATCACACTTCTTGAAGAAATACATGGAAATAATATGACAGGAGAGCAAAGTGCAGCTCTGATACCTCTGTTAAATGTGCTACAACTTGGTTGCTTCCTCCTTCTGTTCCCCTTGCTTGCAACACTCCCTGGGTAGGCACCACCATCTGCCCCAGTATATTCCAGTCGTACTGGCAAAGAAGTTGGGTAATTCAAGGGGCTTCCCTGCCCTTAGCAGATCCTGGAAAATGTATTTTGGGTAGGCACCTATATGCCAATATGGCATAGGGCTGGAGGAGAGGAGGGTGTGCCTCCAGTGAGATTTAGACAGAAGTTTTAATCACCCTTCCTAACTGTAGAAAAAATCACATCATTTTTTCTCCGTTTTCCTGAAAAATGTGGCTGCTTCATTCAGAGAAACTCTTTTCATAATTGACTTGGTGTAGAAACAAAACAACTGGAGTGTTGCAACCTAAAATGGGGTTTAATACTACTTCATTTTAGAGTTACGGCAAAGAGGGGGAAAAGCACCCAATATTAACCCTCCCAACCACAGGATCAGATGTATACCTAAGCAATTCCTCACTATCTAAGATAACTGGTCTGTAGCAGTACCTAACCACAGCCAGGTAAATGGTCTTTCTTTGGCCTTGTCACAAGAAAAACTTTCCCAACATCTGACAGTCCTTTTTCTCCATCAGTATTTCCTGTCTCCCCAGGCTGGTAAAATGCCACCCTTTTTGAATTCTGTGAAATCAGCTCAGGCCCTTCCTCTGGGCCTTCTGCACTCTTTGCGTATGATATATTCTTCTGGTTTTTCCTTATGATAGATGAAAGGGCTTTTGCAAGTTTTCCTGCATGCAAAAGCCCACTAAGCTGTTTTTCCTCCTGCAAAGGCAGTGAGGTTTTGTTCTGTGCCCTGGTTTGGGAGCTGGATGCTGGGTCTGGCTTTCCTTTCTGGGTTTGTTACTCATGGGCAGTATGGCTTAAGGGATTTATTCAGGATGAGACCTGGAAATCCCTTTGCTGAGTGCAGCCTGACTGTTTCAGTGCGGCATTCTGAGAAAGAGATGCAGTGTACTTTTCTCTCAAAAATTAAGCATGAATGAATCCCTCATATACTCAGGTCTTTACTTTCCCAGCTGTTAAATGAGGAAAATGCTGCCTGTTTCATGGGGCAAGCAAAGTTTTACTTAAGTTAATGTTAAGGTACCCAAAGACAGTACAGCAAAACTGGTAAACTGTTGACACTGGTGTTAATGTTTCATCATTTTTCTACTGATTTTGAAAGCTTTTATTCAATTCCACCCTGAATTACAACAGAGCCCTTTAAGGGTTTTTGCAAATTGCTCTGTTCTCTAGCAAAGGTGACTTCATCCAGAGGTACCTGATGCAACCTCAGGAAAGGCAGAAGCTGCCCTGGAGGATGCAGAAAGTCGGGGAGACACTGAAAGGCAGAAGGGAACTTCTGTATTCATCTCCCTTCAATATACCAAGAAAGGGAATTTGGGGAATGGTAGATTAGTCAGTTAAACATCAAATCCTACAAAAATCCTGCAACAGTTAAAACTTTTTAAAAACAACTTTCAAAAGTAGCGTCAGATCAACCTAATTTTCTTTGCCAATGGGATAATGCCATGTAGACATGGAATAAGAAGTAGATATTATAGCTGGGCTTTTGTAAGTCTTTTAGCACCGCCTCAGCACTAATCTTATGCTTGAGAGATGTGTGACATTGATTAAGCTTCTACAGGGCAGAACAAAATGGATGGGTAGTCTTGTTCAGAGAGTAATTACAAGTGTCTCACTCCCTAAGCAAATGGATGTACAAAATCATATCTTTCTTGGACTTCTCTTTTGAACATATTATCATTCCATATTTTCTCTAGCCAGGATAATGAAATTTGTGCTATTAAATTAGCAGTTCTTGCAAAGCTGAAATTGTTTGCAAGTGAAATGGAGGGAAGAAATAAATTCAAAACAATCTTGACAACTTGGAGTACTTGCATCTGAAAAGGTAATTTCAATATGGGAATATTGAAGGCACTTCAGCAGAAATAGTCAATGACACACACAGCAGATGAGGAACAATGGGCTGGGTAGCATCCCTAGGGGAGATCATCCGGGCTTGTAGTGGCACAGTGATGGCTTGCTGTCACAAAGCATGCACATGCGGCACGCACCGAGACGTGCGAACAGAAGTTAGCGTGCAAGACATGTGAAGTAACCTGTTACCTTTCTCAGCATTGACAAAGCCTCAGAGGGATTTCTGACTTCCCTTTTGGGGCTGTGCATCAAGAGTGATGCAGAGTGACAGGAGGTTTCAGAGAAAAACAAGCATAAGCTATAAAGAAAGAGTGAATAAATTAGAGTTAACTAGTCTAGAGAAGAAAAACTTGAGAAAAGACATATCTGTCCTTGAAAACATTAAAGGCGTGATCCATTCTCCAGGTTCATAAGAGCTATGGCAAGAAGTAACAGAAATGGGCACCAGTGGGGACATTCAGGTTAGGAGGAGGATTTTCTTATGACAGTGATAAGTGAGCACAGTAATCTGTTCCTGAGAAATCTGTAGAAGACCTCATCAGAGATCTTTACAAACTGTGTCTGCCCTGTCCCTTCAGAACAGCCTGGATGGTATAGATCGTCTGCTAGGGCAGAGGTTGTGTAAGAGGACATACTCCAGGCCAGCATTTCGGGAGTTCTGTGCTGTGACTGCAAGAGCAGCATTTGCAAAGAGCAGCATTTATTTATTCCCCCCCCCCGCAGCAGACTGCTGTGCTCTATTGGCGATTAACTTTGGTTGCCCTTTATGGAACGAGGCGATTAGTCAGGGGGCCCTCAATAGGGCCGGACAGCAGCACTCTCCATCTTCTCTGCAAGTAAGCAGTAATCCTGTGGGTCAGCAGCCAGGGAAGCAAATTTCCCCATCTTTGTGCTCAATATAATGCCATTCTCAGCAACCTTTGCGGGTCACCACCTCCCTTCAGCCGGGAGCACACAATTCCTAGTGTATGAAGGAGCACGTTTTCGAAACTTATTTCCAGCTCTGATTGCATTAAAGAACGGGTGTTTCTGAGCTACTGGCAGCATAAAATGCTGACCTTTACCTGTGTTGATTTGCGTGATAGTCATTGTCCTCAACAGTTTGCCTCTGTCTAGCTGTGCATGAGTGCAGGGATGAAATATGCCCTGTGGAGTGGCAGCAGGACGGGTGGCGTTCGGAGTTCCCGATAACTTCACACAATGGAACATGCCAAATGGAGTTGGAGGCTTCTAACAACTGCGCTCAGACAAAGTGGCTGTGCACATATTGTCTGGGGGGGCACCATGACAGAACGTATAATTTACAGCTCAGTGAGTTCTGTAAAAAAGCCATGCCCAATATCAGTGTAGCACCACAATGTATTTTACTCTAAAAGGTTGGGAATCGACTTTGATTACAGCAAAGTCAATTCCAAGCCACAGCAGCTCTGCTCACTTCACCAACATTGCTCCATTTAATCAGCAGCAAAGTTTGACCTGATGATCAGCAATAAATACTAAATTTGACCATAACATTTTTCCTATGATTATACTTTTGCTAGAATAAACACAGGCATGGGAATAGTACAGTAGAGATACTAGGGAAACTATTCAGCAGCTTTTCAGCAACTGATGGTAAAAATTTCTTTTCCAAAATCACCCCAAGTCTTAGTGAAAGCCTATGACTGTAAAAGGTATATATATCTGTTGATCACAATAAAAAGATGTGCTCAGCATGCAAACACATCCACATCTATGTGTGTGTAAATGCACAGTCACATCCATGTGCATTTGTAGACATGGGTAGTCTTGTACATTTTACATTACTGATGGTTCTGTTGAGTATAATAATCTTATTTTATTGATTGTCTATTTGGATGCTGATTGCCACGTGTGGGCCTCTCACTCTTGTTCATGTGTTAACCCTGTAGAGATCTTCTGCTTATGTTTAAGGCAATCACTTTTACTGCTCTTAGGAACTGTATATCTGAAAAAAAGTTTCTCACATTCAGAATCCTAAAATGGTGAAGCCTTTGCAACAAGGATGAAGTTATGCACTTAGATTAACTCCCCCTGACAGCATTTGGGCTTCAGTAAATTTTCAATACCCTTTCCTGATTTTGGAAAGAGAAATGTGTTAATGTCACACATACATACGCAGGGGGTTTTTTCCCTCTTAATTAATACAGAAAACATTTCTATTGGAAATGCCTGGGGTTATAGATTTTGTTAAATAGGGCTCTTTCAAGTGTAATGAAGGACACACTAGGGATACATTTGGCTGGCAGGTATGGATACCAGAGTCTTCCACTAGATGGAAAAAACTGAATTTTCTGTACTGTCATAGCTGTATCAGAGTCCTTGTTGGATGTCTTAATGAAACAAAAATGAATGATTGGAGCTCTGAATTAGGGGGCCTAAGGTGGCCCACTGCTTTTGCATGAGCAACAGAAATCATAACTGGTATTCCAGGAATTTGTTACAAATTCACTCAAAATGCTGCTATATTGATATTAATATTTTAAAAATGTCTTTAGCCACTATACTATGTGCAATTTAATGCCCAGTGACAGGTTTGTTAATAGTGTACCATTTAGTGTTTCCAAGATATTTCATAAGACTTAGCAAATTAAGGATGAAAGGGTCTTGTATATGCCAACATATTTGAATATGGCTACCTATAATTATATTCCATCACTTCAGTATCTCTGTAAAATACCTTAATACTGTAAATGAGATAGGAAACAAAGTCTGAGTTAAAAGACTTTATCACTCAGATGCGTTTCCAAATTACCTTTCAAAGCAACAAATCCTCTGGCTGTATATGGGAAGATAACTGTCCTTACTTTGTATAAATGGTTATGTCATTTGAGCTGAATATTTCCGTGCTGGAATGAAATCTTGAGGTTGTTAAGGGCTGTTATTTGAAAGTATCAGCTCAGTAATGAGAAGCAGTGCAGGAAGGAAATATGGATATTGAGCACTGTTAGGAAAGGAATATATAGTGAGTGAGATGCTGGAACAGGTTGCTCAGAGAAATTGTGGCTGCCCCCATCCCTGGCAGTGTTCAAGGCCGAGTGGGATGGGGCTTTGAGCAACCTGGTGCAGTGGAAAGTGTCCATGCCCATGACAGGGGGCTTGGAACAAGATGATCTTTAAAGTCCCTCTCAACCTAAACCATTCTATGATTATATAAAAAAGAAAATATTCTCTGTGTTGTAACTTTGCATAGCCATGCACCTAGAACGCCCACATGGATGTCCCCATCTCAGAGGAGAAAGCCTTATTTCTTATTAGCACCCCATGTGAATAAGGAATGTCTTGTTCCAGGTTGAACTGGAACTGGATAAGATTAGTTTGGAAAGAGGTGTTTTTATGCCAGAACAACTGCATCAGCACAAAGCAATATCCTCTTTTGTAGACAGGTTCTTGGGTCTTCCCACCTTTAGGCTTTAAGAGATGCCTTTGGAGCTTAGGATCATCTATAAATGGAAGAAGCAAAGACTGTTTTGGGAAAGCCTTCATCTTCTGTATAAAGCCAGGAATGTGATAAATGGCTTCTTGTGTGCAGAGCCTTGCTGCAGCAGACAGATTTTTAGGCAGAGGTTTGCCATATCACCAAGCAAGGCACCAGTTCCTGCTCCATCAGGAGCGAGCAGAGTGGCTGCGGAGTAGCCACAGCCTGGCCAGCAGGGTTTTTATTGGTGTCCAACGCCACTTTTTTGGACTTATGTCCTCCTTGTGCTCTGTGGGTACATATAATTTATGACTGGAGGGGTGAGAAAGAAATTCAGCATGCAGAAACATGAGCAAAGGATGGCAAAGGAAGATGTGCCAGGTGCCAGAAAACCCATTTAACAGAGTTTTACTCAGACAAATATACCTACAAATCTGAAACTTAGAGAGGCAGCTTTCACTATCCAGATACTTTTTGACATCCCTAGGTAGAATTCTAATTATAGATCCTTTCAAACTTGTGTGGCAGAAGTGGATTAAGTTAAATAGTCTGCTCAAACTGCCAGAGGCTTCACAGCTAAGCGCTGAATTCCTCTAGTTCTGATTTTATTAATGGGGTATGATTTTTTTTTCCTGGGCTTGTTGGAAATGGCATTTTTTTTATTACACACTACTTTCAAATACATGGAGAGAAGTACTTCCTGATGTGTGAGTTTTCACCTTACTGCACCGAGCAAAATGGTTATGGTCTTGTCTTATCTCTTCAGAAATTAATAGCAGGTGGGACAAACCATCGCTAAAAGCGACAGGCATTTATTAAGACAAGAGTCTAGTTTCTAATGCCTAGTAAGTATTATAATGCCAATGAATTTCTTTCAGAGAAAACATCCTTCAGCCTGTCAAGGTATTGAAACCTATTATTGAAGTGAGACAGCAGAATCAACGTACTGAAAGTTGTTTCTAAAGAAAATCATGTGCAACTGTAAAAAAAAAAAAAAATTGAGCTTTATTTAATGATTAAGCCTATTTACATTGCCTTATATGTGCCCAGCTCATGATGAGAAATAAATCACATCTAAATATCTGGTAAATTAAAAGCAAGCAGTAGTTGCTAATGACTGGCCAGATCTGGACATGCTTTTCTACTGATGCTATAGTACTAAAAAGTTTATATTCTTGCACATGTCATAAGTAGTTAAAGCAGTGAGATTTTTACAGTCAAAGATGTCTGATTTCCCCCTGTCCTTTTTAGCTAACTAATTATTTTCCATTTTTAGCCAGTGGAATTAAGACCTATTAAAAACTAGGATAACTGGTCAGCATTTCTTTTCCTGCCACTCAATCCAGAGGAAGATGATAAAAAGAGAGCAGGTTTGTAGTATAAGCAAGGATAGTCTGAGTTAACTTAAATTTATAGACACTCATCTCTTGAAAGTTTACCTATAGCCCAACACCAGAGATAGGTTCTCCTAGAGGATGAACCTGAATTACTGGGGAGGCATGTTTCCATGAAAAAAACACGGAGCTTAGGTAGATCAGGCTCCCTCTACCACTCTGAGTCCCCTTAGGACATTCCTCATCCCTCCTCGCAGGGTTCAACCTTTTTCCTGAGTATTTTAGAATCTCCAGCTCAAAAACTGCTCCTGATGACATCAGCCTAAATGAAAGGCTTTGAGGCCAGCAGACTGCACACATAAGCAGGCATCCACCCCTGTGAGGGCACAGCTCACGGCAGCAGACCACAAGGAGTAAGGACAGGTTGACCAAGGGCAACTGATAAAAGCCCAGGTAGATGGGGAAGACAGAGAGCAGATCAGCCAATGGCACGTGTTGGTGGGATGTGTTCCTGGTGTGCACCCTTCCTACCAGAGGGCAGGGAGACGCTCCAAATTCAGGTCCAGATTTCAGCTGTGGTGCCTGAGGAACGGCAGATCCTTTTGAAAATCAGCCAAGACTTTGTCTATCAAGTTGTCCCATGGAGCGTGGCATTTCATGTGGAATAATTGCATTTGGATAACCGAGGTGTGGTCTGCAAGTGGCCAAGGTGGGAAGGGTGTAATAGCACGAGCAGAAACCTCCTCTCTGTGAGAGTGAAGATGAGTTTATGAGAGCAAACATTTTGAAGTTCAGCTCTGTGTGTTTTTCCCAAGTAGTCAGGCTGTTGTTACTGTTATTTATATTCATATAGCATCTAGTAGCCTGAGGTACTGCATTAAGTACTGCTCAGACTCAGCGTTGGCTCCATTCATCCTCATGTGAAGCAGATTTGCCTTTGGGCCTGGTTCAATAGACGAAAAGGTGTCTATCTGACTTAATCAACATGAAAAATTTTCTTTTAATTGCTGTGAGACTGCTCCTTGAGTGGGGATACCTGCATGGTTGTGTTTGTGATTAAGAATTCTGTTTCTATTTGGCAGAGCTGAACCAAAAATAGTTTTGGGTTTTTTTTGTCACTCCCTCTGTGGTACTTTGACAAACATGAAAGAGCAACTTACATCTTCAGTGAAGACTGTCTGTTGTATAACAGAGAAAATGGAAATATCAATGGTATTTTTATCCTCGGCCCAACTTCTTGGATTTTGAGCTGTTTGTCCATAGTCCCTTTTTATTGCAGCCCCTGGCTGCAGGTGCAGGAGCACTGAGTTAAACAGCACAGGCAAAATGAGCAACACTTCTCTCTGCTGCAGTAGGTGACACTGTCAACTCCAACCTAAACAATTCTATGATTCTGTAGATTCCTCAAGCTCATGATGCAAAAGAATGAGAGGTAAAACAACAAAAGCTGTGCACCTTGGAAAATATCAAAGGGCTAGCTTCTCCCTGTCTCTCTGCTTGGACTCCTTTTGTCTTTCTGACTTCTAGACAGCAAGATTGATAGATGAACATCTGACCTTGGTAAGAGTAGAAAGGAAAGCACAGAAAGACTGTGTGGTTTTGTGGTTAAGTCATCATTTAGGTAATTTAATTTTTCTGAGCCTCCATCCTCATGAATAAAACAGACATAGAAGTCAGGGGAAGGGTAGTTCCTGTTGTCTGTAGGTTGTTCATGTGTGTTAATAATGCAGCCTTATAAGAACTAAGTTACGTAATGCTGTAGATGTGTTATGATGTGTTTTCAGGATGTGCACTGCCGTCTCAGTGCTACAGGATGGAGTCAGTCCAGCAAGGCTATTCCCACACTACCCTGGCAAAGGAGCCAGGGTCTGTTTTCTGTCCCTGAGGCCAGTGCAGGGCATGACTTGCACTAAAATAGCTGAAGTCTCTTGCATTCTTTAACTTCCACCCCTATCACTGTGGGAGTGCTGGATGTCCTATCCCTGGAAACATTTGAGATCGGGTTGAACAGGGCTCTGAGCGACCTCATCTAGGTGAAGATGGCCCTCCTCACTGCAGAGGGCTTGGACTGGAAAGGTCCCCTCCAATCCAAACTATTTCATGATGAGGCTGTGCTAAGTTTAAACCTGGGCCAGATGGCCCCTGGCCTGTTCTTTGAGACCGAGACCTGAATGTGCTATACCCTTCATCTTGGATGTCCCCCTTACTTTTAGTTTGGCTCTCCATTATTAAACTTTTTTTTATTTTCAGCTATTAAGTTTTTAATTAGCTATTAATTCCTGGGACTAGTTAGCCTCTGGCTATTTGGGTAGTTAGGGAGGGGGGCAGGAAAGAAGGAATGTCTTGCTTCAGGGTTTTTCTTGGTCACATCTGTCTCCATTTATTCTTCAATTCTTTTAGGCTGACTGGAGGTAATGGTTCTTAGTATGCTTCATAAATCATTCTGCAGAGGATCTAGAGTGAGCCTTTTATTTAATAAGTATGTAGAAGTGGACTTTTATCCCCGCAAAAGAGGTGACAAATTCTCTGTAATTTCCACTGGATTACTGTATTTGGATAGAAGAAGTAATAGAAAACTCAAAAATATTGGTCTTATAGCAAGTTCCAATTGCCCTACCTTCTCTTTTACTTGCCATAGAAGCATCAAAGTTATTTATGTTGAAGAACAGCACTTTGATTTAATAGCACATAGGTAAGGGTTCTTGGAAGGAATTTATAAGCTCACTTTGAAGAGTTTTGACAGTCTGAAAACCTGAACATTAATGTTCTTGAGCTTTGGAAAAAGATGAGTCTGCAGCCACATCAAACTACTGCAGTTCACCTCCATTTCTAGACTCTGCTAGAGCAAGTGTGAGAGACGAGATTTCTTGCATAGGAGAGGAAACACAGTTCAGTTACAGGGATTTCAAAGAGAAGTCTTTATTCAGGCTGCTGCAAATTGGCATCCTGGCTCCTTGTCTCCTGTCTGCCTGGGATACCTGCCACTCCTGCACAGGTTCTGAGTCTAGGCAGTGACCTCACTCTGGCTAAGAGGTCTGACTACAGTGGGCAGACTTTGCATCACTGAAGATGTATTCCTCATAAAATTGTGAAGCCACTGCAGAGAAAGTACAATGCAGACCTGCAGCAATTTCAAATTGACTTGAAATGAATGCTCATTGTGGATTTTGAATGACTGTTCCATGGGGATCACATTGAATCTATTCAGTCCCCAAAACAGCAGGAAACGTGCTGCACATCTCAAGAAACTTCACTAGCCATGTTCACACCCAGATTAGTGATGAGAAATAACCAGAATTGTAGGTCATAGGAAGTGGTTTCTTTCCAACCACAGAAGCAGAGCAGAATGAACTGTGAAGACATTTTGGTTTTAACAAATGTGTAGCTGGGTTCAGCACCCCTGTGTGTGCTGAGCATCGCTGGGCTTCAGAGGAAGGTCTGTGAAGAAATGATGCAATGGATGCTCTGTCATGGTCAGCACATGTCAGTGGTGTGACATCTCTTCTGAAGGCAGTCACAAACATTTGGTTTCCTCTCTGAGCAGCTTTTGTGGAGAGATATAAAAGTCCTGTCAAGTACAGACTTGTGCCTTTTTTCTTGCGAGATAAAACGACAGAGCAGGCGACCAAGGAGGCAGTTGTAACATTGGCTATCCCCTCAACTCCTCAATTTTCAACCGTGAAAGAATGGCGTCATTTTTCCAGGAGCATCATACAGTGCTGTAAAAGCCAGGCTGTTCTGTGTGCTCCTCTGGAATCAACATCCTCTCTGTAATAACTTACAGGGTATGAATGAAGACAGAAATTAATTGATATTTTTTCCCCTTGAACACCTATCTGCCATGGAACACCTCAAAAAAATGAAATGCCCAAAGATGCCAGAAGTACTTCTGTGGTGCAGGGCACTTCCTCACATTTCACAGATAATGGTATTCCCTCTTTTTGGTTTCTTGTTTGCTTGAAGGATGCGTGCTTGTGGTGTCTGTCATCGAACAGCTTGCACAGTGGCACAACAGTACAGTAAAAGCAGCCGTGGAGAGACTGTGTGACTACATACCTGGTAAGTACCAAATAATACACCATCTGTCGTGTTGGTGCTGATGTATTTCTCTGTTAATCAAAAACTCGCATATGAAGTCTGAGGAAACTTCATCCACCTCTCAAAGGTGTGTAGCTGGGAGATAGCAAGTGGCTATTTACAGGAAAGTCAGTGGCATGTCTTCACTTAGATTCAGAGCTGGGATTTCATTCCAAACTTAGAGTGAATGGGGCTGTATTAAGCCCTGCGCACACGTGAGCACCAACACATGCAGACCAGTTCCCTTCCTTTCTCTCCCCTTTGTGTCTTTGTTAGCAGCTTGAGAATAGATTCACTGTATGCCCCACTGCTCCTCCTTCTTGTCGATATGGGTCTTTATAGCAACGGTGAAGATGAAACTGTTTTCAGCAGGTATAGGAGCTGCTATTGTAAAATTTTAAAAATGAGATGAGGCTGACAGGTGTAAGATGTGAGCATTTGGTGTGCACAGAAAAGCTATTGAAATGTAACTGGTGATACAAATTTCAAAAGCAACAGCTATTCAATACAAATATATGTAAGACTCCCCTTTTTCTCCCCTTATTTTATCTACCCAAAGGAGCTTGGAGCTCCACATGCACACCCCTAAATAGAGAACAGTTTGAATGCCAGAATAGCTTTGTGCCTCACAGACCAATCCTGTAACTATTTAAGTTACTAGATCTCATATTCCTGATATCTTTTTGACGTTATTAATGTAAAAATATGGCTTAGAATTCTTCATTAAAATGTCATTTTTATATGATTTCACAAGTTGTATCTCTGAGAAACCATCTCACTCTGTAGACCCTAGTTTCACAGAAGATATGTATAGAATATTAATTCCTTCCTTTCCAAGGGAGGATTTCCCAGTGCAGAATGGGGCAGGGAGCTAATTGCTAGGATTCATTCATTGATAGAAGACATTTATCTGATTTCTATTCCATAAGTCATATCCTCAGTGTTTTAAATTACAGGCACACAACCATGAAGTTGCAATTAGAAGCACTGATCCTGCTATTAAAATACAATTTTCTTCTTTAAATTATGACATGCTAGCTCTGTGTTCATGATTCACTCAGTGGACCTTGTTCTTCTGACATGTCAAGATATTTCTTTTCAGCTGCCATTCTTTACACACATAAAATCCTATTATCCCTTTAGTTGAATCTGTATAATCCAGTTACCTTCTGAGATGCATGGATATACCCAGTAGAAAAAAAATGACCCTGAACTTGAAAGGAGTGAAAAATCCTATGGATTGTGTGGGAGCTACAGTGTAACCCGATTTATCCTCTCCTGGGAGGTGAACACTGCAGCCCAGCAGGAATCAGCAGCTTCTTCTTGCTGCTTTAAAGAGTAGAAAAGCTTTGGATGCTCGTGAGGAGCAAACCTACTAAAGCAGGTCATGCATTTCACCTGGAGAAACAATTTCATTATTATGCACATGCCTACAATCGATAACAAGAATAACAGCAACAAATTAATGGCAGCAGGGCTTTTCCTAAGGCATGAAAAGGAGTAGAAACTCCAAAAACCCCAGAAAGTGGGATTTTTTGAGGGCCTCCTATAATTCTGATTACAGTCAAGTCAGGTTTGGATCAAGCCTTCTGTAAAGTTATGTGATGTTCAAGAACAAAAAATGCTTAGAGAAAAAGAGAGAAAATTTCGATACCTGTCAGTCCCACTCAATCTCACAGGCTGTGTAGAAAACAGAACCACATCCTCATTTATATGGAAATACTTGCAATGTATATGATTCAAGAGACATGGCAAATAAACCTATGAGAATAAGAACAGTAATGGCATGAGTGAGGAAGGCTCTTGAGCAGATAGAAAGGCCAGGTCCAGGGGAAGGGACAGTATTTACAGCGTAAGAGATGTTGTTAGCAAGAATTTATGTTTACCTGGATAATGACTGTCTGCTTGATGACACAGAGGTGTCTGATACCCAAAATGTGCTTTGAGAACCTCTGCCTCTGGATTTGCCTCTGAGTCATGCTCTGCTTCTGTGTTGACCACTGCTGTGTAAACACCTTAGAGCTCAAGTGCAAATGGCAACATGATAATAGCATCTTTTTTGCAAATATTTGTCCTCTGGGATTCAGCCAGAGTTTGTGTTTCCAGGACTATGAAGCTATAGAGAAAAACCTTCTGGACTTGCTTCTACCTGAAGCAAGTATACTATATATTTTCTCTAAATTTTCCAGCATTTAGTTTTGTTTAAGCTCTTTTCTTGCCCCTGAACACTCATAGTTATTTCTGTTTCTCTTCCCCTCTTTTCTGACTTACACTTCTTCCTAACAGAGATTTCTCTCTGCAATATCCTCTCTTTGTGTGTGTTAGCAGAGCTGGAGATTTGTGAACACATGAATGCAGGCTGGCTCCAATGGCAAGTCCTGTAAATCCTTTCTGTGGCTTTGGTCTCGGTGTTTTCTTGAAAGCCAAAGTCTGAATGGCATCTGAATCTTTCAAGAAGATTTTATGTGCTCAGTGATAGTTTAACATTATTACTATTCTTTTTCCCTCCCATCATTTTTTACACTGTGTGGTAATTACACATTAAGCTTCCTATATGCATAAGGAAATCAGTGTGACCAGCAAAACACCTATATCAGCTTTCCAGAGCTGATGGGCAGCCAAATTCTCCTCTCTTCTCAGACACCAGGAAAGGTTGCAGCAGCCAACTGGCTCCTCCAGAGCCACAAATGTTGTAGAAACCAACTGGTTTGGGAAAATCATAAGGAGATCATCACCTGCAATGCACTGGGGAGGTGTTGGGGAAGCCAGCCACCTTTGCCTGCAGGTTACTATAGGGAGCCAGGTACTGCACTGGCAAACCTCATCAGAGGGTGTTCTAATCAGCAGAGATGCCAAACACAGGATTATTGATGTCTGCGACATCTTTCATTTTAGGTGAACAAGAATAAAATCTAATTCTAGTCAGGAGACCAATTTTTATTTGCAGATTGCTTCTAAAGAGCCAATAGTAAGGAGTTATGTGGCAAAGGAGGCAAAGAAATGAAGCTAATAACTTGGTTGAAATAAAACACTTGTCATGGGATAAGAAAAATCAGCTACTGTAATTACAGAAGTTGCCTGCAACAGCATGAGTAGGAGGGTGTTGGGAAAACTCTCTTAATTCCCTGATATGCCTTCCTGGTGCCAGTCCTCCTTTCTCAGGTGCAGGTTGCCAGCCAAGATGCCTGCAGTCCTGGCAGGAGAGCAGCTGTGGGAGCAGGAGCACACCCATGCCTACCAATGGAGTCACTGCCACGAGGGTTTGTACCCTCCACACAGCAGAACTACCCACCCTGTATGTAGTAGCCCCCCAGCCCTAGGCATATCCAGCCTGATGCTGGTTAAAATGAAATAGTCAGCCCAAAGTTGGAGGGGAAGTGACTGCTTTGGGTGTTTCCATGGATTTTCTCCGGGAAAGATGAAGGATGAGAATACTCTGTGCTTTCTTCCTCAAGTACAGATCTGTCTGGGTAATGGAGGTGCAAGAGAATACGACAGCTCTAAGGAATTTGAGGAGCTGCAAGTTTGTTGTTGTCACGGCACTTGTGTGAACCTGTCTCTTATGACATTTCACAGCACCACCCCTGCTGGAGCAAGGCCTGACATCTCCTTTGCAGGATATGTGCATGGTTAACCAGCTCTAGTCCGTTCAGGCCAAGAAACAGGCAGTTTTCCTTCATAGGAACTGTCACATCATTGCCCTGCTTGTATTCAAACCCCCAATCTTTCCCTCAGTGTCTTTGCTCAGGCACATGGATCACCTGTTTTTTTACAACAGTACCTTAAAGAAATCACTGATGAACTGTTGTATCGAGGACATGCTTCATACATATTAAGGAAATCACCTGAGCCAGCATCCCAAAAAGGCACATGGCTGTAGACTGTGAAAGGAAGCCAAATGAAAGGTGTCAACTATTTCTTTGAATGCAATTACTCCTGCACAACTCGTGCTCTACACAAAACATATTCTCTTAACTCCACAAGCCCCCAGATGCTCCCAGACAGTTCTAGGAGTAGCATCAAGCCCAACATCACTTTCTGTTCTTTGATTTATGTGTTTGTTTTCTTTTTTCTTTCAAACCTACTGAGATGTTTGTTTAAACTGCTTAGAAGATGCTGTGGCATGCACAATTTCTTTTGACTTTTCCATTATGCTATACTCAGAAAAATTAACAAAATCTAGTTATTCTTTTTAACCATGTAACTTACCTAAAGCCAGAAGGGTTTTAGACAAGAATAGAAATTCAGGTTTTCCCATTCTCTGGTACTACACTGAGGTCAGAGATTCACATGCTTTCCCCTAAGGTAAATCAGCATTCACCTTAATGAGCCTAATGCTGCTGTATTTTGAGTGCTGTAAAACAAGTTTCACCATGCTCAATTACTTAAAATAAAAAACTATGTTTTCTAGAAAAACTGCAAGGTTTCTGTTACGTGCTTGCTGAACTTTATGGACCACACATAGCTGAACTGTAAGTATTGCTGTGTCCTCTCAGATTTTTGCTTTGCTTGCTCTTGATATGTACAGATATGCTATCAGGTTGAAGTGGAGGGATTTCACTCCTAAAATCACATTATTTTTAAAGCAGAGATGCTTCAAAGTGATTCTGGTTTGGCATTTGGCACAGCTATTCCTGAGTGAATAAACACAGGCTGCCACTGGTAACCATCTTGATATTCCATTTAAATCTCAGATCAGGCCCACCTGATGCAATTACCTTTTGAAATTCAGCTCATTTGACTGAGGGAGGAATTTGAATAACCCGTGTGTGAGAGACAGGTTCTATAAAATCACACTCTTGTTGCTTGGCTCTTGCTTTCCATTCTACCTTTAATCAGGCTTTCTAATTGTCAGCCCCTACATGCTCTCAGCCCCGACCTTGATGTGCACTCTTGGGGAAGCCTACTATTTAATCTAAGTGATTAAAAAAATAAAATGTAGGTCATTTTATTCCTCTTTGAAAGTTCTTAGTTTAATTAACAGAGCTTTTACTAGACCTTCTTCTTCCCCAGGGCTTTTGTTTTTGTTTTTAAAACTAGCCAAGGGACTGCAAAGTGCTTACAGGGCTAAGAAGTGATATAATCAAACATTTTAATTTAATTCCTGATTAGCCCAGAGGTATGTCCCAAAAAGAAAGAAACAATCCTAGCACTCATGCTTGGTGGTTAAAGGTTAAGAATCTTTGAAGGATTTCTGGTTATTTTGTTGAGTTAATGATTGAACATTCATATGTGCCAAATTGCATATGCATTAACTTTAACCTTTAAATCTTTGTCAGGCTTATGATTGATTAAAAAACCAGAATAGTTATAATGCATTTGATTCAGGTGCTGTATGTAAAGCACAGTCCTTTTTCATCATCCTGGGTTCCAATTTTAAATGCTGAGTAGGATGTCGTGGCAGAAAATCATTAGAACCCAACGCAGTACTGAGCAGCGGTTATGGGCCACGGTGAAGTGAGCTGAGATTATTGTGTGGCGTTGGGAAGATTTAGTTTCCCATGGAAATAGCTTCTACTTTCAAGAGCCCAGAAAAACATAATAGTCTTTGTTTATGCACCATTTCATTCAGCATAGACAGGGAAATGAATGCCGATGTGGTTTGCCATTCCTTGAGGCTGTGTAAACAGGATCCAGGACAACCGCTTTGTCATCTCTACTCTCCTCCAAAGGTGAGTTGGTTTCCCACTTTTCTTAAAACTACTGATTGTGGAATGTCCTTCAAGCTGGAACTGAGCAGTTCAGAGGCTTCCACAGCACATGCATTGTCTAGGAAATAAATTTCAACATTTAGAGCACGGACACTCCTAGAAAATAATCTGTTTGAACAAAAGGTGCCTAACACACATTAGCTGTGTGGACCATCATCAACTGGGTTGAGGAAGCGTGGGAGTCACAGGGCCAAATTCTCAAGTACCAAGTCTGGGTCAGAGAAGAAGAGTAGGGAAAAAAAAATACCCCTTTCTTCAGACTTTATTGGTCAGCAGTACGATAACCCCAAAGCAGATACTCAGCTGAGGTTCATCTATGCCACCACGTTACCACAGCACGACAAGTGATCCCACGTTGCCTGATCTGCTGTGAAAGCCTGCGTGGGCATAAGTTACCTGCTGCAAATGCAGGGCTATTTGACTTGGATTAGTCTGCAGTGCAAGAGGTTTAAGCTAATGTGCATTATCTTTTGCCACAGGCTGAAAACATATTTAATTACCACTGTTTCTTTGATATACAGTTACTTGCTACAACACTTGCATGTCCTTGATTGCACATCCTAGACCTTTGCTATACTCAAACATATACATATCTGCATAGGTGTCTAAATGTGCTGTTTGTTTTGGGATTCTTTTGGTTGTGAGTAATTTTTTCCTTCCCGGCCATCGTGTATCTCCAGTCACACTAAAACTCGTGAGTGTGGGGGTTGTTTGGTAGTGTTGAAAAGCAAGCCATTCACTTCAGCATCTATTTTTGGAAACCTTTTTCTCTGCATCTGGATGGAGAAAGGCATGTTTGATTTCTGAAAGTCTGCATGAGATGTTTCACACAGGATCTAGTCCAGCAATCATTGAAATCGGGTAATCTTTTTATGGGCTTCAATGGCCTGCGGTCCATATCCAAGATGGATTTAGTTCTGCCAATATTAAGGTCTGGAGAAACACCTGCCTTCCAAGAATGACAGTAATGCTTGGTTTATAGCAGGTGTGAGTCTATGCTCCAGGATACGTCAACACAGAGATCTATCTATGGGTGTGCAGCTACACAGGGGTGAAAGAAGATGAGTGCAAGCAGCAGAAGGGGTCCACACTAACTCAACCAGAATATTGCCTAAACTTAATCAAACAGGTGTCCAAACGTCGTCAAACAGGTTTCATCAAGATCCCCCATCTTGAACTGGGTGTCAGAAGTGCAAGGCACCTCTTGAAGTCAAAGGGGATGCAGGCAATGAACTGCACTTAAAGAGAGGGGTGGATTCTCCATGGCTGCACAGGGAGTTAGGTGTCTGGAGAGAGGGGCTGTTTAAATCAAGGCGGCTCCCGTGAAGAAATTAGAACACCTGTGTTGAAATGCTCGGTTGATCAGACAGAGGGGAAAGGATGCCACTCGTGGGTTGCTGTCACATCTTTGTGAGCTCTTACCTATCTCCCAGATCAGGTGTAGAACCAAGGTGTTGACTCCTTCCACCTCCAGCGACAGCTTCAGTGAGTGCACTGTCCGCAAGGAAAACAGCTGAATGTGCTGGAGTTTTGGGTTGGGCTTTTTGACAAAATTTGGAATCTTTTTTGCATGGCCTGGAGACTGTCTGAGTGAGTGGTTCAAGCAAACCCTCTTCCCTTCCAAATGGTACTTAAATCCCTTTCTGTCAAGGCTTTTGTTTCTCATCAGGAGTAAGGGAACTCTACCAACAAAACAATTTTTTTACACTGACTGCCCTTCCTTTTGGCTCTCCTCGTGCCCTGAGAGAGCATGAGGAGATGGGAGGAGAAGAGCAGTGCTTAGAATTCATGCTCAAGTGGCTGATAAATTGCCCACAGTAACTCTGTGACAAGCCAGACTGAATAAAAATGAATTATGGGTGAAAAAAATTAATATACAATCAGAGACACAGGTGCATAAAATGCAGTTTACCTCACATTTGCTTCTTTAGTTTGTAATTTGATTGATCACTTCGGTTTTACGAGTCTGCAAATGTTGGCGCAGTCCCCTGCTGAGTGTTTGAACAAGACTCTAATACTAATGACTGTTCTGTTCAACTCTATTGATTTTCAGGTACTTCACTTACTCATTTAGAATTTTGGATGCCCATTTTCCCAGAATTAGTATCATATTTGTACTGGCAAAGGGAATGAAAGAAATAGCATTACCTGTCCTTGGAAGGCAGTATAATGTCAAAGGTTTTAATTGCCTTTAAGGTGGAATATATCAACGTGTATTTGCTTTTTTCACCATTAGTTTATTTTTTTCTGTTTGTGCAATGTTGCTTTAGTGGTTGTTGTGTTTTGAGGGAGGAAGAGCCCCTGCTTCAGAGGCCTTTCGAACTATCTACTTAATAGAGACACTGCAATCCATTTAAATAATACGTGCATCATTTTACATACTTCCCTGGTCTCTGACAAATTAGCCCAAATTATTATTTTTTTTGCCAAGCTGCCTGGAGGTATTAGCACTCCATGATTATTCTGGAAGACTTTGCTCTAATTATGAATAAAAAATGTTACTCCGTTCTCATGGAGCTCAGTGCTCTCAGCATAGAGCTGGAGGACATCCAGCCTGGGCAAGGGCAGCCCCCTGTTGCTGGGGCTTGGCCAAGGTGGGCTGCTCTGCTGGGAGGCAGTTTCAGGAGCAGACCTCTGATGTTGCTGGGGAAGATTGGAAGGGGCCCTTGCAGCTCCTGGATCACCGGCATGACCATGTGAAATGATGTCCCTTGTAATGGGTCCTGTGAGCCCCTTCTTGCCACCAGTGGCTTGTAGAGCAGAGCAGAGGTTCTCCTCTGCCCTTTAGTATGAGGGTGGCAACACTGGGGACTCCTTCAAGTAATGAGACAAACTAATAGGGCACATCAAAAGTGAAGGCTTACTAAAGCTGGCTGAAAACTGGACGGTATCTGAAGCTGCTGTAATATGCTTTGTGGTTTAAGCCACATCAACAGCAGATATTCTAATATGGGCTGCAGCATCACTCCAAAACACTGACAGGAGTACAGGCATCCAAGATAGCTGGTTTAGGATGACAGGATAATGTTTTAGCCAAAATGTTTATCAGCTCATATGTTGGAGGACTTTCTGCACTAGGTTGTGTAATGCAGGGATGTTCCTCTAGTGAGTGAAAAGGGCTGAAATAGGGTGACGGGTTTTAGGCACTGCCTACCAAGTTTCCTTTCTGGCCCTGGGAACAAATAGATTTGCAGAAGATTAATATCAGCTTGTCTCTAGATTGTTTTAAGCCAGCTGGCCTGTTTGGTTAAATGGCAATACTTTAATTGATTTTTTTGGGGCTAGAATAATGGCTCGACTTCAGCACTGTGGTCATGCTCTAGCAATGACTAAAACAGTCTGTGTTGGAAGCAGTTTGTACTCCTTCTTTATGCCTTTCAGGGTGCCTATTCTGCTTCCCATCACTTTTCTGCTCCAGATTATCAGAGACCTTTTGGCTGCATATTTTGGCTTAATCTCCATCAGTAGGATTTTCGTGGAAGCCATTTTACATCAGTAAAAATATACATATTTATGTTCTTACCATTTTATCTTGCCAAAATAAGCATCACTGCCACAGGCATTCTTGCTCATTCATGTACTCTCTATCAGGTCTTTTCACTGACTTTGTAGAAAGCAGAAGCCACATCCTTCATGGACATTACTGTGGCCAGCATGCTGTTTGACAAAGTAGGAGTCAACCAATTCTGGGTAGAAAAAAGAAATCTTTTGGGGTTTAGTAAAATAAAAATACTCCTGCTGTTTTCTCTCATTTGTCTTTCTCTGTAAAAATGTGAGCTTCTTCCTGGGAGGTGAGACAGAACCAAACTCCAGGGTGGGAGTACTTCTGCGTTCCTGATTAAGAGCAGGTTTCCAGTCAAAGGTAGACCTTGTGACTGGGACCTGTTTCCTTCTTTTGAGACCACAAGCTGTGAAACAAGCATCTGGGAGGCAGACTAGGTCCTGTGGAGCAAGATGCCCTCCTTTTAGCCTTTGTTTTTGGAAACCCGTAAGATCTGCTGAAGTGTCAGTTTTTTCTGCTGCAGCCAGAACAAAGCCCTGAAGAAACTACAGGTAATAGCAGACAGGTAATAGCAGAAGGCACAGTTTGAGCACTAGTTCCTCCTCTTTTACTTGTTTCTCTGCATTTCCTCTGCTCCACTTCACTGGCAGAAAATAAAATAAAATAAACCCTACCTAAATCTAAAATGCAAACAACCCCAAAAAGTCAAATCACACAACCCCAACATTCCACCACATAAATCCAAGGGAAGTAGGGTGGCATAGGGTTTGCAGGGTGGTGTGTGCAGCTGTGCCATGCCAATGTAGAAGCTGTCTCAGGCAGAAGGACCCTTGAAAACAAGTATTGGGTGACCCACGGGCACAGAGATATTTGGTGTGGGAGGGTGGCAGACAACTGTGAGGACAAGGAAGTGTTGCTCGTGAACAAATCCCACTTTTATCTGTACTATTAGACAAGCTTTGCAGAATTTTGCTATCTTGGTACTCTTGGTTAAAGGATGATGACAATGAGTTAGAAGGGAAACTTCAAATGTTTTGTAAATATCCGGTCTCCTGGGAAAAAGCTGGCTAACAAGGATGATAAATGAGAGAGAGTTGGTTCGTGCATTTGTTTACAATGAGAAATACATCTGTTTGCCAAAAAATAAATCATTACTGGGAATGCATGGTCTCTGTGGAGAACACTGAAAGAAAGCAGTGAATGAAAAAGCAGTGATGCCCCACCCTCAGCCCCATCCATGGTTGGATATCTTGTGCGCACAGGGCAGCAGGGCTGCTCCAGTTGGGGTGGATGGTGCTGGCTGCTCCCCAGGAACTCATCCATCAGATGCTGAACCCTCCTTGGTGGTGTTCTCATGCTGTGGGAAAGAGAGGAGGCTCCTTGCTAGCCAAGATGCAGCAGGAGAGGTTGTATGGGCAGTATGGCCTTCGGTGGCAGGCTTGACGTGCTGGTGTCAGCCAGGGATTACAGGTGACCCGTGAAACCAGGAGTGTTTTCTTCCCCATGGATGTTTCAGCTGCCAGTCTTCCGCAGCCCAGCCTGGAGTCTTGGCTGAAGTAAATTGTGAAGTGAGAGAAGGTATCAACTGTAGTGCTTCAGAGAGAGGATTTTCTACATGCAAGGCCAATCCAGCCTTTCCTCCCTTTTTTTCTGCGCTCCGAGTGCAATATTCCTGTAGCTGTTTCTCATGGGCTGCTGCATTTCTCATGTGCTGCTGCTGTGAGCAAGAAAGGTCTCTCCTACCCTGCCCAGCAGAAAAGGATTGATAAGTCCTACCTCTCTGGGAATTTTCCTTCTATTATACTCAATTTCAAGCCATTTTTCACATCTGCCTGTCAAGTAATTTTATTGCAGAAATGACAGCAGCTGGTATTGTACAACACAACTATGGCAAATGTAAGATGCATGATTGGTTTTGGGGACAGCAGATGCCCAGGGGGAAGAAACTAGAAAACAATGTCTTGGCTCATTGCTAGCTTCTCTCATCTATTTGTCACATACCCTGATTTTTAGAAGATTATAGACACCATGAATTAAACATATACGTATATTAATGTGACACATATACTAAATCCCAGCAATTTAGAAGTCTGTGTTGCTTGCTGCTCATGCTTATTCGTCCATATCCCTTTGTGTTGTTCACCATAAATTTTTGACCCTTGGATATCATGGTTAATTAATTTGCTTTGATCACTTCCTAAATCAATTATAATGACATGCTAAGTTTTATCCCCAGCACAAAAATGTTGGCAATGATTACTTTAAATAAAAATTAAATCTGCTTTAATATTCTAAGCTGGCATGCTGCTGTTCAGTAAGGTGCCATCACACGAGGGACTTTTTTTTTTCCAAATGCTGTAATAATAGCACTTGCTGAAGCATACCTATTTTCCCCCTTGCTGAGTTCCTGTAGCTCTATCCAGATAAATATATATAAATTTGTGCTGACTTTACCTCAGAGCCCTCAGACCCAGTTGATGTTAGGCTGGCAGTAATGTCCTTAGGCTGGGCTGGAGGAGGGACTGATAGCAGGTCATTTTCAGACAGAACAGTTTGTCCCCACTAACAATTTTGAGCAGAAACATGCTGACATGTTTGTGATAGTCTAGATTTTTTTTTCCCATTTGAACCATTTTCAAAAATAAATTATTTTTATATCCTTTTTTATTTTAGGGTTGGGGTTTTTTTGCCAGTTCTCAAAGCCTACAGAACATAAGTAGTTATTCCTGCTGAAAGAGAGCAAACAGGCAGTGCTGTCAGCCTTCCTCATGCTGAAGGGAAGGACAGAGGTCATCACATAAGTACTTCCTCACAGATATGGCTGTTTTCAAAAGTGGCCTAATAAATGCAGCACAACATATGGGAATTGTCATCACTGAGATACAAGAATATTGTCCTGAATTGAAAATGGAGCAGCAGGAGGGAGCACATTGGTGTTACGCTGACCCTCCCAGACTCCTCTGACTGTCTCTTCTCTTTTTTTTTTTCCTAAATTGAAGTTGTGAGAACTTCCTTTCTTACGGAAAAATGTGGCCGAATTTAGAAAGTGCTGTTCATCAGAGTTGTTAAACAGTTGTTAAATATTTCAGACTGCATGAGCATATCTGGGGCATCTCCTCATCTCCATGACTGGGAAGAGTCCTTGTGGCAGGAGGAGCAGTGTGATCTTTCTGGGCTGTGATACAAGACAAATTTCTTAAGGCCAAGGTCAACACTTAATAGCACGGTGCAGAAACATCCCCTGCCTGTTGCCTATGCCTCAACATTTAGGCAGGCAGCACCCAGGGCTGTGGATCTCATGGGCTACAAAAATGTATTTGTTGAGGTTTTTGCAATGGCAGAGCCTTGAGCAAGGCCTGGAGAGCAGGGCCATGGCAGTGTTTGGCAGTTCCTGGCCATGGCAAAGCAGCCGTCAGGGTGCACTTGACCACAGCCTTGCTGCAGCACACATGGCACATCTGTCCTCCTGCTGCCAGCAGAGCTGGTCCTTGGCTGTCCCTCACACTCGTGGATGGTGCCCCTTGCACAAAATTTCCCCTGCTCCTTTAAAGAGCTTGTGTGCAAAGGGATTTCAGGAATTTTTTGTGTATCACTGGTAGCTGACTTATTTGTAACCTGTGGCCTTATGATGGCCAACCTGATGATGCCTCTCCAAGATCTTTTCTTGGAATAGTTCTCCTACTCTTTCTTTCTAGGTAGGTATAAGTATCCACATTATGGAGGTATCCCAAAATGCCTCTTCAGCACAAGTTGGTATGCACCCAACAGAAAAACTATCTTGCCACTGTCAGCAAGAGCTTAGCCTCCAGGGCAGGTATTTCCAGAATAAAAAGCTAACCTTCCTAGATCCTAAGCAGGAGATTTTCCTTCCAAACTATTCCCTGCTTTGTACCTCCCTGCATGCCAGGTTCCCCTGCTGGGAAGAACCTCAGCTGAGTATAACCCTTATCCATGCAAGAGCAAATATTTCCGCTGTACCCTTCCACAGCAAGTCAGACTGACATTACATGAGTTATACCCTCTTTTAGTCTTCTAATGGATGAGCTTTCCTTCAGGAGGAGTCACTAGAGAAGTATGTCCTCTGCAGCTCAGGCTGTGCAGTCAGGATATGAATTTCAGCTCTTCAGCTGATCTGGACTTTTCCTTGGAAAATAAATGATGCCCTGGAGCAAAATAAATGAACTCTTGCAACTGGAGTTTCATAGAAGGTGACTGGATAATTGATTGTTAGTCCAATAAAAAGTAACTGATGAGGAGTTTGTGGACTCATACATCATGTCTGTGCTGTGACTGATATTAAAATAGAAAAAAAATGGTAGGAAATGGGGAGAAAAGTCGGTAGGATACTATGAGGCTGATTTGGTTGTTTTTCATTTTGTTCTTGCTCTCCTAGGTGGGACTAAATACTGCAATAAGAAAAGCAAAAAGAATTATGAAGACTTCCAAGGACCTGGTAAGAAATAGATGGCATTAGGGTGTTTTACGCTGTACTGGCATTTTATCAGGAATGAGTCCTTGTTTGTTTTATCTGACTCTGAATCCTCCTGATCAGCATTGAACTGAATGCTGACTCACTCCCACTTGATACAGGATCTGCTCTATCAGGTGACACTGGAAGAAGGAGAGGGAGAAATAGAGAAAAAATATGAAAGTATGGGGAGAGCGTTAAAAAAAATAATGAAAAATGCAGCTACCTTGTAGCTGTATGTAGGTGGGTGCCTCATGAACTGACCCACTGCCTCAGAGCAGAGTGACTGTGCTTTGGGGCTGTCTGAAACTCAAGCAACGGCCTGAATGCAAATTCTGCGTGTTTTTCCTGTATTTGTGAGATGCTGCCTTTGCCTCTAAAATTTGAAAACTTGGATTTGAAATCTTTCTGCCTCCAACAGTTTTTGGATTTGTAGAGGATCTCTGAAGAGTAGCAGAGAAGGGAAGGGCAGCTTTTATTCTGCTAGGTTCACTTAGGTGAGTCAGTGCAGTCCTTGTTTTCAGGCACTTAATGCAGAGGAAAGGCTTTTAACTGTTTGTGAAGAAATTCTTGATATTGCTTCTCCCTGAATCCTTACTATGATGCTGCTCACAAAAGGGAAAATTGAGGTGCCTGATTAGCCTTTGGGCAATTGCTAAATTGCCAAGCCAGGGAAATAAACAAAGCACTGCAGAGATGGGCCTCAGCTCCCACAGATCCCTGCAACCAGCAGGATCTCTTATTCATTTTCCTTCCTATTCAGTGCTGTGCTACTGTTGGCCTGAAATTTCTGCTCAAATACATGAAATTTTTATTCCTCTTTCCCAGGAGCAAGTCCCTGTGTTAACACCTGTAACAAGATGCTCTGAGTCAAGCAGGTCCTCTCTGTGAGCCGGAGATGGGGTGCAGGCATGGGGCTGGAGAGGGACCAGTGTGGGGAGGCTGCCCCTTGGGACACAATTCCTTTGCTTCCTTGCACATACTGTACCCTTGGCATATTGGGCTGAGTTCCACACATGGCCAGCCACATCCCAGTTTCTTGTGGGTGCCACACCCTTGCAGGCTCTCCTGGGTAGGGTGCCATGGTGGGCATCATTTGCTGGGTGCAGTAGGCTCTCCTATTTTGCCTCTGCTCTCCCGTGTCCTCAAAGCTGCTCAATGCCCCAATAGCTCTCTCAATCTCCATTGACCCTTGGCCCTTTCCTGCTCCTAGCTGCCCATTTACCAGCAGGAAGGACAAGCAGACTGGAAGCAGAAAGGTCACAGTTGCATTTCAGTGTATTTTTTATTATTTTATATTCCTGCACAACGCGAGGTCAGCTCAAATTAAAACACGTATCATATGCTTGCTCAGGCTTCTCCTGCAATTATTCCTAGTGTGCTTCCTGTAATGACCCTGGCTGAAACTTATTTTCAACCTGGAAAGTTGAAAATAGCAACATTTCTAGAGGCATTACTTCAGCTTGCAATTTCCCCTTCACTAAGACTGAAGTTATTTTCAGATCCAGAAAAACAACACAGTAAGAAACACAAAGGAGAATCTCTAGGAGGGAGCCCAGTGAGAATCATACTTGCATAAGCCATGTATCCCAGAGCAGCAGTCTGTGATGAAATAGTAAGGAAATCACCTGCCCAGTCTCAAGGCTCCAAATCATGGTGTGTTACCTGCACAGGCAGATACATGTCAGTGAGAGTGGAGGTGCTCTAACTGCTTGGGGAGAAGGTTACCTGGCTGAATGTGTGGGTGAGGATCCAGAAACACCCCATCGGTGGTAGCACATCCCTGCTTCCATGTCAGTGAAGAAAGAAAAACATTCATCTGGCCTCTTTCATGCTCTGGCTCCTGCTAGACCAAAACATCAAATTAGATCTGTTCTTTCTTCCCATATCTGCTCTTTTCATTGCTTTTGCTCCATTGCATGTTTGGGGAAAGCCTTCTGAAGTTCTTGCAAGTTAACTGTCCCCATCTTGGCTTGGCAGCTGTGTGTGACTGTGCATAAAAAAAGAAATGTGATTATGGCTGTTGTAATGAGAATGGGAGATCCATCTGGATCCCAGGATTTCACATTTACTTGGAATTTCTTAGGATCATTGTGAGTTTGGGAAAGAGAAAAGGTATTCACCAGATATAGAGATGCGGTGAAAGCGACTACAACTCCAAAAAATTCTAATAAAAGTCTCCATTCATTAAAAGGAGTGAGCCATCTGTAAGGCACTGGCTTAAACCAAACACCAACAAGCATTAGGGGCTCATTGTTATTCTTTTTAGCAACACCAATTAAAATAATTACAGAAATGTCATTAGGGAATGTTAACAGGCAATTAATAGGATATTAGTGTTATCAATCTCTGTGAGCACCTCTAGCATTAACTTTTCTTGTGGGTGGAGAAGATACTAAGGGGCAATAGCAATAGCAATGAAAGAATTGTGATTAGAGTTCTGGCTGTAACATTTAATGAGAACAGGCATCATTTGGACAATCCTGTTGTGTCTATGAGGTCCCTGCAAGTCACAGCCTGGCAGTGGGACAAGTGGGAAGCCATGGAGCGAGCCCAAACGGAATTAACAGGCAGATGAGGGCATAAGCTGATCTCCTGCCCACCCACTTATGTTATACAGGGGCAAGTAGTCCATCTTCTCATAACAACTCATGCTGCAATCATAGCCTGTCTCTGCTGGGAAGGACACAAAAGTGCCTGCTCACACAAAGATTCCCTCTTTTTTTATACCTGTATTCCTTTTGAGAGTAGCCCAGGACACCCTCAAAGAGCGGATGAGCCACTCTCCTGCACAACCCCAAACAGAGCTAAAGCAGTACCTCCAGATCCCACTGTCCCACCTGCTGCAGGAATACGTAGGCTGGGGAGCCAGAGGCTGCTGGGCTTTGGAATGCTGCTGCAGCTGGTCTTCAGCAACACCCACACCACTGCCAGGCCATCATCATGCAACCATTCCTACCAAAGTTAGGAAGTCTTTGGGACTGCAGAATAATCTTTCTTTGAAACCAACAGAGATCCAGTCAGCAAAAATCCTCAAATGACTAGCTGAGTAAAAGGCAGGAAAGATTTTATTAAGCTTACAGCAAAGGGTAAACTTTTAGTGCAGTCTGTGAGCAGAATAAAAGGAGGTTTTATTTATGTATTTATTTCTTGCAAGCCCTGTAGTTTGTTTTTCTGATGCGGTTTTGGCTCCAGGTGCCTTAACTTCAGAGGCTTTGCATACTGTGACTTAGGCTGAAGTGAAAAGCTGACAGCTCAGATGAAGACCCTGCAAATCTTAGCCTGGTGGAAGGCTTAAAGAGCCTCTGGTGCTTCTGTTGGCAGGATTAGTCCTACAGGATGGGGGGGGCAAGGGTGGGGAAGTGATTTCTTTCCTCTTTCCAGGAAGTGTAAATAGGTTTGCAAATCTCTTTGAGAAAAGCTGGCGTCCTGTCTGTGCGTCTCTCACACTCTCTTCCCACCTGACCATGCACAAAGAGCAAAAAGGGGGCCTGTGTCCAGCCATGCTGCAGGACACAGCCCCAACGCAGCCAACAGCTTGAATACAGAGGTGCAGACGGATGGGGAAGAGCACAGGGCAACTGGAGGTGCAGCAGTGGGACCAAGTTGGCCTTTCAGCCTTAAGGAAAGGCTCTACTCCCCAGCTGCTTTTGGCTATTTCTCTGCACTTCTGTGGTTGTGTTCTGGTTTCTCCTTTCATTTCACCAGTACCTCCTCTCCCTCCAAGCCAGTGTGGCTAAAGCTTTGTCATTTGAGTGTGTTGGACAGAGCTGAAGAAAGTTAATTGGTGGCTTTTTTTCAGATTTCTTGTCTCCCTGATGTTCCTTTTTCTTTTCTCCTTGATTTCACTTTTGCGTCCTTTAGAAAGTGCACTGTTACAGCTCTACCTCCACTGCAGATCTATCCTCCTCTGTTTCAGTGATGGCTGAAAAGGGTACCACTCCTTTTCATCTTCATCTTGCTGCTTGGTCACTTCAGCCACCAGCACAAACGTTGGCTACAATCTTTGTACTATGGGTTCTGTCCCCTCTCCACTACCCCAGTCCTCCTCTCCACACTGAGATCCTGGCTGTGGCATATTGCTGTGCCTAACCTCCTGCTCTGGGCAGTGGGAGACCCTTATCTCCATCTCCCCTTGATATCTGTCCAAGCAAACACCTTCCCTGGAGCTGCAAGGCAATGCCCTATGCTCCTTGACCTCACTGCCTTGCTGTGCTGCCTCAAAGTTCTCCTTTGTCACTCAGAGCTTTATACACTGGGGTTATGAACCCACGTGGTGTGTAATAACCTTCCACTGGCCTCTCCTGAGCTGTACCCAAACTTTACCTTCTGTTTCCCGTTGGGCATGGGTTGTAATATCATTAGGTTGAGGACTACCTTACTCTTTTTTTTTCTGTGTATATAAAGTATGTAACACAAGGCAGTTGGTCCAAGGACAGTGCTGTGTCTGTATAAACAGTTACCCTTGTTTGCATAAAGTTATGAGTGTGCCCTTCTGCTCCTCTTCTCCATATTTACATGGTAAGTGTAGCCTCAGTGAATACAGCCAGTGAGGCTGTGCACCAGTTAGCCCTCTGCAGTGAGAGACCACTTGAGCACCCTCAGTGTTTCAAGACGAACTGAACTTACAGTGAAGCCACATGAGCAGCGTGTTTGTGGGATTAATTGCCAGTGCAACACAATTCATTAGGAAGGTCTCTCCCAGCTGCTGAAGCTTCCTGGCTACCTGGAACATCAACTGGATTGGCCCATGACTATGGGCTACTAATGTTGAGAGAGTTTTTCTAGCAGCAGCTGTCTTCTACATCTTACAGGTTTGGCCAAGATAAAATCTAGATTTCCAGGTAGAAATCTCATTTAACAAAATCAAAGGAATTCTATGCACAGTCTGGATCCTCCCATTTCTTCTCTTCTTGGAGTTGTTCCTGACATTTGGCATGTAGAAACCAGACTCATGGCTCACAGTGTGTGGCTTTCACTAGTTTTGCACTGTGTCAAATGCCACCATGCCTATCGAACATGAGAACGGTAATTTTTACAAAGAATGAAAAAAAAATTGTTTGCATGAGAGAAGACAGCTTTACAGGAACCTTTTCCTTCCTTTTTGGGTTTTACAGGTCTTTGTAAACAAGAAAAATTGGTTTGTAAAATGCTTAGCCTTAATCCTTGACTGCTGTGTCACATCTAAATCCAAGGATGCATGTAGCATCCTTGTTGTCATCACTGGAGCTTTTTTATGTTTCTAGGCAGAAAATACATGGTTTAGCTCTGTAATTCACTGACACTGAATATCCCAAGCTACACTACCTCTGTGAACTAATGCATCCATCTATTTTTATTTTTCTTCCTCTCCAGAAAATCTTCATGGGGTTCTCAAGTGTATGTGCATTTCCTCTTCTGGCTGACCTGTGTGAGAAGATTAAACAGTATGTATAAATTTTCAGTCCTTAACCAGAAACAGAACATGGTACATTTGCTTCCTTCAAAAGTCATCCTTAGCCAGCAGAGCTTCCCATACTTTACTTATGTTGGTTTCCTTTATAAAACCACTGTCTAAGAGTACAGAGAGAGCTTGCACAGAGTTCAGGTAAGATTCCTCACAGAGATCCTTGTGGTTTCTTTAGTGCTTAAAACATTTGCTTAATTTTAGCACATCCCAGAGGTCAAATATGTGACACACTCACAGATGTGGCATCCCCAAGAGGAAGCCACCTTTCTCCTGAGATTTTCTGAGCCCAAGAAACTTCTCCATTTCATTTGTTCACCCAATTGCAGTGCCCATGGCTCAGCGCAGGAAGGCCACCAGCACCTGCATAACTCTGTGAGGAACCTGAATTTAGTATCAGTTGTGAAGCACAGAACAGTCCTGAGATGTTTCAGAAAGTCAGGCAGATAGCATCCAGGAAAAACCTCTCATGACAGTGCTGACTTTGAGTCAGTTTCTGAGAAAGGCCAAGGCCATGAGCTGGGGTATTACTTGTAATGTATATTTATCAATGTACTCCAATGACTTGGAGGAATACTCAAGGAAGTCTAAGAATAAATCAGGATTATCAGCTGTATATTTGACTGATTCAGCTGCCAAGACTAACTTGCTCACCTATTTCTGCTCATTTAATTGAAACTGCAAATATCAGGAATTTATTTGGAATGGGTTGATCAATATGAAAAATCTTGCAAGTATCTTTTGAAATGTTAGTCAGGACACATAAGCTGAGTTTGACCCTGCGAGTTCAGACAGTGGAAGTGGGAATAAAATTGTATGTCATATGTTGGATTGCATGTGTTCGACTCATCTCTTCTGATCTCTCCCTCATGCACTCTGTCTCTCTCACTGTCTTTGCTTTTTTACTTTCCTCTTTCTGTAGCTACAAAAAAAAAAAAAAAAAGAAAAAAAAATATATACAAAAATAACTTTTGCCACAGATTTGATGTGTAGTTTGGTTTAGAGACTGCAGGTTTGACGTTGAAGCCATACAGGAGTCCATCAGCCTCACCTCCCAAGCTCAATCAGCAGCTATTGAAATACAGGATTTGCTCTTTTGGGCAGGATCACTTTGCTGAAGTACAAGCACAGAGCCACAACTGAATATGGAGCAGTGAATATCATGCCAGTTATGACCTATTCTGTACGCTGCACTGTGGTTTTTACTTTTTGAATAGATTCCCTTTCATATCTAACACTATGGTTTTTGTTTTTGCTTTTTACAGTGTTCTAAGAAATAAACTGCCTTTTGAAGATTTTGATGGAGATAAATTTAGTACTTTCCCAGTAAGCAAAGCCTTTCCTTTGGTACAGTAATCCCTTGATAATGAGGATGTCTCTGGGATTCCTCCTACTTTCTGCAAAGCCTTATCCATTCATGTGAAAATAGGTATAGGAATAAAGTGAATGGAGGGGTTTTTGTCATAAAATGTCCCATTTCTTCCTGGATGAAAAAGCAATCATTCATGTGTGCCACCTGGGGAGATACTCACATAAAGCTGTGCTCCCTGCAGAAGCAAATTGCTCTGCTGCTGAGTGGTTTGTTTACTGAATTAATAAGAGCTGAAGTAAAGTCATATTAAAAAAAAAAAAATTAAAAACTTGTCTTATTTCTGCACCAAAGTATGCTAGGTGTCACTTGCTAAAGCTTAGCAAAGGGACTCTGGAATACAACCTGTTTACTGGGTTTTATTCCTACACCTTGAGTTAGATTCTCATTTTAGATATTTTAAATTAAAAGTGCAAGAGTAAGAATGACTGTTCTATCTGCTGTTTCTCCTGGCCTTTAGACACTGAGGGGCTATCACTGGCGAGGCAGAGACTGCGATGACAAAAACACCACTGTGTACCCTGGCAGGCGGTAAGGATTTTTAATTCTTTTAAGGGCTTCCTAATAATTGTGGCTTTGAGAAGAATGAGCTCCAGATTTTGCTTTGACCATACTCTTAGACAGCACATCACTGCTTGTTGCTTGATTTCACTGTGAGTGAGACCAGAGGGATTGACCAAGACCAGGGATGGGGCTCATTTGCAGGGGTGGTGCACACATTTCTTTCCTTTCTCTGAAGCATCTGCAGCTAAAATTGGTCAGACAGACCAGAGGTGGAGAGGGAAACCATGCCAATGACTAAAAGGATGAGTTTCATTCAGCAACTTCCAGTATTACCTTTAAATTAATATTGCATTTTGCATTTGCATTTTGCTAGGAAAAATTGCCTCTCCTAGATCCAAAGGGGGGAAACCCCCACCCTTCCATGCAGAAAGGAATTTCAAATTCCTTTTTATTCTTAGTGAAAAATGGCACTAGGGCTCTGATTTCCTGACTTTTTTGGTGACATTGTTTATCCTTTTGTGTCTCTGTTTTAGTCCTGATAATTGGGATGCAAAAAGTGACTCTAACTGCAATGGCATATGGGTAAGTAAATGAAGTTGCACCTTCCTGATTTCTGCTTCTCTTTTGTTCTCTCTGGTCTTTGATTTAGTCTACAAATGTTTCTTTTTTATTTATTCTTGTTTTATTAGCTGATATTAACAATTTGTTTATTGATGCTTATGGTTGTTTAAATTATAGCTTATATGATTAATTTAAATGTACATATACTTACTAAAATAATGTGATGGAAAACATCATTATTATGATGCAGTGCCTCCTGCAGGCAAGCATTCAAGAATAACTAAAATCTCAGCCTCTGTTTTCTACTACCATTCTTCAGGTGCTAGATAGATGTTATTATCTGCCCCTTCTCTTCTTCGACAGGGTGTGGATCCAAAAGATGGAATTCCCTATGAGGAGAAATTCTGCAAAGGTAAATCATTAGAGTCAATACAAGAAGCCATGTGTCTTATGTATTAATTTTACAAATATTTCAACATTTGCACAGTCATTCACAAGGCAAGGAAAAGACAACAGGCTTTACAACGTCATGAGAAAGGCAAAATTATTGGATTTTTTAATCTTCAGGATGGGCAAAGATGAAACTTGAAAAACACAGGCTGCTGGTAATTTCCTGCTAGAAGTCAGCTCAGTAATGAAGCTGAATACATAGATCAGGAACAGCAGCAAACAGAGATGTCACCTCTGCATTTTCTCTGGTGCTTGAAGACTGACCCAGAGTAATGGCCTTGGGATTTAGGGAAGCAGTTTAACATCTGCATTTGTCCAATTTTACCTCTTCCCATAAATACATACTTTTTTTCCAGAGAAGGCTTTAAAGGGGTGAAGTGATGGCATCAGCTGATCTCCCTGACCACGACGTGGGTGGCTTCCTGTGCGTCCACATTGCACAAATAAAAACCTCACAAAGCAGCCATGACTGCAGCTGCCACTCACCTCACCTTACTCTGAAATCAGTATCCTGGGGATGAACCATTGCCTAGCAAGGCTCCTCAACATTTTTAGATGAAAGGCAATCTACAAATGTTAAGCGACATTAATTATAAACCAGACAGATTGTTCTAGCAGAAATACTCATATGAGTAGCACATCAACCACCCAGTTCTGTTATAAGAAGCTTTGTGCAATTTTCTGAGTAATCCGATTTCCCTGAATGTTTAAGTACTTTTTAATGCATAATCTATGGATAGTAAAAATAAACACTGTCTGCACAGCAGAACCTCTGCTGAAATAACACACCATTGGAATACAACCAGGATTCTTTTCCGATTAGCAAGACCTCCCCCTGGTTTTCTTGCCCAGTCCCCAGTTGTTTCTCTAGGGTTGTTGGCAAATGCCTGATAGATGGTTTTTGCTGCAGAAAATCCTATTGCAGTGTCTGAACATTGAAGCCAGGTGAAGAGAGGTGTAGTCAGTCACCCTGGGACTCCATCAGCTGCCACTGCTGTTCCTCTTTAAGTGCTCTCCAAGCTCAGTTTCAGTTTGCTCTTTCTGCCCATGTGACTAACAAAATGCATCCATCAGGTGCAGACTCGAAAGGGGTTGTGCTCTTGGGAGACTCGGCCGGCGCTCACTTCCACATCCCTCCCGAGTGGATGACCGTCACACAGATGTCAGCGGTGAGGAATCACGTTCAGGTTGCCAAAACCACTGATTGCCATTTGCTTTCTCTGCTGTGCTGCAGGTTGCCAAGGGGAAACAAGTGCAAAATGCTTCATTGCACTGGAATTTGTAGTTATGGTCTCATGTGTCAGTCCCCTCCTGCACCTGCTCCTATGAAGATAAAAAAGCACAGCCCTGTGCTACTGCAGCTCCTCCGACATCTGTGCAATTGGGTCAGGGAAGAGTTTGGCTGCAGTGTCCCAGTGCTGTGCCAGAGACACAAACCAGGACATCTGGCTTTCCGTGCATGTGCCTGCAGCTCAAGGAGACCTGTGCTGTCTGTAGGATCAGACCTGCCATTAGCAGACTGGTTGGGATGGCTCCTTGCTGTGAGAGTGTTTGCAGAAGTGACCCTGCTGACAGTCAGGGAACTTCTGCTTTAGGAATTTGGCTTTGAAATGACATGCCCTGGATTGTTTTCCCTCCTCCTGTGGCATATGTGAAATAGATCTCATAACTCCAGTGTTCAGGATTTGAGGCTTGTTGAACAAATGCATCCGCAGGTATTTGAGGGTCATCCAAGTATTTACAATAGATTTGTCCTTAAGGGAAGAGTTCCTGTGACCGTAAAATATCACTGCCACACCGATGTCTATCCTTGGGTGGTATCCCAGCACTTCCTATTTTCAAACAAGAAAATGCACCTGACTGTGAGCTATACTGAACCTGGTGCAGGTCACTGGCATGTAATGAAATAACTGAGAGGAAAAGATCATTCCAGCAAACTGCAATTATGGGGGTGGAGATAAATGCGCAGGTATGCTCCTGACCTTCATTGTCACTCCCTAGCGAGGGAGGACTGTACCTTGTCCTTCTCTGCACAAGGGTCTGTTGCACAGGGGTGAGCAGATAGATCATCATGGCCCACCTTTCCTGGTGAAAACCTGCTACTCCTCCACTGGTGTCTGTAGAATAAGGTTACGGACATTTTCTGGAGAACAATTCTTTTTCCAGAATGTTAGTAGTTGCAGCGCTGTGGGAGGTCTGAGAGTTTCATGGATTTTTTCCACTTTTGCTCCCAGAGCTGATTTAAATGTTGCAGATTAGCTGTTGTTTTTCTTTGTTAAATGCTTATGAGCAACAATTAGAAGAATGACACTGATGACAGAACTGATGAAGAACATAATAAATTAGCACTAATGATAATTGAGATTATCTCGTCTAATAAAGATGATCATAATACTGATGGAGATAACGATTCTGGCAGTAACACTGGTAGTAAAGCCATGTAAGCAAGACCAGTTTTAGACTGTGTCAGCATTTTATTATCACTGTAATGAAGATTTAGAAAGGATTTCTCTTGCTTGAAGCTTGCTGGTCAAGGTCTGGTAATAGCATGCCAGGCACAAGCTTCAAGGTTGGGAGCTGGAGTGCAGACTACAAAAATGAGTTTTGGAAGCTCTCTGTTACTGTCTGATGAGTGTACAGCAGCTTGCATGGGAAGGGAACTGGTGCTCTCTGTGTAAGGCCCAAAAAATATATGTGAGGTTTGGGATAGGAAAGAGCATGTTTTTTCCTGGGACTATTTGCAAGCTTTCCTACCAACCTGGCAAAAATAGTTAAATATTAATGCAGACACATAGAGAGCTCAGTTGTATAAAAACTATTGCCTGTGATTAAACTCGAGCAAAAGTAAAAAGTTATTTCATTTGGAGCTCGCCATGAGTGAGAAAGTTGTCACCTGAGCACGAAAGTTCTAGCAAAACCATTTCTGAACCAATTCAGACTTTATCACTGGCTCTGCCTCTTGCTTGTCCTCTAGGTCTTGCTTTCTCTATGGAGAATGTCAATAGCAGCAATTTAACTCCCTTGGGGTTGCGCAGGTGCAATACTCTTGTCTCTTGTGTTGTATTAAATGCCACTGGCAAATATCCTTCATCTCTAGGCTTAATTAACAAATTAACTGGCTTCAATTATTTTTCAGTGCAAGGCTTCCCTCGAGGAGAATTTTTAAGCACATCCAGGGATGGTTTTGTGACCAGAGAGAGTGCAGAGGGTCTTTGTCCTAATCTTACAGAAAACATCTTTAATCTGTGACCACAGCAGGAATTTGAAGTTAGGCCTTGGAAAGGAGAGGATAAGGCATCAGCTTTGTGTTCTTGTTATTCCTTTGTGCTTTCTAACTCAAGACACTTTGCTTTGATTCTGGCAAAATTTCTTTGATAAGACACATAAAAATATTAGTTTGTCAAGTGGTTTTATCCACGGTCAATAGTAGAGTAAGTTCAGAGCTTTAATTTCAATAGACTCTCAAACCTCTACATGGATTTCCAAATAGCACTTCCTTGCTCCTGTCCAGATTTTTTGTCATGTGTAGCGAAAAAAAGTTGTGTGCCTGTTAATTTAGGTTTATTCAGTGTATTATTTTATTATGTTAATGTTTTTCTATATTTTTACATACCCACTTTATGTGCTTTCTATATTTCACGTTTCTTATTTATCTTTATCTGGTTTTGTGTTTACATATACAAGTGTGAAGTAAAATTTACACTTGGTAACAGTGCTGTGGGCCCATCTGCTAATCAGCACCACATTAGTGGCAGCTGTTAATTTAAAGCTAATTAGGTGCAGAAAAAAATTTTCAGGAAAGATGCTGAGTATTTCTTTAAGAGGTTCTGCAGAATGGTTGTTTTCCCTGATTTTGCTGCACATAGCGTACCATGCAAAGGAGAGGTTATGATGAGTAAGGGAAGAAAGAGAATGTGAATGAGAAATTCACTTCAGGATGTTGTTTGGGTAGCTGAATATTCAACACCAGGGTGACAAGATGGATATTTGGGCTGAACAACTTTGGAATTTGTATGTCCATGCCATTGACTTGAAGAGCATTGTTGGGAAGATGTTTTACACTGGATTTTGGATTTTCTGGTCTAATTAGGAACTCACTGCCCTCTTAGCTTTGCCCTGTGAGGATCATAACCCCCAGTGTAATCCAGTGCAGGGGGACATGCTTCTGTGATACATCTCATGTCATATGGGATGCATCAAGTTGCATCACTCAGTTTTTCCAAATCAGGTCTTCTAGGCGTGCTCTGTATCAGATGGGGCACTCTTGTTTTCCAGCGCTATTTCCAAAGCCTTTACCTAGGAGCCACTCACATATACAGTTACCATCCTTCTCAGAGTATGTTCTTCCCACAAAGAGTATATGGAGACATTACTGCATGTGGAAAATACCCCTTATGAGGTGGACAGATGTGTGAAAACTGCAGCTCAGGCATGTTATTTCTCCAGTTGAAACAAACAATCAAACAAAGAAAACACAAAAAACCCCACCACTCTTTCCTGTGTAGGGAAAGTCACAGGTACCTTACACAAAGAGAATTATACATCTGTAAAAAGGGGTCGAGTCAACTATATTTTGGCTTTCTGGTCATCAGTAGCTTTTGAGTTTGTCAGACTTTTCTTTTAAAAGTTTCAGCAAGAATAGAGCTGAATGTTCATTCCTTTAACCTGGAAATTTGGACACTAAAAATGAAGCGTAAAGCAGTAGACATGCACTTTATAAGGTTTAGCAAAGCAGAAGAAATACTGGGGAGTTTTTTGAGGTAGATGGTTTTTGCAGAAAGCTAATATTGAAAACACTGGTATGTCTAGCAATGGATGTTGTGCTCCTGCTGCTCTGTCCATCTGCTTACAATTGACTTCCAAATAGCTACTAATTACAGCATTTTTCTGTTGTATGTCTGGAATAGAAGCAACTTTTATATCTCATTTTAGAGACATTTTTATTTTGAGGTAAAAGCACTATATTTATAAATGTGATGGAAATAATACCCTTTAGAAAGATGCATTTTAAAACTCTTGGATCTCTATTTTGTTGCTCATTGAAGAGAAAAATAAATCCTACATTTATCCATAGTCCAGTAAATACCTAATTGCCCGAAAACTCAAGGGTTTCTCAGGTATCATTAAAGTAACTGTTTTATATTATTTATTTCTTTTTAGCAGAATTCAGAATTTCTTTAAGTATGGATTCAGGATATCCCTAACACTTATCCCACTGACTTCTTTTTTTTTGCACTAGAAAAAAACCAGGAGTTTGATGTGTGAAATTCTTGTTAAAAACATTATCTGGCATTCCTCCAAGTCCAGTGAAACGCAGGCAGGTTTCTCCAAGCTAGTATTGTGATGACTAAGATACTGCATTTTGTGGGAAATCGGTAATAATTTTGCTAATTTCTAACCTCTGTCCGTTGAAGATTTACAGAGCAGAAATGCAGTTCGTGCTTTTTAAAATGATAGGCTGTGCTTTTCTCAAGAGCTGTAAGGTTTGCTTATTTGTATACTTACAGAATAAGAAAGTTGTCTGTGGTACTTAATACTCTCACCAGGATTTGAACAGCACTAAAGTCATTATAAAAAGAAATACCCAACTTTCCTTCAAATTAAGGTATACATCAATGATTTCAGGATTTCCAGGACTGGCATTTCTAAAGACTTGTGTGAGTGTTAGGTTTCCAGTGTGCTTTTGTATTCTGATTTTGAAAATCTCTTGCCATAGCAACCCTGAACCTTCTTTCACTTAAGCACAGCTTGGCATGTGTGCATTTAGCATCAGCCATGGCTTTGGCTGCTCCCTGCTTCAAGGTAGGACGCATCTATGAGGGGAGGACATTTATTGAAATGAGACCCATCTAAAGCATTTGAGACTAAAATACAGCATTTGAAGCTAAGTTGGAATAATTTTCTACTGATTCTCTGCTAAAATCTGGCACGTGGGCTGAAGTAGGTTTCTCAGCCAGAATAGTCTAGAGAATGGTATTTAAACAAGGCTGTGCTCAAGAGAGTTTTATGCTAAAAGTCAACACAGTTTCACCTCTAGTGTGGGACACATTTGCATCTGAGACTAAGCAACACACAGTCTTTTAGGCTGTACTTCCCAAACTACATCAATGCAGAATTTAAGGTTCAGCATTCTTCTGAATTTTCCATTAACTACTCATCTTCACCCTTTGGACCTGAAATATCTTCAAAAGCCTGGCCCTTGAGTGCTTTGTTGGAACAGTGTCAATGCTAAATGTATATACAGTTTTCAAATGCAGCTATAATTTTGGGCTCAAATGTTCCTCTTCAAATCAATTTGCAACTCAGGTTCTGGAAAATTCATATTTAAGCCAAGCTTGTGGGGGAAAAAAAAAACCAAACAGTTAAAAATTATTGGGACTTGTCCAATGAAGATAGTGTTTTGGAGTGCCAATGGGAAATAATGAGAGAACTGGTCATAAAACGATTTGTTTTAAAAATATTAAATCATTTTTATCTTTTTTTATGCACTTATATATGTGTGACTCATAAGAGATCGTGTCTACAGGGTTTTTTTCCATGCTAAGTGACTGTTTCTGTCACCTTTAATACAAACCTACAATGAGGGAAATATTGCAAATGGCCAAGCCTTGCTGTAACCCTCCACTTCTACTCATAGCTGTGCCCTTGGATTAAGTGCTTGTTTGCACACAAAACTAACAGATTTGAAGAAGGCAAATTTGAAGGTTCTCTCCAGCCCTAAAAAATAGGTATTTTTTATGTGTATATGTATGTACACATACACACAAGGACACATATATGTACGTGAGAGAGAGAGAGAGAACAATCTGAAAGATAATTAAGACAGGCCCATTTTCATCTTGGTAACTAAAGCAGATCTACTGTTAAGTGGGTCAAATGTGCTGTTACATGCTTTAAACTGGCATCTGCTGTGCATTAGACTGCTCAGAGCGTGGCTTCAGGATTTGTTTCCCCCACAACCCCCCCTTTATTTGCCTTTCCTCCCCTTTCTCTGCATCTCCCTCCATCCTCTTACAGCCAAAACCCTTAGACATATACTCAACCAATATACTCAAGTGTAGCTCCCATTCACCTAAACAATAATTCTCTGGGAATTAGAACTTGGTGGGGAGCACAAGATTTAGCTCTACTGTAGCTCCTCAGTTACTCTGACCCTCCTGGATAAAGAATTACCCACCTGCTTGTTGTTTATAGCAGTGAGGTCTTAAGGAAACCCCACAATTTCTTGAAGAGAAAATGAAGCTAATAAATTATATGGATTAAACCAGCCTGTAAGTTCTCTGATTTTATGTTTTGACCTTCTTTTGGTTATTACCTTTTTCATCAGCAGTTTTTCCTCTTTATGAGCACACTGGATTTATACATTTGTCTTTGCAAGTGTATCCCAGACTAGGAGAAGCTGGAAATTTACTCCATGTTCTTGTCCTCCTGAGGTGACACAATGTATCAAGGCTATTTTCCTAACCTTCCATGATTTTTGGGACATTCAGAAAACAAAGTGGAACAGGACAGGGCACTGTGTTTTGAATGTGCAACATGGCTTGCATCTGTAGAGAGGCTTTCACAGGGGCAATCACTTTAAAAAAGTGTTAGGGACTAATATCAGCAAAAGAGAGAAGGGCAAAGGGTGCATGTATTTGCACAGGAAGGTTATGTCAGATGATGTGTTTTCCTCCTTCGTCCCTGCCGTGCTCAGAGGCCTTTCTGACTGTTGCTGTAGTACCGTCCCCAAAATTTACAGTGAGGAGCAGGCAGAGGTTTTCAGGGGATTGGATATTCCCAGCTCATCCTGCTGTAGAGGGCAGGGGAGCTTTGAGAGAATTTGACATTATGCATTTACCATATTCTCTGGGGACATCAGGCTGTCATCTGTGCCCAAGGCTGACCCACCTTTGGGCAGGTCAGATGCTGGAGCAATCAGCTCCTGCCTTGGTGGTCTGCACCTGCAGTACATGCTTACATCAGGAGGATCTTTGGACTCTTTCAGGAAAAAAGGGTGCCAGGACCTGCAATTCAGATATCTCCTCTGCTTTTGCTTCCTCCATCTCTTCATATGCCTGTCTTACAAGAGTCAACTTTTTAAGTATATGCATACATAATTACCACTACTAGCTGTAGTTACAACTGCTGCTGTCTGGCTAATGCTCTGGCTAAGAAGTGTTCAAATTTGCTAAGAGGATTTTATGTCTGTGAGGGTAAAACTGTGTTGATTTAAAAACTTCTCTTTCAGAAATCATTTGCTAATCTCCCCACGGCTTTCAGTGACGAGCTTGACTGGCCCCAGTTCTCAGAGATCACTGGATTTCTGAATTCCACCATCGGGTAAGCCAACAGACAGGGTGGCCAAGTCATAGCGAGTCTCTAGGTCTCTCAGAGCACAGCAAGAAAAAAAACAAAACCGTGCTTGAAAGGAAAGAGAAAAATACTATTCAGCTCTGCATCTGCTCTTTCTGAAACCAAGATCAGCACTGGATCTAGGGTTTTTAAAATATACTGTCAATATATAAGCAAGTCTTCCTGAAATGCAGGGTAGGTTTTAGAACTGATCAAACTGTAATTTAGAAGGAGAAAAACCCCAAAGAAATAAAAAATAAACTAGTTTTTTTACAAAATTCAGGGGAAGGAGAGCATTGCTGAAACTAACAAAAATCAGCCTTTCTCTTTTCTTTTTTTTTTTTTTTTTTTAATCTTCCTCTCTCCCTCATGTTTCTTTTTTGCTGCTGAAACAGTGGAATAAAGGGTATCCCCATGGTTATTTCGTAGTGTTCCCTACTGGGGGGAAATCTTTCTTCTCCCCCTCCCACACCTCTTTTTTTTATTTAACACATTTAGAGGAAAATAGCAAAAGGAGAATTTGAAAGAGTCTGTGACCTAATTTGCTGTGTTAGTTTGGCTCATGTGGATGGGGAAGGATGCAGGGATAGATGGGAAAAAAAGTATGTCTCCTGCCAGAAGGGAAGGAAAATAAAGTCCAAACACAAAACATCTTGAAATGCCTGCAATTCTAACTGTGAAGTTTAAAAAAAATCTTTTTATTAATCATCTCTCTGGCCAGCATTAGGAGGCCTTTGAATCCTGCAAGAGCCGTAGGATACAATTACCAACCAGTGCCTGGTCTGACCTAAGTTTCAGATAATTTTTATTTTTTATGTCTAAGATAGGTCAGGCATACAGCTGAATGCCAAACCAAGCATGGGTCAAGCCTGAAGAGGCTTTCTACCAGCAGAATTTAAAAGTTGGCACAATACATTTTTTTCCAGGAACAATACCTGTTGCACCATATACTTGGACTTTTGTTTCCCTTTTTTCTCCCTGTGCAAAATCCAGGCTCTCAGCCTCAGCTACATTCACACAGTATCTGCTTTAAGGCAGTTTGCTTCTTGACAAGCCAACAGGAAAGATCTATGCAGCCTTCTGTATCAGAGCCATAGCAAAACTGACCTTTAAAATCTGCTAAAATGCCCAGCCACTCAGTACACAGCATTTGTCTGGGCTCCAAAGAAGCTGAGGCTCACAAGTGATCAGAGCTCAGAACTGCCCCTGAAGTTGTCAGTGATAAGCCTTGGTCCAGTGTTCAGTTTTTAATCTCTTCCACGCCTGGAAGAAAAACAAACAAACAAACAACTGCAACTCAGAAATGACTGTGTACTTTTGGCTGGGAGCTTGGTCTTCTCATCACCCTTTGGGCTGTTATCCTTTTCATTTTCTTTTTCATTTTTCTCAGCAGTGCAAAATAAAGGAGAGAACTAATAACAGTCAAACATAACCTGTTTTCAGATTAATCTGTCCAAGATTTATGATGTTGGGAAACAATTGCCCTGCCAATGTTTCTTCTCTTTTACTTACCGTTCCATAACAACCAATTGAAAAGTCAATTTGTGAAAGACCAACAGAATTGTTTTGATAAATGATGTACAACAAAAAGGTTTTTAAACACCTTATCTGAAAGACCAGGATAAAGGCATTGTTCCTGGATGGAACAATGTCAAAGAAACTCTTCATCGATTTATAGTTTCTAGGAAGATATCTTTGCTTTATTTTAGGCCACCCTGTTTGAGATTAAAAAGATTTATGACCACAAAAAAAGAGAGATGGTGAAATAGTAGCATATACATAACTGGGGTACTGAGTTTATCAGAGACAAGAACATACTTCATTTTTAGTATCAGCTGTATTTTCATCATTATCATATGAGTTTAGCAGTTTGTATTTTCTCAATTTATTTCAGAGGCTGGACAGACTCTCTGTATCTACGTTTACGCAAGAGAAATCGCTGTAATCACAGAGACTTGCAGAACATTTCCCAAAATGGTATGTTACATTTTTAAAACTTTTCTATTATTATTTTTAACATTACCAGTGCTGATAATTGATGCCGCATTAATGAACATCTGTCAGGAACAATGCAACACCTTCTTAGTTGCATGCATTTCTTATGGACAAATAGAGAGCAGCACTTACTTAGCACCTTCTCTTCTGGCTCTGAGCAGGGAGGTGTGTGGCTTCATCCCTTTTACCTATGTGCTAAGAATTTCCACTGAATTAAAACCAGTGTACTCCACTGTAACTCTGTGGAGGTTTTCTTGACCGTGGCCAAAAGGGAAGATTTAGAGGGATGTCACTAGTGGTGACAGAGATAAAAGGGCTGCCCTTCATCTCCTCCAGAGGCTGTGGCCTGGTCCCTGCTTGCTTGCACAGCCCTGCTCTGTACTCCTGCAGGGAATCCTGGGGGGGCCCTACACTGCACCCCACGGTAGCACAGGGCACTCACTGAGCTGCCACACCAGCTGCCAGAGTGGGCACAAAGTGGCCATCAGTCTCACAGCAAGGGTGCCCATGACATCCTGAGACATCCTTTGGGGACCAGCGAGCAGAGATCCTCCTGAAAAACTGAGGAGGTCGGTGGTGCTGGCATCTTAATGTGCTCTGAGAACCAATTTTTAATAAATAATCAAAGACATAAACAAAACTTAACACTGTTGGGTTTTGATTAATTAATTTTGTGGGGCTGGCACACATCATCTTTCTATGAAAAAGCATTATATATATATCTATAAAAGATGCACATAAATATGCGGCAGATCTGATCTACCTAGAATTAAGGAAAGTGTCTTGCATGGTACCCCAGTGTGCAGTGAAGAAGAGGAAGATTAATACAAGAAATAAGAAGTGCATAGAGGAGCAACTAAGCAGGGAAGAGCAGTGAGTTTGAGAGCAAAGCCGTGTCCCTCCTGCGTCTCTCCTGAGGCTAATGCTGCTTAACATTTAGAATGGTGACCTTAGAGCAAAGACCAAGGTACATGCTTGATGGCTTCTATGAATGATGCAAAATTGCAAAGTATTAACCATCCTGGAGCGGGACACATCCTTACACAGGAATAATTTAGATGAACTTGGGAGCAACAGTGGCAGGAATTGCAGCAAATACCATTGTACAAAACATGCATGACAGAAGTAATGATGAGACTTCTCTGTAAACTAGTGGCCCACCAGCCAGACATGGTGGAGGGACAGAGGCTTTGGGGTGCAAAGAGAAATTCCAAGAAAGCATCAAGAGTGCAGGGTAGCAGTGGAAAGAGACTAAGGAAGTTGCAAGATGCATCATGCATGACATTTTCTCTAGAGACAGGGAGACGGTCCTTCCTGATACAAGTCCTGATAAGACCTCAGATTTTGATCCCATTCGTCTAGAGAGGGCTGACCTTGATGGGGATACAGGGAAAGGTTTTGGGGAGGATTAGGGCAATGGAGACTTCTGAAGGGATGATAAGACATGTTGACATTTGAACAAAGCAAAAATTAAAGGGTGTTATCATTTTGAATTCTTTTGAGGCATAAACATCACAGAGGTAGAAGGATAGTTCTGGTGCAAAAACATGGGTTTTCATTAATCTTACTTCTTCTTGGAGGGAAAAATTTTTTTAAAAATTTCACTATCAAGGAATGAAAACCTAGAATAATGCTTAAACCAGAGGAATGAAGGCAAACAAGAAATCCTGAGTTGTCAGAGGGGTTATGTGAAGGGGTAACAGTAGTCTTCCTTATAAATTGAGGTTTATGATGTTAGCTTTTGTGTCTTGGATTAGTTCATGTCCCCAACAGCATGTTTAAAAGATACTTGATTATGCTGTGATTATCCCTTTTTGTTTCTATTGTATTTAATTAATTTTCATGCTTCAGAAGCTTGGGAAGATTTCTTTTCCTCTGGTAGAAAATTTGGCTATATGGGATGCTCTTCCTTTCCAGCAGATGGTTCATGTTGGCTACAAGTGAGGAACACTGCTGCCTCTAGAGCTACTTAGAAACTTATTAAATGTTTGGAATTTCCTGAAAAATTTAGGAGCAGAATGGATCTGCCCCAGCCCTCCACCTCCAACAAACAGATACATATAAACATCTCTAAGGCAGGTGCCAAGAGGACAGTGCTGGACTGTTTTTGGTGGTGCCCAGTGACAGGATGAGAAGCAACGGCCATAAGATAAAATTCAAGAAGTTTCACCTCAACTTGAGGAAGAACTTTCCACTGAGGGTGGCAGAGCACTGAACAGGCTGCCCAGGGATGTTGTGGAGTGTCCCTCTCTGGAGACATTCCAAACCCACCTGGACATGTTCCTGTGTTCAAAGTGACCCTGCCTTGGCAGGGGGATTGGACCAAATGATCTCTTGAAGTCCCTTCGAACCCTAACAATTCTGTGATTCTGTGAGTCTGTGGTCTTACCAGGCAGAAGAGGTTGCACACACAGGTAGCATGATGCTCACTTCCAGGCTTAGGTGGGCATTTTCACCTTAAAAATTGCATTCTGGTGCCAGCACCAATGCCACTGGCAATGCCTCTCACATGCATTCCTCCTTCCTGTGGCACACGTGGTGTTCCTGAAGCTTTGAGGCTTCCGTGAAAGTGTTTTACAACATCTTTGGTGCCATCAGTCAGGTGCTTCCGACTTTCTTGCCTGTAACTTGCAGGGCACTAGAGTTGATGGCTCCCATCATTACAGTCCCCCAGGTGGGCTTTCTGGTGAGAGAGAATTAAAAAAGGCCAAACTAGATGGTCAAGGATGACTAGTTGTCAATGGTTCTTCTCATTTATATCCAAATTGTCTCAGTACCTGATACCCTAATTATCTTGTTCTGCTCTTTTTACATTAGTGGGAGTGTGTCTTCGGGTGACTTTATGATGTGTATCCCATATTGCTGCCCTATGCCCAGAAATTAATTTTTGTGCCTTTTTATGCCTTTAAACTGGGCCTGAGAGGGGGAAGGAAAAACTGAGCAAAACTTTTTCAAAGCAGTTTGCAGCTTGTTCAAGGTCACACAGAGATAGCAACGTTTGTTTCTCCCAGCTGCGGCAGGGGAGCGAGGAAGCACCCGGCTTGTTTTCCAGTCAGCTTTTGGCCAGTTGTTTCAGTTTCTTTTTCTCTGGAGAGAGAGTGAGAGTTGGAACTTTTTTTCCCTTCCCTGGAATTTCGGATTTTCTCCCTTTTTCTACTGGACTGCTTCGATATCAGAACACATCGGGAGGACTTTCCACTGGGCACAGAGGGCCTGGCCCTGGGCCAAGCCCCAGCTCCAAGGAGACCAAAGGGAGGACTTTTAACACTTACCCAGGTTTTTTCTCCACAGCGAGAGATTTTATTATTTAGCATTATTTTCCTTTTCCCGTGTGTTTGTCAAATAAATAGTTCTTATCTCTTTCACTTTTCTTTGAGGAAAATTTATTCTTTCCCAAACCTGGTGAGGGGAGGGATGGTGACCTGCCTTCTCTCAGAGGATATATTTCTAAATTTGGCCAAACCAGTACAGAGTGGTACTTCATGTGCTTCCTTTTTCCAATTCCTTCATAGATTTTTTTATAACCTCTCACTGTGTGCATCGTTCGTTTTTCTCTCCACTTATCTCCTTTCCACTTACACTACAGACACCTGTAGGATATGAAAAGAGGAGAGCCTGTGTCAGGGCAAAAGACTCTGCAGAAAATTAAGAAGTGAATTTAAAAAGGGAAAAATTACTAGTGAGAGAAGAATCTCAGGATATCTTCTCTAAATCATTGCTCTGACACTACATTTTAAAGGTTCGCTTTTATTGCCTCATTTGGTGTAATAGTTTCCCAGAATGGGAGGATTTAAGAAGCCACCCTCAGTGTCAATAAAGCACACAGCTGGCCACCAGCCTGACCTAACCTTGCCTGGGACAACTAAACCTTCCTCTGAAAATGATGCTTCATAGCCCTACATGAGTGCAAGGAAAGGATGCTGATCTGGTGTGGGAGGTGTGCAGCCAAGAGCTAGAGCCCAGGGATGGCAAGCCAAGCCAATGTTCCTGTCCAGCTCTCCTGCAAAAGCACCAGCACTGTGTCAGACTCAGCACAAAGGGACATTCCCCCACTGCCCTTCTTAGGATATGCATCTTCACCATGGAGAAACGCTTCCCCAGCCTCCATGCTTACAGGAGTTCTGCCTTCCCTTTCTTAAGAAATCCCATTATCCTCTGGAGGTGGTGGACCCTTCCCTCACAACTGGAGGCAAATTGATTTCTCAACCAAAACTAAAAAAACCCCACTGGTCTGAGAATGTTTGGAAAGCAACAGAGAGAGAGAGGCAGGAAAGATCCAGGGATAGATTCCCGGACATTCAACAGTGTAAAGATAACTGTTCTGCTTCACCTCTTTTTCTCTCTTGAATGTTTTCACCACAGATTGCATCCTGTATCACAAAAGCTTCCTTGAAGACTCAATTTACCCATGAAAACTGTTTCCTAGAAAACCCCTTCATTTTCTTGATGTTTTGATTTGTAACTGTGCTAATGCTTTCCACAGAGCTGATTATAACTACCTATGCTTTTGGAGGTAATACATACCCAAGAACAGCTTATTGCCTTTTTCGCAAATACTTTTTAATTTCTAGAGGTCCCACTAGTTTATTTATGCTGAAACTGCAGCCACAGTCCAGGGGGCCTTGTGGCAGAATGGCTTAAACAGAGGGTGTTCAGCTCTAGCTGAAGAAGGGCTATTAAACAGAAAAAAACCAAACTACTGGTAGCTATGTTCCAAGTCATATTTTCTAATGTTTTTGTGGGGCTCTTATCCTGCTGAAAAGAGCTTCTCAGTAGAAGGCCTGGATTTTTCAATGGATCAGCAACCCCCAGGAGAGAAGCAGCAGATAGATGCACTCATTTTTAAAGTGGAAGAACTGGATTATTTAAAACATAAAGGATTCCTTGATATATGCGGTTGGCATCTCTGTGAGTGGTAATAACAAAGGCATCACTATTAAAATGCAAAGTGTATTATTGCTACCTTAGGGGTTTATCTCTTAGATCTCTTCTCCCATACCAATCCAGCAGGGATTTAATGATGTTCTGTCCACAAGTTTCCCCCCAAGAGCTGCAGGGAGGACAGGATTTACACCTCAAAGCAAGCTTCAGAGGCACAATGCAGAAAAGAGAAGAGAGAGACCAGGGAAGAGTTGATCTGAGAATAGGAGGAGGATAAAACAAGAGGAGAAAGAATGAAAAAAGAGAGAGAGAAAATACTGCAAAGTAAGAGCAAGTACTACCTGTAGGATCTGCTTCTCTGAAGTTTGTTTCTGTACATTGCTATGAGGTGAGCTTCTTGCAATCACAGCCCTAGTCTCATCTTGAACGAAGCATAAAGACTTTTTTGGCTCCTTGTTTGCTATGCCTCTTGTACTGCAGGTGATGGAGTTTGATTTTTGCGCTGGGGATGGTTGGGATCAATGTGCATAGCCTTTAAAGACCTGGTAGTAACTTTAATGCATAAAAACTTTACTAAATGGGAATACTCTTCTGATTCAAAGCATAAATGAAATATTACAGATGTTCACAGATGTTTAGGTGTAGCCAGCTCCTCTCCTCAAGGAGGAAAGATTTTCGTCCAACCTTTTGGGTGAATCGCTATTGAAATGCAGAGCTTCTTGGGAGAACTGCAGCTGGCCTAATACTACTTTTTCTAAGTCTGACACTTGTGGGGAGAGCAATGAAGGAACCCAAACACTGGTGTCTACAGCTATTTAAGGTGCTTTGTGGTATCTTTCCCACCTCCAGCTGCCTCTCCAGAAGTGCACAATCTCTCACGCATCTTGTGATGTATCTGCCAGCCCTGCTGCAGCTGTCTTGGATACTCTGGGATGTCAAAAATGGCACTTGTGCCTATGTTTAGGACCTGAATCAGTCCCAATGTGGTATAGCTGTGAGACACTTACTCTCTCAGAAGAGTGAGAACAGTTCTCTTTGCAATTTATAGGGAAAGTTAAAATAGACCAACTGTTGACAAGTCAGGTTGGCTGGTTTACAGGAGACTACTGCGTTCAACAGATGGGAAGAAGCTGCCAGATCTGGATTAAAAGCCGGATCCAAACAACCCTGCACTTCAAAGTATTTGATTTTCTACAGTCTGAAGTGTGGGACTCTTAAGAAAGCAGCAGGTCCCTGGATATAGCTTTACTTCTTAGTGCCAACACCTAAAAAGGTTACAGAGATGAATTGTTGCTCCCTTTTTACTTTTAGTGCTTCTACATTCTTGGAAATACACGATGAAGTTTGGGTTTGCATTCAGGATTTTTTTGTCACTCTAACAATGCTGTACTATTTCTCTTGTTCCTCCTATGTGTGATCAGGTGGTTCTTCAGGAAACCTCCTCTCATTAATAAAAAGGTGAGTGTTTAATGGGATTCAAGACCTAACTTGAAGTACATAAGCACTGATGGAGTTTTACTTCTTTGACAGAAACAAGCAAAGCACTGTGAGGAATATATTATCCATGAGTATTCTAAAATGCACAGCTTCCCTTGACCAGCATGCTCTGAAGTGCTGGCTGTTTCTTCTCTGGTATAAACATCATTAAACGGAAGAAAAACTGGTTTTGAGTGTGGGTATCACCATCTCCAGGGCCTTGAACTTGGCTCAGTTAAGCCAGGGGACCATTTCCAGTGATTTTAGGGAAGAGACTAAGCCTTTCTGTAAATCTGTTCGTTGGGTCCCCTTAACTGCGTGTAGCAATGTAGATAGACATGGGCAGGTCCACTGCAATTTCCATATGGATATAGCTGAGTAGCTGCTGGGTAGTGAGAGCAGCAGCTCTCCTTTTCAGATGAATTTGGGTGGGTTGTGATCATCTGGATTTGATTTAGTTTGCTTGACACTGATGTAGTTCACGTCCTAAAGGATTTATTTGTCTCTCCTCCAGAAAAAGTAATAATGAACCCTTGCCCTCTAGCACTGAGGTTCAAACTACATCCTGATTTGATCTTGAGTTCAATTCTACACGTAGACTTAGCTGTCAGCCAAACCTAGTCTTCCTCTCCCATCTCTGATTTAAAAATTCCTGTCGTGATTCATGTCTTTGCCCCAATTGATTTGGCTTCTGAATAACACAAAGAAAATAGAAAGCCAGCAGGAAAAACAGTGAAATAGACAAGTTCATGAGCAGCAAAAAGGAGAAGTGAAAAAACTTTATTTAAGACGCTTTACTAAAGTATAGAACTAGAGTGAAAAAAACCCAACCACCCAACAACAAAAAAAAACCCTCTCCCAAACGTAAGAGCATAGTCTTTTGGTCATTGGCCATATCCAACCAGGATACTTCCAAATGTGATCTCACAAAAGCACAGTGTTCAATTCAGAGATTGAGAGTGTATTTCCCTATTAATATGGCTCCATATTTATCTTTTAGTTTGGCCAGAAATCAGCTGTTGGACAATCCAGCCATAGTTATCTATGCTACAATTGGGAATGATGTCTGCAATGGGTAAGGTGTAAACTAAATGAACGTTTATAGTAGCATAAATTTGACTTCTTTAGAATACTGCTGACTGCCTGGACATTTGTGTCTCACTGCTTTGCACTCTTCCATGGTGGCATTTTTCTTTGCTATTGGTCTTTATTTCTTAATTTTCTGCTGCAAATACTTGTTTCTTTACCTGTATTTGTCATAGGCACCTACCAATCCTCATTTGGAGCTTGCCTTTCTTTCTTTCTTTTATAAGCCAGTCATAAAATGACCAATGGTATGTCTGAAGTAATTATTTCTAACTTAGCAAAGGAAATGAATAATAACAACAGGAGGGGGAAAAAAAAGTGTTTAAAAGCATGTATATCTGTCTTACCCAGTGTGCCACCTCCTGTCAGGAGGGTGAGCGTGACTGGTTTATCATTTCTGAGGAGTGACAAAATAATCCCCTGTCGAGGTCTGTTTTCACCCTGCCTCTGCTGCCTGCAGTCTTTGCTGTGCTCTCCTGACGAGGTGTTTTGTCTTTCTGGCTTTACTCACATCATAAGCTCTGCAGGAGAATGAACTGAAGCTTTCGAAACTAATAGTTGCGGTATTACATTAGCAATGCTCACAGGGACACCAAGAGTTCACTGGTTGGATGCTTCCCTTCCTCCTGGTAGTGGGAAGGCAGAAAACACCTTGCAACCAGGCCAGTGCACAGCACATCCATACTGCAGTTTTGGTTTTGCAGGAGGTCTGAGTGCTAGTGCAACATTATTTTCACCATGTTCAGTCTTCATCTTTTCTTGTACGTGGAAGAAATCAATCTGACTTACATACACAGAGACTTACACAGAGACTCACTTTGACAAATTCTGCACATTCAGCTAAGTTTCCTTCCAACGATTTTGAAAATTCTCACCTGCAGGTTGTATAATGAAGTTGGAGCTATTATGCAGGCTGTCAGACGTGGCCATGAAAATGGCCAAGGTTTGGTATCATAAAACTGCTAAAAAGGCAGTTCATGGGTTGAAACTCTGCTTGACAGGGGTTGTGCTCCAGATGAGGATGTCCAAAGGCCAGGCAGAGCTTTTCTTGGCACTGCAGCACCTGGGAGCCTTCAGCTGGGGCAGAAGTGGGACCACAGGAGCACCTTTTAGATCCTTTCCTGGCATCATCAGCGCCCTAGCCACAGGCAGGCAGCATGCAGAGATCACCTCCCATGAAACCTCCACCCTCTGGTGCTTGTGCTCTCTCTGCTCCCCTGCCCAAAACTGCCAAATCTGCCCTCAGCATCCTGCTCCTGTTAGGGGGAAGATGCACAAATCCTCAAAAGCAATGCTACCATGCTCTGACAGAGTGGGAAAAGCAGTCACAGGCCTCCTGGTACTCGCTGACAAGACTGTCCTGGGGATCTGTTTACTGGGAAGCTAATGGAGATACCGTTGCATCCATTGCCAGGATGATAAAGCCCCTACTTCCCCCTCCACAAAAAATTAAAAATCCACCTTCGCTGAAGTCCATGGCTCCTGCCATGGAGACTTTCAAGGTGTCTTCTCACAGGCTTGGCCCAGGCTCTGTACACATATTTCAATTCTGCTGTGTCACTGCCTTTGCTAAAAGCACCTCTTTTTCCTTTGTTTTATTCCTCATTCTGTAGGTTATTCCTTTTGCTTATCCTGTATCTAACACTGCTTTCTACTCTTGTCTGAAGTAAAAAGAAATTTTCAGAAATGTAAACTATTTTGACCTTGCCTCACCCATTTGTTTATTCCAAAACCTGCCAGAGCAGTATTTAATACTTGTTTGAAACTCTGATATCTTTTTATCCTAGCATCCACTATCGAGCAGAGAGACTTTTGTCTGCTCAAATTCTCGCTGCTGTTTTCTGTCTGTTTTCTTCCAAAACATTCACAGCATCAAAAGGGGCTATCAGGCTGTACTGATCCCTGTGACTCCTGCAAGGAAAGATGCTGCAGCTTCTGTAGCATCGTGCTGTTTCCATTGAGGGGGCTGGACAGCAGAGAGATTTTTTTCAGTGTCCTGTCACTATGTAGCTGCCCTGGCTCTGATGTACCTACAGAGGTTACAGAGGATGCAGAGCATCTGATGGGCTTGACTTCAAACCTAGGGCTTGGCAAATAAAAACCCCTTCAAGGACAGCTTTAAACTGCAGCAGTACAGCCTTCCTGGCCTTATTCTGCATTTTGGCTTCAAAAGAGGGCATAGTGCTAAGCATACTGTAGACACAGCTCTTCCCAAAGCACTGTTAAAATGTGAGTATTTCATCCCATGCGAAGAGTGGGGCAATGAGTAATGTGGATGTTCGTAGAGGGAAAAGATAATGAAATTGGCAGCCTGTGTTACAGATTTCCAGTGGTCTCCACACCGTGGTGTCCAAACAGGGGGTTAGAAAAATAAAGACAGATGGCAATGGTATCTCTCAGCCCACCAAGGTGTGAATGTGGGATACAGAAATCTAGAACAAAAAAAAAAGATCAGACAAGAAAATAATGAGCACCAGAAGTCTCAAATGCTGTACAATTACTGCAAATACTAATTGCATTTAGTATATGGCACTGCTTCTCCAGCCTCTCCTTCACAGGTCTGCACTTACGGCATCTGCAACAAACAGCAAGGTGACAGCAGCAAAGCAGGCTGAGCAGGCACCCACCATGAAAGGACCTTGTACAAAGTGGCACCAGTGCCAGCAAGAGCATAATGCTCCTTTATTGTAAGACTATCAGCACCAAAGAGCTGCTGCACCCTCAGGCCCTGGAAACAGTGTGTGAGCAGGCAACATTTCTAGCCCTCATGCCCTGGGCATACCAGCCTTACGCAGCAAGCCCAGGGGAATGAGGTGAGGGTACCACAATGGACCCTGGTGCTCACCCAGACACCTTGGAGTCTTTATGGCAGAGCCAAAATAGAATGTGCCTACAAGGTTGCTTTCTTCTCATTTGGTTTTAATTTCGTAGCCTGGCAAAGAAAGGAAATTTGAAGAAATACACTAACATATCTGCATGACTTCAATACCATATGACAAGAGAAAGTGGAATTATGAATGTCATATTAATTTTGGCTTATACTGACATGTTTACTTGTGGTAGAGGCCTTACATCAGACCGGTATTTTGATATCAAGTGCTGCAACACCTGTAGGCGAAATGAAGTAATTTCAGAGCAAATCCACAGTCTTATCTCAAAAGTAGCTTGACTGGGTGGCTGTCACAAGGATAAACCATAATCTTAATGCTGTTTTTCGGTTCTCCCTACTAGGAAGTCTCAAATGCTTCAGCAGCACATACTGCATTAAGATAAATTTCTGGGCCCAGGAAACTCACCCAGTTATTATTTTGTGTGCAAAATGCAGCTCACTGAAGAATCCCAAATCCTTCTAAGGGAACATGCTTCTCCCACACAGGACTCAGCACCCACTCCCCCCCTCTGAACCCAAGCATTTCTAATGCCTTGAGACAGAACAACAGTGCCTTGGAAAGCTCCTGCTTCTATGGTGTTCACTGACAAGGAATCTGACCCAATTCACCAGCAGCTGGCTCAGCACTGCAAGCATCAAGTTTGCCCTTCTCTTACCCCTGGGAAGCCAAGAAAGAGATGAAAGGACTTTCCTAAGGAAAGGGCCTGGATGGAGCCTTCTGGCTGCTAAAGTGATTGCTTTTCTACAAGCAAAGAGAACAAGCAAGAGGAAAAAATGTGGGAACCACTAAAACAGTGAGGCTGGTCATTAGTGCAACCTTCCTGCTTGGAAGGACATCCCCTGTCTTACTTCTTAATCTTTCTCTCTGAACGCCTTGATCAGCTGAGCCACACCACCAAGATGGAAGGAAAACTGTCACAAGACCTTGCTTCCCAAGGTGGATGGATCCTCTCTTGTTGGGATGGGACTGCCTTCTGAGGGCTGTGTTCCCTGCCTTGCTGTCAGCCCCTTTTGGGCACGGGCACCATGAGAGTGCGGCAGTAGGTCTCAGGCGCGAGAGCACGTGGACACTTTTTCTGTAATAAAGTGGTTGCTATAATAATGTAACTAGAACATTGTTCTCCAGGCAGCCTGGGGTGGTTTTGCTTGTTTGTTTTCCTTATATAAATTGAAATGTATTTCAACTTTAGGATTTCATTTCCCCCCACACTCCTGTGGCATTTACAGCTAAATACAAGAGGGGAAGGATAAACCCGAGCTGGGGAATCTGGCTTGAAGAGGTTCACGCCTGACAGTGAGTCACAACATGTGGGCATTCAGTCCATGTGGAACACTGACACAGCTCCTGTACCCCAATGGACTATTTTAATCTTAGATATCGCCTCTCTCCAAGCTCACATGTTTGTCCAGACCCCTCTCCTGCCCTCCTGCAGAGCTCTGGTAAGAGGTGTAGGACATGTGAGAGACAAAGCTACCTTAGATATTCCTACCTTGCATAATCAAAGAGCATGTTGAATATAAGCTATGCGCAGGAACCCATGGGGAAAGAAGTCCTACTTTCACCCAGCTGTGATGAGGGATTTGCTTTGCATCACTTCTTTGCTTGCTTTCTCTCTTCTGCTTCTTCCTCGCTTATTGAACAATAACTGGTTTGTTTTGGTTTTTCACCTAGATCCCCCCAAGTTTTCTTGCTTTTACTCTCTCTTCTTCCCCTGTCTCACTGGGGAGGAAGGGAAGGAAGGGAAGCAGATGAGCAGCTGTGTGATTCTTAGCTGCCCACTGGAGTTAGGTGCCCACTGTATAAAAAAGGGATGCATCTGTCTGTTGTAGCAGAGAGATGGGGCACACTGAGGGAGGGAGGTTTTTATATCACGTCTGATTTTGGCAATGACAAGTGAGAGACATCACAACATTTTTCTAAGGTTTCATTCAGTTGACTTAATGTGGAAAAGCAGCAAACAGTGACACTGTTTCAGGTGCCTTTTTGGGGACACAGTATTCTTGACACCATGTCCTTTTGGCATCCTCTTCTTTAGGGAACGTGACACGCTGGCCCACATGACCACACCCAAAGAAATGCTCTCCAATGTGGTGCAAGCTCTGCGATACCTGGACTCCCATCTTCCAAATGGCAGCCATGTGATTTTAACAGGCTTGGTAGACGGTCGCTTCCTCTGGGATAACCTGCATGACAGATACCATCCTCTAGGTAAATATGAGGTGTTGTGCGGTTCCTCCTGGTTATCTGTCCATTCATGTTGCCTTCTCTCCCTAAAAAATCTACGAATCTATTAATGATTTCAAGCAAACCTGACAGAGTAGAGGAGATCTGAGAGATATGAGCCATATATTGGCTGTGCTGCAGAAGTAGGAATGACAGCTCTTACCATCCCCAGTGCAAGACAGGTCAGTCCCCTATTCTGCCCGGTTCCCCCACCAGCTCTACCCACCCAGCTCTAAACCCAGGCTCAACACATGCTGTGGTGGTGTAAACAAGCTGTTCTACCTCAGTTTTGGCCCAAAATTGTGGCCAACCTGCCTGCACTTCATCCTGATTGTTGTTATAGGTGGAGATGGACATTTAGTTGACACTCACTAATGGATGTTGACACTCACTAGTGGATGTTGTGGTAAAACTGGATGTGGACCAAGGCAGAAGATTAAGTCAGGGGGTTGTAAAAGACTGTTTTTATATTAGAAAAATGAATTTTCTGACAGTGCTGGGTGCCTGGCACCTCCTTCACTACCTGTGTGTGATGATTGAAACCTCACACCGTGTGCAGGCATGTTTTGGGGCATTCCCTAAGAGTGTAGTTACTGTAAAGTGCTTTGGGGCATTTTTTTCAGAGATTTGGCGGCTATCTGTGGGTGCCTGTCATCTCAGGGTGTGAATGACATGATACCTCTGACCATTAACAGATCACTTAGTCCTTGATTTTCTAGACCAAAAGCATGCACTTATTTGTATTTTAGTAAAGGAATCTCTTTTGCATCTGACAAGGAGGAAGTTGTTGTCATAATAGTTCGCACCAGCAAAGAGAGAGAGAAGCTAAATCACATCATTAAAATGGTAGATTACAGCTTCAGATGATGTTGGCAACCACCGGTAACACAGCTTGCAGCACACCCTGTGCTGTAGTTTCCCAGTGTTCCCTAGGGATTAGCAATGGGCCATCTTCCATTACCATCTTACCATTACCATCTTCCCCATTTCTACTCCTGTATTTTTCCCTCATAACCACTATACTAGTAACAATGAAAAAAAAAGAAAAAAAGAGAAAAATCTTGCCCCTTTCAGGGCAGGGGGAACCTGTGATAATTAATTTTTAGTCACATAAACCCATTTCTTCCCCTGAGTGCATGTTTATCACAGCGACAGTTCCTCTAACTGGGTATCTAATTATCAGAAACAACACATAGCCAAATCAGGAGTGATTAACTATAGGATCAGTTGGAAAAATTTCAGAGGGGTAATTTGCCTTGGAGGGACCCAATTAATCCTAAGCAACACGTTTTGCAGCAAGGGATCCCTTCTGGCACATCCTCCGACAGGCTGTGAGTAGGATTCCCCATTTGGCTGCCGGTCAGCCATGACCAGACATCAGTCTGGCTTTCTGCCAGATCCCTGGGCCCTACAACAGCCCATCCCAGGGCCTGATGCTTCAGGCTACAGGAATCTGGAACATCCAGATATCCAGAAGTGATGCTAGATCTTTGAACCCCCCACCTTTTGCTTCCTGGGCAGCTGGAACTGCTGCTGGGAGATGAGCAGCTGTGTGAAAGGCAGGAAGCACATCTGTATCAGGGAGCCACTACAAAGCAACCTGAGAAGCCCTTTTAACTTGGGAGAGATTATACTTTGCAGTTCCTAAAAACAACAGTAAGAAATTCCTATTTCAGAACTGCAAAAATATCAAAGCCTGATGGGATGATCAGTGTACTACAAACAATAAAATAGCTGATACAAAAAAATGTGGCCATTTAATTCCCATCTTAGTTGTAGTTACCAAAGAAGCAAGAAGATTGAGAAAATGGATAATTTTCTCAGCAAGCCAAGCTATTGCGTAGTACAGTGAATTTTAGGGAATGTTAGCTGGATGTTTGACTTGGTGCATGAATTTCCTCACCCACACAAGCATATCCACCTCCCTCCATGACAGCAAAATTGTTTCTCCCTTTTAAGGCCAACCTCTGTGAGGTAAATGCAAAACTCAGACTGTATACAGGCACCCTTCAACTTTGCAAACCCTGCATTTCTTTGGCGGGTGAGAGACGTGTTAACGGGAAAATATCAGTCACACACGTTGGAGGTTGGCATAGGCTGTGATGACTAACCCCACATGTGAGACAAATCACCTATGAAAGGCCGGAGAGGGATGTTGGAGAAGCAGGTGTGGGGCTGTGCACACTGTGGGGACATGGGCACCTCAGCAGCAAGGATGCCTTGGTGCTGCCACTTCTATTGCACCCCAGTTCTGGTGGTGGGAGGGTACCCTGGGGTTAGGGGGTGTGGTGGGGCTCCTGGGGTGCCTCTTCCCACCTAGGGGTGTAAGGCATGGGAATGCACAGATGCGCAGAATGAAGTCACATTTGGCCATCGGGCACATGAAATTCCGCTCTCTGTGCTTTGCAGGACAGCTGAACAAGGATGTCACGTACAGTCAACTCTACTCGTTCCTCGACTGCCTCCAGGTAAGGTCTGCAGCTGTAGCTTAGGAGCTCCGCATTCATCTTGGCCCACTGCTAAAGCCCCTCTCCTCATGCCTGCCCAGGTGAGCCCCTGCAGCGGCTGGCTGACCCCCAATGAGACCCTCAGGAATCTGACCTCGGAGGTAAGTCTCAATGAGGCTGCTGTGGGATCGCCCCAGTACACCGGCACTCTGGCCTGTGCCTGAGGAGAGAAGCCCAATTGCCTCAAAGGCAAGATGTCAGCACAGGTTTTTTTCCTTCCAAAGGCAAGGAGAAAATGTGGAAATATCCACAACAATCCTTTCAAATGCTTCTCAGGCTCTGGGAGGCAGCATGCTCAAGTTAAGGGATTTGTGAAGGTATTCCTGTTACAACCTCTCAGCTACCCAAATTTATGCTCAAGGGATGTGATCTCCCCAAGACAAAACTGTTCAGGTTCTTGTTATTTAAGAAGAAAATGTACCTGATAAGAAAGGAAAGGCTTTTGAATCAAGTGAGCTGTTGGTATGACAAGCCAGCTGCATAGACTTTTCTGGCTGCAGGAGCAGGTCCTGAGAGCAAGAGCCTTACCCTGTTCTCATTTGGGATTTGTGCTAATCTTCCTCTGACACATTTCTGTGGACTTAATCACCAGATGGTGCGACCAGGGAGTATCCAGGTTCAGTGCAGGAATGGGAACAGACAGAAAAGAGATGTCTTAAAACTGACCCTAAAAATCTGGCTGCAGAAGTAAATGACACATAATACCAGCCACTTATTTTCTTATGGTACAAGCTGATTTTTAATCCCAGCAATCCCCTGCAGCCATGTAAAAGAGCCAGTAACCAACTATTATCAAAGGTCTCATCTCTCTGTATGGTTGTATTAATGTTTGCATTCACTAAACAAAAAAATATGGCCTTAATTTCACCAAAGCTTACATTTTATGCACTGTCCCTCTTGACTTCAGAGAAGGCCATTAAGCACATTCCTAAACCTTTGCAGGGTTGCAGCTTATATATTCATACCAACAATACAGAGCAGAGAGTACATGTAACTTCTGTCCATGAACAATGAATATGTCTTCAGGGTATGAATTAATCATTCCGAGTCCTTGTCTGAAACTAATTGTCTGTGTTATTATCCAAACTGCACAATTTATTTAGGAGATCCTGATCTCTGTTATGGCTGCAGAAATTACACTGGATGTATCAGGCAGACACTCAATGGTGGTAATTTACTCTTCTGAAAGTAAGGGTGGAATTTGGTCTGCATAGATAAGCATTATCACCTACAACGTAGTAGTGGGAAGGATAATAGGAAAAGAGTACATTTCTCTTGTAGAAAAGTTTTTCATTTCTTTAAGAGGAATGAAAATTACTGGGCTCCAAAAGCAAGAAACTTAGAATATTTATATAAGGACACTACTAAAAGAGGTCTCCAGTGAAATAAGCATATGCTGTGTCAAACTTACGAAATCAGCTGAGGCCTCAGCGCAACCTGCGAGGATGAGCTGGGTAGTCCAAAGACTGGTGGTGCTCATGTAAGTCCACGTTCTGATGAAGGGCCCCAGTTCACCTCCTGTCCCCCAGCTGACAGAGCAACATTATCTTTCAAACTACTGCCTCTGCATCAGTGATAAAAGCTGGATCCGTGTAAAGCAACATGAATAGCAATGAATAGTCATTATATCGCTTGATTTTTTGCAGAGAGCATTACAACTTTCCAATGTCCTGAAAGAAATAGCAAGATCTGAGAAATTTGTCAACTTTGATATTTTCTACATGGATTTCCCACTGAGAAAAAGTAAGTTGTTTTTTACCCTGTCTTTCTCACAAAGCACTTACTCAGGTGCTGGGCTGCTGCTATGCTCCTCATATTTTGGCTCTGTACCACGAGAAGGGCAGTATAGTCAGCCAGCCTAGGTGACCCTGCAGTCAGGGCTGTGGCCAAGGAGGGATCCTTAATGCCAGTTTCTCCTGGCTTCCATGGCTGGGGTAACCAGGGACGTTTCCTGAGACAAGATCCCACCACCCCCTTGGGAACAGCAACCTCCCCGCTGGTCCCAGCTGCCGGCACCCACAAGCCCAGTGATGCACAGTCCAGTGGCCACTTTCTCTTGGGTAGCAAGGTGACAGGGACAACAGATGTGCCTTTGCTAAGAAGGCCTCCTGCTTGTCCACTGCAGCTTTTCAGGCTGATGTAGAAAAAAAAGAAATCTCAAACCTATCCTGGTCTGTAAGATTTGGTTTTGGTTTTGAACATTGCTTTTATAGCAGGTCATCTAGGCTGGAGATGCATACCTGCAGTGGTCAAAGTGGTCTTCGTGAGATGTAGTTTACTTCGTCACTGACTGGGCTTCATGCTGCCTCCTCTGGGCTGAGCAGTGCCTTGGGAAGGAGATCTTTCAGCAGCCATTTTCCTGCCTCAGTAACACAGCTCCACTCTCACTGTTCCCAAAGTAGAAGCACCTCTCCCAGGAATAGCTGGCTTCTTTCCTATGTTTCTTTAAACACCTACATACTACTGTAACTTTTGACTTGAAAAGCTTACAAAACCTGTCCTTCTGTGATCTTTAGTGACATTAGGTAAGCACATTACCTAAATCACTTTCTTCTGCAACTGACACTTAAAAATAAATTAAAACATCCTGGAAACTTTTGTCATTACCTATGAGAGTGAGCAGACATAGTCCCTGTTGGGCTGGGGACAGACACCTGTCCCTGAATCCATCTCAGCTCTGTTTGCCTTGCAAGATGCACCGGGGTCCAGCTTGAGGCAACACCCAGCATCAGCTTGGATTCTTCACAAGGAGAACCACACTCTTTCTTTTTAAAAATAGGGATCAGCATGAGATGAGGGATTGATTTTGGCAATGTATTTCAAGTAGTTAGATAGTGATGGGAAAGTAGGAAAACAGCTTTTTATTTCTATATCCAGCCTGAATCTCCAGTGTTACAACTTGTCTCTCTCTCTCCTGTTGTGCACTGCTGTGAAGAGAGTGGCCCCATCCTCATCATCTTCCCACAGGCTCTTCCCTGGAATGGACCATCCCTGTCCCTCAACCTCCCTTCATGGGGCCAGAGCTCCAGCCCTGGCCACATTGGGGCCTCTCCAAAATAGCCTGAACGTTTACATTCAAAAAATAGTATATAATAATTAGGGATAAAGCTTTATCTGCATTTCCTTGTTTTTATATTCACATAGAGAGGTAGTTCCATGTTGGTCCTTATTGAAAAATTTTATCTGGGGACTGTATTTTAAATCCGAGCATGCAGGCATCTAAATCCAGAGCCACGAAGGGACAGAAGCACCCTGTCAATACTTTAAAGTGTACTTCTCTAACACTTCTCCCCATTAGTGCTTGGCTGTCCTTGAAACCATGAAGCTGCCATCTCATTTTGCAGCCAAATCCTATCGAAATTCACAAACTTATTTTATCCTACATGACCCAATTCCAGAAGCTGGTTCTGGGTCTCATGAAGACCATATGGAGGACGAGGAGGTAAAGAAATGAGGATGGGAGAGGCAGCCTTTCTGTCCAAAAGTTTCTGTCAGAGAGGTGGGCTCCACTGTCAAGCTCATTCTCATAGCACAGAGTTTCAGGGTGTCCAAGCCTCCTGGCAGCTTTTGCCTCAGCTACTTAATATTTAACAAGTCATTAGGACTTGGAATGAACTACCTGCTGGGTAGGCAAATTACTTTAATAAGTTAAATTACTAACTTTAGTTAATTTATTTGCTTTCACAAAAGGAAACATCTTAATATAATTTGCTGTTCTTGATTACATCGCATTAAATACATGAAGTAAACAAAATCACACATGCATATACAAACATCAGCTTTGAAAGACACTTTGCAAAATTTCCTGCAGCCCTGGAGGCAAGGATTCGAACTTGCCGTCAGGAAAGCTGTCAGATCGCGAGTGTGCTCAAAAGCCAGCTAAGGCTACTGACCCACTTTTCTGGTCTCTTTCTGAAGCAAGCAGCAAATCCTCCCCGAAACTCTCCAGACATCAAATATTTAGCAGTGGTTAAACACTGTGATGAGTACATTGATTTCAGGCTGACCTGGGCATATTTATGTACATAGCAGCTCCCAGCTTTTTCCCAGTAAAATCTGAGCATGTTAGCATTTATTCTAGGTTCAGATGGACACTCTAGCCCACATGTTGACCTTGACTGAAGAAATTAGTGGTTCCTTTATGAAGCAGTGCAATAAAGAGGGGGATAGGGGTTGCTTGTTATGCCTTTTCCTTGGTGTGGATAGAAGCAAGCTCTGGTGTCGTCCAGACAAGGCAAAAGGCATTTCTAAGACAGACTCTGGACATACTCAGTTGGTGGCTATTTGCTCCACTATTCTAGGATTTTTTGAGGTCAGGTATAACAGTGTAAATTAACCTATCTTGATACAAATTTTACTTATCTTACTTACTCCTCTGCTATTTCTGGCACTGGAACAGTAGTCTCTCTACAAAGTAAAGCACAGTATACAGCCTCATACTCCATGTAGGATATCATATATAAGGAGTTAGGTAAGTTCACTGTGCATCTATATGCTCACTGCATGCAGTAATCTAAGGTAAATATGTGTTGTGCCCAACATACTGTAAATTTGAAACAAACCTACAAGCCCCGTGTCTTGAAACAGGTTTTGGGCGCTGTCTGAAGCATCACAAGTAGGTTTTTATAGTCAAAGCAGGAATATCACCTCTTTGTGAATGAGAGTTAGCGTGGGGACCCAGACAGCACTTTTTGACACAATAACCAGGGTCCAAAAAACAGCAGTGAGCCCAGATCAAACTGTGGTGCTTGAATGGAGAACATTTTCCTCCTGACAGGATGCTTGCATAATGCTATTAAGAATTCTCAATCTGTCATTATAAAAGGAATTATTGAATTTACAGTCTGTTAATGCCATATCCACTAGTCCCATGTTTGATCACTCCACAGCCCTTTTTGAAGAGAGAAAGCTTTTTACTTCTCTAATGGCTCTAGGGCTTACAGCACAGCATCATTTGCATTGAATGTCACGCTTATGCAATTCAAAAGGTTATTTTGTTGGAGTTGAAAAAGACCACTCAGAAGATAAGTAATCAAAAAATGACAGTCTGTTCATGCAGACTTCAGCCCATGTGAATATTCTGTTACCATCTCTTTCCCTAAAAAGCACTGTTTTCTTCATCTCTATTTTTTCTTTTGCACTGCTGAAGATGCAACTAACATGGGAAATGCAAAAGTATTAAATCAGTATTAAATAATTTACAGCCTTACTTGCTACAGCATCCATCTTAGTTGGGAGGGAAAGTGAATTGTTTTACGATCATTTATGTTCAAAGCGCTTCCTTGCATAAATATAGCAGAGGAAAAAAATAACAATAAAGGCTTAAATACTGCCCCAAGGAGAGGGGATTGTACACACTATTGGCTCTGACAACTTCATGTGAATTATCATAATCTTCACGCAGAGCTGTCGTGTGCTTAAAAATACCAGCGGTGCTTTGAGGAGGAGGGGGGTACATCTCTGGGTGGGCATCTCCGTGCTCAGTGGTTGGTGATAACGCCTCTTGCCTGTGCTCTTTGCAGCAGCTGAGGAGTGGCGCAAGATGGGAGGTGAGCCCTGGCAGCTGATCGAACCAGTTGATGGCTTCCACCCCAGCCAGGTAAAACCCAGCCCCAGGAGATGGGTGGGAGCAGGTGGGATGTGGGAGCAGGTGGGATGCTGGTGCCCGTTACTGCCCCAGGCACCCAGCTGGCATGCCACAGGCATGCAGGTTCGGGGAATCTGTCTTTCTTAAAAGAGAGAGAGTCATAGAATCATTTAGGTTGGAAAGATCTCTAAGATCATGGAGGCCAACCATTAACCTAACACTGCCAAGTCCACCAGTAAACCCTGTCCCTAAACAGCACATGTACAAGCCTGTTAAATACCTCCAGGGACAGTGATGCACCCATTTCCATTGGCAGCCTCTTCCAAGGCTTGGCAACCCTTTTTATTTCCCTGAAATAATTTTTCCTAATATCCAATCTATACCCTCTCTGGTGCAGTTTGAGGCCATTTCCTCATATCCTATTAATTGTTTCATGGGAGAAGAAACCAACCCCCACCTCATCACAACCTCTGATGATTTGTTAGATGATAGCATAAGAAGAATATTATTGTAGAGAGCACTAAGATCTCCCCTCAGTGTCCTTTTCTCCAGGCTAAAAAACTTCTTTTCCCTCAGCTGCTGCTCAATAAGTCTTGTGCTCCAGACTCTTCTCCATCTCCATTGCTCTTCTCTGGACAAGCTTCAGGACCTCAATGTCTTTTTTGTAGAGAGGGGCCCAAAACTGAACACAGGATTCAAGGTGCAGCCTCACAGTTGCTGAGTACAGGATGACGGTCACTGTCCTGGCCCTGCTGGCCCCACCATTGCTGATACAAGCCAGGGTGCCTTCTTAGGCCAGTCTAAATGACAGCTGTAGCCCCAGAGCTGATATCTCCATTTCTGATGGCTGCACTCTGCTCTGACTCCTGCAAGGTCTTCTGCCTTTTCCCCTTACTGACCAGTATCGTGGCCAAACAGGTCTTAATGCGCAAAAACTGATCCTCACCACTTAGGCTGGCCAGCTGCCTGCCCAGACACCCGTGGGAGTTGTGCAGGATCAGGACAGTAAGGCAGCACTGCAAAAACCAGACAGGTCTTCTCCAGCCCTGCCCTTGCCCTGCAGCCTCTGAGGCTGCAGGTTTCCCTGTCACAGTCTGGAACAAAGATTCCTTTTTGAAGTTATACATTTAAATTGCTTATGCTCAGCAGCTACGTATTATTACGTTTTCACTTGCTTGCTTGGCCTCCTAGAACAGGTGGCAGGAGAAGGTTTACAGTCTGTTTATTACAGAAATAAATAAAAGGAGAAGCAGCTGCTCCACTGTAAGTCCTTGCTTGCGTTCAATAATCTAGTGTGAGCTTGCCTGGTTCCCACCATGCTCACTTCAAATTAGTTTTTTTCTGACCCTATAAAAAATGTGGAGAGAGCATGTTCTGCAGTCAGCTGCAAGCAAAACCAGTTTTCTATACACCACCTGCAGGTTTCAAACACATGTGCAGAGGAAAGCAGCAGTCAGTCTCCTTTGCAAGCAAACCCCACCACACTGCCCAGCCACTGGCAGTGCCACTTGGTAGCTCCAGATCATGGGAGGATTTTATGGGCCAGTTTTATGTTGTGAGCTAATGCCCTGCATGTGTTGACTCCCACAGCCCCATCTCCATATAACCCAATGTGAGGCCGCTTTCCACACTGGGAAAGAGCAGTCAGTGGAGAAGCACTTCAATGGGAGCGAGTTGCAAGCACTGATGGATTCCAGCACTGCAGCAGCTTCTCCATTGACTGTGCTTCAGTTCAGATAGGGGAGACCTGCTGGGAGAACTCCAAAGGCAAAATAGATGCTTTAGGTGCTATCTTTTACACCCATGTTAGTCACTCAGGGCAATACAGTGCCTTGCTTAGCCATGCCAAATTAAAAGATCCTCCTGTTTGAAGAGGGACTCCTTCATAGCAGAAATTCCTGCCTGTCTACCACACAAGTACCAGGAGACAGCTGCGTGAAAGTATGAACTCACAGCCTGGGGATGTGGAGAAAGTGTGCCTTGATTTTTGGCTGCAGGCCTTTCGCAAGGAAGCAATTAGAGAAAACTCAGCAAATGAAATGAGAGTGAAAACAGTGACAAAACAAACCCCATTCCCACCCCTGCCATCTGGGGAAACTCTGCAATATGAAGTCTGGAGTGCAATGGAAACTTTTGCATTATTTTCTTGGCATTATTTTCCTGTCATTATTTTCCTGTCATTATTTTCCTGTCTTTCCCTGAGGCTGGCCTTAGGTTTCTTATAACCCCCAGGACCAGGCCACAAAGGGAGCCAGGCTTGCCATATCACAGCTTTTCATCCAGCCTCCTGCCCACATCCTGTATCCCACCAGCAGCTGCAAGGTAGCACAGAGTTGAAGGCAGCAAATGTTTATCTTAACAGAATCCTTCCTTATCCAAAAGAAAATTACAAAAGGACACTGAAGGACAGCTGCAAACCCTACTTGCAGCCCCCAGAGTGCTGAGCTCCAGGATCCAGTCAAGCACTGCCGTATTTCACTCCCTCTGGACCTGGCATCCTGCAGTGGTTATGATCTCTCCCTCCTGCTGTTAGGATGACGTTAATGCTTTTATAGGTACATTCTCCCTTACAGTCAAGGTGCCAGCTGTAGATATGCCTCACTTCAAGTGAGTTATTGTCCTCCTAGGATTTATTAATTAGCCTTATCCAAACATCCACCATTTTAAATCCATTTTTCTTTTCCTGTTGGAGTGGAGAAGTCCGTTATCAACATACCACTATTTGGAGTGAGACGCAGCACTCTGCCCCAAAAGAGCAGTAAATAGTAAATAGAAGGGGAAGTGTGGGCAGAGAACTGCTATTTTAGAGTATGCTTAAGGAAGATGATAAATAATTCACTCACTCCTCATACAAGTTTTATTTAAAGTTTTGCTTTCTCCTGACATGAATGCCTCTGGCCAGGTATGGTTTTTGTAGCATATAGAGCTGCCTAGCGGGAGAGGATTGATTCCATGCAGCTTGTCAAGTGGGCAGAGGCTCTTTCTTCCATCCCTGCAGCTATTCCCCCCACCTCAAAGGCATCTTGATAAATACAACAGATAAGATACCTAGCCAGGGCATTTCTGCTGAATTTTCCCTCTGTAGATCTTGAAGCACCTGACAAATATTGCCAAATTTTTGAATTGAGCAGCACTCCAAGGAAAGCATAAACACCTTAGCTCTTGCCTTCAATGCAGAGAAATTTTGAAGTTTGGGATGAAGGAACCACTCTCTGTGCCCCTTTCACCCCAAGGGTGAGCTGGCAAGTGTGATCTCACTAGGTGACCCCTAATCACTGTGGTACAGCAAGGGGCAGGATAAGCTGGTGTCCATTGTAAGCCCCCAAATTTCACCTGCTGTTTATCCACTGTCTCTTTAATTAAAAAAAAAAGGTTGCCCACTGGTATAAACATGGCAGAAGCAGGTGTCAATCTGTATATCCAGGAGTCCAGAGGTCCAGACATTCTGGAGGGGTGTGGGAGGGAATTGAACCTTTCTAACTGAAGCTTGCATACGTTGCAAGGAGAAGGAAAAGAGAAAAGAAAAAAGGCCACACTCACCCTGTGCCATCAGAGCTAGTACAGTTTTTCATGCATTGCAGAAAGGTTAGGCAGGCAGGAAAAACTAGCCCACAGTCCCTACTCCAGGCAATATTTTATATTTAAAAATCTTGAAAGATGGGATAAACACCAAGTCCTAATTTGTTTCACTGTGCCCAGAACCACATTCCCTTCCTGTAAATTTCTTGTGAGGAAAGGGGTTTCCTGCATGTTTTTTTTTAAGTTGCGAAACAGGAGGGTGCAAACAAAACACTCATAATTGGCATAACTGCATTCCACTAAAGTTTCAAAGTTAAAATTTGCCTCCATAAAGTGTTTTCCAAAACATGCAGCGCAGGATGGAGGCAGAAGAAATTCACGCTATTTACTTTTGACACTTAAAATCAAAGTGATTCACTCAGTCCTCCCAAGTTTCCTCTAGAGCTGTTTTTGAGACACCATTCCCCAAAGTTCAGCTTGGTTGTCCTTGGGAAAAAATCTGTCTTTCTCTTCCCAGTGACTATAGAGGGAGCCCAGGGAATTTCTTCAGCATCTCCTCCTTACTACAAAATTTCACTGCAAATCTTTATGAATGCCAGATGGCTTCAAGGACACCACTTCCCTCTAGAACAGTCGATTGCTTTGTTTGGATGACAGGGCCATGCATTTCAACAGGATCCTGCATAAATGGCTTCCTTTCTTGCTTTTATGAAGGTATCAGGGAGAATGCAAAAGCCCTGAGCATCACAAACTGGAACCTGAGACGCTTGGAAGATTCTTAATGTTTATATACAGGCAGGAAAGCACAGCTTGAGTGTGATTAGCTTCTCCCTTTTTCTTCCTTAAGTCATAGCAAAGCACATTCCAGGCAGAAATAAAGAGGAAAAGATGAAGTGACGCATATCAGATGAGTTGGGTATTTACACTTTGCTGAGAATCATGCCTATCACCTGTTTGCTGAAGACAAGGAAAACAGCCAGAAGCTGCTGAAATAACACAGCCACCTCCCAGTTGCAGTCACCCAGAGCACTGGGAGGAATGGATAATATCTCCTTTTAAAAACTTGCTTAGGGGTTGCCATCTTCACAACAACAAAAAAATAATTGCAAAGCTCATAAAAATTATAGCGCGTCTCAAAGCACAAGAATTTTGGAATTTAAAAAAGACCTGCAAGAAAGCGATTTCCAGAATCACAAACCCTTCTCTGTGCTAAACTACTCATCCAGAATAAATTATTGAAATCATTGGGACATCAAGAAACTATGCGTGGACAGAATCTAATTCAGATAAAAATTTAGGGTAGTTTAAGTACATATACCCTAAATTACAGTCAGCATTAGTCTGAACACTGTAGAGCATATGTCCAGTGATACCTTTGCAAAGGGTGCACCATGCAAAGACAGTAGGGTTTTTTAAACCAACCACCCAACCAGCCAATTAATCAACACCACCCATCCTGCTAAAACCCGTGGAAGGTGTAGGGAGGTTTATGAAGGAGGTTTGGAGACTGGCATGCCAAAATGGACCACTCTGACCGGGATGGGTCTCAGCCTCCTGGCTGCAATAGGGTGTCCCAGAATAACGTTTGGTCACAATACAAACTACAACCAGGAGAAAACCCTCTATTGCACAAATCTCCACTACCCCTCTCTCCTGCCCGTTCCTCCATTAGCTTAACAAGACTTTGAGTGACCAGAGTCTAAGAGCTTCCACCCCACAAATGCTTCTCTTTGTATGTGAGCCCTTAAAAAAAGAAAGATTTTGTCTTCCAGGCCATCACTACAGCTTCTTTTAAAGCACAGGATTAAAAAAGCAGCACATAAAAATTCCCGAAAGGCTCCAGTATCTTCCCAAACTCTGAAACAACAGTATTCAAGTAGTTTGATTCCATAAACCCCCCTCGGCCCTTAAAAGCAACCAAAAAAAAAGCTTTTGTTAGCCTTATTTAATCCTCATAATTGCAGTCAATATCAGTGTGTTGAAAAGTTTGAGTTGAAAAGAAAGTTCCCATATAGGCCAAATATAACCACAGGTCAGGAGTATAACAAAAATGCCTAGCAGGGTGTGAAAACTTGGATAAGGGAGAGTCAGGCTTTTCTCTCTGTCCCTTTCTGCTACCACTGATGTTTTTCGCCCTGCCAGTGCAGCAGATACGATTTCTCTTTGGCACATAACTTCTAGGGCAAAAACCTTTGTGAAAGCTGGAGTGAGACTGCTATTGAGGAGAAAAGCTATTCTACCATTTCTACAGGTCTCATGGGAAAAAACTCTGAAGACAACCCAGTAGCAGGTGCAAACTTAGAGCATCAGACACAGTTAGTTATGAAACTAGAAATAATTGGGCCTCTTTTTCCTCATCACCTGTGGTTTCCTCCCAGGAGAGCACAGAGAACATTTATTAGAAGTACCAAAAGCATTTGGGAGCATGAATTCCTTTGGACTTGCAAGAGCTTTATGCGTTATACCCAAGCGGTGCTTTTGACATACTTTCAAAATGTTTCATGGGAGAAAAAAAAATAAAAATCAGATTTCAGGGCCTTTGCATAGCAGTTTATGCACTAGACACCATAGGCATCTGGAAGTGGTTGGAGACAGACTATCATTATTAGACAAATGACAGGAGGTGCAGACATATGGCCCTAATACTATTTTTACTCTCAGAAGGATTTTGCCCTGGTCAAGCAGCTGGAATGGTTTTTTACCTTTGGTTATAGGCTACAGTCCATCCCATGGTTATACTGGGCAGTCCTTATGGTGGGGTCTTCTAAACTCTGGCATGAAATGACTGTATTATAGAGGCACAAGGAATTGATAGCATTTGTGGTTTGCAGATTGCTGCAGCCCTTGGAACAGGCATTACCTGGCAGAAGGCGCTACACGAGTGGCCTCAAGTGCTTGGCAAGGAGAATCCATTCAATGACCAGATTGAAGCCATATTCAAAGACCAAGGTGGACACTGACTTCCAAACTGCCGGAGCCCTCACGCAATTTATGGTGGCGCTTCCACGAGTCAAGATGATTAAAGACACAAAAAAAAGGGCGGAGGGAAGTTATCAGAGCCAGTAGCAGTGGACATAACACAAGAGCATTCTTTCCAGTTTGTATCTCACCTGCACAAGTAGGCTATGCTTTTTCTGTGGAGCTACAAAAATAAAAATCAGAGGATAGCTGCCAGCTAGACCATTTGTTATATCAGTTTGAAAATCTGTATTTCTTTTATCCATATTTAGCAAACTCCTACCTCTAGCTAATTGTTTTTCCTTCTGCAGAACATTTCTAGGCTTTCTACTTGTACTGTTTCAACAGTTAACCTGATCCAAAAAGGAGAGGAGGGGACCCCAAACTCATTATATTGCTATAAATTGTGTGTATGTAATTGCCTTGACTGTCAATACATTATTTAGCTGCTATTTGCTTATTAAAGTGTGCCAGGAATAACAAGGCACTACAGTTTTGATGTGCTTGGCAGCATCAGCACAGGCTGACTGAACACAGGTTCTCTTCCCCCATTAATAAGATATTAAGTTGACAACACTTCATGTATTCAAAGCAGGTTGCTTTTTCAATCTTTAATGTATCTTTCCTTTTTTGCTTCCTGAGGAATACAATATGCCCAGTCCTATGTCTTTTACAGGCATGGCTGAGGGAATCACTGAAAATACTGGGCAGCCCATACTTCACAGGCAGACTTGAAGATGGAGAATTACTGTGTTTTTTCATGAGCTTATCCCATGCTCTTAGAAAAATAAAGAAATACTTAAAAATTATAGACAGCTCTACCCTACTTGCAACCTTACTGGTGATGGAGGGATCAGAGAGCATAAAAAGGCATTAATTATGGGCGGAAGAGATCTGGTAAATAGCAAGCATTAATATGACATGACTAAAACCCACCCCGGCAGCCCAAAGCTCAAGTAGAGTCACTCTGCCCCTTGTTCTGAGCACAGCCCTTGCACAAGGCTGTGTCACACATGAGGCAGCTCTTGGGCTGTGGTCCAAACCCAAGGAGAGGGCCTGGCTGTAGGACATGCAGCCACTCAGCATTTTGAACAGGCAGGGGATGACTTGGCTAATACTATTTTGATTGAAGCATGTATCCTTTCTTTCCTAGATCCTGCTCCTTTTTTGAGAGCACAGTCTTTTATTAAGATATTAAGATAGAAATTAAGATAGAAATTCCTTTGGGATGACTGCTAACACTTAAGTAAATATTAAGTCACCTACTTTAGGAAACCAAAAGGGAATACATTCCTTAATTGAATGGTACTTGTTAATAAGGCCCCAATTCATTCAAGGCATTTAGATGTTACCAAAATATCCAGTCTCCCAAGAAATATTTTCAACTCCAGAGAGGCATGCCTGGGGAAGAGTATTTAGCATTAGAAGGAAAAGGAAATCTCCCTGCTTCCTGTAGAAATTCTCTTCAAACAAAATAATATTCCATGTACCCTGGCCAGGTAAAACACCTATTTTTTTATTACCTATTCGGGACTCTTATCTTTCATTAAATACAACACAAGAACAGAAACAAGTGCATCCACATGTTTTTACTACAGACCAAGTACAGCACAGGCAATAATTACAGAATATCAGATTATTTCCTCTACATCAACATACAGAAGCATAGCAATTAAAAGGGGGAAGGGAGTCATGTTTAGAAGCCTAATTTTCAAGGCAATTTCATTGCAAATTATTGTATTTCATTTGAGGTTGGGATTTAATAACACCAATTAGGAGTTTTACAAAGTAGTAAAACTGAAAATCTCCTCAGCTAAAATAAGCTTCATTGCCTAAAGCAAAGCATTTTTCTCTTACAGACTTTCTTACTAGTAAACTTCTTGAATTTGTGAACAATGGGATAAAATGATTTCTTAGAACAACTTTTCAAAGACAACCTGAAACCTCCATAGCTGAATCCCAAAGCAAAACTCCCAAGTGTGCTCAGTAGAATTCCTCCATGCTAGATACAGGGCCCCTGAGGAACACCAAGGAATGGGTTTGACCCTGCTTGAAGGCACACTACCCAAAGCACGTGCCCTCATGCCTCAAGGTGAGCTCTGCAGCTCCAAACCAGGCTGCATGCAGAAACCTGATTTGTAACTAATGCAGTAACTATCAACCTGCAAAGAAAGATGAATTTCGGGACTATTAAGCCATCAGCTTTTACAACCACTATATCTCTCTATTATTTCAAATGCAAAAAACAGCTGAAGATCTGCACCCCCACCATCAATCACTTACCCATACCACACTAAAAATACATGTCCTATATTTAAAAAATGCTGCAGAAAAAGCTTACTTATGCTAAAGCAGAGACAAAGTATGAATTCTAGTCTATTCCATTAGGTTAACTGTCTCCTGGTGCTTGGAGTGGTTGAAGGTGACAAATGCATGGGGAAAAGAGAAACAGAACGTTTCTCTTGGAAAGCTAATTATAATTCCATGCAATTCAAACTTAATAGCAGTATGTATTTCTAGAAGGAATGGTCTGTCAAGGTCTTTTCTGGGGAGAGTCAGAGCATGTGAAGATAGGAGGGATTATGTCACTAGCTGGGTCCAGCACTCTGCACATGGGAAGGTTCTCTTGATGTTACTCTGCAAACAGTTTGTACAAAACTTAAAGCTTTGCATGAAATCAGACAGTAGGAACTCTTTTTGAGGTATAGAACATCTATAGAACATCTGAAGCTATTTGAATTCACACAGTCTGGCCTCTTCACAAAGGATCTGCTTCAAACATGGAAAAACTACGTCACCATTGTTGCAAACTCCTTCACTGCAAAGCCCTAAAAGAGCTGAGGAACATGGGAGGGGAGGAGGTGGCACCCAGCAGTGCCAGCCAGAAAAGCCATACATGCAGGCTTCCTGCTGAGCTTGCATCCCATGCTTCTGCTGGCTGCAGAAGCCCATGTCCTCACCACTCACAGCTTGTGCCCAGAAGTCACCACACAGGTCAGCTTTTCTAACTTAACACCACCTGTTATACCTTATACCTTTCCTTTATGAAGGGAACTTCATCTTGGACAGTGAAAAACACAGACTGGTTTCTACAAGAGATAATAGCCCAATTAGCCTGAATAAAAATGTTCACTTGAATATCACCCAGTTCTGTTTGTAACATCTTTCTATGGACTCCTTTAATAATTCAAAATTGAATGACTTTTAACATCCACTTGGAAGTTTAGGAAGACAGCCTACCACACATCCACTGATGAAATTTGCTCTTGCACTGTCCCTGTTGCATTATTCTGTTGCCATGTCACTGTCACCAAAAAAAAAAAAAAAAAACAAAAAAACAAACAAAAAAAAACATCTCTCCTCTTCATATTTGATGAGCTGCTGCACACGAACAATCTGGCCTCCCACTACAAAATTCAGTGCTAGCTACATGCAAGGCTTCACACACCATCAAGTGGAATTTTGGGATACCTGTACAGAATAGAATCCTTCCTTAAATACTGTGTGCAGTCCAGCTTTTCTTCAGCCTACAGACTAGTATCTCAAATGCATAGATAACATTATGAAAAAAGCAGGAAGGGTTTTATTTTTTATTTTAAATGAATAAAATAAATCTCAATACATAGTTTGGAAATATTTAAAGACATCAGAAAAGAAAACAAGACTTAAAAGCAAGTACAAAAGGGGTAGGATGAAAACAGTATAAGCTAACAGAATTTAGTGTTTCAAGTGTGAATATGTAAGAGTAATAGCAACCTTCAGTATTCCACTACTGCATTTCTAGTGAAGTAATGAGCTGGTATTTCAATATGCTCAATGAAAAGCTGTGAAATCTGCAAGTTTTAACTGAGAAATGTTGCCATTTTCATGATGGGTCTCTGAAGTACTGTTTTTATATGCATTTGTGGACACGTCTATCAAGGGGAGGAAGACCCATTCTTTCAGCCAGAGGAGTATTAGTTGGTACATAGCAGCTTTGTAAAGTCTTCTTATTAAACAAAACAAAAAAAAGGCACTTTTACAACCTATTAACCTATTCCTGGTTCTCAAATGGAGAATTCCAGCTTGTAAAAACCGCAAGTCCCAGGAAATACTGATGTATACAACCCTAAACCTAAATTTTTCTGTTTGATTATTTTTTAGATAACAGTCCTAAAAAAGTATTCAAGACCTTCCATTTCTATCAAAGTGCAATATACTGCATACGTAATTCCCCACCTGCAAATCACATAGTGTACATGCCACGCACCTATCCATACTAGCTTGTATGAGAAATTGCAAAAGTAGTATGAATATGTTGTGCATTTTGTTCTGACCACGAAGATGCTGTATAAGCAGAAATATCTATACTGAATGTTGTAGAATAAAATTGACTAGTTACTTTTCTGCCTGATCATTAAAAAAGAGCCCCAACAAATGCTACAACATTAAATCTTATGCTTCAGCAGCATCCTTGTTAGAGTATTTTGAGCTATTGTTTCTTTCAGGGAGCTGAGTTATCTAAAAAGCTTGTCTTTCACTAGCTAGTGCCTCCCTTACTGCCCTGAAGTGTGATTTCCTGCAATAATTTAGTTGTTTAAAGGAGAGAATGTAGCTAGCTAGAAGACTTCCAAAAAAGGAGTTACATAAATATTTAGCACATTTAGAAACAAATAATTGCTTCCTACCATACTCAAAACTAGAAAGTAAAAAGGTTTTAAAATTTTTTTAAGTGAAATAAAAATACTGCATAACATAGTCCTGTATAATGTTAAATACTCTCTCAAATTTAAAGCATAAGTGACCCAGAGGACTTCCCACATTTTCATTTCAATGCTTTCCTTGCGTAGTTCCCTTCCAGAGTTTAAAGCTTTCCAGTAGGTTTGTAGCAGGCATCAGGCTGCCACATGCGAAGGTCGACAAGGACTTGGTTGAGCTTTTGCATCCAAAGGTTACGCTCTTCTTTAGTATCAGCAGACAGCCAGTTCCTAGAAGGCAAGGAACCCCATGGATTATTCTCCATCTCCAATTAGTTATTGTGATAAATCTCAAGCTGATCAACCATAGAAGCCCAAACAGCAGGGTTAAAAATTAAGTCAAACATTCCACAATCCTGCTACCAAGCCACGTGGCATTTCCACTTCTAGAAAGCAGTTTGGACTACAAGTGAACAAAACAGTTCAAGTGCCACCCCAAAATCTTAGCATTTAAATGATCTCTGCATCATTATGACAAAGCTGTAAAGCTCTTACGTTACTAAAGCTATCACAGGAGGTAAAATACCCTTTCCCCACATGTCCCATAGCCTCCCACAACCTCCATGATTTTATGCACTCACTTTGTAACACAGAGTGTGTCTCTACATTGGCTGACAAGAGTCTCTCGGTCATCTTCTCTCTGAGGTCTGACAGTTATTAGTTCAAAAGTGTTGGGCCGAGCACAGAATTCCCTGTTGGCAGGTTCAATCTGATGATTAGTGCAGTTAGCCAAGTTTATCCGGCCCAAAGGATGCTGAAAGTGAGATCAGTTCATCAGTCAAGAACACTGCAATCAAGAGTCATTCTGAACAACATATGCTTGGACAACTTTGACAATATTAAGTGAATGCACCTTCCCTCGGTCAGTTATTCCATGCAAAAGGATAACATATGTGCAGCTGTAAGAAATTTATTTAAAAAACCTTCCACAATTTAAAGTAATCATGGCCTAATACAGATATTTACGAGCTACATCTATCTCTGCATGATGGAACAGATATAGCAGGGGTGAGGGGATGCATTTATTAAGTTTAATATTTCTGTAGATCACAAAAATACAGCTGGACCCTTTCTCAGAACAATAGTGAAACAAGTTTAGAAGATTTGCAAGAACAGAATCTGGAAAACAAACCAAAGCTTCTTCCTTGCAGACAAAAGCAGAATAGGAACCTTCTTCTTGCTTAACTTTTTTTTACTATCTTCTCTTACAGTAGGCAGAGATTTTTCCCTCTTTCTTGGCAGGGAGAGAAAGTACATTGATATATTTTGGCAATGTCAACTATCAGCATATGGTCTTCCTCTGTTAGCAGGGAAGAAACTAAACTCAGGCATCTGGATTGGCATAGAAGACCCAAAAGGACCAGAGTTTGCCATGGAGTTTGGGAAAGAAAGTTCTGCCAATAAACAAGAAAGTGTTTAATGGTAAATAACTTCAGTGAGTCTGAAAAACCCTCTTGAAAGCAGTCTTTAAAAGAACCTGGGAACATTTTAGTACACTGCCGGAACACACTAAGGAGACAAGAAGGTTCACCTCAGTGACAGATGAGCCTCTGATTTGTCCCATTAGCCCAACAAGAACTTAAGTTTCTGTGAGAACCACTTAAGCAGCACCAGTTCCAGCTACAATGTGGAGCAGCGAGAAGAAAATTACTTCAAATAAGATAGTCCATAATTACAGCTATGCTTCTGCAATATACAAGGATTGCCCACTCTAACTCTTTACCATATTAAGTGTTAGTCATCATTTTGTCTCAAACTTAAGGCAACTAGATAAGTCTGCTTATTAAGCTGGACAAGTCCAATCAATTTCAATTAAATAATTAGTGATTTGATGAGCACAATAGAAAACCTTAAGACTAAAGGGGAAATTAAATATGGATCTCCCATCACTTTTCCCCCTTTCCCACTAGACAGGGCAGTCAGTTTCTAAGTGTGCCCCGATTTAGGTCAGATTTATGAAGACGAGTCCTCTCCATTCCCCAAGGAAGCTTTATGAGCTTGAATCCCATGCTTTACCAGTTTTAAGCCTACACATTACAGTCCTTAAAAATGAACAGCTATTTGTGTAGGGTACGACAGAACTTTAGACTTAAGCTTTATAAAACAGCATTACCTTTCGTTTTTCGTCATCTGGGTATGTCCAATAGGAGATACAATTTCCAGACAGCACACACCAGCGCCTATGCCATGCTCCAAACCCACTGACATCTTCAAACATAGTCTTAAAAAAAAAAAAAAAAAATTAAATGGGGTAATATTGGACCTTGAGCTTGGTCTGTACTTGACTATTTTTCTACCAGAATGGTTCTGTAAGCGCAATCCTTCATAGGGCTAAAGGAAAGAGAAGGAAAAGAAATTGTACTGGGAGAGGCTTCTAAGGACAGTATATTTATTTTCCAGATGGCATAGAAAATGAGCTCACACTATCATTCTCAGGTTTGCAGCCTTTTGCTAAAAGGCACCTATCACTGTTATTTAAAATGACCAGATTTTCATGTTGATGGTGGCAAGCATTCCCATTATTTTAAGATAAAGAAGGGTTATTTATAGTATATACAGTATGAATGGTTCACAAAACATGTTCAAATAACAATTTATTATTATTAGATATTTGAGTAATTTTTGACTTAAAAATCAGGATTAAAAAACCTGCAGCTGTCCAAGAGGCCACACTCTGGAGAGTCCAGTCAGTTCAAAGGAAATTAGAAATTGATTTTCAAATGTTTGTGTTGGCAGTTCTTTTATTGGATGCTGGATTTCGTCAATTTCAAGCCCCATTTCCTTAGTACTGGAATGGACAGTTTAGTATCTGACTTCTATTCCTGATACCTCTTGAACTTGTACAGAACTTTTTTTCCAATTAATGTGTGTATTGTGATTCTCACTCTTCACAATTCAGATTATAATTTTCAATGGTGCAGAGAGTTTCCAAACCCTTACTCTGAACAAATTCAGTATGCAAGTACACCATTCTTCAGGTTTTACATATTGTGTAGTAGAAGCAAATACGGACTTTCTCAAACTAGTAAAGAGAAACATGGGACAGCAAATACCATAAGCATGTGAAATGTTTGCATCTAATGAAATCTTTTCAACTTCAGTTATGTAAAGGGAAAGGAGACATAAAACAGTGTTTGAAAAGAGTCTAAAGAAATCGTGATTTCTGGAAACACCAAAATAACAGCAAACGTTAATGCTTCATTTTTGTAGCACATTTACTGCCATCTTATGGCCATTTCAACACTTCCAGCTCTTAGGCCCAAGTATAAGCTGCATTTTCTAGGCCCAGTTTTAGAGAGAACTGCACAAGATGTTTCTCAAAAAAAAAAAATTACTGTTGCTTCTTCTTCATTTCGAAAGGCTGTGAACACAGTGGAAAAAACCCAATCTTTTTTTTTTATTAGACACACAAAGAGTTCTGTAACATTTTCTGCCATAGAAATTAAAATCTCATCCAACACCACAGATTTTAACAAGAGAAGGTTAACTGAAGTTCAAAATAACAAATAAATAGGTGCTTAAAAGAGAGATACACAAGTTCTTAAAGGTAACTTTAACGTAGATATGTTTAGAGTATAGACTAAGAGACATTTGTGGTCTGGTTCAGAGATTAAAAAAAAAAAAAAAAAAAAAAAAAAAAATCAAGCCAGTTTTAAGCTTCAAACACAGGTCTGACATTAAAAAATTACCACATTTAATAGGACCTGTAATTTCCAAGGCAGGAGTTTGAAGTGAATACAGTGAATACCTTACCAAGAACCCTTTCTCCTCCACCGAAGAGTCCACTTGGCATTTCAACTTCAAATATATATGACCTTCCAAAGGAGACAAAAAGGGAACCTGCAAAAAGTAAAACAATAATTTAATTTTGACACCTCTCAACTCAGTCTTACCAGTTCAAGCAAGCCACCTGCACCAAGATGTTAGCACTGTCTTGATCTTAGGATCTTCAGCTGGAAAGAAGCAGTCAGACTCAAGCGAGACAGTAATAATCGCTTTTTGCTTCAAGTTCATTTAGAAGCTTTCCAAGAATTATTTATTAGTTTGCTCAGGACATATGCATAAACATGCACTCTAGCTATAAAAACAGGCACTCCAAGCATGGTTAGAAACAACAGAAGGCACCAGTCCACACCCTTCAAGCTTCTGCCTCAGTTTGATACCAAGTTGTTTGGAAAATATCAACGTGAGCTTAAACAGGAATGGTACTTGGATACCATAAGCATTTTTGGCACATACTGATGTAGGAGTGCCTACTCAGATAAATCTTTGCATAAAAGAAAACCTAGAAAGCAGAAAAGTAATGAAAACAGTTCTTAACTGGCACTCAAGGTGTTAAAGACATGTGTTAAGTAATTTCTAACAGAAAAGGTTCCAAGTCCTATCTTCTGCCACTGAAAAAAGAAAATAGTAGATAACTGTTTAACTGACCTCTGGTACAGTAGTTATTTGATAGTCAAGAGTTTTGAGGAAGAGCATACAACAAGGTCTAAGCCTTTGAGCTTCCCCCAGTCCCTCCACACTTAATGCCTCATTACATTGACTACCCCCATGAAATCACATCCCTTCTTTTTTTCCCACCTCAAAGAAACTGAGGAAAACTGCTAATTCAACAAGCAAATGATGACCTTCAGGGCATTCTACATACAATATTTTTTTGATAATTTGAATAAGCAACACTGTTAAGAATCTTGAAAGGAAATTGACAAGAAGTCAGAAACATTGGTCTTCTGTATTACTAGAAAAACCAGGAAGGTCAATGATGCTACTCAAATACAAATAAAGAACTGTTTGCCAGGGAATAGGCAAAGGCATGGTACACAATAACAAAATAGCTTTCAGAACCATGGAATCAGTGCCAATCAAATGGAACTAAATTTTGCTAGTAGTTACAAGGAACAGGAGTAACCCTCAGTAATTAAAAGTGCTCCTTTCTGTGGGCCTCAGTGAATCCTGCAGAACACCAAAATAGGTGTTGTGGTTAGAAATTGATCACCTTTGAATTGCTGACTTCCTGCAGCTTCCTCCCAGACATAAATACACATGCACAGGTAGGTGATCAAATCATTTTTACATGTTAGATGTACTCAACTAACTCAGCATGCATGACTTGCTCCTGTACTCAACAGGAATTGTATAGCACTGAAAAATTCTAAGCATCGGGTAGGAGTCTCCATGACCACTTGAGAAGTAAAAAATAGTAAAACACTTCCACATAACAAAAATAAAGAATCCAGGACTGATGCAGCTTATCAGCAAAGACAGCTATTACCCTACATGCTACACACCAGGGAACAATACCATATGATCCTAGCAAAGCACAGTAAAACCCATTTGTGAATGAGGGCCTCAAGGACATCTGGCCATTCCCCACTTCAAGTTTATGGGTTTTGCATCCCCTTAAAGCTTTAAGTCAGAAGAGGAAGAATCCAGTTTATGAATTATCAAGTTTACCAGTGAAGAACTGTGTGACAGGCAAAGCAAAGAGGTTGTTTAACAAACACAACACAGTTTTGCAGAGCCTACACCATTACTAATTACTAAAGCTATGTACTATGAGCAGGTGCTATGTGTACCCTCAAAACACCCTCCTGTATACATAATGACAAAACATTGAGTTCTAGTTAACAATACATCTCTTTCAAAGGCTTGAAGGTGATGGAAAGAAAGCAATTTGACAAATACCCAGCTAGATGAAGAAAAAACTAAAGCCCATGACTAGGCTATCTTGCATTCTGGTGTGGTCATTCAGGTGCTTACCATAGAAAGACAGCTAAACTGTCGTCCAATATTATTTGTAAAGGTACTCAAGATAACTCAAGAATTTGAAAAACTGGTTTCTTAGGAGACTTTTGATTAAAAATAGGAGATGATAGGTACTAAAATTATCACTTGCCTAATTTTGAGAGACAACATGAAAATTCATCTAAAACACTTTCTTCTGCAGGACACAAACTATCAATTACATGTAACTATTTTAGAGTTTAAGGACAAATTATTTCTGTTAAGGATGTAAATCCACATAGTTTCTAAAGCCAAAAACATATACACCAAAATATTTTAAGTGAACATCTGTGAACAAATAAGGACCTCACATTTTGACATTTTTAGTATTTTCAAAACTTTTTGCTTAAAAAACCAAATGTCTTGATACATCTTGTCAGAACAAGGTTTCACTAGAATAAGAAGCAAGATTATTTAGGTCCTGAGAGATTTTAATTTTCTTCAGCAGCAACAAGTTGAGTTAAACCAACATTAAGGCTGCCAGACATTTTTCTCTGGTTCTCTATCAGCACAGCAGCCGATTCTATGTTCTGTGCAGTTCATCAAGAAGCTGGCTCAAATTTCCTGGCTAGAGATCTTTAAGAGACACAACAATTTGTTTTGAAGCAATAAACACCCTCCTCTAATGATCTAGGAAAACAAGAGACACAAGTTAGTTAAGGAAAAACCCTAGGCAATGTAAATAACTGAGTTCTAGCAGCATGCTTGTTATTGTGAAAGACAAGGGGTAGAATTCTGCAAGTCTGAAAGGCTCCTAACTTCTTGTGTTTAGTTAGTAAATCATTGTAGGCATTTTCTTAGAAGAATAAAAAAAAAAAAACCTGCAAAAAGGCCAGACAGACACAAGCAACATGCACTAGGAAGCAGGGTCCTATTTTAAGTTATAAACTAAAGGATCATAGCAACCTTGTCCTGGAACATATAGCCCAACAGTTCTTTTTCCTCCCCTTCAAAATTTATCTAGGGAAAAAAGAAACATGCTCAATGCAATTAGTGTAAAGTTATGGTCTACGAGAAAAGGACACAGTTACACATGAGTATATTTTGGTCCTTTTTACCCTGAATTTTAACAGTACATATAAAAGAGAGGAATGAAACTAAAAAAAACCACTGTGGCATGAGTTTGCTCCATATTAGAAATGCTTGAAGCAAGTTAAAAAGCAGCTGTTTGGTACAGCCATAGGCCAAGTCAAAACTGAAATTTTACTGAGGTAGTAATTTAACAAAAAAACCCAAAAAGTTACAAATAAGAATTCCCCTTTTTGCCTGATAACTGTAAGACTGCACCTGCAAAAAATTAACCAAGTAATAGTTTCCCTGGAATTCTTTTTGAACATTGTGCTTTTGCTACATTACACTAGTCCAGTCCCGTGTCCTGTCATACAGTGTAAGCTAATGAAGTCCAAACCTAAAACGCTGAATATAATGCAAAAGCTGATTCCATTAACTCCAAGAACAAGGGGTTTCCAATAAGGAAGCTAAACATAGATTTCTAGGTATCATTCTCGTTAAGAGGAACATTTTTGCCAAAGAACCAAAGCTGCTACTTCTGAAACTCACATTGTCATAACAACAGTGCAATTTAACTATTAAGTTCTGCCAGCTGTTTCAGTAAAGGAATCTGCTTCTATCTACAAAAAGTAAAACTTCTAAAAAGCAAGTTGGGATTATTGGGATATTTTGTTTTAAGGCTTATACACAAACAACTAGTTCTTGTTTTCTCATCTCTCATCAGAAGCTGTAATTGCAATAACACTATCATCACAATAAGACTTGATTAGCCAAAAAAAAGAAAGTTACACTTACGCTGCTGTTTGGGTAGCTAAAGCTGTGATTTAGTACCATAAACTGTAGTAACATTTGAATTAATTTAAGTTAGTTTAGGATAGCTGCTGGCACAAACACCTACTAAAATAGATTTTAGGTAATAGATATTACAAGGTACAAGATTACCTTGTGAATCTAAGAATGGATTTTTTAAACTTCTCATAGCAAAAGCCAATAAACATTCTGTTTATACAAGGAACAAATTGTATAAAACTCAATATTAAAAAAACTCTAAGAAAAATTGAGATAATTTGTTTCTACAAATTTAATTGGGAAATGAAAGGAAAACCTCATATTCCTAAATATATTCAGATGGCAATTTTTAGGTCAGTTAAGTGCAGAAAACTTCAAATACTTCATTATCATTAAAGCACACTTTAGTGATAACTGCAAGACTAGGAGCAACAATATGAAGACCACATACAGAGATGCCAACTGCATACATCAATTTTTTGTCAGTGAAAGCAAATCAATAATCAAATTCCTTCATTATCTTTGCATAACCATACCTTATTATTGAGCTAAGAAATGAAAGAGCATCAGGCATAATAACGTACATCTCTGTTGTATCTCAAAAATATATAATATCATATGAATTAAATGTAAAAGTAACAACTATGCAAAAAGTTTAAGTGCCTATATAAATATCTATAAACCTATACGTGTTTCATTTCTAGGATGGTACTTTCACCTGAAAAGTAAACCCAGACTCATTTATTTTTCTAGTAGTATGCAGTTACATTTGTATTAGTAACCAATAATTTCTATTACCTTGTCCAGTGCAAATTTGGTATTTCCTACAGAAGACAGTGATAACTTGTGGGATCCAACAAGGATGAAATTAGTACTGCGTATGGCATTTGGGCCACCTGGACTTGCCATGGCTGTGGAGAAAAGTTGAAGTGAGGTTGTAACAAAACACACAATCAGGATGCTGCAAGGCTTTAAAAAAGCACTTTATTTGCACTACTGTATGCATGCCCTACTCAGTACTCCGGGAGAGGCACTCTTTGCACTGCAGCCCAGCAGCACATTCAGAGACAATCTTGATACACACCATTCCTCCTCAGCAGATCTTTTCTTTCAGAAACAAGCTTTGAAAATATCCACAAAGGAGAAAACAAAGCATTTTACCTCTCAGGGGGATGGAGAGCATGCTGAGGCACCCTACAAAGCACACATGCCCTGCAGTAGGAATGTGACTTTTCAATCTCGTAATGTCTTTTCAAGTGACACACTGCAATCTTCCAGAAATTGTACGCCTTTTCTTTGCACTTACATCAACAGAAACACACACTGTAGTTCAGGTTCAGGAATCTTACTAGTTGCAGCAGCATGGTAGACATTCCAGATTTAGTTCATGAGCTCCTAATTGCTGCAATTTCTGCTAAAGCTAGCTCAAGTATGCATACTTTAGTCAGAGATGTGTATAACATTTTTATATACTTAGAAAAACACTCAAAGATGCTGTCCTTCCCCATCAACAGTCAAATATAGAAACAAATTTAGTGTTTATTACTCACAAATTGTTGTATGTTACAAGTATTATTTATTGAGATACTAGTTTTGACAGCAAGTGTAGATTATTCATCTTGACGTAAGATGTTTAGACTTTACTTACCTGGAGTAAGAAGGTTGCTTTTCTAGAAAGAGAGAGAAATAAAAGCTTAGTGAAAAAGTACTTCTGACAGTTTCTACAGAAGACAAAGCTAAGGTAGAAAGAAACTAGATTTGAAGTACTTTTAAAAATCCAATCAAATAGAAAAAAAAAAAATCGAAAAGAAAGTCCAAATAAATGTACAGTAACTGCATACTTTTGGCATTACATGTGTAACAGAGCTGTTTCTTGAGCTGATGACACAAAATTTTGGCAGAAAACTAGACAATTAATGGAGTCTTACATAAGGGATAGAAAGAACCTATTATGGGCACAGCCTTAATCCGTGTGAGAATACAGCCTTTGGAAGGGATCATAGTCAGATCTTGTTACAATATTACATTCATACTTACTGAGGTAATAGATGTTAATAATCTCTTTGGAGTAATAACCTACAAAAGAATACAAGAGGATAAATGCATTTGCTACTGAACTTGTCCACCACCTTAGCATGAAAACTAGACAGTGAAACTACTGAAGGTTTATCTAAAATTTTGAATGGGTACTTGTTGGGGTCCCTTCCCCCCTGCAGCGGGGATTACTGCAACAAGTATATTTCAAACCAGGAGTCCCGTGGAAACAAAGTATATATGGACAGATTCGTGGTAGATGTTTCAGAGATGTTTATTTCTCCAGCCGCATGGCCGGGGCTCAGCTCAGGAACTCCTCCAGTCACAGGACCCGAGGGTCCTTGGTGTTATCAGGGAACCCAAACCAACCAATGGGGAATGAATCTGAGCAGGGGCAGGGAAACCCCGTGCCTCCCATCAGGGCCCCTCTCCCAGGGCTCCATGGCAGGGGGAGGGGACCCCAACAGGTACTCATGGTGTTGAGTAAATCTTGGGTTTTGACCGGATGTAATATAGCTCAGTGGAAGAAATGCTGCATATCAAAGAGATAATTACTGCAGAAAAGTTAAAGCATGCATTACCTTGGGATGAGCAGCATATTTTAAAAAACCCAATCTTAGTAGGCCTTTTTACCTATGTAATGGGATTTCAAAGTTACATTTACTTACTAAAGGTAAGAGTTAACAATAAAAGTATGGGTATGTTCAATATACTGCTATTATACGTTGTTATTTTCAAATTAAAATCTCAAAGTTTAAGTGAGACTATATTAAACATGAATTAGAATTATGTGCTCATCTCTTCTTGATGCTGAAAGAGAAGTCTAAGCAGCTTGTCGAAAAGCAAATACAGGATGCCATTGGCAAACCTATAGCCTCATATCAGCAACTTACCTACAGTAGCACAAAACCATTCCATTTCAAGTAAAAGTTCCTTTAAACTACAGCACAGGAGGGAAGTAAGCCCTGGATTTGAAACTTTTATTAGAGAATAGGTGGAAGCTTTCACTATGGGAGGCTTTCATTGTGCCAAATGAAAGAATAAAGAAATTTCCTATTTCTGCTTGCAGACATGGGATTTAAGTACTCATTCCAACTGTTTTGAAAGACACTCAAGTTTCTTGTTTTTACTAAGTGACAGATATCTTGTCAAGGAGGAAATCAGACCTGAAGCCATTAATTCACTGTGTGCTCTAGCTATTAGAATGAAGAAAAATACACACACCCTCTCCCCAAAAAAAACCCAAAACAAACAAACCACCACAAAAAACCCCAAACCACCTCCAGAAAGGCTTGTTTAGGGAAACATATCCTTAATAAAGCACAAACACTTGACATGTACACCCTTGTTAAAACAATGTTTGCTTTAAAAAGCAAGTGTCTAGGGCTTTTACTTAGTACTGGGGAGAAAGAGGAGTTTTCAGTCAATCAATAAAACCTTTAAGAAAAATCAAACTCCACGGTAGGGCATAGTTTAAACTGGCGTAGTTTAAATGAAGTGGAGAAAACAGGCAGTAAATCACTATTGGAGGCCCCACACCTAGTAAAATAAAGGTCTGCAAAGCATAGCATGTTGGAGAACTAGTAAGACTTCTCCTTCCTCTCCAATATATTTCAGATTCAACCAAGTGCTGCAAGTCCAATCTACTAATTCCTATAGGTCTCCATAATCCATCTGTCATTGCAGATGTTCCAAGAAGGGAGCAAAAGGAAGCAACAGATTGTCTAAGACTATTAGTCAGTTTTCCTAGTGCACCTTCTGTTGAAACAGCACACTGATTTTCAGGTTTCATTTACCTTAGATTTATTTGTCTTTTTCCTTTTATCCGTGCTTGTAACTTCTTTTCTCTGCACCTGTAAGGCAAAAAGGTATTAAGAAAGTACAGCACATCATTCTCCCTTACACCTCCTCTTGACAGGAATTGATACATACCCAACTGTAAACTTCTATATTTATTTCAAAGTCATTTGACACATCATGCCTAAAAGGGAAGAAATAAAAACAAGTTAAACAAACTGAAGCAAAAAGGCTTTTGTTTTGGTTTGTGGCAGGGTTTTGGGGTTTTGTTTACTTGTTTGTTTTGGTTGGTTTCGTTGGGTTTTAAGTTACTCTTTACTTCTTCCCTCCTTTTACTCCTTATAACTGTCCAAGGAGCAAGAAGGTTTTAGTGTATTACTATTTAAAAATACTTTCCAGAACTCAGAGAAGAAAAGGGGATGGGAGGACAAGGGGCAGATAAAGTGCATCTACCATTTCTCAGATTGCACCCTTCAGCACACTTCTGGCACATGCTTCTAGAGACAGATTGGGTTTTTTGAGTAAATTTCTTTAAGTGAAAATTCCAGTTCAACTGAACTTTAAAAAGGGAGTTTGTTTATTTATTTTGAAGCCTTACTAACAAACAGCCATTTAAACTTAAAATACCTATTTAGCTGACATATGAGCATTGAAGTTATAATTGTAAGAGCACTATTTTTCCACATAACAAAACCAAATAGCTATATAAAATGTTAGTTGCTGCAAAAGAGAAAAACACATCTCAGGCACAGCAATCCATCTGTCATTGCAGGTGTTCCAGAAAAGAACAAAAGGTAGAAAAAACAAGAGCTAAAATAGCTGATGGATGGTAGAATAAGTCTAGGTTGCTCTTCTGAGAGAAGTGCCTTCCAGCTATTTTTTGAAGAAGGAAATAGCTATACCACAAAATCTCTCCAAACTTTTTTGCAGAATATGACATTCTTATGACTAAGACTTTAAACATTTTTATGCATGCTCCACCAGCAGAGTTCAAACTGGTTCAAAAGAGTTTCTTTATACTTACATAGTAAACGTTGTAGTAAAAGTAAGAGCATCTCCATTCAGAGAGCTGGCAGTACTTGCTAATGGAGTTGCAACCATGTTTTCTGCTCCAGATCTCAGTATTATTACATAATAGTAATTTCCCGCTTCTGTAAGTACACATCAGATTATTTGGTTAGCCAGAGGACTCACCAAGTACTGCACTGCTACTAAGCACATCTGTTTCACCCCACTTAAAACATTTAGTTACAGTCAAGACTTGCTTATAAAATTACTCTTAAAACATTTTAATTTTCTTTATGCTACTAGCATAGCTAGCAAAATTGTCTCCATGGGATTCACAGCAACTGCTTTACTGCCTGGGGCATCTCAAGCCAGACCTACACAAACCAGTGCGTGAAAAGGGAGAGGAAGGACTTGCAGTCAGATCCAGCAGACAATCTTAGTTCTTTATACTCCTTAGGTCTGCCAGCTTAACCACACATCAGCTTTCACTGAAACACTGAAAAATTAGTCAGAAGCAGATGAACTGAACGTCATAGCTAAATTTTCATTACCCCTAGATTCCTGAGAACATCAACACAGAAGACAAAAAAAAAAAAAAAAAAAAACCACCAAAAAAAACCCACACAAAACCCAAGGAGAATGAACCAGAAATATATGTTGGGAGAATGAGGAAGGAGAAGAGAAATAAAGCTCTTGTTTGATAGTTTTACCTGGCTTTTGAACTGTACCACATACAAAGTCTGCTTTTAGAGGTAGACGCATTTCTGAAATGGAAACAGATCCCCTGGAGGGAGCAAATTCAGCAGATGTAGAAGCAGCTTTATTTCTTTTGTTATGTGGTCCCTCACTCTTCAGTTTATTCAATTCTTCCAATAAAGCAGTTCTCTTCTCAGCTGCATGAAGAAATTAATTATAGTTCAACAGAAAAAAAAGTACTGAACAATTTTTTTTCTGCCGTAAGTATGTAAAATGCAACTTAAATGTTAATCATTTTACAGCACAGTAGGAATATTACAGTCAAGAAAGATACTAAAAATGTCCTCTTGCCTATAAAAAGAGCTGAGACAAAACAGATGCTATCCTGTTCTTTTTTCCAGGTGAAGAACTATTAAAAAATGGCCACAATGTAATACAATAAATGCATGGGGAAGAAATTATGAACCCTGTTGAAATGTTCATTACAAAGAATTGAACTTAGAATTGAGTACAAAAACCTACTTGCGAAGAGAAGAAGTCTCTCTGCTTCTGCTTCTTCTTGTGACCCTTTTCCATGTTCCTCATCAAAACAGCAGTTCAGAGCTTGACTGGCTTGATAAATCACTGTCTGTTGCATGTTGATCTCGTTGTTCAGCTCCTAGAGTAAACCAGTAGTAAAAACACTTAACAAGAAGAGATTTAGTGTTGCATTCAAACAAGGAAATGCCTCCAGATGAGCATTTTTGGGGTCAATGCTTCAGAAGAAAATCAGATCCTTTAGATATCAAACTACAAAAACCTTGCAGTTTACTGTTACTTCAGCAAAAGAACATTGCAGCATAAATTTTCTGATCTCAGAGGTATGGTGAAAAGAGAAAGACTAATATTTTATGTTCCATATCCAGTCTAGTCTTCCCTTCACCAGGGGAAGCAGCAGCTAACCAGAAATTCAGCAATATAGATGAACAAAGCACTAGTAAAGATCAAAGTATTACCTACTGAAAGATGTAGTTACAAATTCTACCTAATTCAAAGGCAGTAAGTGATAAGACACAGATTCTGTCTCCTTCTCAAAATAATGGCTTGTTCTCTCCAGACTTAATCTATAACACTAATCTTTTAAGAGAAGCATTACCTGTTCAAATTATGCATTATCATTCCCTACCACTAGATATTTATGTGAAACAACCTAATTTTGCAGTTCTAAGCAGTATGTTAATGTCCTGGACATTCACCGGGGCAATTAAATTTGGAAACAGTAGATAAGAAAAAGGATTTTAAGAGGCATATTATATACCTGCATTTTCTTTTTGATATTGACTTGATCAGATGGGCCATTTCTTCTCATTTCTAGTTTGGCAGCAACATCTTCTTTGCGAACAATGATTTGCTTTATTGAAGGACGAGCAGTTTCCTTAAATCTTTGGGATCTGTACGCATCGACACTTTTAAAAAAGGAAACCCCACAAAATGTTTCACAGGAGTGCCAAGCTTTTTTTTAATATATTCATGGATATGTATTACATATTGATGTTTTCCAACTTGCCAAAATGGCTTTAAAGAAAGCATTCTATGAGCTGATTTTAAGCAACATAAAAGACTACACAGTTCTTGATAAAAACTGAGATCTTACAAAACAAGCTTAATTTGTAGTCTGAGTTTTGTAATTTGAGCAGTATGCATCATTAGTAGAGTTAAAAAAGCCAGTGTCATAACTTGTACACAGAACCAGGGGTGGGGGGTTATGTTTATTACCTATAAGGAAGGTTGCGATCTTCTGACATAGAGCCAATACTGTCTCCAGATTCCGCCCTGGGAACTCGAGCCCTTTGGAACTTCTCAGACTTCAGACTTACATCACTGATACTGCTACCTTCCCCAGTTGACTTAGAAGGAGAGCCAAAGGCCTGAGGAAAAGAAAACATTGTGTTACAGATATCTGTTCACATAATTATTATCTGTTTTCTCTCTCCTTTACTTGTTCTGCATATAAACAGTAAATTTGCTTAATACTAGTTAACAGATGATATTTTACGAATATGGATATAGAGCAAGTTCATTTATTTATCTTAAGGACACCAACAGATTATTGAACTCGATGAGATGCCACCTTTAGTTTCCACATCAGTAGTTACATAAGTACTTCTCTTCAGATTTTTCATCTGCGGTCAACTCCATTGAATGCACGGATAGCGCTGCAAATCCAGTACTAGTAACAGATTTGATTTAGCAGAAGACCACTTGTTAAGCAGAGAATCCAATATGCTACACTGTTTTCAGAGAAAAATAATTTTGCCTCATTATGCTTTCATTAGCAAAATATAATTTGTAACTTTTTTTAGCCCAGATATCCTAATACTACAAAATATCACTGCTCACAAGCAAATTGTACCTCTCTGTGTGATAAACAAGCCCTTCCCCACCCTCCTAATAATTCTCACCTCTGAACCAACAGATTCCACTAGTGGGGTTAACAGAGACATTGATGAAATATTCAGCGACTCTTCCTGCTCATCCTCATCACTTTCACCTTCCAGGCTCATGCTCATTTCTTTCTTCAGCTTTTCTATGTCTGGACCATCCTCTTGAAGAATTTCAAAAATCTCATTTATCACTTTTGAGCTATTCATCTCATCATCCACACGCATTTTGCCTTCATATACTTCATCTGAAGGGTGACATTTTTAAACATATTAGTAGCATCAAGACTCCCATTAAACAAACAGAAAAGCAAACTCGTTTTGCTTTTCAAGCAAGCTTGATTAAAAAGCACTTCTTATAGTCGGGCATATAGAACCCCAAAGTACACTTCTGTGGCTATTTTAATATACTATTTTTACATATACTGCATAATCAATGTAGAAAGGGAATGAAAAGATGCACCTTTTAGGCAAATTTCAACCTTTTCATTTCAAATGCATCTGAAGCTTAACTGCAAGTCCAACAGCAGAGCAGTCATTTCTGTCCTCTCCCAATGAACTTTTAATATCAACTTTTTAATATTCCTTGAAGACTTGAACATCAAGAGAGAAGGGTTATGTATGATAAAAGAACTTTCCTGATTTGTTTTATATAAACCTCATTACAAAACACATGGGGATCAGCATAGGGATGGTGAATTCATTATTCATACTTGAAGGATATTAACACTGTCCTAGACAAGTGGCAACAGAGACCTAAGTCATTAATACTCATCTACTCAATACAAACCTTTTGGTTTCTCATCAAGTTGTTCAAGTTTTGAGACAGACATCGCTTTTACAGGGCTCTTTGACTCAGCAGTCTTCAGAGGACTGGGTTTATCAGCCTCTTCACATTTAGAAGTATCTAAGGGGTTTATAAAGAAAAGAAGTATTATGTCTAGCCTTTAAATTTTATTTTAGTTACTGAATTGTAGAAGTTTTACTAACAAAAAGACCAATAGATTAAATATTCCAGTTAGCCACACATAAAAAAAACCCATTAGAATACCCTCCACAACCTGTACATCTAGACTTCTATCTTATAATCAGAATCTTTATATATCTTTATATCTGAAACTTATACCACAAGAAATGATGCTGAGACCATAGTGGAGTGCAGCCACTCAAAAGCAAAAAGGGAGAATTTTAAAAAGACAAACAAAAAAATCCACTACACAGAAACCACTGCATGCAAACCCAATTATTCTAGAAGGACATTTGATAGACCTTACAAGTAAACAGGCTACCAAGAGTGTTAACTAAGTTCACAGCTGTTTCACAGAGTTGAAGATTCTTCCACTCAGTAAACACCAGAAAGGATGTCAGGAGCACCTCAAAATTCTTTTCATGTGTCCTACCATAATAATTAATATCATAAAGGGATACTGACAAGGGAAATGTTCCCTCCACTAGATTCTTGTGGAAATTTGGATACTCAGGTACAGAATAGACTAAATCTGTAACTGACAATTGTCATTCACTTCCCTACACTTAACCTCCAATAAAGTTTGAAACACAGGTATACCCATTAAAAACCAAAGAAAATCTTGCCTTGCCATTCTTCCAAGTGGTATAGGAGTGCAGAGTACTACTATCATATGAGAAGACTTAGATAAGACAATCAGTAACCAAAGGAGGGTCCAGTTCCACACGTCAGTGTTACTGGCCTTTTTCTCTGCTCCATGAATATCTAGTGCAGTGCTCCAGTACAGCACTAGTCACAGGCAAACTGTGACTCACCCGAAGACTCCACACTGGGAGACTTTGCTGGCCTGTCACCTGCTGGTGTGTCTTCTGATGATGCAAGAGCAGAGGCATCTGAGCTAGAAGGATGTTTTGGACTAGTCTGAGATTGGCTTTCCTGGCAAGAATAAAAACAGAATGCATTCAGGTGGTAATGTTCAAAGTGACTAAAAAAAAAAAACTACCAGAAAAAAACCACATTTTAACACCTGCTAGGAAAAAGAGGTTGCCTATCCAGTATCCTATTTATCTAAGATATTTAGCTGAAGTAGTAAATATTAAATGCTTGCATGAGGAGCTCTTTTGCTTTTGCAGTTATAGAACATAAAACCCCCCACACTTAACATTGTCAAGAAGTAAATAAATCAATTGGCTCAATGCAGTATCACTTGTCTTAGTTAAGTCTACAAGAGGTAAAAAAATCTAGTAATTCTTTAATAATCATACAAATCACTTGACAAGTCATCTTGTGCACCCCAGGCATTCCCAAAGCATAGGTTTTTATCTCTTATATACATTTCCACATCTAACCCTGTGTTCAGAACATGTTAAAGCAATCCAGACTATCTTATCTTGATTGACGAGGTTAACACATTACCATTTTAGCTTCTGGAAGCTTCCTCTTTGAACTGTCACTTTTCTCTGCACTCCACAGATTGCCCCTATCAAATCGGCCACGAAGGCATGCAAGTTCTCGTTCACGTTCCTAAAGAAATGAAGGGAAATGGGAGAAAAGCTGACAGCTTTAAGATGTGACAAAATTTCAGATTCTTCAGGTAGGTGCAGAACAGTAATAACCTTCCCCAAGCTTATAAGTTAGCTATGAATGTAACAACTCATACCTGTTTAAGTTGAAGGGCTAAACTGGCAGTGGAGGAATTTTCATTTTGTTTGAGAAGCCTCTCCTGGATTGTCCTTGTATTTGGGGTAACAATGGGTGTTCTGCACCCCGGAGTATTTGTAGCAGGGCTGCGTGCACTACGCTCTTGACAGCACTCCCCAAAGCGTTCCAGGAAGGGCTTAATTCCTGATCCCCCTACAAGAACAATTTTTTTGCCTTGAAAGAAACTCTCAAAAATAAAGAAATCACTGCAACTTTGTATCCTGACGAAGGTTCCCAGAGAAGCAATTAAGCTGTCTCCTTTATAGCTCTTACTCCATTATACTTAATACAAACTGAACCTGAAGTGCAAATCATAACACTGATATTAATAAAACAGTAAATCAGAGCAAGAAGATGTCTGTCTCTTACTACAGTCCACATGTAACACACCAGTTATTTAAACTGGTTTGCCTTTTCCAAATTTCCTCCACAACCAGCCCCACTTGTATCTCTCATGAAAATAAGCAATCTTGTATATGAGGCAGATATATTGTTTGGCATCCACCCTACTTGATTAAGGTTGTCTTTTATTGTCAGCATATCTAAAGATGAACACTTGCTTTTCTGGCCACCACTTCAAAGAGTTCAAGCTGTTAGTCCAGATTTCTGACATAATAAGCAGTTGAATTTAAAACTGGGGATGTTCACTTGTTTTGACATCAGTGCTACCACTGAAAATAAAGACACCACAAAGTTAGAGCACCTATGTGGCACCAAGCTTTGATTTCTTCTAAATATGCTGGCTCTTAACATTATATTGAATGGATACATACAGTATCCAACCATCTGAAATAAACTTTGAAAAATTTCAGTTTACATGTTAGGCTGCTTTTGCTCTTAAGAGTTACTAAAACCATGTCCAAGAAAATGTCCCCTGCAAAGTACAGAAGCTGTACAACTTACAACAATTATCACAGAACTCATCAGCATTTTATTCAAGTTACAGCTGGAAATAGGTATTATCTGGTATGGTACCTTAAATTCTTAAATATGTAGTTTTCAACACAGAACACATAGGCCTAATTTGAATGAGTATTTACAGAAGCTGAAAAACAGCCTACCTGGTGTTGTGGGTTTACCCTTAGGTTCAAGTTGCACATGTGTTCCTTTGACTGGCTCTGCTTTGGACTGAACTGGTTGAGGCAAAGCTGACTTTGCTGTTTGCTGTTTATCTTCAGTTTTCCGAGGACTGCAGAGATTCTCTGTTGGCAGTTGTTGTACTTCAGATTCTTTAGAACAGGGAGCAGTGACTCTTGAGGATTGTGGTAAAAATTTGTTTGGATCCTCAACAAGGGAAAAAGGAAAAAAAAAAAAAAACCATGAGACTTACATTCTTATTCTCTCAAGAGGAAAAAGGATGAAAGCACTCTGCATATCATACTATCACCTAATACATATATTCCTTCAACAAAAGAAAAAGCCAGGTGTTAAGCTTTTAATAGATTTTTTTTATCCAGTATTTCAAATTGTTTCAGCATTTGATTCCAGGTGCTCTTGCCAGCTATTTCAGGTATATTCCCACATTTCTCTAAACATGAATGCACATGGCAGATACTGTCATTGCAGAAATGGCATAAATTGAACAATAGGTGTCTGGTACTAGTAATTTCATCATTCTGATTAAGTCTTTGTACAGCAATAATATTTACGATTTCAGACAATCAACTACATGGAGTTACAGAGTGAAAGCCAGTATCTCTGTAACAAGTCCCCCTTCTGATGGTCAAGAGCAGCAATCAAGTACATTGACAAAACACATAAGTACTCTCATCTTTAAGTCTCAATAAAAGGAATGCTAAGCTGTTTCATATCTGCTATTAAAAAAGGGCATGTGGGATTGCAATAAAGCAGAAGTTGTAAATAGACTAAGATGACTCACACCAAATCTTTAGATCCAGATTAAACAGTTATGTGCTAACATTTGTCCGCCCCAATACAATACTCAAATCAATTTTTAATCAGCAACTAAATCAGACACTCACCGCTCTCTTTGAGTTTGCTGGTTTATTAATAGAAGCCTCAACAAGCCTTTGAGAACAGGATGCAGCTTCCTGCTTTACACTGCTACTATTGATTCTAGCAGATGCTCCACTTGTAGTGGACAATTTGGATAAACAAGTAGTGCCAGGCTGTTCTTGTGCATTGTTTTGCTTTGCAGATGGATGACTTAGGTCATCTTCCCAGGAACCAATAGTAGCAGCAAGGTTAGCTAAACGGCCTCTTCTCCCAATAGGGGTTTCACTTGTCAGGGCATTAGATCTCTGCTTAGGTGGAGAAACAGACAGATCTTTTGACTGGAGAGGAGACAGAGGAACACATTCAGAGGGATCTGAAAAAAAGGAAAGCACTTTTATTTTGCTAACAAAATACATTGAGATATATTTGCATCTTTTGCATTGTACTATATATTGAGTTTATCAACAATTAGATGTTCCTGCCATCAGCAGAATCAAACTACTATCCCTGGAGGCATTGAGACTAATCAAATTAAACATTTTTAATCAAGCAGTTTACTAGTTTTATGTCACTGTTGTGAGGAGCAAGGCATCAGACTAGTAGAGGAAAAAAAAGTTTAAAATTAAGCTGTAGACAACAGCTTCAATATTTCAGGCCTGCCTTAGTGTTGTCTTAGAACTCTTTATGAAAATATTAACCTTCACACACACAAAATTATCTTATTCTAGCCAACATAATCATCAATACAATCACGGAGAGACACCAATGGTGCTTAACAAGTGAAACATACCCTCACTATCCCAGCAGCGCCGCTGTTCTGCCAACTTCTGCATACGTGTTTTGACTGAAGGGGCTGCAGGAGTTTCTGACTTGGTGTTTGGTTTTACTTTCTCAAGAGGCTGGACCAATGAAGCTCTGTTAGAAGTAGTTTCATGTGATTCTGAAGTCATCTGAGGGGAATCATGGCTTGTGGAACTTGAAGGAACTGGTTGTATGTTCTCCGAACTAGAGGCCTGAGTCTCTGTATCGTTTGAGCAGAGCCTCTTTGATGGTGATGGCTTTGTATCTGGTTTTACTGGATGGGTCAGAGTATTCAAGAAAATTAGTATTCAAACAATCTAAAATATTTTCCCGACAATACAAAATTGTAGTGCAAATAAAGTTGTGGTTTATGAATACCCTAATATGCTTCCCAAAAAAATGCCCTTCCCAAATCTACCAAGCACAAGGCACTCTCTTTGGCACTACACAATTATTTCTAAATAGCTTACTAATGACTTGACACACCTGCTCTCAGGTCCAGCTAAACACGAGCTAGTCCTAGTGGCCAGGTAACTGCATCCATCACTGTTTAGTTTAAGATAAATGCTCAATGGTTTCACTTTCCCTTTGGAAAGAAAATGGGACTTCTATCAAGACAATCTTTATTAAACATGTTGCAAAATACCTTCATCACCAGGAAGAGGTGCCTGGTTACCAGTGTCTGCCAAAGGCTCTCTGGCTCTCTTGGTCTGCATTGTGGGTCTCGCCCCCATCTTGGGCCGCTCCGCCATTTTCCTCTGCAGGTTCTCTCGCCTGGCACGGGTTCTTTCGAGGAGTTTCTGAGTGATCAATAAGTCATGTGTTACCACAGACTGCAGTGTGTTAACTAGTAACGGCTCAGAGTAAAAGATGGTGGAATTCTGTTTAGCATATATAGCTGGTAGGTTCCAAATTCCAGTCATTAAATCAACTATTGTCTCCAACTAGCTTGGCTCTGAAAAAAAATCAGGCTAGAGAGACACAAGCAATGGCAAAATTAAAGAGGAGGGGCTCCTATAGACCCCAAAGTCATCAGAAATGTTTGAAAGTAATTTTTTTTTTTATCCTGAATCACCATATGACAGTCTTGATCTGTCAAGTCTTGCTAGTAGGGTTTTCTGACACATTGCTAAAGCATCTGGTCAAGTCACCTGACTGGCACTAGCCCTGTAACAAAATAAACAGCATTGAAGCGATTGTCAAGAGGTCGTAAAAAAGTTCAACAAATAAATGCATGGCAGTCAATATTTAAAAAAAAAAAAAATTGCTATTACACCCCCTAAATCAAAAGGTGAATTTCTTTGCCTCAAGCCTAAATTTTAAGAATAGACTGATGATATAGCTAGCTATATTATGATAAACAGCCTGTTTATTAAGCTATCTCTATGCAGAAAAACATAAAGAAATACTAATAAAGCTATATAAAAACATTCTTTTTCATTTGCTGCCCATTGGAAATTTGAGTACTCTGATTATATTCAATACAAAATAGCTGTTTTAGTAAATGTTCAACACTAGTACAAAATGATTCCTTACAGTATTCAAGTTTAAAATAGGCTGTGGTTTGTTTGTTTGTTTTAAATATAGCACTTGTAAGTCATTATCACTCAGTTTGATCACACCTAAAGGATACTTAATTACTCTTTTGATCGAGGTTTTAAGGTCCTTTGAGACAAGAAATTGTGAGATTGAACTAATGGCCTTTAAAGGGAAGCATATAAACTGCACTTGTTTGGTGGCACATAAATTATTGTGAGAACTGTGCCAGCTATTATCTGTCCTGTTGCACAGCAATTAAATACACATTTCACATTTTTAACTGTCTAAGGCTGAAGTGTTAAACAATGTTCCATTGTAGGGCAACACAGGACAAACAGAATGTCAATCTCAACAGTTTTTTTGTGAAAGCAAATCTCAGCTTTGCTAACTTTCACAGAAGAGAAGGAATTTGGAAAAAAAAAAATCCCAAACCACACTGCATAAAATGCTATGAGTGCCTTCAATGCAGGTTCCATGTTAGTTGTGTTCCCAAGTCAGCTTTCCTTATTTCCAAAATGCAGAACTACAAAGCACACATAATACCCACATTAAAAAAAAAATCCCAAAGGCGAGTTAAATTAACAGTTCTTGCAAAAAGTTGACCATCTCTTACAACAGTATTCCTACAGTTCTATTCAAATAGAGTCACATTCCTTTCTGGTTTGTTAGTTGAGCAAAATAGAGTTTCAGTTGTTACAAATGAGATGTCACTTCCCAAGAATGCACGCCTCTGTTGTTCAGCTCTGGCTCCTATTGGCTTCTTGCATCTCAAATTTTCCATGCAACTGCCATTATGCCAACGGTGCTGTTAACACACGATGAGTAAGCCACACTCCACAACCAGAGGATTACTTTCCAAGTTCATCAACAGGGTAATCTCTCCAAGTACATTCTCCAACTGTTCTAATGACAAAGTTTCAGAGTATCATAGAAGTCTAAAATCCTAGAATATCCTGAGTTGGAAGGGACCCACTAGAAGTCCAGCTCCTGACCCTGCACAGAACAGCCCCAAGAACCACATGAAGTGCATGAGAGCATTACCTACTTTATTACATCAAGGAATCTGAAGACTACTAAGTCAAAATCAGAGGATCACTGTGTTACAAAAGCACTTTCTAAAAATCAGAAAAAAACTTCAAATGTTAATGGACCACCTCAGTTTTACAAAAGTATGTTTTAAAGTACATATTAGAGAAGACACTCAGGCCCATATATGATTACAAGAATTTGTTCTAATTACCCTGCTTTACTAGCAGGATAGAGCAAAGGGAGCAATTGAAGGAACAGTTAACTTCAAACCTCACATTTGCAAATTTTCCCCAAACAACTGCATCGCTTATTTCTCTTTGCTCATCCCCCATGCTAGGAAACCATACTTGCCTCTAAGAATAGTAAAAACTACTTCAAAGTACTAAATAACCTAGACTACTTCTAACAAAGCCTTCTGTGCAAGAAAGGTGAGTTACAAAATCAGCTATAAAGTCACAATCAGCATGTTCCTTGCGATCCTGAAAAAGCACCCACTGCACCATCTCCTCTGTGCGATCTGAATTAATAATCTGGTTGAAATTCAGAAGGTTATTAGCTTTTCCTTGCAAGATTAACCAAAAGAAACATTATTTCAGAACTGATTTGAAAGCATCCCACTGAATCTTACAGAAAGATTTATTTGAGCTTAAATTCACTGAGACACAGACAAAATTTGCTATGCCAAAGGGATCAGCATACACTGAATTAACAGTATGCTTCATCCAATTAAGGCTCAAATTACACTGTTTTACATAATCAACACTTACAATGCCTCACCAGGTCCCTGCAAGTAATAGAGCGTGGTAATTTGTAGACAAAGATTATCTGAAAACACTTAAACTAAGGGAAGATTATATTAAAAGAAAAAAAAAAATAGCAACACAAACCACAGAACATAAATAGGTGGTAAAAGGCTTTGTTTTCACAGAACTTTGGGGAAAGTGACTAAACTTCAATACTAGGACACTAATATTGGTCAGAACTTTACACAACACTGGAATGTCCTCCACAGCAGAAGTATTCTTGATAAACTGACTTTTTATGCACACTGCAATACCGGCTAGCACTTGAATGAAGTTTACTCTGGGGAGTGGCCTCACAGTTGGTCATTTTCAAAGCATTTCAAAGTTAGCTTATGCACAAGAAGGGCGTGTAGAGGTTGGAATATCTCCCAGTATGCAAAACCATTTTAAACTTGATTCAGTAGTCTGAACTTGAAGTTTATTTAAGACATGCTGGATCATGTCACTCACTACCAACTAAGGAAGAAGGTTTTAGATGTTTACACTTAGCAAAACTTTACATGGGGGTAGGGTAGAACTGCCTTGGCATAACACATTTAGTAAATCTATTCAGATGAACACCTTATGTTCATCTTTTTAAAATCAGATCTGTGCAGTCACCTTTTTTGGGCATTCAAATTATTTGAAGCATGTCAGTTTGATAAACAGATTGTTTAAAAGGGGAGGAGAGAGTATTTAATCACTGTAGCTGATTTGAATTTTTTTTTTTACGTAGTTCAGGTTTTATTTACGCAGGCTGTGGATTGAAGGCCCTTGTTACTATGACATTTCTCAAAGCCGTCACAAGACGGCTTTAAAACTTTATACCTCTGACATGAAATCAGAAGTATAAAGCACAGCATCTTTAAGAAACCTTCAACCTTCAGACAGATTCAAGGTGGTCAATTCCTCATTTTGCTACAATTTTGCCTCTGTATAACTTAAGCACACACACAGCCAATGCACCCTAACAACTGATGGGTTTAAAAAAAAAAAAAAAAAAAAAAAAAAAGAGAAACTGTGCCTACCAACGAATATGACCAGTCGCAGGTGGCAATAGTGCCAAATAGGACGCATTTTTTATCAGATGGTCTCCGCTTTGGGCAGACTTATGATCCGACCTTTAGGTATGGCAGACACAGAGTGCGTCAACAGCGCTCCCATCTGCTCCCGGGGTCCCTCCCGTGCCCGCTGAAAATCTTATCTGCCAGACGCGCATGAAAGGCAGACGCCCGCCTTGGGAAGGGCCTCTCCTCCGCAAGCCCTTGCGCGAATCACCCATGCTCTGTCCTCTCCCAGCAGGATCTGACAGCGCCCGGGCGGCTCCGGGAGAGGAGGCACCGGCAGGAGCAAGGCGGGGCGGGGCAGCGAGGGTCTCCCCGCTGCCGGGAAAGAGGGTCGCTCCAAGCCCGCAAATCCCCCCGCGAGCGAGGACGAGGGTGGCTGACAGGGCTCAGCCAGGAGCAACTATCCCGCCCGGAGAGCGCGGTGCAAGGAGCGGCTCCCTTCCCTGCGGTCCCCGACACTGACAACTCGCCGCCTCCCCAGCTGACGACCCAGGAGCCGGGCTGGGCCATGCCCTCACCTCGGTGAAGGGGTCCATCGCGGTGCCGCCGCTCGCGCAGGGTCCGCTCGCGCAGGGCCGCCCGCGAAGAGCCGAACCCTCGCCCCAACCGCTACCGGGATTTGAATTTCAGCGCCCGCCGCGCGCGGGCACGACGGGAAGAGGGGGCGGTGCGCTCACGCGGGCGCTGATTGACAGGAGCGCCGCCCAATCCGGCCGCACGCGCCCGCCCGCCCGCGCGGGGGGACCTGAGGGGCTGGCGGCGGCCGGAAGGGCGGGCGATCCCGCTTCCCTGGGTATGGGATCGCGGAGCTGCATCTCCGCGTTCTGCGTCTGACCCTGTGTGCGGCCCTGCCGCCCAGGGCTTCCTTGTGTTGCGTGCCCGGAGTCCATCCAGCCGTGGCTGCTCTGCCACGGAATTCGTTTGGAAAAGACTTCCGAGATCATCGAGCGCAACCTGTGACCGAACACCACTCTGTCGACCAGGCCGTGGCACTGAGTGACACTTCCAGTCTTTCCGTAAACACCTCCAGGGACGGGGACTCCACCGACTCCCCCACCTCCCCGGGCAGCACATTCCGATATCTAATCATTCATTCTGTGAAAAGATTCCTCCTAATATCCGACCTAAACCTCCGTTGGCACAGCTTAAAGACTATGTCCTCTTGTCCTCACCTTCCTTACTGGCAGTCCCTCTTCTAAAGAAAAGGCTTTCGCCTGTTTTACAGGCAAGTAGAGCAATAGTGTCCAGTTGACCACACATCTTGCTGCAGCTGCTCAGTAGGAGTGTGCCCTGAGCCTGGAAGATTAATTTTTCACCTGGCATTGACATGGAGGTGTCAGTGGAAAACATGATTTTTATGTGACACAGTAAATGGAGAGGATACTTACCCAGTGCAGCTGTGAAACTTACTGGTCCTTCTCATGGTTTTTGAGTTTCTCTTCGTACTACAGCCGGTGGGTCTCATGAAACCTCACCCACCACTTCCTACAGCTGTCCCTTGCACCATTTCACTGGCAGACCTTTCTCAGTGGAGAATTAGCAGAGACCCACTGGTTGATGAGGTTCACACCTTGCTATCCGTGCACCATCCCAAACTCCTTTCCCATACATGTTTTGAGCATAATCACAAATACAGCTTGGTTTTTTTCATATCTGCCATTCCCCTTGGGAGGCTGCTATAGGTTTGACTGCCCCAGTGAATAAACCTTGTCAAATTTCCAGTCTATCCATATGTATTGACACCCCTTTATACTTTTTTGCTTGTATGCAAAAAGTGTTCATTACCTTGCATGAATGCCTTTCTTCACCAGTGCTGTGCTTCTTGCCTCTTTGATTGTTTATATGCAGCAGTCTTTTCGTCCAGCCTTTACTTTGCCTTGCTAAACAAACCAACACTCTTCTAACTGTCCCTCATTAAAAAATCCTTCCAATGTCTTATTTACAAACAGCATGGCATCAGTGTGCAGCAGAATCTGAAACTACAATATCAAATAATACTTTTCTGAAGAAATCTTCAAGATTAGACACTGGCAAACAAACATCTCTGCACTGTTCTCAGGTAAACATGGGTTGGAGCAGTCCGAGGTCCAGTGTCAGAACTTGCTCACACACCAGGCAGAAAACTGGGACTTACCAGATGGGACTTGTCACTCATTCATAATCTATGAACCAGCCTGTTCAGTGGTAAGAAGGAACAGGCTTTATTTCCTTCAGGAAAAACCAGGTTTAGCTATCACTGGTAAACAACAGAAACATTCCTTTAATGGAGCAGTAGAGAATCAGTGCATGAAAACACCAGAAGACAAAATAGCCAATATGGAGCTCAAAGTCCTTGGCAGAAAATACAGAGAATTACCATTAGATCCTTTCTTTCTCGTACTATCTCAAAGGAAGAAAAGTCATGCACAATTTGAGCCCTTTTAATAATACCAAATTACTGCAATCGAAACATGCTTTCTGCTTTACATGTGAGTCTGTGGGATTTATATGGTGCAGCTCCATCTGTCCTTGGTGCATTTCCAAATGTGGCTTGGTGCATTTCCATTGCTGGTGTCTTTCAAATGACACAGTGTAGCACATGATGCTCAGCCTGGGGGCCGACAGAGTGGGGGCGGCTGCTTTGTTTGTGTACATAACGATGTGCACATAATACTGACATGTGCTAATCATTGTTAAAAAAGAGGAAAATAGTGATGTTTATTCTGTGCAATATATTTCTTGGAAAATATATTTCTCTACAGTTTACTCTGAAAAATGAAATGGAGACTCCTAGGAGTGTATAACTGCTTAAATCAATGCAGTATATATGTGACAAATGTCCTTTCCTTTTGCTCTCTACAGAGCCAATAAATTCTTCATCATTTCAATCCAGATTCATTGAGGTCCTGCTAGAAATAAACCGAATACTTAGTTTCTCATCTTGTCAAGGAGTTATGTCTGTCTTCCAGGAAACCAGTGGACAGTAAATGTATCCCTTTTATCACTCTAAGAAGCCAAAGAAAGTCAGTCATTTTCAAGAATTGTGCTATAGAAATGAGGTTTGTTGTCTGCCTAGTGGTGGGGGTACAGCCCTTAGCAATGGAATTTTCAGTTGGAGTTACATGATTTTTAAATAAATGACTAAAACTATTTCTACAGCAACTTACGGGGAAAAAGAAATCCACTGATCTTTTGCAATGTGAAGGCATGAAGAAAAACAGGGAAAGAAAAGAATGCCATGTGAAACCAGCAGAACAATGAGCCACCTCTGCCTGTTTAACAGCTTTATATTTTATGTCAGACTTTTGCATTCAAAAATTATGAATCACGCCCTTCACTGTCTCCTCCCCTCACGTGATATGGTTTAAGATGTCTTCTTGCCAGGCATAAGCTAATGAAAACAATTCTTTCTGTAACAAGAAGTAACACAATACGAAGCACTTTGGGAACAATTTTTGCTGGCTTGCAGTTTTCATGGGAGAACTTGTGCACTGCAGCCAGTTTTTTTTTTTTTTTAACATGGCAAGAAGAACGTTTTTACTTTCCCAAATTTTCCTTCAAAAATTGTAATGCATATTGACTGTTTTCAGGGGTGTATTTCCATTTCAGAAGGCTATAGATGTTTGCACTAGCACTTTAATAAGAGTGGAGCACTTTTTAACTAGTATGCAGAACACATGCCAGAGTGTTTTTATCTCTGGCTTCCTTATAATACCAGTACAATCAGAAATCTATAATATTGACACTGAAAATGCTCACAGTGTAGCTCACTGTGTAGCTCCATTCTGTAATCCTCAGAGAATATTTCCTAAAACTTCCTTTCTGCTGAGAAACTGAATTCACAATTCTGATTCCAAAGGAAAGATGAGCAAGATGCTTCCTTTGATGCACAGAAAAATCCTGTCAATTAGAGAAAATTACTACTTTCCATCTTCTAATTTCCTTTTATTCGCTGTTTAATAACTCAAAATGAAAGTCAATGCTCACCTATCTTGTCCTTGCAAGCAGATTCAATCTGTAGCATTGTAATACAGTGCATTAGAGTAGTGTAATATTCCTTGGTGTGTAGATTTACTTTCAGGAAGTGTTTTTTACCAGAAAAAATCCACTCTTCCACTAATCAGCTGGAGAGCTGTCATGATTCTGATAGCCATTTCCCACCTAGTAGTAGGATTGCATGGCAATCCACAGAGAGGAGAAGCAAATGTGTGGCCTAGCACACTGTGCTGTGCATCAGAATTTCTGGACTATAGTCCCATTAGAATTAATTCTTCCCCATGACTTCAAACAAAGGTGAAAGAACCTTGGGGAAGAGACAAGGAGACAGCCCTTGCAGAGCTTCTTGAGGACATCTCTTTCCCCTGGCCCACCTTCTTTTTTGCCTCCAGTGGATCCTGAAGGATGTGTGGTACAGGTCGGACTCTGTGTCTTCGTTATGTCTAAGTTGAAGTCAGGCTGTAAGAAATTCCCCTCTTCACAGGCCCCTCAGCAGGACCCCTGTAATAAGGGAATCCTGCACTACAGAAGAGCAGTAAGAATATAATATCCATCCTTTCAGTGATTCTGAAATGAAGAGCAAATTGTGCTCTCAAATCCTCTTGAATATCCCAGCATGCCACAGAGCTGGCCTGGAAAAAGGCAATTTCACCTCCAAAGAGTGAATAGAAGGGCTGATCCATAGTCTGGCAAAATGCTGCAGTTTGGATTAATCTGTATTTTCTATTACAAATGTTTCATAATCAAAAACATTTTGATGGGCAGCATTTAGGATATGTTCTCTAAGCCAAGTCAAAGGTGATTATACTGCTTTTGTCAGCTCCTATGATAATCACAGAGGCAATTTAGGCTGACATTATCCAGTAAAGGAATATATTTACGTCAGGAACAAGACAGGTTTCATGAGTGAGTAACCCAATGTGTGACATGGATTTAAATTAGCAATGCTCAGAGCACAAGTCCCTCTCCTAATAGTCTGAATATAGGAAATTCATAACCAGCTCGCCCAGACTAAAACAATGCAAGACCCCATAGCCGTTACAGCGTAATTTTACCTGGGATTGTGTTTTCCATTACCAAAAGGATTCATTCATTACTCTGCCTTGACAAGTGTATTTGGGGGAAAAATCCTTTGATGTGGACACTTGCTGAGGGAAAATATTACAGAAGCTCTCATATGAAGAGCAACTGAAGGAAAAATCGCACAAAAATCAAAGCTGTAGGGAAAAGCAAAAACATTAGAGGTTAATGGTTGAATTCGATGATCGTAGAGGTCTTTTCCCACCTTAATGATTCTATGATTATGGGGAGAAAGAAGTAAAACAAGATGAGTGAAAAATAGCAAATAACAAGGGATGATAAGAAAGAAACAGAAGAAAAGAAAGAAGATATATTAAAATTGAGAAGTAGTGAAACAAAGAATGAGACAAACATATTTCATTAACAACAAAGTTGTCAAATGGACGCAGTTTCAGAAAAAGATCTCTGGGTGCTTGAACTCTGCTTTTTTACAAGGTTGTGGGAGTTAAGAAATATTTGCATGTCGTGCACTCTCAAAAGATTTATTGTCTTCAGTCAGTATAATATTGCATTTGTATTGCTAAATCACAGAAAGTTTCTCACGACTGTTCATTTAGGTCTCCTAACTGATTTACACAGGAGAAGGAGAATGAGACTTCCTTCTTTTGTCTCAAGGTAAAATACCCCCTTTTCTTTATCCCTATGGTACAGATGTACCATTTGCTGACATAAAAATTCTGAACTGAAGCAAAGGACATGAGAGTACTTAAGTGCCACGATGTTAATTGAGACCAGGATGTCTCAGTACCTGAGACTTGCTTGCAACTGCAGCACAGTGCAAATGGAGTAATCACATAATCACATCAGCAGTTTCACCAGCCAAATTGTATCGCATTTTATATTCTTGAAATAATTTTCTGAACAATGGAAAAATTAGGAGATTCTTGTTAAGAAACCATTTTTCACTAAAAAAAAAGTGTTCTATCAGCTCTAGCTTTTTTTAAAAGACTCAATAGGCTATAAGTTTAACAGGTGATAATTTTCTGACCTCTTTCCATCTTATTTTAAATAAATAAATGAAACTACAGGACACACATAAAAATAAATTATTTATAAGGAAGGCCAAGAATGTTACCTACAAAATCACCTGAAAGTTTTTAAAACCAAAATAGGTGCTTCAAATTAAGTGTATCCTATATATGCTTTGCTCAATAGGGAAAGATCTAAGGATATGAAGTGGGTTTTACATGAGTTCACGGTAGTTTTTTTCACTTTCTATGTCAGTTCTTTAGAAAAAAACAGCCATAAAGTATCATGAAATCCTTTCTGCAAAAGTAGCATGTTTACACTAGAGGGTGCTACTTGGACAGGATTTTAGGCTGCTCAGTGTCTTGCTTTGGAAATCTCTTTTTCAACATTTGGAAAAAAAATGCGTATCTGAAATAAGAAACAGATGTTTCTACTGAAATTTAAATAAACAGAACTGAAATGATATTTTCCACACACATACTCATGAGGGACACTGGTCCCTTAGCTTCAGTACAAACTACATATATAATTACACTGAGGATGTGTTAGAGATGAGTAAATATCCTTAATATTTCAATCTGCTTTTGCTTAACAAACTGCTATGACACAGAAAATAGGCTTACTAATGGAATATAAAAATAAGACCATGACTCTTCGTTAATGAGAGGGACAGAAGCATCTGGTGGAATAAAACCTAAATTAGCAGTCTATAGTACAAACACAGTGTCACTGAATGCCTGGGTGTGATACAATGAAGGGTTGCCTCACCTTACAATAAAGCATGAAAGAAGATGAAGGGCATGGAAATGGCCAAGAGGTTAATTTAAATAATTCTTCTTTCATTCTTCCCGTGGTGATGAGAATTGTGAGAACTCTGAACACGTCTCTCTACATCTCCAGGGCCTTTGGCTGCCTCAAGCCAGAGCCCACATGGAGATGGTGCAGATCTTGGGCCATGAAGAGAGCTGCTGCTCCCTAACAGCTGTTTGCAAGCAGCTTGGTATGGGCAGCTTGTCTTCTTATATGTCTAATCTAAAAATCTCTTGAATTTGGCAGATCTGTAAGAAGGTAAGACAGTGTTTGCCGTGCACTGTCCCCATCTCAGAGATGCTGCAGCTCCAACTCTAGGACTCTACTAACACCATGATAAAGTGGTAGCCCGGGACTCTCCAAAAACAGGCAGAAGATGAAGGTGAATAAAGTCTGAAAATATCTCTGGTTTGGCTTATGCTTCTCCCCAACACTATTAAACCCTATTTCCATTGGCTGAACTTGTCACTGATACCCCTTGGAAGGTGTTATTCCTCATGGAGTAAATAAAATATCCTCAGCTGTTTTACAGTCCCATTTAACCTCACAAACTATGTGGGAATCTGCAACGTAAGGCTCAGTAGCAGTGCCAGGCATGTACTTGGAAACTGGAAAAAGAGAGTGAGTTTATACCCTGGGTTCTGCCCCCCACTGAGTCTGTGGTTCTCCTTAAAAACAGAGTTTACCAGAAGACCACCTTCTCCAGATTGGGAAATGTCCCTTCTGGGCTACAAAATCTTCAGATCCTCAGATCCTGTCCTAAGTGTGAGAATCTGGATGTCCCATGAAATGAAATGCTTTGATGAAGAAGTACATCATGACTCTTTCCACAGCTACTGGGTCATTGCCCACTGATGTCAACTATGAAGGGTCCCCTGCTACCAGCACTGGAGCTCCTGCTGTGGGAGAGTGCTGGGCCCAGCATGCAGCTGAGAGCTGTCCCCGAAACTCCCTGTACTCACACTTACTACTGCACAAGTTGCTTCTTCTAAAAAGCTGCTAAGGCAGTGTTTTGTGGGTTTTGGATATCCCCTTCTCATTTTATAAGTGTTGTATAGCTTGGACTAGCAAAAAATAGGATCGAATAAACAAAGTGGAAGAGGAAAAGGGAATGAATGGCAATAGAGAGAGGAACATTGTGCTTTTTTCAGGTTGGTTAAGGAAAGAGTGAACTGCTCACCTGATCAGCCAAAAAGGACAATGCATTACTAGGAAAACTGCTTTTCAACTGAAATTATCCCAGCACCACAAAAGAGTTGGCGAACTTCAAAAGGCACAAAGTACAAATGTTTAATAGATTGTCATTTTGGTGCCATTTGTGGTTTAACTGCAGCCAGCAACCAAGCCCCATGCAGCTGGTTGCTCACTCCCCCACCAGCAGGATCAGGGAGAGAATGAGAAGTGTAAAAGCTAGAAAAACTTGTGGGTTGAGATAAAGGCAGCATAATAGCAAAAGCAAAAGCTGCACACACAAGCAAAGCAAAACAAGGGAATAATTCAGTGCTTCCCATGGGCAGGCAGGTGTTCAGCCATCTCCAGCATCACACCTAAGAGTGACTTGGTAAGACGAACATCCCTCCAAACATCCCCCCATTCTTCCTTCTTCCCCCCACTTTATGCACTCAGCATGATGTCAGGTGGTGTGGAATGTCCCTTTGGTCAGTTTGGGTCACCTGTCCTGGCTGTGTCCCCTCCCAGCCTCCCACACACCCTGAACTTCCTGGCCAGTGCGGCAGTAGGAAAAGCAGAAAAGGCCCTGGCTCTGTGTGAGCCCTGCTCAGCAATAACAAAACCTCTCTGTGCTATCAACCCTGTGTTCAGCACAAATCCAAAACACAGCCCCACACCAGCCACTGTGAAGAACATTAACTCTACCCCAGCCAAAACCAGCACAGGGGCAAATTGTCTTGTGCTGCCTGTGCTGCCTGTGCTGCCTGATACCTGGTATTTGTGTTGCCACAGCAAGGTACCTCTGATTCATCTGCTGGTGTTTGCAGTTCGGCAGGCAGCTTTTGCTCGGGCTGACTGCCAGTCCTGCCTGCCACTGCTAAAGGCAACACCCTGCCTTTCTCAGAAGGACCCCTGTAGTGACAAGGCATTGCTGCAGAAGTGGACAGATGGTTAGAGGAGGAAAGGTCAAGAGGGGTGAGTTGGTCCATCAGTCCATACTGAAGGAGGTGCATGCTTTACTGTGACTATTATATTTTTATAGCCCACTTCTCTGCCATAGGAAAGCAGCCTCTTTTTCATTAGTAGGTATAAGTGCATTTGTGAGTATACAACAGATGCCCATATTTCTTTCCTCATATGGTAGCAGACAACAGTCAGCTGCACTCGTAGGTTCACGTCGCAAGGATCTTACGTTGCTTTCACTTCTCTGCCCTTTACTGCAAGGTTTGCCTATGTTTTGTTTGCCCTTGTTGGGTTGAGTGTATGGTCTTGAGCCTCCACAGCATAAAGTGTGAACAAATTCAGTGGATAAATCAATCTGAATACTGGAGCTCTATCAAGTTGTGCATCTTAAAATAGCAGTCCCATTGAATAAGTCTATGAGTAAGCAGCTCCCACAAGCATGTGCTGCATTTGCTGTGTACTAGGAGTATAGGACCCAGCTGGAATCAGAAGGCAATGTCAGACATTTCTGAAGGAGTTTCTAGAAAGAATACATCTGGAAGGACGGTCAGTTGGAGTCACTTGATCAATGAAATTGTTTGGTCAGGAGATACTCAGCCAGCTAAGAGTCATTAAGCAGGGAGAGAAGGCTGACCTTGCCACTCTGAAGGGCCTGAAGCTGTGCCAAATTATGCGGAGTTAGTTAAGGACTCTCATTCTCAGCTTTCGTAGTTCATCAGTGATTCTTTGCTGTCATAGGGAAGTAGCAGAAAGATGGTGTGAATATGAGGGAGGAACCAAATAAAACTGATGTTAAAACAAGTGTGCGTGTATATATATATATATACACACACATTTAAAATCCAAATGCACATATACACATATATAGTTATATATGCATCTATACATATGCATTTATAGATGCATGTATGTGTTGGAATTTTGCAGTGTTAGCTTCTGAGCGATACAGAGATCAATAAAATGTGTCACTGCTCTTCCAGACTGTACACATTGCAGAGCTTATTGGTGCTAATATTCCTATAAAGATACTTCTCTGCATGCAAGACATTGGAGTATTTTTGACTAGGTGAATATAAAATTAACTCTGAAGGTACGACCAGGTAAATCTGAAATTATCTCTGGAAGTAATGTTACATTAAAGCTGAAATACAAGATGCATGTCACCTTCAATTCTAGCTCCTTACAATAGATATAGATCCATTTGGACTGTGGAACTCTGTCATTTAAGCTCTATTCCACAGTGTGGCTCAGCTAAACATCACAATTTGTCCCTATGTTCCCTCATCTTGCTACAATGTGATCAGTGCCAGCTTCACTGATAGCCTCCAGGAATTTTTTCATGACAGAGTAGCTTGACTTTTTCCCCCGCTGTCCTTCCAGACAGACTTGCAAGCTAAGAAGTCTTTGAGGTCAGAACTGCTAGAGGTACACTATAGATACAGATAGATAGATAGATAGATAGAGATATAGAGATATAAATATAGATAAAAATATTTTTTTATAAATATATGTGTGTGTGTAGCATTTTTGTCATGAGATACTCAGTAATGTTTTTCTCAACTGACCTCTCCATGTCATGCTTTTAATCAACAAAAGTGACAAAGTTTGCCCAGAGACAAAGCAGAAAGCAGGGACAGGTGGCCTTTTAGCATCCCTCCTCTGTGCCTTCTGCTGCTATTGCTTTTGGCATCCTCTTGCTACAGCCAGGAGCTAGTATGACCTAAAAAAACCTTCACACCATCCTGCAAAGGAAAAAGGCTAGCAGGGAAAGAAAAAAAGCAAAGTGGAGGCAGCAGATTCAGGGGTCACTGAGTGCCCAAGCACTCAGGGAAAAAGGACTCTTGGACACCAGGGAGAAGTAGGCAGGAGATGAAAGAGATGGAGAGAAGGCATTCACTGGATGGAGCAAGGAGAGGGGGTAGATGTGTAAAATACATAAAAATAGCTGTATAGTTACTGATTTCATTGCTATGGCTTCCAAAGAATAGCATCTCTAGAAGGAGAATCAGGGTCTATGCAGCAAAACCACTGGGAAGTTATGGTAAAATGGTACATTGACTTTATATTTTAGCAGTCGTCTATCATTTCTTCATCAGCTGTGCTGATTATTTGCAGTGCTTGAACCAATTCACTGGTTTTGAGGTTTTTTTCTGTAATTGCCATGTATCACAAGCAAACTCTAACCCATTAGGGATAGCTTTGTCTCTCTAAATTTAAAAGTGATTATTCAGTTCCTGCAATTTGAGATTTGGAGACAAGCCTGCAAGTTCCAGATGCAACATTGTTAGCAAAATAGTTTAGAGGCTATTTTAGGTTAAACTTGGACATGTTGACAGAGTATATATCTTCTCGGTTCTTCAAAGAATTTAAGTTAAAAGGGACATCAAATTTGTCAGCTAGGTAGAAGTGTGTTTCAGCACTGGCTCCTCATTAGCCGACTGAGAAAAATGACACCTCAGTCTTTTCATAGCTGGTCTTAAGAGTACCTGGTTTTGACTGTTTGTGAGGCAGTAGAAAATAAAATGAAAGTATTTGCTTTAAACCCTTATTTTTTTTTTTTAATTATTGCCTGTGAAGAATTATGAAGCTCAGTAAAATTTTTCCAGCTAGGACACAGAAAGGGGTTCCCTAAAGTATAAACAAGCTGTGATCTGTAGAACTTCCTCCACTGCTACTTGATGATACAGCCAGATCTTACTGGACGGTGCTATGGAGGGAGTCTTTGTGTAGAGCACATTGCAGATATGGATTTATTGACGGGAGGGAAGGTGGCAGATATTTAAGATACTCAACTAAAGCAGCACACAACTTCCCTGCTCTCCACTCCCTGGGAGATCACTACGCTCACATGATCTATGTTAAGCACTATTGTGCTGGTAAGTCACTTTCAATTAAATTGCTCACTCCAATAAGAGTTGGCTGTTTAAAAAAAGTAAATGCATCATTAACACAGTAAAATGCTTTGATGTGTAATCCGACTTCAGTAATGCCCTTAAGTCTGCATGAAGAGTACAGAATCTTCCTACACCGTGCCTACATCAATGGCTTACACAGCCATGATTGCTAAGATAAAATAATTTGTTCCTATTTGGTGTTCAATTTTAAAATGCACAGATTGTATTTCAAGGAGTGAAAGGTTTCACAAGCAAAGCAACAGATTGCATGACAAGTAAGGCGACAGGAGGGTGTAATATAAAGTCTGTCTTCTACTTTGAATTCTATTTACTACTTATCAATGTATGATAACCATCAGTTATCTCCCTAAACCGTTGCCCTGATGCAATTCCTCTTTTTCCATGGGATATCCCCGAGCATGAGACCCATCTCCCAGGGTGGCACATATCCTGCTAAGCACCCTTTGTCCCAAGCAGTCTTTCCTCTGCTTGCCACAGATCCAGCAGATAATTACCAATCACACCAACTATTACCAATTGCAGCGATGATGGTAGCTGATAATTATCAGAGGACTGCAACGCTCCACTGTACGTGAGTTATGCTCGCTAGACTCCTGCAAATGCTGGCGCTATAGCCTCTCCGATGCTGCTGACACCTGGGGCCAGCCGTGCCGGTGGGATACGGCGGGCTGGTGCTCCCCGCTGGCGTCAGCGGGGTGGCGCCCCGGGACACGGGCCGCTGCACTACAGATCCCAGGGTGCAGCGCCCCCCCGCCCCGCCCCCGCCAGCGCACGGGCCGCGCGGAGCCCGCCGGAACTTGTAGTCTGCAACGGCGGGCGGGCGGGCGGGGGCTCTGCCGGCGCGGCTCCCGCCTGCCGGCCCGGGGCCAGCCGCGCTCCCCGGATCCGCCGAGGCGGCGACGCGGGCACATCCCGCGGCGCCGGGCGCTGCCTCCCTGCCGCCTCCCCTCAGGGCTCGCCGCCCAGGAGCCCACCGCGCAGGGGGCAGCCGGCGGGGCAGAGCGGCGGCGCTGCCCGGCGGAGCACCATGCTGGAGTCCATCTGTGTCACCGGTGAGTACCGGGAGCGGGGGAGGCGCGGTCCCCGCGGCGCCCGGGGCAGCCGGCGGGCCGCCAGCTCTTCCCTGCCGAGCGGGGAAGCATCGCCCGAGCGGCGCCGCGGGTGTCGGTGGGGTGTCACCTGGTCCCTGGGGACGAGGGTAGGGGCTCCACACCTGCCTGGCTCCAGGAGCGGGAGTCCCCCCGGTGAATATAAGGAGCGAGCGTGTTACCTGCTGACCCAGACCCTGCCCCGGGACACTGGGGAGTGCGGAGGTGACACCCGCTCCGCCGGAGCGAGAGACAGACCATGCAAGGAAGAATGCTAATAAAACTATTGCTGATTATATCTGGTGTCTTATACGCTTTGGCTCTACCCGTTGTTGCGTCCTCAGAGAAGTTAACAAATCCTTATAGTATGCGTGTATAAAAACCTTTATTATGACTATATAACGATGATATAGACAGGTGCCACACAAAACCGCTGTCCTCCGTGCTGTGTACATGTGGAATGCAGGAAAACCTACAATACAGTTGCTGCTTCAAAACAGATGTTCTCCTTGTTTAAATTTGACATCCTTTCATGTGTCATTACTTCAGCTGCTCAAGCCAATGTTACTTTGCCATGGGGAAATCTATCTACAAGCAATCTGCTGGAGGTGTCTTAGTGTGCCCTCATTCAGTACCCTTGCAATCATAACTAAGATCTCTTACAGCTACTCTTTCTCTGCATAATTGATATGCTGTTCCATCTGGGCATGGATATGACTAGAGTGTTACTTCTGATAATGGAAACAGAAATACAGTTCATGGGATTGATCAGAGCATCCTTGGAGATGTGCAATAGCTACTGCAATCTTAAAGGATGAGATTTCGTGAAAGATAGTTATTTTGAGTCAATATCCCTCCATCAAATATTCCTGACTGCACCTGTGCTGCAGTAGAACAAGCCAGAGATCTGTTTGGATGAGAGTTTCGTCCTGTGCAAGTCTGCCTATAAATCAGTGTTCTGTGCTTATATCCTGAGTTTATTAAATCAGTGGGAGTTTGTTGCTTGATTTCATTAGAGCCAAGTCTTCACTTTTACTGATTATTACTGTGCCCATGTAATTTAATTTGAAGGACCCGAATTTGGAGTCAGTTACATAATACTGTATTTCAATATAGTAGAAGCAAACATGCAGGAAACTGCTCACAAGTCAGTCCATACTTTTTTTTTTTTAAGGTAGAAAGAGTCCATCTCAAATAACATTGTCATTTTAAAGAAGAAAATCCAAACTGCCAATCAGTCCTATAAAGTCCAGAGCTACTTACAAACCCCGGCAGCTAATGAATCAGATATACAAGTTGGCTGATAGCTGAAACCTGCCCTTGGTTTTGAAGCTCAGAATTAAAAGCTGAATGACAGATAACACCTTTAAAGGAGGAAAGTAAATAGGTGGATATTTTTTGTGGAAAAAAAAAGTCTTAGGTTAAATGTAAAAGTTCCCAATATACAGGGAAATAACTAAGTTATTAACTAAGATGTTTGTGAAAATAGAAAGTAACTCTGTCAGTGTTTTTACAAAACTCATTGCCTAATTCTACTGTTAAACCATTTTCAGTCATTATAGACAGAGCTTCCAGTACATTCTAGTTCGGGTTGCCTGACAGCTTCTGTTCAAAACTGGAGTGCTTTTAAACTTTAAAGGTGTTTGCAGTGGTGAGGAAATAGAGGATAGGACTCTGGTCAGATTCTGTTATGCCACAAATATAAGCCTGTAGTGTTTGAGTGGCAGTGGAACATTACAGGTTTATGTTGCCTGCTTTTTTTCAGAATATTCTTTCTATAGCCCTCTGCACACACAAACCATACAGTCTAGAGCTCATAAACTACAGGGTGTTGTGAGTCTATTCTAAGTGTCTGAATATTGGAAATAATTATTTCTTTGTAATGTAATTGTACCTTTGCGCAGTGTGTCAAAGGAGGAATCTTACTTGTCACATCTGTGTAGTTCTTTCTCATCTCTCAGTTTCAGACTTAACTATTGCTTGTAGATAGATCACATACATTATTTGCCTTCTTATAAATTTGAAAATTCAAGTCAGCCTTGAAATAATTTCTGATTTTGAGCAAAAAGAAACTCAACCATATTCTAGCATGGTAATGGTAATCTGAAAAACAAAAGTAGTGGCTCAGACCATTACATTCCTAGGACAGGAGAAAGTCCTCCATGAAAATGTTTGCTAAGCTCCTTAGTCACACGTGCAGTTTGGAAAGGATTTGTTCATTGTGCATATATAACCTGAGTGACAGCTGCTCGGAAACTGCAGGAGCTGTCTGCGAGTTTAGAGTAAGGCTAGCCAGACAGAGAGATTTGTGCCCGCAAATACCTGTCATTAACCTCATTCCACCTATGGAACAGGTATTTAGGAAGCTGCTTGGATAGTTGCTGCCCTGTAGCCTAGAGGAAGGTATTTATACAACACTCTCCAAAGTCTAGAAAAATGCATACACTGGGACTTTACCACACGTATTATTGACTTATTAGCTCAATCCATCAGTTTCTAAAGGATGGAGACCAATAATCTGGCTCCTGAATATAACATAAAATCTAACATTTTTTCTAACAAATAATCTCTGACAAGATTAGGCAGTGTCTGCAATAGTGCAAGGTTCAAGGCTAGTGACTGGGATGCAATTTATACATGGAAAGTGTTTCATTAGTGCAGAATCGTAATGAAATTTGTGGTTCCCACGTATTCACTGTTAGCAGTCTTGGACTCCATCCCTTTTCCAGTACTGCTGTGTCACTGGAATAGCTACCTGTATATAAATGGAAGTTACAGGTAAAACTCCTCTTTTTGCAAAATCAAGCCTGTGGTATTTTGAATTGTTCTGTGACATGTAGTACACTTGCATCTGCAGGATGGAGTAAGTCCAGTACTGCCAGCTCCAACTGATATCTTGACAATGATGGGATTTTGGCTAGGGCACAACCTGCTGTCTTGTGAGATTCTTTAGACTCACAGGGGTGGTTGCCCTGCCAGCCCACCTTATGGGATAGCAGGAGCTGAACACCATGGCTCTAAAGAGGGGTAGAGCCCCTCTTGGCCCAAGACAGACCAAATTGCCATTAACAGGAGGGTTTCCTGTTCTTTGGTACCCTAATTGTGACAAAAGGGGGACAAGCAGCCCTTCTGTCCCCTCCTTGCTTATGTCTACATCACCTTGCGCTGCAAATGTGGCAGATTGTTTCATGTAATACTTCACCTATGTCTCTAGGACCATGTTTTTATTAATGTGTTGTTGCAGAAAGGAACAAGATATAAATAAGTGGAAGTAAACACGATGGAGAATCTTTAGGAAGAGACTGTATTAGTTTTGTTGTGGTTTTTCAGGGTTTTTTTAATTGCTGAAGGACTTGTGGCTTTGTGACTGTTGAGCGTCTGGAGGCAAGAACAATGAAAAGAATCTTTGTACATAAATTACATGAGGGAAGTTCTCAAAGGTAACTGGAGCCCTGGGCATATGTTCTTTGGCAGTTTTCTACTGCAAAACCAGAAATAAGTAAAGTCAGCAAATTCGGATTTGTACTTCTCAGAACACGTGTAACACCCGTGGATGAGATACAAAAGATAAAACCTATGGGATCTGTAGCGTGATATCTGTATCCTGGTATGGAGGATGGTGTTACATCATAGCATGGTGGTTTTCACTTTGCCTTTTTCATATCTTTTAGAAGTAATCTCCAGTCATCTGTTCAATGGTATCCAGAATTTAAAAGCTGGAAATCACTGCTAAGCAATCCAAGCAATTAATCTGGGTTGATAATCCATTACAACTGGCAACTTTTTAGCAGCATGGTATCTCAGTACTTTTTGAAATACTGAAGCAGCTTTTCAGGAGGTGCAATGAATTTGTTTTATATTCAGAATATTAGACCTCTTTTTCAATCACCAGGCATTGCTAATAATTGGAAACTCTTGGATATAGTAAGTCAAGTTTGCTAGAAGACAGTATATTCCTAGTTTAGTTGATGCTGTCTGATTTACAGATGAGAGTTTAAAATATGTTATAGCTTAAACAAATGTTCTAGAGAAAGAACTTTAAATTTGGTGCTTTGCAACATAATTTGACAGTCTCAAATATTATTTTCTAATTTATTTCGTATTGATATTCAGAAGACTTTTACAAAATTTTAGAACAGCAGTTATATGACTTCTGTGAAAACTGCTTTGTTATCTATTATAATATTTCAGATTTGCTGGATTACCTGTTGATTCTAGGTTTCCAGCACAAATAGGCATGGAACGGTATCCTTTAATCAGAAGAAAATTAAGGACAGCCACACTTAGTTTGGCAGCTGAAAAATCACTTTGCTACAAGATTGCACTCGTAAAGTAACTACAGATTGGGGACAACTATTTTTGATACCAGCCATGTGCATGTGAAACCTGCCAGTGCATGTTCAGCACTCAACCACCATTTGTGACACTTCCAGGAGAATTCTGACTTACGACGTTCAGCAATTGTCTACATATAAATGCATTTATTACTGGCCGACTGCACCTCTTAGCTCTGACAGCTTGCTGTCATGAGTTTTTGGTATTAGATTGACACAAGCATTGGGGGAGGGAATAGGTGGTTTAAGGTCATTTTGAGTTGTTTCCTTGAATTCAGTTTCCATTTTTTTCTTTTCTATTTGTCACTTCGTAGATACATGTGTGGTATTAGTTCAAATTATTCCATTATAGCAGCAATTTAAGGCTTCTATATTCTTTGTGGCTTTTAGAAGTTGATTAGTTGGAGAAGGTTGTGTTGGAGAAGGTGAAGTGTTAATGCCTCTAGTGTGATGTTATTTCTTTGGCTATATTTTAAGAAGTAGCTGTATAATTTCCAATTTCAATTTTGTCTACCTAAGCAAAGTCATGTGCTCAGAAATTGAATATGTGTTCAGACATTCTGGAAACCTTAGTTTTCATTTACCCTTCTTAAAAGTAAGGATTCACATACTGTAATAGTTGATACAAGTCTGAAGTCAGTCTCAAATACTTGCCAAGAAATATGAGAGTGGTCATCCTATTCTGTTGTCCAAAAAATGTATCTCTCTTATGTATTTAGTTTGATGTTGTTCTCCTTGTGATGGGGAGCTGTGGTTTCTCACCACGACAGCTCATGGGAAAGCAAGATAAGCCATGTAGGCAGGTTGTCATGTATGTGATGAGAATGATCTGACAGAATTTGAACAGGAATGCCAAGGAGCACGTTCTGTGCCAAGCATAGAAAGGGGATTCACAAACTTACCATGGAAGAAAACTGAGTTTCCACAGGATACACATGCTTTAGTGAAAGAGAATAATCTAATGCTTCTATCTCTCTTCTTTCCAGTGGAGGAAACACTCAGGCTGCAGATCACCCTTCATATGTTCATGCAAATAGGACCTCTAGTCTGTTTTTAGGACAGGGTGTTCGGGAGAACTGAAGAGCACAGGTTGACATGGAACTGACAGAGGTCCAACAGCATGAAATGCGTTGGCATAGTGCTTACATTGGGAGCAAAACCTAATTTTACTGTGAAAATAAAGCTGGAATTAAGCCACTGTGGATTTTTTCCCTGCCTTGGAGGCATTTTAATGATCTCTTGCTAGTGTTCCATTCAGAGTATAATTACTGTATGTAAAGCAATTACTGCTCAGCTATGTATAACTGTGGGATGATGCTCAAATGCCTTTTGCAGGCTTTAATCATGCTCCAGCCACATCTCCTCTTCCACAAATCCTTTTGTTTTAGGTACAGAAATAGGAAACATTTCTCGGTGACACGATATATTTGTACCTGTAGTCTCAGCTCACCTACTGTTCTAGGAGGAACTGGCTGTCAAGAGGAGGGGATGGTTAGAACCAGTGAAGCGAGGTCACGTCTCTCTAACAAGGCAGCGCAAATGTTAAATGCAGTTTTAATCCTCAATGACTTTTCCGTGCAGCTGCTCTGCACCAGGGACCAGTCTCCCCTGAAGGCTATGCCAGGGGTCAGAGCAAGAAAGGAGGGTTCACTCATTAAAGAAACTTTGTTTGCTTCTTGCATTCATTTTAGTTTACAGTGTTTCTTCTAAAGTGTTTTTTTTGAAAGCCAGCAGTTATTGTAGAACAACTTTGATTAGATGAAATAACCAGTGTGGTCTTAAGGGTTTTCAGGAGTGTAACTAGCTGATCTCTCTTCTCTCTCCTCTTCAAACACAGCTTACTGTCTGTTTTAAGACTGAACACGTGAAACCGAAGTCTTTTAAACATATATTACTATCCATACGCTGTTGTAAATTGTTCACTGTGGCTGGCCCTTTCCAATGTTCTCACCCTTTTCTGAGAGTAAATTCTGTGAATCAGATTTTGCAGATGAGATCACACCAGACTGCTTGTATTGCAGCACAGATCCCTGTGGGACTTCACTGTAAACACTGCTCACATGCTCCTATACAGTTTCCCATGTTTTAAGTTATTCTTTATGCATACAGAAAGCCTTCCGTGCATGATAAAGATCAATCAGCTCAAAACTATACATTTTCTAATGTAGTAGTAAATGCTCGTGAAGCCCTGCAGAGTCTTTTTTTAAACAACTTAGTTCTTAGCTGCCAGCAATGTAGTTGTGCATGGAGATGCAAGCATAAAATATTTGTATAGCTGGACCTTACAAGTCCCAGTCTAGTTGTTCAAAAGTGATATACACACTCAGTTCTCCCCTATGCCTAGAAGTCAAGATTAGTGTAATGTGACTGCAGTTAAGACATTTTGTGTTTCCTTTATGTTGTAGCTTTGAGTCCTTAAGATTAGTATCCCTGTGAAAATCAAGTTTGTCCTCATTTTTTTTCTTTTTTTCCCCCTAAATACAGAAAAACTTCACTGGCCTAAGACAGAGCTTTCTAGGAAATCACTCCTGAGTCTGGAAGTTCATAAGCTGAACATTAATAATGAAAACAGCCTCCAGCATCCACCTTCTGGGATCCTTAAGGACATTTTCACAACAGGAACCAGTAGCTACAACGTCCTTCTGCAGAGCAAAGAGGAGAAGAAACACCACACACAAAAGCAGTCATCCGCCCACCACAAGAAACACAGGAAAACCACCCGGTGTTCGTCCACCTCGCGGGGCAGCGAGCACCGCAGAATCAAGGTGCCGCTGCCCTTGCTGGGCGGCGGGTGGTGCTGCCCTGGCCGGCAGCCGCCCCTCCTGGTCACTGGCCCCGGGGCCACCAGCGTGAGGTTTGCCGGCGGCGCCTCGGCCGCAGGGAGCGCCGCGGGGCTGCCCCCGCGGCCCAGAAGTCGAACTAAAAAGCATTCTAATCTGACAAAGCCAAAGCAATCCCAGTCCTCAAAAAGCCACGGGAAGGAAGGCGATGCCTCTGGCCAAAAACTCTGCTTACTGACTGCAATCAAGCCCTCCAATGTGGAGAAAGAGAAGGTTAAATTTTTCAACTCAGATTTCACGTACAATCCTCAATTTCAGTATGAAAACCCTGCTCTGCCAAATGTGTTAGCTAAGCACAGCCATGCATCTGACAGATTTCTTAAACAGGTATAGTTACTTCTTTTTCTCCCTCCTTTTCCACTGATTATTTTTTCCTATACCTACATGATACTTGGCTTTGTTTATAGCAAGTAATTCCTCCTTATCATTCTCCCCTGCTGTTTTAAAAATGCATCAAAGATGAGAATGCTCTAGTAGAACTGAAATAAAATCATTCATTCTCCCCTGCTGTTTTAAAAATGCATCAAAGATGAGAATGCACTAGTAGAACTGAAATAAAATCTTTTTTATTAAAAAAATTTAAGCTTTCCTAAAATTTCCTAAAATTTACAGGATTTCAAAGGCATGGTTCCTTCTAAATGGGTTTACATGAAGCATAATTTAAATCAAGAAAGCTTTTTAGGCAAAGAAGCAGAGTCCAGTACAGGAAAAATACAGTGCCTAAACAGGCAGAGGAAAAAGGCAGCACAGAAATCCTGCCAATCCTCTAGGTGATGCAGGGATTGGGAGGGGATAGCAATTATTTGAGGTCATCGTTATTGAATAAGCATATGTTGATGTTCCTTGTTTTAATCAACTTTGAAAGGGTATTTGAATATACATTAGACTCAATCAAGCAACAGCCAAATTCCATTCCAGAGAGAGGTAAATTTTAAGAAGACAATTTTGGTTTTTCACAACATGCAGCCATGCTGATAATATAGCTACAGACATTCCCATTCTGTGTAACTGCCTTGGCTTCCTGTCTGAGTTACAAAAAAACCTCAACAGTGACAAAAGCCTTACTTTCAACTTTGACCTAAGTGACAAAACCCAGTGCTTACCTATATAGTAGCAGAAGCAGTATTCTTCCCACTTTTGCTATTTTTAAATGGTTTAGAGGATTTTTTATTTTAGAATGGTTTAGATCTTATTTAAGTTTGACAAGCTTTTCTAAACAGAGAACTCTGCTTTTCTAAACTCTCATGTTTTCAAGTGGTACTTAACTTGGGAAGACATCCTGCCTTTACATGAGTTTGACTTCTTTGTGATATGAATATTTCACTTAAAACTAAAATTCCTGGCAGAAAAGATATGTGAATTAAAAGGACTAGGGATTTTAAGAACTGATTCCTGACTTGTGAACAGACTGACTTTTTTTTCTTTTTCTAAATCCAAGAATGCACAGAAGTGTTATTGCCCATTACTTCATTGTATTGATACTCTCCGTTTTCACATTGAAAATATCTGCATATTTTGACAACTCAGCTTCTGGGTTTTCATTAAAAATTTATTTTCTTTATGAGAAAAGAGAACAGCTGTTCTATTCTTAAAATATTCTTCCATACTTCTAAACAACGAACTAAATTGTAATGACATCAAATAAAACTGCTCCTTGACTAGAGCTTTTTAATAGGCTTTCCTATGATTTTTTTAGCAATATTAGCAACATAGATGACAGCAAATCAACAGCTACTTATTTGACAAGCCAAATTTAATACACATGATCCCTTTCAGTGTGGGCTAGCAGAGCCTTAAAAGTCCTTTTATGCATGATGATTTTCTGGAGCAAGGCTGTCTTTGGTTTACCCTTCTTTTAACAAAAACCCCTAAGCCTAAATACTGAATATTTTAATAATGAATGATTCCTTAATATTATTCTGATTTGTAACTCTACCTTTTTTTCCTGTCCATAAAAAGTATGGGAAAAATAAAGGCTTTGTAACAACTTTATAAAAGGCAATAAAGGATTTAATATTCAATGAAGTATGGTATTTCTAACAATTAACAAGGAAGATGTAAATTGTTTCACAAGACTTAGTTTGAGTCACTAGAAAAGCATGCATTCAAAGTTTAGCTCCTAAAAATACCAAACAAAAATACCTTGCACTTAAAAACGCCCAAACCAGCAGCTTTAACACAGCTCCAAGCCCAGCAGGTGTCACTCTCTCTCTTTTATCTACAACTAGCTTTAGAAATTTTCATCTCCACGCAAATTTGAATTTAATTTCATGCAAATTTACTATCCAGAAAAAGCAGCATTAATCAAAATTTTAATCAGCAAGTATTGTAGGAGCACTTGCTTTTTCTTCATTTCTATTTTTTTTTCCACAAGGATTTTACTTGTCAGAAGAAACACGTAGGTATCTTAAAGGAAGTTAAGTTCAGAAAGGATGACTGCAGTTGCAAAAAAAGTACTCACAGTATCAAGAGCTGGGTCTGCAGTAAAAAAACCACAACTGTGTGTAGTCATCCTTTTTGCTACAAAAAGGATCAATTCAGTTTTGTTGGGGTTTTTTGAAACATTTTTGGCTTCTGTTTATTGCTCCACTTATTTTAGAAAGCCTTGGTATCTGTGAACAGAATTATTCCTATTTTTTTCTACAAAAGGTGCTCATGGCAGCTGACACTTGCTCTTTTAGGAGTAAAAAGCTGTAAACCCAGCTCTTACTGACTGAACCCACCATTTTTATAGGGGGCTTTTAGGATGCTTAAGTGAAATGAGCTCAAAACCTGACATTTCAGAATTTTAGAGAATTTTTCAGTCATGTCAAAAATATTTTTACCCACAGCTGTGCATAGCCTGCTAGGACATTAAAACAGATTGTGTTTACTTATTACCCTTTCTGCATTTGTGCATGTCTGTGAAATTGGTTAATATAGTGTTACTGAAATATGTCTGGAAGACAAACCGCACTCTGCCCCATTTATTTATTTTTTTAAAGGCAAAGAGCGCTGAGGGTTTGCAAACCACTAACTCAGCAATGCTGCAGTGGGGAACACACAGGCTTGTGAGCACCCACTTTACCCCATGCTTCTACTTAACTCAAAGCTTTTAAACCTTGGGCACAGTCCAACACTTTTATTGATTGACTTTTCACAGACATAGAGAAAACATTTTTGAGTTATTTATACATTTGAAAAATGCTAATTTTAGTGTCTTTCTTCTCGTACTTTACTCTGTTTGTTTCTCTCTTTCTACTTTGTGATATTTTCTTCATAATAAGGTTTTTCATGAGTCACACAATATGTGCCTTTAGGGAAATAAACTTGAGAATAGAACGTAGCATGCAGATTTGCACTTTTCACATTGATTAACGTATCTGATATTACCGAAGTTAATTCTCTTATCACCGTGTTTCAAGGTCACTGCAGCAACTGTGTGCTCTAAAAGTTTTATGGCTCAAACTACTTGTCCTTCACTTCAGTTTCTTAACACTCAAAGTGTTTGTTATTTTTACTCAGATGCTAGAGGTGGCAATACTTGTTTAGAAGTAGTTGTTCCCAGTGTTTGCAGACCAGATGAACTTAGCAGTTGCAATTTGCTGAACCAAATCAGCAAGTTGCAATTTTAGGTAACCTGTTTCTTTGAATTGTACAAGGCAGCAAGAATTCTATTTCTACATATGTTAAAAAAAAACCCAACAAAAAACCCCCAACCATTTTGTTGAATGAGTGATCCCCCCATGAAAGAGTTATACATCCTCTTCCCTTGTACTCATAAGAGTATAGCAGTTTTGGCTTAATAAATTAACCAGTTATGCCACATTGCAAGTGTTTGTGTGACACCTTTTAAGGCAGTAATACAAGTAGCCTACAATTAGCAAATTTATCAGATGTTGGGAAGGAATTTAGGTGGAGCTGGAGGGCTAAACAACATGGGATTCAACACTGAGTAATCCCTTGCTGTGTCCAAGTGATGTCACAGCTTAGGCATGTGGAAGATTCAAGAACGTGACACTGTCTGTAAAAACCACTTAATTGTAAACCACTTCATTCTCCACTAGCAACAAATTCCCTTCTTAACCAGGATTTATAGATAGGGTGTGCTAATACATAACACAAAGCATATCAGGCCATCCAAGTGGCTTAAGTTCTCAGGGTCTGACACAAACTTCTCTCTTCCCCTAGAGGAGACTATAGATCACTTCTCGTGGTACCACAGTAGGAAGATAGGTTTCAGAACACAGTCTTGTACAAAATCCCAGTGAGTATTAACTTTTAATTCTTTACAAAGTAATTAAAAATTTTTTAATTAAAAATATTTCTACCAGCTCTAAATTACCTTAAAGTGATCTTTGTACCACTAAGAACAAGCATGCAAAAGAAAAGCCCCTACAAACACTGAATAAAACTCAAAATACTACAGCCTGAGTGGACTAGCCTCAAAAATCTGCACTTATCTTCCTCCCTTCATTCCTCTTGACCCAAACAGCCACCATTTTATGGCTGTTGATTAAACTATCAAGCTCAATCTTGTACTTCTTAGTGTTCTTCTTACCTAATGATGCACCCTGGACACTTCTTCCCCCCCAGCAGATAAGTTATGCAGGAAGAAGACCGATGGTGTGCATCTGCCTTGTCTGTCTTACAAATCTCAGCAGAGACTGAAACCCTTTTGCAGCAGAGCTGCTTCTGAATGTATGAGCTGACTGAAATAGGGGGCTGACTCCTAGATCACTGAGCCCCTTCTCTGACTTGCTTGCCTCACACTCCTCAGGAGAAGTCTCATCAGTACATATTTCTACAATAATTCTCAAGTAACTGTGTTGCTGACCATGGGTGACTTGGGATTCAGAGACCTGCTTGGCTGTAAATAATTTGTTTTAAAAAGCCAACACCACCATAACCTAAACCAGTCAATTAAACAGGCTTGCCTTGTTCTTGTTAGCGCTTCTGAGTTATTGCTTTCTTGAGCATCAGGGGAGTTTGCTGTGCAGGGGGGCTTGTCTTGGGACTGCTACTTCTTTTGGCACTCTTTAGTAGTGATCAGAGGGATAGGCAGACCTTTAGGTAAGATTGAAAAGAACAGGAATTATTACTCCTAACCTGTAACCTGGTACAGCCACATAGTTCTTCTTTTCTTCCATTTTTTTAGCTGTTGCTGAAGAGTTTCCAGTTTAGCTTTAGGAACTGCAGCAGTACCAGTGTTCTGCTGGCCTGGAGGCTGGAAAATAAGCTCACAGTTGGATGCTGCACTAGGCAGCAGCTGGCATGCTGGTCTGGATTTTCCCCTTTCCCATCAAGTTCTTGCAACACCTGACTGAGTCATCTCACCTTGGAGACAAGTGCAGAACCCCAAATTAAGGGCTTGGTGTTGTAGTCAGTGCCTGGAAACCAAACATTTCCCAAATCTTTTCCCCCCAGGGACCACTCCCAACTGGGATGGTTGTGGCAGTAAGTGTCAACACCAGGAACGTCACTGGGGATGGGGCTCCTCTCAGTGCCAGGGCCATCTGCCACTCCCCAGAGATTTGTGTGTGAGAGATGGCTCTCCCTGTTGTTTCAGTGCTTCCAGAGCCACACCTGCCCACTTGGAAAGAATTTTTGGGACTTTTTTCTGTTTCACTTGAAACAGAGTCAAGAGAAAAGGTGATAGGGGTGAGCACCCTTCTTAGTAATTTCTGAATATCTGTTCAGCAATGAGGAGGCTTAAACTTAATGACTTTCTCAGTATGCAGGAGTTCAAACTTGCAACACCTATCTGGATATGGCTGGAATGCCAGGATATGGGTTACCTAGCATGGCACATAAAGAAGTTTCCCCTTGAAGCTGTGAACTCTATCAGGTTGAGGTAGGAGAGGCCAGAGTGGGTATGTACTTTTTCAGGAGGTCCTATGTCTGAAAACCTGCTGTTTGTATTGTGCTGTTGATTCAAGTGTCTCACAGCATTTTAGGGAAATCCTGAACAGCCCAGGAAGGTGCCTACAGGCAGGCAGGAAGAGCTAGAACTTGGGTCTCCACTCCAGGGAGTTTGCTGCTACAGCCAGCCAAGCAGGAGGTTTGATGTGTACTCAGTGCTTATTTTCTCACTGTTTTTTGTGATGAGATGGTTTTAGAAAACACCTGCACTCCAGCTAAGATAGGAGAGTCTTCTGGGATTTCATTTCAAATGAACTTAGGCATCCTAGAATTTGAGTGGGTACTTAGTGTTTAATCTTATAGACTTAATGGAAATTTAATATCAGCAAGTTGTGAAGACAAATTTCATGCTAGAAGATTGATTGAGAGATTACTTTTTCCAGAGTGAACAAATAAAGTTATTTATTTGTTCATAGAAATCTGATATACCAAACAACTAGTAGGTAACATAAATATCTTAAGGATCTGGCACCTGGCAAAGGAAACTGAAGAACTGTTACCATGAATTGTTCAGGCTGCTGGCTGAGGATAAAATTCCTGGGAAAGGGGTAGGAATATTTAGGTTATGGGCATCATGCTAAGCTTTGCACCTACAAGGGACTTCTTCTAGCAGCAATACATAAGAGAATCATTGATACCACTCTATTTATTTCATGAAGTAGGCCTTAATTTTGGGGGGTTATAAAGAATTACTGTGGTTTAAATGAAAAGTTTAAATGAAAGTTCTGTAAATAAAGTTCCTGCTCTCTCTCCTCCTTTCTGACACAGACACCCATGGTACAAGGGATACATTGTAAGGAGACATTTTTGGTAGAAGTATTATCATTAAAAATATTGTTACACATCTGCTTAATCATGGTTCATGAATCATGTTCCTAAATTAGAAAATGCCAAGAAATTAAGCAAGATGACAGTAATAGTTGATCTTTTTCAAATTATTTGGAAAAACATAAAAAGAAACATGCTGTCAAACTGCAAATGTCCTGGAGACCTGTTATGTCTGTTTTACAAGGCAGTTGTGCAACATTGCCAAAATTAAAGAGAAAATTGGTACTATTTCACTGGACTGATAATCATCTAATCATCACGCTGGCGTATGTGGGTCTGAGTTGATCTGAACCTTTTTTCAGTACTTTGGCATTAATGTACGTCTGAAGATGGTATAAATTCATTGCAGAGTGTGTCAGCATGTATTAAATGAGTACAGCCTGATAGTGACTGCCAATGAGTTAAGAAAAGAAGGATTTTAAACTGAAAAAAAAAAAGATTGAGAGGAGAGAAAGAATACACATGCCAGTCTGACATGGGGATCTTAGTGCGTTATTTGCTGTGCTTTTTCATTTCATAGTCCATTAATATTATGAAGCGGACATTGCAGAAATATGGAAGCTACGAAAAATTTGAACAGGCCACTGGAGGCAGCTTGCTGACCAAAAGTCGCATCTGGAATCACGTCAGGAAATACATGGTGAAAGAAGGCTGTCTTGGTGAGGTAAGGCATGGACATTACCCATGGATGGACCCAAGAGACCCTCTGGGAGGCCTTTCCTCCCTAATTCCAAGAATTTTCCTTACATCATACTTTTCTCATGGCTATGCCCAGTCTAATGTTTGAACAATTGAAACGACACAAATTCATTGTGAATGCTTCAGTCATCTCTCTGAGCCTGTTTCCTGATTCATATATGCTTGTTCTTAAATTCGCTTCTTTTGGGAGTACCCGAGAACGACACCCTTCCTTCCCTCCTTTTTTCAGCTACTTGGAGACCAGCACATTTCCATTTATTCATCAGTTCTGCCATCCGTTCTCCTGTATCAAATTATTTACACCAAAGGAAAGAGTTAAGAAAAGGCCAAAAAAAATAAGCAGCAGCCCGAGAGAGTGATTTATAAGAAGCAACACAAATGAAAGTGACATAAGTGAATAAAAATGTCTGAAAGAGGTTGGCTTGTTGAGTTCATTTGAGTGCTGTTTTTTCCTGGCTTTAACCATCTAATTTTTTAGAGCCCTGTGAAAAAAACTTATTTTCTATATTCAGGATTTTAAAAGACCAGTTTGATGAAGTTACATGACATTGCTTGGAAAAGTCAGATGAAATTGAATGTATAAAAAAGGGATTGATCCAAATGAAATCACCAGATGACACAGTCAAAGACTTGGATGAGATCACTGGCAGTAAGCAAGAGGAGTCTGGAATAATGAAATAAAAATTAATTTCCCAGAAACTAGGTTTAATTGGTAAACATAATATTATTAGGAGAAACTGCTGAACTCATCACACATTTTTGCAAGACTATGATTTGACACTTGATAACCAGACTTTACCTGTGTTTCTAAGAGTGGGATTAATAAACTACAGTTTAGAGCAAGCAGAAAAAAATTCTATGTTTGGTGTGCTTCTATGTTTCCTGTGCTTCTATCTCCCTCTTCATTTTTGGCTTGGTTTGACTTCATGGAAGCTGGATCCTACACCCTCATCCAGCAGCCCATGTCCTTCTTAATGAAATGCTTTATTTTTCTGTGAAAATAGGGTTAATACAGGATAGTCTAAAATATGAAAATACTCCCTCCAGCTGAAGGGGTCTTAATAAAGCTAAGTGGCACCTGCCCTTTAAATCTAAATGCTTTGGGATTTACCTATTTTTCTTGCCTCTTAAATACAAGTTTTAGGGGACTGACTGTTTGCTGTTGAACTTAAAGCTGAATGGTCAGTTTTGAATACAGGGAAGTGTTGTATTCATACCTTTGATCCCTGGGTCCTTTTTTTTGGATCTAAAAAAAGTGATCTTTCTTTTAAGTACTCTCCCTTGTACTCTCCTGAGCAGTACTGTTTCTTTAGGCTTTACATGAAGAGGGTGCTTAATCTTCAAGAAAGAGAGTTTCACTTTTCCCTCTCAGTCACTTGTTTAAAAAGGCTTTTTGAAGATAAAATATATCAATATGCATTAGTTTCCTTCTCTCCCAGTTTTTGTTTTGATTACCAATTTTCCAAGAGAGAACAGGAAAGCAAGTGCTATATTGTTGTATAGAACGAAACAATACCAGTATTTCAATAATCTTACTAAGTCTGCATCATGTAACAGGAAAAAAGTACACAGTGCTTCCCCCTCTCATTCAAGTGGATTTAAAATTGCAACTGAAATGGTTTCAGACAGCTAATTATATAGATGCCTAGTCAATTCATGTGTGCTTACCTAGTATTTTTCTGTTCTCAGTAATACTAAGATAATTCAACCCAGTTCAAAAACTGTAATTTTCTCTAATTTATTCTGCATGCAATTGCTCCCTGCCCTCTGAGTCTAGTCAGTGTTGCCGTATTATATTTTTGAGTCTCATGTTGGTCTGGCTTCACCCTCAGCCACCCCACTGAGGTCTGAGGTTCTGTCCGTAGCACAGGTGAGTAGGATAAACTCAGCCAGCAGAGTCCCTCAAGTGATTGCTGATCGCAAGACAGAGTTATGGAGGGCAAGGGACCAAAGAGAAGTGAAATAATGGAAGGGCCAGAGGAAAAAGCAGGAACAGGAGCGAGAAGAGAGCTCCTTCAGCTCTACCTGAACTCTCTCCTTTTCAGATTGTGGTCCATCTCACGGAGGACCTGCTGTCGCGAGCCTCCATGACCGTGGTGAACGGCCGCCCCACTCTCACTATCAACGTCTCCACTGCGCGAGAGCACTGGCTGGAGGGGATGCTGAGGCACGAAATTGGTATGAGCACGACATCCCTTCTGCAGGCAAAGGGGAGTACTTGCATGCATTGTTACTTATTTCACAGTGATGGGCCAGGCACTGGACAGATACTGAAAGAGGGAACATCCCTATCCAAAGAACTCGTGCTGGAGGTGTGCTAAAGGGAAGGAGAAACCTTTTTATTACTGCAGCATGCAGTAAAAGGATTCCTAGGGTTCATGTACATTAGCATTTTAGGCCAGAGCAAGCTTTTGAAGTAAGCCTACCAGCTAGTTCCACTTACTGCACTGAGGTTCCCATGCCAAGGGAATCTTAGAGCAAGCAAAGAGTAATCCTTTCAGATGATGCTAGCCCAGAGGTTCTGCTCCAGGGCATACCTTCTGTGCTGTCACTGCTCAGGGACGTTTTGCTCACGAGAGCAATTTTTTTTTTTAACTACTCTGGAGTTAAAAAAAAACAAAAGAGGAAACAAAAATAGTGTGACCATTCAACTTTGGCTCCAGCCATGTCACTTTGCAAACCTGCTCCTGTCACGCTGCACTGCTTGCAAATGTAGGCATGCTTTAGCTATGAAGAATTTATCCAGTGATCCCTAAACTGGTGTAAAATTGCTTTGGTTTTGCATTACACAAGGCTGGCCCAGCCCTGTGGAAAATTTCTACAAATTTTTCAGTGCATCTGTTTTAATGAAACACGTAAAAAATGGATAAACTTGGCTAGTGCCTGAATATTAACTGAAGAATAAGCCTTGCAATTGCCTAGAACCACTGTTAGTCCCATTGTAAGGGACACAGCATCTTCCAAGGCTGCAGTGGTGCTGTTTAATCACCTTCAGGAGGCAATATTTCTGCCCTTTGACTTTGCTTTTCCTTCCTTCTGTTCCCTACTATGCCTATCCTATGCCAGAGACAATTCAGCTTGTAAGACACTTCTGAAAATTCCTTTCCACAGATTTAGAAAGTCAAGTTCTCCTGATAGTTGCATTCCTTAGGCATTTTCAAGAATTTCACTTGCAGTCAGCAGGTGAATATTTGCATGGTGTAAATATCTCTGACAAAATTATCTGTTGTAGACAAGGCTAAAGTTGTCACTTTCCCCAGTGCCCAGTCCTGCCAGCTCAGTGTTCTGAAATGGGTATCTCCTTATATATTTTATATTTTTTTGTTAATCATTGGATGCTACTGTTCTAGGTGCCAAATTCCTTTTATTTTTTTTTTCAGGAACTCACTACTTTCGGGGTTTTAACAACAACAGCCAGCCTTGGTGCAACCGGAATGGTCGTAGAAAACACGGGTTAAAACCAATCAACCCTACAGAAGAGGGGCTAGCGAGCATTCACAGCGTCCTGTTCCGCAAAGACCCTTTTCTTTGGAGAGCTGCCCTGCTCTACTACACAGTGTACCAGGCCAGCCAAATGTCCTTCAGTCAGCTTTTCCAGGACGTGGGGAAATTTGTCAAGGACCCCAATACTAGGTGGGATTACTGCGTACGGGCCAAGAGAGGGTGGACTGACACTTCACAACCAGGTGAGTTCCCTATTTGTCTCCTCTGGTTCTGTACTTCAGGGAGGCTTTCAGAACATGCACAGAGCTCCTTAATCATGTCACACAGTAAAACCTTTGCCAAAGGGAGAAATGAGACTGCACACTTTCTGAAACGGGGTCTCAGGAAAATAAGGCTGAAAATGCTCATGAGTGAGACCTTCAAGCTGAATCAGTAAAGGATTTTTTTTTTTAGTGGAAGTGGAATGTAAATGCAAAACTTTGAAAAAATCCATATTCACAGTTTGACCTGCTTTCTACAGATGTAATGTTGCCTGTGGTTATTCACAGGCACTATCTTCTGTGTTTGGTTTCTTTTACTGGCTAGTGGGTTTTGCCTTCTAGCTAGTTTTTGGAAAGGTTTTCAAAGTCAGGGATATAAATATCTAGTTTTTAAAAATAAAATTGTTCTGCTCTTAATGGCTTCTGAGAACATGCCTTGACCAAACAGTGATAGAGTGTAACGTATCTCCATTCCTTTCAGGCTGTTTCAATAAGGACCAGGTGTACTTGGATGGCATCCTCCGAATCCTGAGATACAGGGAGTCCATTGATTTCCATCTTCTGACAGCTCTTGGAAAGGTGACTGAACTCATTATTCCCAAGGGTACAGTTTTATTATTTCGGCAAGCCTGCCTGTAACAACCTATGAGTCATTGTGCTTGGTTTTACTTTGATCTAGAATTCTCTGCTCTGTATAGCACCTTCAATTACATTGTGCAAGTTGCAAGTATTTTGAAGTCCTAAAAATTTCTACCAGCTTGTCCTCATTCTTCACTTATCAGATTAAGATTTATGGTCATATTTCTCAGACTTTCCTCCCTTTATGGGTTACTACCTGACTTGAAGCACAACAGACTGCCTTGGCCAAACAAGACAGGTACTAGATAAGGTGGTGGTCCTACCAGAAAACAAAATGAACTATTTGACATTAATGCATCCCCCTTTCACCACAAAGAGTATTTCATCTCAAAGTTCTCTCACTGATGGCAGGTGTTTTTCAAAAATGAGGGTTTTTTTCCCCCAGAATAATGGTATTTCTACATTCACAGAACATATTTTCGGTCCATTCTAACTGTCATGGCTTGTTTGTTCTCCAAGTCATCCTAAGAAGTGCAGAAATTTTGTCACACTTCCTGAACCAAATCCTTGGGTTGCTAAGCTTTCACAGTTCATAAAGCAGGATTCATACTCACATAAACAGGGAGCCAAATTGACAGTGAGCTTGAATTTAGAGCTGGTATACCAACATTTCTGCCTACTTAGCAATCAATGGGTGATAAAGGGAAGTGGCATATTATGATAGGGGGTTTTGGTCCACATTTAAGTTTTCCCTTTACTGTCAGAAACATCCTTGTTGATAAGCAGGAGCTACTTAGGTAACCGAACCAAGTCAGGAAGCTTTGAAAATAAAATCACACTGTCAAATAAGCCTGCAACTTTCTCTCTGAAGTTTCGTTTTGCTTTAAGCTTGCTTAACTCCACACACACACTGTTCCTTTGCTGCTTTATGCCTGTCTCTCTTCAGGGAGTCTGCAGGATTGTCAGGCCACTTGAAAAACATACTAAGTCATTCCTCATAAAATTACAGATTGCACTATGATCCACATTGCATGGCTCCCACATTAGGGGGTCTACAAGCAATTTATTTCTAGCAGCATGATAATTTATAAGTGCTTGACTTTACAACTTCTAAAATCAAGGGATCTTAAAATGTATTCTGAATGTTTTTGCTTCAGACATCTGCAGTCAAGCTGGAAATTTGTGTATCAGAACAGTGTCAGCTCTCAGCATCACAGATTAGCTGAGGTCTGCAGAGACCCCTCAGCATCATCCAGTCCAACTTCCATGCTTAAGCAGTGTCAGCTAGAGCAGTTTGCCCTGGACCATGTCCATCTGGGCTTTGAATATCTCCACTGATGGTGACTCCACAATCCCTCTGTGTGGCCTGTGCCAGTGTTTTTCCACCCTCACTGTACAAAAGTGTTTTGTGTTCAGATGGAATTTTGGGCATTTTAACTGGAGCCCATTGCCTCTTGCCCTGTCAGTATGCGCTGGTGAGAAGAGCCCCATTCCCATGCCGTCAGGTGTTTATACACACTGACAAGATTCCCATGAGCTTTCTTTTCTCCAGGCTAAACAGTTCCAGCTCTCTCAGCCTTTCCTCACAGGAGAGATGCTCCAGTGCCTTAATCATCTTAGTGACCCTTCACTGGGCCCGCTCCAATATCTCCCTATAGTCTCATGAAAGAGACAAGTATAAAACTTGCACTGGGATCCAGCCTAGTGGTTTATCACCACTTTAAATGGGGGGATTTATTTGTTTTTTTTAGAGTGGAATAGGAGGATCAGGTTGTTCCAAAGGGAGTATTAAGCTTCGCTGGCACGTCCTCCAGGTCATGCCTTCCTGTTGCTTCTGACATTACTTACAGTGTAGAAGAGTGTGGTGTGGATACATGCAAGCTGTTCAACCTACCTAGAAGTGACTAAGGAAAACACTTGAAATGTGAGAAAAGATGCTTCTTAAAAGGAGCAGTTCTAAAACTTTGCAGGAAATAATCAAATGTGGGAAGCATTGCAGAACATCCATGCGGTGACTGCATGCAAGTAATACTGAAGAGAAACAGAATGCAGATATTGGGTGCACTTCAGTACAGCATAACTACCGCAGTTTTATAAAGTAAAGCAGCGCAATACCACCCACTATTGTGTTTCCCAAGAAACATATGAGCACAAGTAAGCACAAGTAAGCCTGTTTTAGCCTCAGAGTTTTTTATCTAGTGCAATGACTATTTACGTGTGGTAAAGAAAACAACCCATTTCCACAATAGGATGAGATTATGTTTTTGATCTCCTCAGGATGTCAACTTTGGTCATTGTTTACCAATTGCAAGGACTGGGGAAATGCACCCCATTGAAACCATACCTCAGATTACAGATATATATTTCTTGTTTGCAGCAGGAACAGAAACCTCTGAACATAAATATGAGGGGGGAAGGATCCTTTTTCTTTCTTTAGGGAGGAAAAGAGGTAGAATTTAATTGCATGTGGTGCTATGTCTCCAGACTGAAAGGAGATGATTTGGTTTTGTACAGCTCCTCTGTATCCACTTCTAAGTAAGTTAATTAGGTGTAATGCCACATGATTTCAATCAGCAGTAGCTTAGTGACTTGAATAAGCCTAGGCATAGGTGTATATTTGTTTCTTTATTGGGTGCATCTTGTCCTTGCAACTAGAAAAGCACACTTGTGTACGCAGATGCAAATTGATTTTCTTTGTGGACTTTGCTCCAATTATCATCGCTGAGATACGCACCTGTCTCTATGGATCAGGTTTAGCATCTGGATTACACTGTCCTGTCTTTCCAGAAAGCCCTTCCATGCCCCTTGCACATTGCTGAATCCTTCATGTGCACTTTAAATGCTGCTGAATAGAAACCATCACCTGCCAAGAGGGCAAGCTGCCTCCAGGGAAGCCAGACTGTGCAGGGCTCAGCTCCTTAGAAGAAACATGGGTCAAAAAGGTTGGAAGGAGCCGGCTCCACTCAAGCCACCTGGCACAAACCTCCTGTGAAGAAATAGAACATGCCAGTTAATAAGCACAGCAAGGCTGGTGGGCTTTGCCAGTGCATATGCTGCTGTCTGCAGGGTGCCCAGAACACACAGCTTGGAGACAAAGTGACAACCACACAAATTTCATCACACTGGACAGCTCCCCAAGGAGTCCTGTTCTGCGCTTCCATGGCAGCTTGTGCCGAGCCAAAGCATTCATCCTTTCTGGACTATCATTCATGAGCTACTGCAATTAGAAGTCCTAGCTTTTAGAATCATAAGACTATGAAGATAAAAATATCCATTTTCCTTAGAAAAAAAAGCTATCAGGTCCTGTAATAGCTGGAAAATGAGAGTTCGGCACCCGTACCCAGAGGGCTCTGGTGCCATGAGGCAAACCCAGTCTCCAGCCTGCTACTGAATGGGGAAAACAAAAAAAAACCCCTAAAATTGGGATGCTTAGGTATTGTTCATGTAGTTAGTTAGTAGAGATGCATTTTCATTTAGCTGTGCATAAGCACATTTACTAGTGAAAATGAAACAGCAGAGTTCAGGTCAGCTGGCACTATGCATTTCCCAAAGTCTGCTTCCTGTGCCATGCCTATTCTGCACTCCCTTTCTAGTTCCTTAGTCTTTTGCACAGTATTGTTTCTATTCTCGTGTAAATCTTTCTGCCTTGTTGAGAAGACATTCCAGGACTTACATGTGCTCCATTCTTTCCCTCTCTATTCCTGCAGCTGCTGTAGATGATTCTCATTCACATTCCTACAAGTCTGTTTACTGAGGGAATCAAAAGCACAATCAGGAATTATGAAGGCATTTGCTGAAATTACACTTTTTTTGCATCTTTCACTGAAGCAGACAGTTGCTCATGTTTTGAAAGACTTCTCCAAGATTTTAAATTTCCCTGCTCTGAAATATTTTCTCATTTACAGGAGAGAATTTATAGCAGCAGCAGAGAAGCAACGGGACTGTACTGCTAAATTGACCCATGTCCTTCCTTACAGATCTCATATGAGGATGTGGATCGCCTGAAAGGATTAGCTGTGATTGAAAACATGAGGGTGCCACACTTCTTGCAAGACCATGCCCGGTACATGGAACACTTGAAAAAGATCATGGAAGTCAATGAGCTGACTGATGAGGAGCTCCAGGATCTCATAAATTAACAGTATTAGACCACTATTCACTTACTGTGCAACAATGTAGAGCTGAACTTCCCAGAGCTTGCAAGAAGGGACTTATGAGAGATGGGAGGGAAGAGTGGCCAGAATACGTGGAATTCAGAAAAAGCCCCTTTATGTCCTTCTGCATTGTGATTGTATACTGATTATTTTTAAAAGGGATTGTGCATTTTCGTAAAATTTGGCTTAGAAATTCCTCTGCAGTGATTTGTCCAATCATCTACTCTGTTTTGTATGCTTGGTATAGTGCTGAGTGCTGTCTCTTGTAATATATTGCCTTTTCCCACCCAGGTTCAGAGCTGGAGGAAAGGGGACAGAGGAGAAATTCCCCCTCAGTTCACTTTTGTTTGCCTTATCTTTGGTCATAGCTGTCATGGTTCATAGCAATAGAACTGGGGTAGACTATGCTGCACTGCTGTCTGCATAACTTTCCCATTTAGTCATCATTGCAATGAAAACAGAAAGTTTAAAAACAGTGCACAGAAGCAGGTCTTTGTGCCACAGCATCAAAGTCCATAATGTTACAAAAAGTTTCAGGGTTTTTTTTAAGGAGAGAATTATCATTTAAAAAAAAGAGAAAAAAAGGTAGGGGTTGCTGTTTTAATGACTGTAAACAGGTAGCAAAGCTTTCCCCTTCATTCCCATGAATTACACCATTCCACATCTTTATGTGTATAGTACATGTTTCAGGAAGCTGAATTCTGGGAATGGCCTCCCTCCTTTGAGAGCAAGCATAGTCTGTCTACAAAATTCAGCATGGTAGCATTTTGGAAGGAGGATTGAGCAAAACTGTGATTTCATGACCTATGGTTCAAAATAAATTCAGGAACACAGGGCCATGATCCAGCACAGCAGGCAACACTCACTTCTTCGTTGGGTCGCCTGAGCCTACAGAGGACCAGGTCACATTTTTGAGCAGTACCCCCACATTACAGCAAGCTTGAGCTTGCAGAGCTCATTTCAGAAACAAGATGTGACTGTTTCAGAAACAAGATGTGACTGGGGGAGAGAAGACGACTCTCAAGTGCCCTATTCCTGTGTTCCAACAGAAGTGCTGCACCACTCTGAACCATCTTTACCTCTGTTCTAACTACTGGTGCTATATCCAAGACAAAGGAGAGAAAGCTCCTTACAGCAAGGAGCTTTCTCTAGTCATATGATGAATAACTTAGATGATGCAGGAGGACTTACTACATAAACTACATTTTCTGATTCTGGAGTATTATGGAATTGCTGAGGCAAAGTATTTAAGTATTCTGACAAAGGGTTTTGTTTTAGTAGACAGCATTTTACTAGGGCTCCTCTGAACTCCTGGGAAGCAGCTGTGGTTGGAGAGGCTGGGCAGGAACTAGTGGGAGCCTTTGGACAGGGCTTCTGCCCCTTCTTACCCTGCTGCTTTGCCCACTGGTAACAGGCCTGGCATAGGTGAGTAGATGGAGCCAAGGCTTCCTCCACGCCATGTTTGCATGGACCTGAGCCACAGTATCCCCCCTCCCCTTATCCTGTTCTTTAATGAAACAAATGGAACCTTGTCTTACACCCAGGACATTACCAGACATTACAGTAAAATCTTGAGAACACATTTTCTGATCCATAGGAAAATCTGTGAGGAAAAACTGATGGTTGGCTAAGAAGTCTGAAGGTTTACGAATAATCCCATAAAAGCAGCTGCCTTTCAGATACTATTGCAGGTTGTTTGCAGTGGCTGGCCGATTGCTGCGAAAAAGAAAATGCATTCAACAAGCATAATTTACTAAATTTAGTTATTTTCAAGGCAGGGACTGAGAACTGCTTGCAGCAGCCTTAATTTTGTGTTGTCAGTATTGTTCAGGAGCTGAAAGCCTTTCAGCCTCTGTATGCTGTTTTCTCTCCTTCCCTCCTTCAGGCTGTCTAGTTTGATCACTGGGGACTTTGCCTGCCCAGCTTTGTTTTAGAGCTGTGCAGAGTACACACGGTGTTGCAGCAGCCTGACAGGAACCATTTGCAGTCAGTCATGCACACACATGCTCCAGGTTTTGGCTCCTTTGCCAGAAACAGCAAGAAAGCCACATGTGACTGAAGTCAAGCCAAGGATTACAGTCAAAAGCTGTCTTTGGAGTTAACTGGGCAGGGATCGTTTGAACTACACCATGGAAAAATCTGGCTCACTTTGCTGACCCTGGGGTATGCAAAAGGGACAGTCCTTGAAGAAAGGAACAATTTTGGACTGATTTTATTCTGACAGGAGAGATCCCTGCCTTTCTCCCATGACTTCTACATAAGCAAAGTGGTTTTCCTCCTCCCACAGTAGTAGCATCTTATAATCTAAATGCACACCCGTAATGTGTCCTCAAAACCAGGAGGCTGTGCCAGTCACTCTTTTACCACAAAATGCCATGCCTACAGGCCTGACTCTTTTACCACTCTGTAGCCCTAAACACTACTACAGGCCTTTTTGCTTTATTTGAAGACCTGCATCACCTTTTTTGCAAAGCAGTAGGTGCCATTAAACTTCCATTCTTCATTATTCTAGAAGTAGATTTGCCTGGTGCAAAGTTTGGAGTCTGGAAGTGGTCAGGATCAATATGTAGCAATAGGCGAAGCGATCAGCTTCTGTTTTTGGCATCAGACATGTCATTCCTCCTTCATAAAAGTGTTTCAAATTTTGAAGTGTAGCTTTTGTAAATTTTCCTGAATTTTTGTTTTTCACTGTGAAGAGGCTGGTTACTGAGTTGTGATACTGAAGTTCTGTGATAGTGTGGACAGCAGTGGTGAGCAGCAGTGAGCTCACGTCACTGCACGGTTTCATGGTGTCAGTGCTGTGTTGGCAGCCCTTCCTGGCTGGCTGGCTTGGTTGCTTTGCTGTGTATCTATGTCTTGCTATGTTATTCCTATACAGAAACCTGGTCAGCATTGGAAAAGCCTCCCCGTTTCACCAGACCAATTTTGAAAGGCATTTTATACAACTTTTACAAATAAAGACAAAATAATGACAGATGAGAGTACTGAAGTGTTACCATCCTGTTGTGTGAGGGGGTTACTCTCTCCAATGGCCTCGGCTCTACAGCAACTTGGACATGCTATGTTGTGTACAGAAGAGGTGCCTTTCTGACACTGTTTTCAAAAACATCACTTAGGGTTGGAGTCACAAAAGGCCTGTTGAAGTCTTACACTGGGTATGGCTCTCCCTGCTCAGTCAGAAGGCCTGGCTGCTCATGAGGAAATTATCTTCCTTTTTTCTAGGATATGGTCTGAGGCAGCGTTGGAGCCTCTTTGCTGCGATGCAACTCTCAGCACCATCCATGCAGGAAATGGCAACTCCAAGTGTTCCACTTTAACACTTTAACCCACCCCCCCCCCAAGCCCCTCTCCCCTGCTGCTTCATTCCAGCACTCCCCTCTCACTTTATAAAATGTGCTTACTTATCTCCAGGGAGTCCCATCGGCTCAGCTCCCTCATGCATAAGTAAGGATAACATTTAAGGGTTGTAGGTTCTTTTTAATGGAAATATTTTGGAAGTCAATTGCTGATTTGCCTTGCAAGACTGCTAAGTATTATCACACCATATTCCCCTTCCCTTCCTACAAAGCTTGGAAAACACAGCCTGAAATCTGTTCCCTTCATAGGCTCCCAGATTACCACCATTCTCCCTTGCATCCCAGATACCCCTTCTACAGTATCAGCAGGGTGAAACACAACACTCACCCATCACTGAGCAGGTATATTTCAGTACTGAATAAATCTCACATTTGTCACAGGTGATCTGCAGGACCAATGCAGCTCTGAAAGCTTTTTTGCAGCACTTGCAAAAAAGTGCCAGGCTTATGAAGCTGGATGCCCTGCCAGCAGTTCCAGGAGCAACTTAAGCACCAAGGTTCTCTGAAAGGAGGGAAAGATGGAAATCATTTATGCTGGAAACCAGGATGGAAATCTGGCAACCCAGGAGTCAGAATGGAAGGTGAGTGAGACCTTATCTAAGCCAAGAGAAAGGCAAAAGGAAACAGCTGGAACAATTCTTTTCTTTGGGTTTGTTTGGGGTTTTTTTGTCCTTTATTTATTTTGTTGGTTTTTTTTAAGGTAATAGTAATTTAAAAGTGTCTTAATTTTCATAATATATTAACAAAAAATTAAATTAGAGGGTTTTTTTCAGTATGCTGTTTAAAATGAGTTTGTCTGTCTTTAAGATACAGAAGGGAGAATCTATTTTGGCTTTGCTGAACAATTATGGACTTCTCACAGTCTATTTTAGATTAAATCCAGAAAATCTGGATATTGAATTTTAAACCCATTCCTTTACATTGATTCAATTACAGGAAGATGTCATCAGGATTACCTTCAAGGCATAGCCTTACCCTTCCCATAAAAGTTGTCTAAATTAATTTTTTATGCTGCTGCTGAAATATTTTGTATCTTCCCCAATCACACAGTGTCTCTGGGAGACTTTAAACATCTTTTCCTGAGGTGTCTATGGACATGCAGGGTGAAGTACAGCATTATTTCAGCTTTAGATAGTGAAGAAACTGAGGCTGAAGTTGGAACTGCACTGGCTACAGCGTGAAGAAGGAAAGAGCAGAGGTAGACCACACAGATAGGGCTCTCATGAATGAGCAGGGTCGGCTGGTATAGCCATGGTTTTGAAAAGAAAAAATTCCTGAAAAAAATACCTAAAAAATCAGTGGCGAGAGAAATGCAGATGGTGGCACAGGAGGGGCTGGCATGAGGCCACGGTACTCCTGCCATCCCACAGGGTCAGAGGGCGGTGGACAACTCCCACAGGGACCTTCTCCGCTGGATCTGTGTGATTCCACTGCACAGCTAACTCCAATACAGCAAAGCTGGGCTCATTCAGGTCTTGTCCCAACAGTGCCCTGAAAATGGCACTTGGAAGGTCTCACATTTATAGTTTAGGGCCCAGTTTCCATCCTGTGGCAGATTCCGAGCAAGGGAACTGTCAGGCTGTTTTCTCCAGGTTACTGGCTTATTTCTGTCCTGTTTGACTTTTGTCCTGGTCTCTAGCACTCATCCATCAGATGGCTTTTTTTAAATCCTAGTCCTTCACGTCCCTTTTTATCTAAGGAATATATTCACTACTATCTCATGAGTCTCTGAGCCTAGAAAGTAAATTCACTCCCACCCACCAAAAAAATCTGCAGGTGATCTGTAAGTCAACCTCTTCTTCCTCTCCTCCTGGCAGTATTTTAAAGCTAAGGTCCCCTGTATTTTTGATCTTATTTTACAGCTTTCAGCCAAGAAGCTTTTCCAGATATGGGCAAGATATGTCACCAGACACACAGGACCATGTGGAGAAGCCTCCAGCAGTGATTCACTCCTGCATCCGTTGTCTCATCTCCATCCCTCCCCATTTCCCAGCCTCTCTACCCCACACTCCTCCAGCTCTCAGCACCCTTGGTCAGTAAAAGGAACAATAGTCCTCCAGTTGAAGGAATCAGGTTAAGGTTTCTCCAAAGGAGGGTGTGGAAGAGTACCAAGGTGCCCAGCTAGGCATGTATGTGAGTGACCTTCGTGGGAGCCTGCTGAGAACTTCAGGCAGTAGGAATGGTGGAGATAAAGTGAGCACCCAGCTGCAAGGCAGCCCCTCTTGCCTACAGAGTGACAAGGGAGTAAGGAGGTCTGAAGGAAGAGCTTCCATGAAGGCCACTCCCTAAAAACTGGTGGGAAAATGCTCTGAGAGCCTGGTGCTGGTAGTACCCCTTGTGTTTTCACACAAAGTTTGAGCAATGTTGCAGTTCACGTCTGTGCACATTCCATTTTTTTTCTTTTTAAATGAGGCCTTTCACACAGCTGATATTTGGACATCCCTCAGGCTGGGAACATCACATCATGCAGGGTTATGAGATGGCCAGATGGATGGGTCATCAAAGGGTCATCCAGCAACATATTTCCTAAGTGTACATGTAACCTGTAGGTACTTTAGAGTAAATCCTTTTAGCTACTTCGATTTTACAAAGGAGCTTTTTTACTTCCAGATATGGAGGTAAAAGCTACTTAAGGCTTAAAAACCTAAAAAAAAGGTAAGCAGACAAGGGCTCTGTCTGCGATTGTGGTCATGTCCTGCTCTGTGGCATGTGGGATACAACCCAGAACTGCTGAGTGGCAACAGTGAGAGCTGTGCAGTCTGCTGGCACGGCCCTCCGTCACCCTGAGAGCAGCCAACTCACAGGATCCCGCTGCTGCATCTCTTCTGGGGATGAAAAAAGCTGCTGCAGGCTGTTTCCCACAAGAGCCCTGATTCACAGTCAGTATGACTCCTCGCATGGGGGAGAATTTTGCATTTTGCTGAGGAAAAACAAAGAACATAAGCCTCCTATAAAGTTTTTCCCATCTAGAAACTCTGTACAAAAGTGTGAAAGTCAGAGGCCAGGAGATGCCTGCATGCCTTTGCCTTGCTTCCTGCAGCTAAGGAAAAGCTCAGAACCTAAACATGGGACATTTCCACCCAATTTCTGAGTGCTTAAATTTATGACCTGTTGTGCTCCCAGGGAACAGCAGCTGCTGTCCCAGGAGCTCTGCTTCCCATCACATCTGGCACCTGCCCATGGCCAGCATGCTCCTTCAATACACCATTTTCAAGAACCAAAAATCAACTTGATCTCAGAAGGCAGCACTTAGAGGTCCAGGAAAACCTTGAACTCCCCTGGACTGACCCTTTTCTGTCATTTTCTAAGAATGCTGAGCACTGACTCCCACGAGGGCTCGTAAGTGCCACAACCAAGGCTGATTAGCTTGTACAGTCAAGCCTCCACCCCTGCCTGCTGCATCAGGGTTTATCAACCTACTGCTGCCACAACCTGGTTCTTGGAAGTTCATCTCCAGGACAGTTATTTACTTGTGTTTGCTCCTCAGAGGTTTTTAGCAACTCTCCAAACTCTCCTATATCATACCTCCATTTTCTTAGATGGCTTGCAACACTGCAGTGCAACAACACTGCAAAGTCAAGTGACCAAATGGTCACTTGCCATGGAAGTTCTTTTAAGAAGCCCACAGGACAAAGCAGAGGCTTTTCCATAAAGCAAATGGGTCAGAGCAAATAGGAAAGGAGAATAATTTGGCTGAGAATAATTTAAAAGCTTTCATTGTGAGGAGCCAAGAGGCTAAACGCTAGACATGGCCACCTCAGCCTTGGTGAACTGGGTGCTGCTTTAAGCTTTTCCCAGAAGATGCTAAAAGGTAGAAACTCAAACATGTCCTTCCAGGAGCCACCCCTGCTGCCAGAAGGACCAGTGAGCTCCCTGCAGAAGCCACCACTGTGAGGTTTGACCAACCACAGCCACCGCAGGGACCACGTGCTGTGCATCAGCTGTCACCATGTCCCTGGTCAGGCGAGGTCTGGGGCTGGCATGTGTCAGCAGGAGACAAGAGGCAGCACTTTGTTGTAAGGAAGTGGCCAAGGCTCCATGTGCAGTGGGCAGGGAAAATCTCCAACAACCTTCACTTTGCACAGGCCTTACAAAAAATTAAACCTGGACCAAATCAGTCTGTAGCCATTGGTGAATGAAGCAGGACCCTGCCTCACAAAATTTGGGCTCCTGAAGGGACCCCAAGATGTGTAAGGTGTACCCAGCCTTCTGTAAGAAAGGCTCACTGCTTCTGTACCCCCTCAGTTGCTGCCTTCCTTGGCACTGCCTGGGCATTAAAGTTCCAGCAAGCTGGGCCAGCAGAGCTTCCACTAGGAGCATCTTGAAATAAAATTGCTGTTCAGGTTTACTCCCTCAGGGGCAGCAGGAGCACAGCCACCACTTCAGCTTTTGAACAACCATAACATGACAGATGTTCTTGGGAACTCCAAAATCCATCAGACTCACAACCATCTCATCCTCCTACAAGGATGCCACAAACAGCAAACAAAGCAAGCTTTTTAAAACCAGTGAGACCACAGTGAGGCACTGCTGATTGCCAACATGAAGTAACCAGGCACATACCTCATACAGATGCTCTGTGCGAGGCAGAATTCCACCTATAGGCATCCAATTCCTCTATCTTCCTCACATCTTATCCCAAGGCATCTTTTTATCCACCAAGTAATCACCGTTCCAGAGCTCTCCACTGGGCTGAGGAACCTCTGAGCTACAGACTAGCCTCATTAACTTTCCCTACAGCTCCCACATGGGCTATGAAGGAGGCTCAACTCATTTCCCACACCAGCAGCCCCTGTTAACACACAACTCATCAGCCAAAGCAAGGGCCCCTGCTGCAGCTGTGAGCACTATCACCTGCACAGGGGGCTGCTGGTGCTTCTCGAGGCTTTGGTGCCTCTGCACTTACATCCACAGCAGAATAAATGCAATCTGGCCTTTCCAAGTTTTACTTCTAGAGCTATAAAATAATTACAGCCTCCAAACATATTTGTAGCAGAGAAACACTAGCTGGTACAAGAGAGTGAGTGTGCTCTTGGGAATTTTACTGCCCCTCACCTCATGTAATATTCATTTGACTAAGGCAATTCTACTGCATCTTCGCCTAGATTTTGCAGTTATCCAGTGAGAGTTTCTTGGGGAATCTGGTGCTGGTCAAATTAAAAGAGGGCACCAAAATTGTGCCTGTTTGAAAAGGACAAAGCTGCAGCAAGGATCCAGAATGAAAGCTGGAGCCAAGATCTTCTGCTAGTTTCTTTAATGATCAGAGATAAATACCTGCACCTCCCATTTTCAACAGGGAATGTTGAGCAACTAGAGATACATTTTTGATCTGATGCTCTGAGTTCTTAGTTATTCACTTAACCTCTTGAAACATCCATGAAGTCTCCCTGAGTCTGAGAGTCACTCCAGGCTATGCCAGCTTTTTCTGGGTTTAGTTTTGCATACTGACAGAAAAGCTGTTCAACTGTGTGTGTTTGCATGGGAATTTATTTAGTTGTTGAAAAATTAGTTATTTTTGAGTCGTTAGAAATGAGGTGATATCTGAGAAAGTTAAAATAATAAAAATACTGCAAGAATATGATACTGTTTTACTCTAAAACCCTCAGTTACAACATCTCCTTTGGTGTGGCATTGCTGTCAAGAGTAGTGAGCCATGCCACAAAATTTTCCTTTCCACTCAGCAGCAGAATGTGTGGTCATCTGCAGCCTGGAGCAGCAGGTGCTGGGTGAGTGGGCAGCTCAGCACCTTTCACACTCGAGCTGTTTCTTTTGCAGATGCTGAAGTCCTGATATGTTTCCCTTCTAGGTCACTGGTTATTAATTTCTGCATGAAAAAACTCATGTAGGTGGCAATTTCAATGCTCCATTCCCAGTGCTGCCGTGGTAGGGTGCTGGCTGAATTGCTCCCACCCAGGACACGCACAGAACCCAAACCCCCTTGGCAGCAGCCCCCATCCCTGCCATATGCATGGTGACCACACGCTGTACTTAAACCCCTGTTGTGGTGAGAGAATCAGGCTTATGCAGCAGTGAGGCTCAGGAAAAGGATGCCTGGTCTGCCAGAGGGGAAAACTGACAGCCCCTAAAAAAGTCAATGGGCAGAGGTTGGTTCATCATGTGGGCCAGCCCCTGCAGTGATCACATGAAAATGGGCTCATCTATAGACCTCCCACTGATGCACAGCCCATTTCTCCCCGATGCAGAGCCCTGCGCAGAACACCGGCTCCCAGACAAAGACCCGTGGCTACATCTCACTGATGCCAGCTGCAGGGCCAGAGGACAAGGGCTGTTCCTGGGAAATCCCCAAAAGGGAGCAAGGCAAAGGGTACTGGAGAAATGGACCAGGCTATGCAGAGGGACAAGTTGGTGGTTTCCCAGCTCCTGAAAACTATTGTGTGGGAAGAAAACCCAACACTGAACGTTGCACCTAACAAAAAGACAAAGCCAAGCTCCAGGAAGCTCTTCTGGGGCACAATGACCCTGTCAGGAGCATAAGGAAGGAGGAAGGAAAGGATGAGGGGTGCCTATAAGGGGCTATGGAGGAATGATGTCTCTCCAGGCTGGGGCAGAGGGACCACTCAGGTCTCACTGCAGCTCACATAGGGACCAGCTCCAGCAGTTTTTGCAAGTGTTGAATAGCATTTGCAATTTGCCAAGAATGTCCACCTTGTCCCTCTTTTTGGGGCCTCTCTTATTACCTCAATTCACAAAGAGGCAAAGGAAAATAACCATCACCTCCCCCTCACAGCAAAACCCTGCTCAGCTGCATTTTAGCAACAACCCTGTACAGTATTAAAAGTACACTTTATTTTCTGTACAATTCTCATCCAAATCTCCAGCTGTGGAAATGTCCACTGTGTCCCTGGAAAAAGTTGCAGATTGTTCTGCTGCCATGAGACTCCATCCAGAACTGTCCAGGAGGGGCACAAAGCCAGGACCACCAAAATCATATGCTGATGCTTTCTAGGTGCAGGGAAGAGAGCAGGAAGGAGGGAGAGGGGAAGGCAGTCCTGCTCTGCCGTGGAGTCGTGAGCGACCAGAGCCTTGGGTGGCAGAAGAGGCACCCTCAAATTCACGTCATCGTTCGTGCTTAGTGTGGGAGTCGTTGCGTTCAACCGTCACCCCGTTCCCATTCCGCGTCACCTCCTTCCTGTTCCAGTCCTTTTCCAGGTAAAATTCAGCAAGCACGGGGCAGTGCTCTGAAGCCACCCCACCCCAGGACCAGTTATCGGGGATCCATGGGTTTGTAAGCCCTTCTCGCACGACAGCCCAGTGGCCTGCATCAAAGAGAATCACAGGGAAAAAGGTTGAGTGATACTGCCCAAACTGGACACACGACGCCAACCCAACTACAGGTTACACAGCCTCGCTCAAGCAACCCTACCTGTGAAGACCTTTTTCAAGCTCCGGCTGATCCAGATGTTATCCAGTGACTTGGACCCTTGTGGGTTCTTTGTGCTGATGTTGGTGAAGGTGCTGGAAGGGACCAGGTGGTGGAACTTCTCCTTCCTCAGGATGTCATGGTCGCTGCTGTCTGGGGCCTGGTTAAAATCTCCAAGGATTATTACATCTTTTTCTCCTAGAAAACAGAAAAATAGAAAAGAATGGGAAGAATGGACATCCATCACTGAAGTACAAGAGGATAAATGGAAAGAGGAAAAATACAAATACTGAATAACATAAGTGATGGTACTCTGAACTCCTGAAAGAAATGCTATTCAAAGCCTTTTTCACTGAGTATTTATTTACTCATGGCCATTCTCCTCATGACAATAAAACCAGCCAGTACACATCTGACGCTTGTTTTTTAATATTATTTATCATAGAGTCATAGAATCATAGAAAATGTTGAGTTGGAAGGGACCCATAAGGATCATCAGTCCAACTCCTGGTCCTGCACAGGACACCCCAAGAGTCACACCATGTGCCTGAGAGTGTTGTCCACACACTTCTTGAAACCTGTCAGGCTCAGTGCTGTGACCACTTCCCTGGGGAGCCTGTTCCAGTGCCCAACCACCCTCTGGGTGAGGAACCTCTTCCTAATACCCAACCTAAACCTCCTCTGAACTCAGCTTCGTGCCATTCCCCTCAGGTCCCGTCACTGGTCACGAAAAAATGAAGAGATCAGTACCTGCCCGTTCTCTTCCCCTCTTGAGGGTGTTGAAGACCACAATGAGGTTTCCCTCAGTCTCCTCCAGGCTGAACAGATCAAGTGACCTCATCTGCTTCCTCATATGGCTTCTCCTCCAGATCCTTCACCATCCTCATGGCCCTCCTTTGGACACTCTCTAACAGCTTAATGTACTTTTTGTATTGTGGCACCCAAAACTGCAGACAATACTCAAGGTGAGGCTGCCCCAGTGCAGAGCAGAGCGGGACAATCCCCTCCCTTCCCTGGCTGGCGATGCTGTGCCCGAGGCCCCGCAGGACACGCTTGGCCCTCCTGGCTGCCAGGGCACTGCTGACTCACATTCAGCTTGCCATCAACCAGGAGCCCCAGGTCTCTTTCCACAATGCTGCTCTCCGGCCCCTCATTCCCCAGTCTGTGCACACAATCAAGACTGACCTATCCCAGGTGCAGGATTTGGCGCTTGCCCTTATTAAAACTTTATATGATTGGTAATTTCCCACATCTCTAATATGTCGAGGTGTCTGCAGGACCTGTCTGCCCTCTAGGGAGTTGACAGCTCCCCATGATTTAGTGTTGTCTTCAAACTTACTTAGTATTCCTTCAAGTCCCACATCCAAGACATTACTGAAGATGTTGAAGAGAACTGGGCCAAAGATGGAGCCCTGCAGAACCCCACTAGTGACCAGATGCCAGCCTGATGTCACCCCATTCACTGTGATTTTTGTGCCTGATCTGTGAACTGGTCGCTCACCCATCACATAATGTGGTTGTCCAGCTGTGTGCTGGGCATTTTGTCCAGAAGGATGAGTCAGAGACAATATCAAAAGCTTTACGAAAGTCCAAATATTGGTGTCTTTTCCCTGCTATTCCCTAATAGCGACAAACTTAAAGACAAGCATTTGTAGTCTCAGAGGTTTTTAGAAATCTGTGCCTTTTTAAGATTTTTTTTCTTTTTTTTTCTACAAGAAGCACCTATTGGCTTTCACCTATGCTGACATTTTTTAAAATAGATTTTCTGTAAGAGTCAAGGACACTTTTGTGAGGAACCCAGGAAGACGCAGCCTTATGCTGGTATATACCACAGTCCCAAAAGTGCAGTGCTCATTCTAACATCTGTATTTAAGAAATCCCAAGGAACAGGACCAAGGCGCAGACTGCAAGCCTGATGGCAGAATATGAGTTGAGAAACCACGCAGATACTCCCTGACTACAGCAACTTTGTTTTGCCTGGCTGTCTGAAGGGATACTGCTCAACTTGGATCAGAAAATTACTTCAGTTACAATTTGTTTCCAACCCTAATGAATGAGGATAGAGACTCTGGACCCTAATTTCATATCCCCAACATGTGCTCTCCTAGCCCCACAGATGTGGATGCAGACATCCCAGCTGTGCCCTGGGATAAGAGGACAAAGCACATGCCTCAGTGCCCATCTCAAACCACTGCCAGAAATACCTGAGAAGACAGCTGAAGAATGCTGACAGCTAATCCAGAGATGCTGCCACGTCACTACTTGGCACTGGAGAAGGAGAAGGATGGTGAAAGGAGGCACAAATGCACAAAAAAAATTATCCCAAAGCTGCCTTCAGAAAAGTGAACTATGAAGAGCCTATAAGCTTTTTCTTTCCTGGGATTGAAGTGTGAGAGGGGATGAGGTGGACAGATGGCATCCTCTGCCATACTTGGTGCTCTGGGTAAACCTCCTCATTTCTTGCTGTTGCTGTAGAAGTCGCTATCCAGGAGAGGGAGCACAAGCTCAACAAAATCTACTCCTGTCTTGCAGTGCAAGAAAGATGAATTGGGAAGGGGCAAGAGAGCAAGTGAGACTGAGGGCATATGACTTACTTCAAAACATGGTGCTTGCTAAGACGCAGAGGGGCAATGAATTCGTTTATTTGTGGTTTCTCTACCCTTTGTAGGACACAAATCATATTGTAAATAGTGTGAAGTTTAAATATTCTTCCATAAAGCATTCATGATAGCAGTCTTCCCACCTTTGAAGGAAAAAACCACCTGAATCTGAACCTGAGTTATTTTAAGCTCCATCAGAACCCAAAAAGAAAAATCAGTTCTTGCCTAATGGGATGACCCTGCCTGCTGTGAGCTGGTGGTTTTGTATGCATCTCATGACAAAGATCTCTTGCAAGATCTCTTGCTTGGCAAGACCAGGAAGCCTGAAATTTAACTTTGGTCCTTCAGTGCTAACACTTGCTAAATGGCCCAGGCACCACCTGGCTCCTTCCATGCGTTCATCTCCACCCTATATGGGAAAAGGCCATTACAGAAACCTCTGGAGCACATCCTTGGTGTTTAAAAATGACAGAGAGGCCAGGATCTCAACAGCAGCGTCTTGATTATGCACAAAATCTATTCAATTTTATCCTGAACTACTCATGCTTCCTTAGCAAATCCTCAAGCCTATCTCCTGTACATGAAAAGTCTATGAAAAAAGCTCACCATACTTACAAATGAAAATTTTAACTGACTGAAAATTTTAACCTTTCCATTCTGGACAGATTAGAAATAGCAGAGGATAAAAGACCCAGCACTTGGATGTGTGCCTGGAAGGAGGTAAGATGAGTCCCTGCCCAGGGAGGGAATCACTATATTCTTCACTCATTTGAACTTTTGCATGCAGAATAACAAAGCATAAAATCAAAGTGTAAAGTTGATAGCCAGAATAGGCTGGAGCATGTTAAAGAAGCTGAAACCCAATTTGCCATTGGGGAGAGAAAGGAGTGTTTTTAGTTCCCCTCTGACAGGAGCTTCTAGGGTTCCTCCGACTGCAAAAGAGTGGGAATACACCAGGCAGCCCTGTGCTAAGCAAGGAAGAGCAAGCAAACAGTTCTCTAGACAACCACCAACTTTATTTCCCCTTGTCCTGGCTCACTCTCAGCCCTGCTCCCACCTCTGCCAGCTCCTGCAACAACAACATCATGCACGTCAGCACTGCAGTTTCGTGTTTTGTCTGCCTCCCAAGACCCTGACAGACATCCAGCCGTGCAAGGGCAGGAAGCGAACCCGCCTGGATCCTGCCTGTCTAACTGGACACCCCTGGGCCTCCCAGCAGAGGCAGGGAGCAGAGCTGTCCACAGCAGCTGCAGCTCTCAGGGGTCTCATGGATGAGCCCCAATGGCTCTCAGCCAAACTTAGCAAAAGTTCTGGAAGAAATGCCCTTACTCATAATAAGGAATGATAACTGATCAAAAACTGCAGTCATGATTCCCATAGTCACAATCAGATGGAGGGAAAAACAGTAAATGAAGACAATGCTACTGGTGCTGTGCTGTGATTTTCCTCTTTTGGAGAAAATGAATTTAAGACTGGCGGGGCTTGATTCTCCTTTTCCCTAGGAGCCAGAGGCTCCTCAGCTGATGCAATCTGGTCCTCCTCCTCCTCAACAGACAGAGCGGCAGGAGCTCTCTTACCAACCAATCTTCGGCTGCAAAGGTCCCTGACACAGGCTGTACTGTCCACAAGGACCCAGAGCCTCCATCTGTTCGGACATGGTGGCAAAGCCCACAGCAGCCAGGCATGTGTCCCGTTCATGACCTCTCAGCAGTGCTCCTACACACATTCACACCCTCTGGGCCCAAAGCAACCGTGTCCTTGTCAATGGAAAACTCCTCAGGTGAAAAAAAAGTCTGGTCTGTTTGCAAATGCATCTTCAAATTCACTGAAGCACCAGTGAATTTTAGCAGTGCCTGTGGGTGGCTCTTGGCCAGCAAAGCAAAGCAGAGCCGCAACTCAGCCCTGTGCCGCAGTGGCTGAGCTCTGGTGTGCCAAGGCAATCAGCTGAGGGACTGATAGTGCCTGCAGAAAGTCTGCAGTGTTGAAGTCTGCCTCTCTGCAGGAACCAGGAAACCCTCCTTTGCTTCATGGCAGGCCAAGGGGACATCTGTAGGACACACTCTGATTTTCCCATGCCCTGGACAATTTACCTCATGAATTAAACAGACTCTTAAACACCCAAATCCTTCCTGGACAGAGTGACACACATATGATGAGAAGGATGTGATGTTACATTGGCTGCTAAGAGGATTCCTTACCATTTCTCAGAAGTCTTGTAAGCCCAGTGCCTGATGCATGGATAACCCATGGAATATGGCCAAGCCACATGGGACAAGGTATCACAGAATCACAGAATGGTTTGGGTTGGAAGGGACCTTTAAAGATCATCTAGTTCGAACCCCCCTGCCGTGGCCAGGGACATCTTACATTAAACCAGGTCACTTGAAGCCCCATCCAACTCGGCATTGAATACTGCAAGGGAGGAGCATCCACAGCTCCTCTGGGAAACCTGTACCAGTGCTTCACTACCCTCACAATAAAAAATATCTTCCTAATACCTAATCTAAACCTACCCTCTTTCAGTTTAAGGCCATTCCCCCTTGTTCCATCACTACATGTCCTTGTAAAAAGTCCCTCTTCAGCTTTCTTGTAGGCCCCCTTCAGGTGCTAGAAGACTGCTGTAAGATATTCCCTAAGTCTTCTCTTCTTCAGACTGAACAACCCCAGCTACCTTAGCCTTTCTTCACAGGAGAGGTGCTCTAGCCCTCTGATCATCTTCACAGACCATCTGTGGACTTGATCCAACAGGTCCATGTCCTTCCTATGTTGGGGATCCCAGAGCTGGATGCAGTTCTCCAGGTGGGGTCACTTGGGAGCAGATTAGAGAGATAGAATCCCCCGCCCTCGCCCTGCTGGCCACCCTGCTTTTGATGCAGCCCAGGATGAGGCTGACTTTCTGGGCTGCAAGTGCACATGGCTGGGTCATGTGCAGCTTTTCATCCACCAGCACTTGCAAATTCTTTTCCTCAGGACTCTCTCAATCCATCCAGCACTCTGGTCCCTGGATCCATCCACCAGCAGGGCATCCAGAATAACATCTGTGTGTTGCCCATGGACACCACACTGCAGACAAACTGGTGGAGTTCTTGAGAGAAGACAGAAGGGCTGCTGCAAAGAGTTGACTATGAGCAGCCAACAGCAACTGTGTCTCTCCAGTACTAATGAAAGAAAAAAAGAGAGGGAAAAAGGAACCAGGACCACCAATCTAATGGGAGAAATGTGGGGTACTATGCCGTGTGTTACAGGAGGCTGTGGGTGGTAAACAATATTCCTCAGATGCTCACATGCCTCTTGGTAAGAATAAAAGGTAATAGAACAGGCATCTGTTAGCAAAATAAGAAGAGAAACTCAAATTTACTGCAGTACCCACAGACAAATCAGTCCTTACTGCCCATATTTTGTGGACTGATTTGGAAGAAATTGAAGGATGCTGGTAATTTTAAGCATGAAACTCCTTTTCAGGTAATTCAGTACTTCAAAGTCACATGTGTGCACTACCATTTGCTTAGGAGACCACACCTGCATACCACAAGTTTGGAGGAATCTGAATTTCTTCTTTTGTGAAAGACTAAGCCAAGAACAAGCATGCTCCAGTAACGTGCCTGCCATATGAAAATTAAAACATGAAATAAAGAGAACACCAACAGTCTAAATTTAGATGCAGTGGAAGTGCAACTCAGTTGACTTCAGAAGAGCTACACATTTATCCCATGTTTCAGTTCAGCCTTTGGGGATTAAACAAATGATCCTTTTGTTTATCTTCATCCTTTCCAATTTTAAAGTACATGGACAAATACTTAAATCAGTAGCTCTTAAAATAGCTCTGACTGGCTTCTGCAACTCAAAAGGAACAACAACAGAACATGCAGAAAAACTGCAAATACCTCTTGAGTTATACAAGAGGGATATTAATGCTTCCAAGTGACCAACCTTGCTGAACTGGGCCAAGTTGAAAACCATCACATGTAAAACCTTGCAACCCTTTCACATCTTTCTTAAGTGGTAAATGAAGGGCTAGATTTTTCTGTTGCTATAACAAGAGCAGCAACATTTAGAATCTAAAATGCTTTGTTCTGCTTCACAGGAAATTGACCGTAATTTGCAGGCTTCAAAGTAAGAAGCAAATTCATAGGAATGAAGTAAAGAAATCCAGCTGCCTATTACATTGCTCAGGCTCAGGTCTAAATTCTGGTGTCATTTCATCCCAGTGTAAAGCCAGAGCAACTTATTTGAAATCAACAAAACTATTCTGCATATTACATCCACGTACTAAGGCAGGATTTGGTCTCTTTTCTCATTAGCAATCATCTGCAGATTTGCATTGGGTTTTCCAAAGAGCTTCCAATTATCAAAAAATTAAATATATAGAACCTGTTTCTCTTGGAAGAAAAAAAATAATTAAGCTTTGCTCTGATACCAGGTAGGTGTTAGTTCCAAAAAACACTTAAAATAGGTTCTCAGCTCTGGTGACTTTTCTTTCCTTTGGCAGAACTTGCTGTTAGAGTAGCATAAAATCAGAAGGAACTTAATTTGAAAAAATGGTGTCAAAGCCAGTAGGATCTCCTGTGCTGTTTGTGTTAATTAGGAAAGACTGTAAAACAATGAGCGAGGGAAAAGCACATTTGTCACGCTATGCATCGCACAAATATGAGTAAAGACAATTGTGAGGGGATATTTCTGAAATGCTCACTGAGACTAATTTTATTCTTTTAAAAATTCCTTTGGATTAGATTGTGTGCATGTGATAGCTGGCAGGAACACCCCTGCCCTACCTTTCAGAGTCTCCTGCAAAGTCTGTGCACAGGCTGCCAGTTTGTGGCTGTCGTGGTTCTTCCCAGTATTGTCTCCTGCCGAGGGGGGCAAGGCCAGGTGAAGGTTAACCACAGTTAGATCATTCATTCCAACCTGGGGGAGCAAGGAGGAGAAATCAATGCCATGCATGCAGGGAATGGAAGGTCACAATGCAAAACCACGTGCCAGTTCCCAGTACTTTCAGCAGTACATCTGGGGCAGTAGGACTCACACTGCTGTGTATGTGGTGTGTCTTGGTATGTCTCCATGTGGGGAGGAAGAGGAGGAAGGCATTTTGCAGCTTTGTTTGCAATAACCTGATAACCTCTCAGTTCTGGGGAAACTGGTTTGCATTAGCAAACAGCTTCCTTTCACCACAGCTGCAGAAAGAAGTCAGCTGCTTATGAAAATTAGTTTATGCAAAACCAGTTGTTAATAAGCTACAAATAATGTCATGGTCATTACAGGGGCTAATTACTACTGCCTTGTGATTAGCCCCAGCTCGTTACAGAGACTAACCAAGAAACTTAATGTACCTTGAAAGGAGCTGTTGGCTCCCTGCAATCTCCTGTTTACCTTCTGGGAATCACTTGGACCTAATTGTATAATCAATTAATTACTAATACTTTATTCATTAATAATTATTTGATTAATGCTTCTCTCAAAGCATTACCAGAGATGTCAAGTTCCCCAAACTGGACCCCTTCATCACAGCCTGTGTGGAGATGGGCTCTCTCTGCTCATATGTTTGCTCCAGCATATGCCCAAGAACTGGTTCCAAAAGTGATGATGTTCTTTTAAATAGGTTTGGCCCCAGTGAAAAAGCTTTAAAATGGAAACTCTGAAGTGTGACAGCAACATAAGATAGGCCAGCCCAAGTCTCACTGGAGCAGTGTGCCTCATACACACACTCATATACTCATAGATATATATGTATATCTGTAAAATCCATCTCCATTCTCCCTGCACTTATCCCTCTTTGTGGCACTGACAAGAATCCCAGCCCTATGGCCTGGAGGCTGCTGGGTACACACCTCACCCTTGCTGTGTTAATTTGGCAAAAGCCAAACAAGGTGACTGGTGACTTCTGTCACACTCTCAATGGCTGTGGATGCTATGGAGAATCCACTGACACTCAGGTTCTCAAATATTCCCTTGCACCAGGGTTTGCTCCCACGGGAGCAAGGGAAAGGACTGACTGTGATGAACTACCGCATGTATTAAGGTGCATTAAGCACCTATCCATAACCAAGCCATGGGACAGTGATGAGGTGGGTCAGAGGCTCATGGAACTTTTTATCTCCTAGAAGGCGGTATCTCTTTTCATCTTAGCCAAATTCTTTTTAGTAAAAGTTCTGCAAGGCTGGACTGGCACAGTGGCAGTTACCTTGAAATGTGCAAGATACGGATGAGGATAGGAGTGCCTCCCGTTGCCATTAGTCTGTGCAGTCTCCTGTGATGAGGCATCTTTCAGCTCAATGCCAGCTGTTGTATCCCAGAGGAAACCAGAATATTCAACTCCCTGGAATTAAAAAAGAAAAAAAGAAATGCCAGTCATAAGATCGTAAAAACAAAACGTTCTGCCCAAATGTAGCCCCATATCTATACCTATATCTATACCTATATCTATATCTAGGCATGGTGCCTGCTGAGGGCAGGAAGCCCAATTGGCTGTGCCCAAGCATAAAGGAGAAACAGCTTCCTGGGCTATCAGTGGAAGATACAGAGGACAAGTGGAAAGACTTCTTCATCTCACCCCTGCCAAAACTCCCATCAGATGTGGGAGTAATGCTTCCTGGGAAGCTCCACTGACTTCACTGAAGAGTGAGTGTGCCAAGCTGAAACACACATCACTCTGCTACTCCCAGCCCCTCACACCTGCACACTGGCTATTCGACACCCAGTTAAATCCAGCACTGCTCCAGTCAAGCCAAGGATTTAATAATCTGTTTCATCTCCTACAGGCAGAACATGTACAAGACCACTGCAGGGTGAAGGATGCTGCCTCTCGTGTGCGTGTTTGGGTGACATGGTCCTCCTTTCCTCCTGCTCCAGGCACAGCATTGGATAGCTCTGAGCATGGTCAGTAATGAGGTAGTTCTTTACCCCCACAATTAATTGTCTAACCATGAGCTTGGTGCCTTGAGGTCTCACTGGGTGACTGCTAGGGCTTGCAGTGGATGATGCTGTGCACAGTTGTTCGTTCTCCCCAGGCTTGACACCATCTCACAGACTTTTTTCACCCACAACCTAAAAATATCCAGGCCCCTTCAGTCTCTTGGTGTGAAATCTGGTCTAGACCTCTCAGCCCTGTCAATTTCTCTGTTTCTTTTCCAGCTGGAATGTTTCATGCTCAGCTCTCTGCTCCTTTCAGCTCTGCTTCTGTGATCCTGAATGGGCTTTTTTTTGATTACTTCATGATGTGGAATTGGCATTTTCAGAAAGCTGTCTACGCTGGTCGCACCAGCAGCAGTATCTAATTCAAAGCCTGTCAGCCTCTTCTCCCATCACCCAGATACCATTTTCTTTGGCATCATTCAAACCCACTTCCCATAGCAAATCATACTTAAATCCATTGCAAGGAATAGTTTTCTCCATTTCAGCTGCAATAAAAAAGTGTTAACTGCTCCGCTGACTTCCCAAGAGCCTTGAAAGGATTAAGGTTGGTTAAAATTCTTTGGTAGCTCCTTTGATAACTCACCTTTAAAATACTGACAAAATTATTCCACCAGTAAGGAGCCTAAGGTCTGAAAACTCCTACAGGAAAAGATTTGGAAGAATAAAACTGCTGTCAACAGCTGTTGGCTATTTCCAGGCTCCAGACTTCATATCAACATGGTGGTCAAAAGTCATTGCCTGGTTGGAATGCTCAGAATGCATGGAAGCACAAGCTGGAAGCACCATCCACCATTTTGTGTTATTTAGCCCTACAGAGCATCCCGAAATCAGCTTGTGCCAAAGATGCTGTATTCTTGGGGTTACACTGTGTTAACCTCATGCATTTGTGTACATGGTGCCCAAACCTGACGGACTCACTACCTACCCCCAGGAATAGAAGAGACTTTTTGGCTTAGTGGAGGGTTCTCCAGCACAGCCAGATTCCTGTTAAAGCAGCTAGAAGGAAGAGTCAAGTAGATAAAATTTCTATTCTTAGTTTGGCTGCACATTTCTCCCATAATTTTGGGAACCATTTGTCCTTACATCCCTATCTGTAAAACGAGGTGGAAGATCATTTTTATTTACTCAGCCTGTATTCAAAGCTGCCATTGTTATCTCTGGAAGTATAGCTCAAGAAAGAACTGACTAAAGACTCTGAATTTAACATAGGAACTCTGAGACATTTATTAATAATTCTTGGTAAAAAAAAAAAAAAAAGGCGAGAACAACTTTGACAACTTTGCACAACTATTTATATTCAGTGTTTTAATGATCTGGCCTAACAAGAGATCCCAAAGGAAAACTCCAGCCAGGAATAAAAATGACCTGAAGGGCATTTGCACTCTGCACTGCAATTAAGTGTGAATTGTATTAAACTTTAGACACATTCAGACACTCTGTATCTTTCCAGACCCTTCTTGACCTTTGGTGTCTGTCTAGCTAGAGTACAATCCTTGTGCTGCTCAGGTGGTGGGTTTTGGTTTGTTTGGGTTTATTTTTCCCTCATTCTTGGGTTTTTCTCAGAAGGGCAATAAAAGGAGGTGCACCTCCCAAAACATCAGTCCAAAACCAGTTAACAGTCATGCAACATGATTTGGAAAAGTCAAAATAAAGAAATGTGGATTCTAAGCAGCAGGACACAACTGCAGCCACATATTTAGTTACAACAGTGCTCAGAATAGATCATTCTGGATCAATAAATTGTTAAAGACTGCCCCAGTACTGACAGGCACCACTTGGTACATGACAGGTCTCAGATCCTGCTTCTACCCACAACAACGTCCACACTGCAATAACTGCACCACAAGAATGACCCTGTTCAGCAACAACAGGCTTGAGCTAGACGAGGACACTGTTCTGAAAACTCATTAGCACACTTAAGGGTGAAAGAGAGAGATTTCCCTTGGGAGAAACTGCTTTTGGGCACTGTTAGTGATGTCCAGCCCCGTGCAGCCCTACCTTGAATATTGTCAAGGGTAGCAGGTGCAGCTGTCACCACCGTAATAAATCAGTACCTCCCTGCAGTACATATATATATTTATATATATTTCCAGAGCAGAAGATGCTGCAGGGAAAAGCACACTGCAGCACGGTGCAGATTTCAGATGGAGTCCACAGCATTTTAAACACCTGTGCCGGGGACTCTGGGGAACACACAAGGTAAACTCTTCCAGGTGAGGATGGCAAGCTGCACAGCTCCTCTGCAGGCTCTTCACTTGCAAATGAGCAAAATGGGGAGTCCTCCCAAATGCCAGCCAGTGCAGCACCAGGGAGCAAGCTCAGGTGACTAGCACAAAAAATGTCAAAAGTACTGCAGCCTGAGAGGGGAAAAACTGAGGACTCTTTCCTTGTCAAAATCTGTGGCTTTTCATCTATATACCTGTACTGCTTTTATCCACTTCCCCCAAATACACACATACCAAATACGCACACACATCTTCCTCCTTGCAAGTGTGCCACAATTCTTCCAAAACATAAGTCATATTAAAAGCTATAGGAACAGTTAGCTTAAAAAACAAGAAATGCAAACCTTGCCAAAAAGGATTTGCAAAAAGTGTTGCCTTAAACATTCAAAATATGTCATTGGTTAGAAGGGGTAAAAAAAAGCAAAGCCAAAGTTCAGACTTGGGGATTAATGTACCTTGTGTAGCTGGCCTGAGGGTTTTTCGGAAACAACACCCTTCCAACATCCTCTAGGGCCCTTCCACTTGCGGATGTTTGGCAGCGTCGGCTGGTTCAGCTCCATACAAAACTAGAGAGAGAGGAAAGGGGAAAAAAATAACATCAGCTTGTAGGGATTTAAAAAAATTGCAAAATAAAGTGTGTAGTAAAGCACTGGTAAGAGGCACAGTGGAGCACAGCCTGTGCTCTCTGCCTTCCCTGAAGGTTCACAAATGAGGTGGCCTGAGCCACATCCCAGACTGACTCACCCCTGACTTGAAGATAAATAAAAACTAAAATAACTCAGTGCAAATGCTGCAAGTAGAACATTTCTCCCTCAGACCCTGTTCTTTTCCTCCAGACCTACTTGTTTGATTGGAAAGGGGTTTTCTCTGTGCAGCCTCCAAAGATGCTGACTGCACCATATCCCACCCCTGCCGGGGGCTTCACAAACAGCTGCTGAATTCTCCTGCGGGCAGGAGGCCCCAGTAGTGTGGCTGGTCCCACTCCAATGACACAGCCACTGGCACGACATGAGAGGAAGGGTGTAGGCCAAGCCCAATAGCTGGAGTTTAGGGGTTAAGTCTCCTCTGACTTTATGCCAGGGACACATACTTGATTTCCTCCGTGCATGAAGGAAGCAGCTGCACACTTGCACGCAGTTCTAGCACGTCCTTCTCATGCTTCCCAGAGGTGCTCTTCTTCCTGGTCACTGCTGAACAGCCACAGCACTTGGAAACCATTATGTGTCCAAGCACTTGGTCAGAGTTAGAGAGGCTGCATCCTAATGCCCAGCAGCTCAGGGATACCAGAACTGTGGACACTGTGGAGAGCCCCTGAGTCTGCCTGTCTAACACCTTGAGATTGAAATAAAAGTAAATAAATGATAAAAACCACCCTCGAAAATCTGGAATCTGAAACTCCTTGGTGAGGACAATATGGAATACTTTTTGTCAGGGGTTTCAAAATCAGGCTCAACAGGAGCTAGAGTCCTTTGCAAGACTGATGTCAGCTCCAGGCAGGCTCTGGCTGGACAGGCAGCAGTTGGGCACCCTGGTTGTGGCAGAGGTTCTGGCTGCAGAGAAAGGGGCTAGTAAGAAGTCATCCCTGTGAAAGAGCAACAGGGACTTCCACCATGCATCATTTTGTTCTGATACTGGAGAAACTGCGTTGAAATGCAGAGGCTTTCACAGTGAAGAAGGATCCTCGGACAAAATCTTGGATCCAGAACACCCCTCCAGATCAAGCAGGAATTCAACAAAGGATTTTCAAGGCAAACAATAACCTCACGTGCACAGTGACTCTTTGCAGTGGGACGTGCCTAACATGGTTTGAAGAGCTACAGAGCTACATGGATATAAATATTTCCTACATGGATATCAGTAAAATGATAGGATAGTTATTCTCATGTTTATTTTATCTTTTGATTCAGAAATTAAAGTCAAATCCTGATCTTTCACTGACTCCCTCGTCTGCAAGTTCAGCATGCTGCAGGCTGAAGCTGTAAGCATTGATTCTCAGATACACACAACCCAGGCAGCCTTATTTGCCTCAGAAGACCAAGAGTCATTTTGGCCGCACATCTGAAGCGAAAACGCTTGGTACAGCTTTTAGAACAGAGGTCGGCTGGGCGTTCTTATTCAAGATGCCACATTAACATACCACATTGTTGCCCATTATGTACCTCCAGGCAGTGCTGGGGCTGGGCTGATTTACAGAACAAGGAGGCAGGTAGGGTGTTTGCACAGCCTGGGAACGCAGCTCTGCTCTCAGCTGATCGCCAGGTGCTACCCTAGCTAATATGATAAATCACGGCGGCAATAATTACCCACTTCTGATGCCATTCTGATGTCTTCAAACAGAGGGGATTTGGTCAGTGAGTTTTCTAACACATAAATTGCTTAAATCAGAAAAACAAAGATATTGTTGAAATTAGGAGTTCAACTGTAACCTGACAGAAAACTTATCTCTAGGTTGCAGCTGCCTGGAAAGTCCAGCCAGCACAAAGCATATGACAGGACTGAATAAATCCTACAGAAACCATCACTTTATTAAAAAGAGCATCTGCAGTCAACTAGTTTGAATAGTTTGTTTCCTTCAAATTGATTTTTTTTTTTTAAGGCCTTGATTTGACTTTGTGCAAACAAAAAGACGACAAATAAGATTACACGGTTTGTTCAGAAAAAAAAAGCCCATTCTGGGTACGGCTGCAGCTATGGAGAACTTGGCCTACAGCAGCTGATTTCAATCTGAACTCATTTTCCAAGGCTTACAGGCACACATATTTTGAAGCTGTGACAGCATACTTGCTGGGGTCATGTTTTTTTGCTGAAGTGAGAATGGCATTTTTCAAATCATTTTGTTCTGCCCACAAAACCCAACGTCAACCAACATTACGCTTTCCCTCATGCAGCAAAAATACACAGACAAGCTCCTAGTCCACACCGGGAATGAAAAAAAATGCCTTTCCTCTTTTGCAAAGCTAAGTTAGAACTATGCCAACCCCTTTGAGAAGCAGTTCTTCAAGTGGTAAAGAAAAATCAAAATTAAAATCTCAATCAAAACAACTTATTTTTTTCCCCAATAGAAGTCCTCCTAAGGAAAAAAGCTCTAGTTTTGTTTTTCTCTAGAGCCTTTCAGGCTGCAGGTTTCCTGAAATTCAATCAGCTTCTTCATTACAACATACACATACCAAGTCAAAGCTCACACACACACCGTGAGACCAACAGCACCAGGGCTTATTTACACAGATGCCCTGTGGTCTCTCTTCTAGCTGGGTGCTGGTTTTTGTGGGATAGGCAGTGCTCCCAGGGAGCAGGAACATGGCAGCACCAGGCTCCAAGGCATACTCCAAACAAAGAGCAGCCTGTGCTTGTGAGGGGTCACCTTGTGCCAGGTACCTACCTGCCCACTGGATTCAATGGTATTAAAGGTCTTCCCCAACTAAAAATGAGTCTGCAATTCTGTGACTGACCTCATTTGGCATGCAAGGCACCAAAAAGAGCCACTACCCCAGGAACTGGGACAAGCCCTGTTGAATTTGCTGATCAGCAACACGTCATTTTCCTAAGAAGGGAGGATCAAAAGATGCAATTGCTCTTTGTCCACCCTGATAAAGGGCTGGCACCTGTCCCTCCCTGCCTGTCCAGAAGCAGAGACAGGTACTTATGACTGACTTTGGAAAAGAAGAGAGGGCAGCTGGAAGAAGCTGGAGAAATGCACATTTAAGGAGTGACTGTAGAAGTTAAGGCAAGGGGCCTTGGACTAATTTGGGAGCAGGGAAAAAAACATGCTGGGCTGGCACATGCCGGAGACTGTAAGGCAGTTACAGTCTTCCTAACACACCTACCTGCCTCCCCAGGGCACTCCAAGCACTGCAAGAACATCTAATTTGTGCATGAAGTTCGATCTCCTCCAGAGCAGTAACTCTGCCCACCAGTAGAGCTGCCAGAGAGCACTCTGCAGTTCTGCACACAAGCAGCTCCCATCATCTCTTTGTCAGGATGCCCTGGTTACTCTGTGTTTTATTTTGGGGTGCTATTTCTGCAGCCAGCCCCGTTTTTGCAGCAGGGTCATCCTTCCCAGATGATGACACCACTCCATGCTGAACATCTTGGTTTGCCAAGTGTTACACTCCTAATACCAGCTCTGGGGACCACCCTGAGCCAGTGACCTCCCTCGTGGTGAACACCTTTTGCTCGAAAAGAAGACGGGCTACTCCTAAATCCCAAGGAAACTAAATGTGACCCAGGAAAACAATGCCTTCGGGTTTCATAAATTACATGTTTCTTATTAGCCAAGGGATTGGTCTTTGGAGGATACCTTTGTTTCAGACCTGGAGTCAGAGCAGAGGCTGTGAGAAGGGCAAGGGGAGAAAGAGCAGTGAGGAGGAGATTCCAGGGTGAGCCTGCTGTTGTGGCGTGGTACATCTAGGCACATTAATCATCACCTGAACTTCAGAAAGGCACTCAAAACAAATGGCCATTTTGGTTAATTACCACAGATGCTGCCAGGCCAAAGGGGCACTGCAGTTGAGGTGAACAACTACATGCTTCATCAAAGCAAAGGTGATTTTCGTTCCCCTTAATGGAGAAGAGAGATGAGAGCAACAGAATAAATATTCCCTTTCTAGACGTCACATATACACATTTACTTTTCTTTTAATAAGCACTAGAGGGAGCAGCTTTAGTGAGTACTAGAGATGAGTAAGAAACTTCTATAAATTCCTTATAATCTCTGCTATGTGGAGGTGTCATATTAGCAAAGATTTGTCTTTCCGTGGGGAAAGATACTTGGACTTTAAGGTAAGGGCTGTTTTGTACTAAAGAACATCTCCCAGTATTGGACTTGGTGCATCTGGGAAGAGTAAACAGAGGAGCTCTAAGATAGACCTTGTAAATTAAGCCGTGGCACTTGAGGAGAAGGCCCAAAACACTCCTCAATAAAAATCCCATCCTGAAACATGATGTAATATATTTCAGATAGAAGATACAACAAAGTTGACAGTGGCTTCATGAGACCATCTGGCACTGATCATTTTTAATCCATCCCTATGTACTGTATAAATTAAAAATTAAATTCACATTATCCTTTCTTTATTCATCCAACTGGACTGTACTTTTATTTCGAATTGAAAAAGCAGACTTGAACACCCATAATCCAAATCCAATCTACCATAGGACACAGCTACAGTTGGTGCACCCTAATGAAGCCTGACCCAGAAAGCCAGGAGCAGAAACACTGCAAATATTTCCAAGAATTTGAAATCAACTCTTTTGGTTTTCGAGCAAAATTTTGATTTGACTTCCAGAAGAAGAATGTTTTGTTAGATCATGTTTGTGAGGAGGAAAAGCAGAGTTGGGGGATGAAGAGACTTGGGGGTGCTGTATTTTATTGTACTGGCTAGTGAGGTAGGTATAGGGAAAGGTCAGAGGCTTCAGGATTGTTGTCCTGGTGCAGGCACACGTGACAGTGCAAGGCAAGTCAAGAGGGGATCAAAGACACAGCAGGGCCAGGAGGCTCAGCACACTTTTGCAGCTGGGTAACACTGAATGCACTTCCCACAGGCTGGAGTAACTCAGGAAGGGGACACATAGGAGCATCAGGTGTTTCAGTGACATCTGGATTCTCCTATAACCAAATGTAAAATCATGGAAGGAAGGGTTATTATGGTTAAAGCCTGAAACTGAGACTCATCACTGGATCTCATTTCCCACTGACAAAAATGTTGTCTCAGGCCTCCATTGCTTGTTTGCCTTTCTCTCAAGCATATCCCTTTCCTGTTTGCAACACAGTTGAAAAACACACACAAGGAGATGCATCCCCTGCTGTGGGGGGTGCATTCACCAACTCCATTCCACATAAGTAGCATGTGGGAAAACTGGGGTGACACTACGTTAAGTTATAACATCTTTCACATGCCCATTCAACTAGTCCCTTTCAGGAAGGTTTCAATAAAGACTGCATAATCTTTACTGCTTGTGTTGTTCATGTATTGATATTAGGCAAAGGCAGATGGGGGTCTGAAAGGCAGGTAATTACAAGTTTTCAAAGGAGAGCAACCCCCCTTCAGGGAATCACTTTCAGTCCTAGCCATATGTATGTATTTGTGATAGAAAATGTTTTCTATTTCTCCATGTTGTACAAAATTCTACAATGACGTTACAGCTGAGAAAATAATTTTACAATATTTAAAAGTTTGGGAGAAAAATTCTAGGACAAAGAAGAAAAAAAAAAAAAAGAATCAATTCACTGAACAGGCAAAGGCCATAGATTGACACCTGGAAAACTTATCTTCCCCTTTGGCCATGCCAGCATGTCCTATTTGTACTGGGTCATTGATACCTGGGGCAATACCTTCCTGTCCTTTCTGTACTGGTTTGCTGTTCCTAGAACTAAACCAAAACATCCAGATTCATGACCAAATAAATTCTTGCTACCCTCCACATTCTTCACAAACATTATCTAATTCACTCTTCAAGAAGCTCTATATACTCATTGTGAGAGGTGAAAGCAAGGCACAGACAAATATTAATCCCTTATCTTTCTTCAGAAATAATACAGGACCCACAGGCACAGTCACCACCTCTACATACCTTTGTGTGCTATGGACATGCAAAGATCATTTGTTGGGATAATGTGCAAATTGGGGTCCCAAAGCTTGGTCCCTCTGAAGGCACCTATGGCTTCTTCCTCAACTCAAGAAGGACTCAATTTTTCCTGGAAAATGTGCTGCTTCTGCTTCTTAAAGAGCACACCAGTAATTCAGACACCCACAGAGGAAGGATTTCTTTCCTCTGAAGATCAGATTCTCACTCAGCTCCTGAATGACAGCTCCAGACACTATGTTATGGACCACAGAGCAAACGCTTACCATACTGCAGCCTCACCCCCCTTAGCCTTGTGGTGACCTGAATTCCCAGCTTTGCTGCAAAAGCCACTTCTAAGCTTTGTACTTTTAAAAAAGGAAACTTCCAGGACTGAGCTTCTCAAAGGAGATAGGATGAGGAAGGATCATTTTTCAGGCCCATCTATACCCAGGCTAGAAACTAAGTGGTCCAGTCCCTCTGCCTGCTTCAGAGGTGGGTAATTCCATGTCTGCAGAGAGGCACTGCTCAGCAAAGCGTCAGAGGAGCCTGTCACCTAACACCTCGGGGTTAGGCAGCAGCTAAATGATGCCTGGCAGGATTGGAAAGTTTTTCAAACTGAAGGCATTGTTTCCCACATCAGGTATCTGAGCCCCTTCATGAGCTTGACTCTCTTTTGAACCAGCCCATGGATGTGGATCCAGCTGGACACGTGCCCCTCTCCTGCCGCTGCTGTGTTCAATGTACCCATTGTACTGCGGGAATGTGCGGGGAATAATTGTGCTGATAAGCTCAACATTATCTCAGTTATCAAAAGTGTGTGACGGTTTGTTTCCTATATGAACTTGTTGGAATCAAATCATTTTTTTTTTCTTAAGTCAGGCTTTACAGGATCCACTGGGGAGTGGTAGGAGCCTAAGTGTGCACTCCCAAGTTACTTGCTTTCCCTTTTGAGTACTTATTTTGGAAAAGCTTAGCAGTGAATTATTACACTGCCCTCCCAGATGAATTATAGCTCACCACAACCACCCAAATGCTTAATTTTCTGTAATATCTAAGAGGAAATTACTGTCTTAATCTTTGAATGTATGATTCAAAAAACAGATTGTAGCCCATAAACCCAGTTCTTTGGTTGCCTTTAAACACTGTGTTCCCAGGACAACAACGCAGATCATTCACTGGCCTGTTCTCCTACCTTCATCCGAAACAAAGGTGATTATTTATACAAACAACGTCTTCTTATAGATCTTCAAAAGGAAGACACAGAAGAACCTTTGGTGCAGAGCAGCAAAACAACAACTGAAAGAGGCAATACAATAACTCCACTAACACATTTTTAGTGCTGGGGGCACTAGTGAAGAATTATGGGATGTTCAGCTGCCTATTGTCAAAATTGAATACTCACTATCTTTCATCCAGTTTGCCATTTAATGGGAAGGTGTCTACATAGGTGCTTGGTGGAAATCTATGCTGCCCTTTCCCTATGGAAGAGGACAGCCATATCTACCAGGCCTCCATGTAGAAAATTAGTGGGCTCTTAATTTTTAATGTTTCCATTCACAAGCTGAGCTTGTTCCTTGTACTTCATGGGACAGACTCATTTGGCAGAAGACACTTCCTGACTACTTCTTTCCGTACTCCTAAAGACTTTTTTTATTTTAAACATAATTCAGGAATTAAGGCTCAAGAGGTCATCAAGGATGGTCACAAATTTATTCCTGAAGTCTTTTCAAGACAATGTTTTATACTTCATAAATAGGCACTATAATCATTAACAGCTATAATGACATGCCAAGGGGACTGACATGACATAAAGAAGAATAAAAAGAAGCCCTGGTGACTATGAGGACATCTTTTTTATAAAGCTGGTTTTATGAGAGTTGAGTGTTTGAGTTCTTGCACTATGCTGTCATAAAACAGTACCCAGCTCAACTGAGTAGCTGTGCTAAAATCACAGAATCACAAATTTCATCAACATCCATGCAGCAGTTGTTTGGAGACCTAAACTATGTGTTAATTTGGACTGGATATCAGGTACTGGGCAACCAGGAGTCAATGGCTTCCTAGGAACATCTTTTTTTGGGTTTTGTTTGTGTGGGTTTTGGGTGTTTGTTGGTTGTGGGGTTTTTGTGGGGTTTTGTTGGGGGTTTTTTGTTTGTTTGTTTGGGAAGTTTTTTTGGGTTTTGTTAGGGGGTTGGGCTTTGGTTTTTTATGCTTAATCCTGGGTCGATTATTTTCCCAGGAATCGATTTCTGAGGTGCGGTGTAAAATGACACCACTGTGAGTACAACCTTACTCACCCAGTAACTACCCGGAGCGCAGGAGGTGACAATGAGTTTATCAGAACCTAGACCTTAATATAGAAAGCAAATAGAAAACCATCCAATGAAACATGAGATACAAAAGTGATATGAAACAGTATCTTATTCACTGATCAAAATCACCCCAAACAAACTGGCCAGTGAGCTATATTGATTTGCCATCATCTGAATCTCCTGATTCACACACCGGCTTCAGCCAGAGGGAAAGAGGAGGGGGAAAAATGTGCCAATACAAAAGAAGAACAAATAAAACTGAAAGAGAACAGGGAAATCACAATATTTGAATGTTATTAATCAAGGAAAGCTGCTTAAGCATGTAAGATAACTAGGTCTCCCTCCATTCTCCTGATAAAACTTCACTAATTTCTAGAGGTAATAGTAAGTGAGTTGGGTGTTTTGTGGCTTCATTTCTTTCCTACTGTTAGTGTTACTGTTTTCCCCAACTGATTTACATCTCTGCTTAGAGCAAGCATTCTTTCCCATGGTAAGAAGACAAAAACAAGGAAGAAAGAAACATCTAATATGACTCACAACCATTGCCAGCCTCAAATATTTATTCTTCCTTCAGGCATTGATTACACCACCCTACAGAACACTGTGCCACCTTCTGTAAAGTTATTTAAATCTGTCTCACCTCCTAGTTTCTTTTTCCTTCTTTTAATGCTTATTATCTGGAGGATCTCTTCCAGGCTGCTAGCACTAGGCCATGTTATCTTACCTTTAAAAAAATAAAAAATCTCATACTTCTTTTTTTTTTCCATAGCTCTAGCCCTTAATTTAAAGAGCCCAATTTGACACCGATTCCTCGCTGAAACAGCTCATTCTTTATTTATAAGTTTGCCTGAGTAACAATAGATGTTTTTCTGCCCATACTTACTAGCATGACCTCCACAGAGTCTACAGGACTGTCCTTGAACCCTGACCAAAGTTCTGCTCTAACACATGCCATGGATTCTGGCTTCCCATAGAGAGCACATGCATTACTATCAAAAATTATTTGGTATGACACTAAAACACCCTTGCTGCTTTGTCAATATATTAAAAAGGAAAAAAAATGCAACAAAACCAAACAACACTCTTCCCCAAATTGCTGATTATTTAAAACTGTTCCTGTTCTTTGAACTTGCTTTGCCTTCTACCATCGTCCAGAAGAAATCCAGGAAAAAGGACTGATTAGGTCCCCTCTTACTTCTACCATCCACAACCAAATCTTAACACATGCCAGCACTTGTAAACACGTATTTTCTGTTTTTCCCTGCTCTGGAAGTGAAGAGAATGGCTTCACTATTGGGTGAATTTGGCTTATGTTCAGAGATAAGACCAGACGATTTACAAGAAGTGCCAAGCTATTATAACAAGGAATCTCCATACCACCACTGCTCAGAAAGGCAGAGCAGTGCTCTAGGGAAGAAGAGGGCACCTGTGGCTGTGCACCTCATAAAGGGCAGCATTTTAGAGAATTTGTGTTCTCTGTAGCTCCCTGTGGTGTCTATAGCATGGCTTCTAGTGTTTTGTTTATTGAAGTCCACTGATCATCACAGAAGAGAAAACTACAGAGAAAAAAAAAAAATTCAGCCAAGATCAAAGACACCAGAAATCCTAGTAGATGAAAGCCTGTGCTTCCAATGCTGCTGACCATGTGATGATAGTTCGCAGCTGAGGGGCCTGGAAAAGACAAAGTGGTCATAGGTCCTCCTGCAGAGAGCTACTGAAATCATCATGGACCTGGCTAGAACTGTAAGGTCCACCAATACATGTCCTTAAACTTCCAGCCATCTAGATCCCTTCTAGAGGACAAAAAGGAGGAAAATATGAAAGGCCAGAAGCAAACACAGTACAGCTGCAGTGTTCCTAAGACAATTTAGTAGATAGGATAATACCAAAAAAGCCTCCCATTCAGTAAGAAATGCTACATCACTTGCAGCTCCACTCAGCCAAAAATTATTCCTTCCCAATTACACCTATTCTTCCCTTCACTCTGAGACTTCATGACCCCACGGGATGAAGTCTGAAAAAATGAATACTTTGTATTCCTGAGTATTACCTGCACTGAGGTAAACAAGCAACACAAGGGAGAGAGGGGGAAACACAGGGAAGGTGTGGGAAAGCAAAAGGGTAAAGTAATAGGGAATAAGGTGAGAAAAAGAATTAAAGCAAAATCAGTGGGATGATTTGGAATAATCTCCTTTTACTCTAAGTGGTCAATCATTAACTCCATGGTGGCTTTGAAGGAAGAGGGCATGAGGACCTACATCAGCTGATGGACTATGCAGAAGTCCATCCCATAGCTCAGAGACTTGACTCCACCTATCCTCTGGAAATGGGGAGCAGAAAAATAAGGCACTGACAGGGCTGAAAGAAACTGATCAAATGTCCTGACTGAGTCAGTGGCCAAGCTGACATCTCCTTTTCCTGATCTCTGAAAGCAAGACTGCTGTTTCCTTATCTGACTCTAGAGGACATCCAAATGTACTTGATTTTCAAAGGGCCCAACTGCCTTCTGGAAAGGATAGGTTTAAGAACAGGCAGTAAATACAACTCCTTTACAGCAACTAATTCATTCATTGCAAATCGCCTCATGATCAGCCCAAAGCAAGATTGCAAGATGGGGCTCACACTGTACAGAAGGATTATGGCAATTAAAAATATGCACACAAAGACTCAGTCCTGAACTAACTGCATTTCTGGGGTACACATCTGCTACATTTAAAAAATAAAATCACATCAAATGCACACACAACCACATTTGTATCCATGCAAGCAATATGCAATGTGCCTATGCTTACCCCTGCAAATGAAAAACAGCACCTCTCTTTCAAACACTGAAAAGCTCCTAGGGATAACCTTTCACAAATAAACAACCTGCTCTGCTCGGAGAGGGATTTTATAAAGAACAGAGATTACAATGGGCTTAATCATGATTAAACACTGATCTGGCTCAATCTACTCAAAAGCAGACAAAAGATAAATAAAAACCTACAGCAGATGCATTTCATACTGGAAATTCTGGAACCTCAATTGACGTCATACTTTTTATGTTCTGATAATATCTGGAGGAAACAGTACACTGGATCAAGAAAACAAAAGCAAATTTTTAGTTAAAATTCTCTGTGTGCTGTGTAGAAAGAAGGTAGCTACAGCAGGGAACACACAGGGCAGCTCAGCATTTTACAAACCTTTTTTTGAATGCAGCTGAAATTGCACCAGCAGAGCGATGCCACGAAAAAGAAATGAGCACTCCCTTTTGCCCTCATCTCCTGTGTCTTACTCTGTAAAACTGTGCAACAGTAGTCACTGAATTTCTCCTCAGACAAAAGCTACTTCTGATCAATGGCAGGCATGTTAAATTTCTTTCAGTAAAATAATGCCACCTCATCATTATCATCCCAGTTGTGCTTCACTGATTCTTCATGCACAGTGTGAAAAGCCTGTGTGATGGAAAGGGGCTGTATTTAGCAAATATCTCCCAAATACAGACATCTGGTCTTTCCTATGGGTGAGGAAATCCGGGAAACTGATTCCACATCATGGGAGACAACTCTAGCTGTTAGTACTGCTGAGGGAGGTGGGAAAAGTCAAAACATGAGCACAGATTGTAGCGATTGTTTGCTTACAGTGCTAAGCTTTCCATTTAATGCAACAAGGTAAATATGAGGAAAGATAAATAGCTCTTTATATGGGGTGGGGGGAATCTACCTGGAGGAGTAGGCTGATCAGAGTTTTCTCATTCTATCATCTCCATCAGAAATTCCCAACGGAAGACCAAGTAAGGTTAGGCCAGCAGACAGAAGAGATCCCTTCCTGTACCGGCAAGGTACATTGCCGCCTGTCCTCATGTCCAGAGAATGTGCTCTGTGCTTCAGAGGCACCACGTGAAAGACTTGAAATCCCTCTTGATTTGTGACCTCCAAAATTTCTCCAGTGAAGGTGAAAATCTCCACATAGACAGTGCAAGCCTACTGATAATTACTTTGTTCTTTTCACTTTCTTTTCACTGACCTCTTGGACATAGCTCACATAAATTTGCCATCACTGTTACAGGGAGACCTTAACAGTGAAACTTATGTTACTTACACTGATTTTGAGGCTGCAAGTTATCATCAACTTCAAGAACATCATCTCTACACAAAATCAAAATTCTCACCCCAATTCCTATTGTCCTTCAGCCCACCTAGTGTGTCTCATGGCAGTCTAAATAGATCTCTTCCAACTTCAGGCAGAATAACCATCACTTTGCAGATGAATTCCACACTTAACAAACTGCAGATCAGAATCACAGATTTGCATTTATCAGATGAGAAGCCAACAAACTTCTCTGTCTATGGAGTCAAGTGGACAGTACTTTGTCATCCTGGGTAACAGCAGATGCATTTACTTTTTAATACACAAATAGCAAAATAATGGGCTACTGTTGCTTGTTCACAAAGCAGGCTTACCCTATAAAAAGCTGTCAGGGGATTATTAAATTGTACAAATTATTTAGCTTTCCTCTATAACCCACCTCTGAAGGAGAAATGAGCTCAAGAGCCCCTGTTAACACCTGAAAGATGCAGGAGGAAACACTTAGAATGCCAAGAATATTTTTATTTTTCTTGTAAGATGGATGACTCTTCCTGCACAATTTACTGGCATCAAGTACGAATAAGAACAATTGCTTTGGTGTACATGCTTGCCTATGGAAAAGGACTACAAATTTAAATGCTAAAACAGTAACCAAGGTGAAATGTCACCTGGCTAGGCAGTTCAACCTAATTACTTACGCAGATTTATTTTTAAACTATAAAAACAGCATGTTCCTTGGGAGAATTATTTTTTCCCCTTCCCCAAATAAATACAATTAACATTTGCCAAGTAGAATTCTTCTTCTGCAATTAAGGACTTGCCAAAATTAGATAAAGTAAAGTACTCAAAAAACACACTGGGGCAAGAGTGGCGCTGGAGTCTCTCTGAGAGCTGTGTTCCTGGAAGAGGAAGAGATGTTTCATACAGGACTCAGCACCAACGAGCCTGCGTGCCTGTGATACTTCTTTCTAAAGCCTGAGTGGCCTTGAACCCTTGTGGGGACGAGGCTGGCATGACTGGAAGCCCTCCCATGGCATCTCTCCATCTGTGTTCTTCCTGCCCTCGGCAAATGCCAGCAGCCCTTCTGAAGGGAAGGCATGTAAGTAACACAATCCCACAGCAGCAGGGCAAGCTCAGCAAGGGGAGAGGGGGAAGCAAACACAACAGTTTGAAGGCTCAAGATAGGACAAAATACAGGTAAGCACGGGCTTGGTTTTAAGCCGCCTGTAAGAGCACTCACGTGGAGCCTGTGCTGGAATGGGTCAGATTTGCTATGGCCAAAACAAACGCAAACAAGCCCACCTCTGACCCAGAATTTTCTCCAGGTAAAGGCTCTTGTTGTTCTTATGTGACCTGGTTCACTGAGATAAATTATTTTCCCATTCCTCCTAACAACAGCAAGCATGGTGCTGCGGCTCAGCTCCACATGCAGCACCCTGTCTGTGGTGCTTACAGGACGTGGCACCTCAGAAAAACAAACCAGCTCATTAGCAGCATCTGCGGGTCAGTCAAGCTTGTCCCAATCCAGGACGGGCTGTAATTAAACCCTGCCAATCATCCCTTCTGTCTTGGCAACCCCAGGCATAAATGCTGCCAAGTGTGGTAGATCTTTGGCTTAAAGGGCCATTTAGGCCCAATTTGCCAAAACACTGGGGTTTAGGAAATTAAGCAAATAGAGTCTTTGCACGGCACAAAGCTTCGCAAAGTGTGTTCAGTTCATTCTCAATAGCCAAGGTGGGAGAAACATTTAAAGACACTTAAATACCTAAGATAGAATGGCATGAAATGCTTTTGCAGAAAGCAAGACCCCAACAGTTCAAGCAAGTTCTCTCAGCCTGCTCCAACAGTCCACTGCCTTCATGTGCCTCACCTCACATTCTGCCTGTGTTATTTATGGCCACAATAATTTTATGACACCGTCTCGAGGCCCTGGTTCTCAAGAGACTCGCTACACATGCACTCGATTTCAATGTGGTTTGATTTCATAGAGCTAATCTGCAGCCCCTAAGTCTGTTCAGGGGGGCACTGCTGTTCAGCAGGCAGCTGCTGCTCACTCTGGGATTCTATGCAAGTATCAAAAATATGTAAGAACACTTTGAAAGCTGGGCATCGAATTTTAGAAAGTTTCCAAAGTTCAAAACCATCTATGAAAGACTGAAAAGTGCCCTATAGGAAAAATAGTTCTAGGTTACCATGTCCACAGATGCTTTAAAGAAAATTTCCCCTCAAAAACCAGAAAAACCCGTCTTAGAATAAATATTAAAATATTATCATTTAATAATATTCTGTATTCCTGCGGTATAATGATGATAAATAATGGCTTAAGAATACAAAACTCAGCACAGTGTTCTTAAAACCTGAGTCTGCAAGCAGGCTGGACAAGGGAAGTCTGTGGGTTTCTTTCCCCTCCTGTACTTAAAAAATAAAGACAGCAAATTTCTTTGAACTTACATCATTCAAGCCCGTTATTTTCCATAGGGCTAAACTGGCCTTTTAAATTCTTTAAGCTTGGCATTGTATGAAAGCAGATATCAAATATTCAGAGAGCTCAATTTAGAAAGATCATTTTTCTGAGGCTGAGCCTTTCTGAAGAGCTTCCTGCAGCACTCCAGACAATGCCTCAAACAGCCACTCCCACCAGGCTGAGGTCACTTAACCTTGCCAGGCCATGTTTTTGGAGGCATCAGGCCAAAGGGAGGTACGGGTCCATTGGAAAGTTGGGAAATGTACAGGGTGTGAGGTGCCAGAGAATCCGACTGCTGCAAACGATGAAAATTTGCTAATATTAACCTGTTTTGCACAATGAGTGCTTGAGAGCCACGTCTTGTTCACTTGTGAAAAACTACAGTGTCACCCGTGTGGTCCTTTGTCACTGCCTTTCATCAAAATCTACTTCTTCATGTCAAAATCCGAGTTCACAAAAGCCAGTGAAGAGATGCCCCCTGAGAATTAACTGGGGTGTACAGAGAGCCTCTGTGAAATGCATCTCCGGTCAGTGGCAAAGCTCAAGGCTGAAGCACCCACTGCTGCTATATTTCGTTTTACTCACTATTTCTAGAGTACCCAGCAAATGCAGCTTGAACACAGAACTGCAGGACCTTCTCCTTCACATGTTCAAGGCAGGAGAAGGTTTGCTCCTTCCTCCCCAAGCCTTGCCACACCACTCGTAGCTACAGAGGGGCTGCTTGGGTCAGCACCAGCTCAGTGCCTACGCTAAGACAGCAGCTTTTCCAACAGGGCTTCAAATTCAGTTGTTTTATTTGCACCCTAACAAGTCTCTCATGCTGCCTCACAGCTGGATCCTTGCTCTTGCAGGTGAATGAGTTAGTGTAGGAAGTGAAGGGAAGCCACTGGTCCCAGCAGGGGCACTGGGAGTCCAGTCCTACCTGCCAGGCCAGAAGAATCATAATGCAAAAGAAATAAAAAAATTGGTTATTCATTCAGAAGAAGGCCATAACAGAATGGTCTGGGTTGGAAGGGGGCTTAAAAGATCATCCAGTTCCAACCCACCTGCCATGGTGCCAGGGACACCTTTCACTAGACCAGGTGGCTCAGAGCCCCATCCAACCTGGCCTTGAACACTTCCAAGGATGAGGCATCGACAGCTCTGAGGAACCTGTTCAAGTGTCTTCTCACCCTTGCGGTAAAGAATTTCTTCCATATATCTGACCTAACCCTGCTGTGCCTGCAATATCCTTGGCTAAAGAGCAACACTGGATTTTATTATTTACTGCTTATTATTAAGCATTGCTTACCCCAAGCTTGCTGTAAAATCAGAAAACACCAAAAGCACATGGTCAGCTTAGACAAAACATTGACCCTCTGCCTTCATGCACTATGGAGCTAGGAAGATGTCCTATTTTATGCCACATGATTTTCCATGAAGTTAGGAAGCACAACTAACACAGAGGGCTTTAAGAGCTTAAACACATTACAATAGTTGCATTAGATGTATTTTAAATACCTTTTCCAGTGCTTCTCTGTCAGCCAGCTCCTGCACAGCCAAAAGCTTGATACTGTAAGAAAAAACAGAGAGAAAAAGAGAACTAATCACTCCACTGCAAGCATTACAGAAATCGAAGTAAGAGCAGAATTGAAACTCACTTTTTATCTTCTTTCTTGACAAAAGAAATACAAGAAATGCTCAGGATAAAACACACCAAAGCGAGAGAGACAGTGTCACTTTGTTTGCTTTGAATTAGTCATCACAAGCAGATTTTTTGGTTTCCAAATTACAAGCACATCTGAATTTGTCTTACAGAGAAACTGCATTAATCATTACTTTTGTAATATCCCAAGTTAACACCAAAGGATCTTCTGAATGACAAACACAGAAGAATATTCTAGACATTTCTATCAGTTGTAGTCAGCTTTGTTCCTCAGTGTCAACAGGTTTCTACGAGTCCCAAAACAGCCATTCCCATGGATTTACAATGTTATATATGAGGTGCAGTAATTAAGACAACCCAGCTCAAGAAATTTGAGGGAGAGATGACAGAAATGTGCACCACTGTTTAAAAGTGGGGTAGAAAGATAATCCACAATTATTATTCTTGTAATGCCCTTTACTACTCAGTCCCAAATTTCTTCACCTACTGAATCTTTCTTCTGCACACTGAATTTCATTCACTTCAACAAGGTTATGAGAGTTACTCAAGCAGGATTCTACACCTGTATTGCAACTCCACATGCTCACTTCCCTTACCCATCTTAAACCCAGTCACTTAATATATTATCCTTGGACTCCAGAGGATAATTTCCTTTACCCAGGGATACGAAAACATTTGCATGGCAGAAGAAGAATCAAATGATGCATATAAATATTGTTTAAGTTATTCTTACCACCCTGCACACAGACACAGTAAAAATCCAGTATAGTTAAAAGCTCATATTCAAGAAGGTGTGAATAGTCCACACAGAACTCTGCCAAAGGATATAACACAAAAAGTTTTATTAGCCTTTCAGAACCCCAGAGCAATATTGCATAACTCTTGAACATCCACTGGCACCTTATATGCTAATTATGTACATCCATCCTGCAACAGCAGCTGGCAAAGCACAGCTGTAGTCCTGTCCTTCTACGGCATTCCACTGCAGGTATTCACAGCCTAATCCCTAAACACCAATGTGCCTTCACTTTAACGGACTTCTAGCTTTCAGTGTCTTCAAGGCATCATAAAAAGCCTATATCCAATGAATTATAAAATAGCCACAGACAATACATTTCTAGTCTGTAGAGACTATTACTACTAAGACAGAGACGGTGGAGATGGTTCAGAAAACAGTGGGATAATCAGGAAAATGAAAAAGGTATTCCATTAAAGCCCAACCACTATGGTAGCAGGGGACATGTGATTTGGTGTTATGGTTTGGTAAACACACTAGGCTGCACACAAGCATTCAGCTGAACTGGAAGGCACCGAGGGAAAGTACAAAACCAACAATACCAAGGTATTTTTAATCATAATTTTCCTTGTAATTCAGCCAGCATGCAAAATAAAGATGGGATGGGCAACAAGCAAAGAAGGCACCTCCATTTAAAAAACACTGAAATACTGTGTCCAACTCAGAAGGAGCCTCAGCTGATGCACCTTGGAGAAGAATGTCCAACAACCCAGGCAGTATCAATGCAGCCACAGTCAAGATCTGTCTCTGAACTCAGGAGCCACCTCTTCATTTTGGATGACTCACCTCTGTTGCAGTGCACTTGAGAAAAACACGGGACAGGTGAGAGGGAGGTAGGCTAACACACACACGGATGCATTCAGGCTGCCCACAGCCAGCTGGGCTGCTGCAAGGGGGGCTTCAAGTCTGCGTGTACATGGGCTGCAGGTATGCAAATTACTTTTGTCTTTTTCTTTTTGAAGCTAGAGACTTTTTGATTACTTAATCAAATAAATCAAGGCTGCAGATGCTTCAAACAATTGACTGAGTTATTTCTAGAACATTATTTGTGAATTATCTGACACTCAATAGCTGCAGAAGAAAGATGCAGACTGCCCCAAAAGCAAGTACCACTTTCACTAAAGATCATCATCTCACTGTAAAAACCTTCCTTCCTTCCCATTTATACCTGTAAAGCCCCACAAGAAGTTTTTCAACTGGTGTGTGTTTATTTAAAACAAGTAATACAGTTACACAGAAGCAAGTAACAAAACAGGAAGCAGGAATCATTTATTTTATTTCATTATATTATGGAAATGCTGTACCCTTGTTCAGAGGTGAAGAATCCATACAAAGGGTTTGCATCTTGCAGAGATACTGCATATGCAGGGTCAGAATCAAATCTCAATTCAAAGTTGCTACATGATTTGCAGCAACACTGGTTTGATTCCTGGAGAGAAAAAGACTTCCTCTGCTCTTACAAATTGAGATATCAGTGTTTGCCCAGTATTTTACTCTTTTCTCCTCAGGTGACACCTGAAAATACCTCAGGTATTTTTTCTTGGTTAAAAGGAATCCACAAGTGCAAGTATCAGCCTTTATACAACCAGCTGCAAGATCCTTCTTTCCTCAAAGCACCATCACAGATGCTGTCTCTGTCCACGGGATTACAGTCCACTACCTGGAACACTGTTCTTAATAACCAATTATTTACTGCTATTTCTTCTAGCAGTTCCAAGTAACATTAGTATGTGCTACTTGATGCAATGTCAGCCTGGAAATGCAGCTTCTTTCAAGGCTGCTGCTTTGGGCATTTGATGCTTCAAAAAGAAATGAGGCTGCTTATTTAGGCACTACATCAGCAATCTTAAAACCACTGAGAGCAGCTCATAACTTCATTTGCTGTTTGTAGCTTTTGTGTTCACCAAGGATTTCAGAGTAGATGGGAATACAGTCAGTAACTGAGGGGAGGAGTAGGGGGGAAGTAAGTCTCCAATAAAAAAAATCTCAAATTAAATGCAAATAGAGTTACCAAAAGCCAATGCTGGAGCACAAGCTCTTGCAGTCTACAATACAACACTTAAGTATCCTGTTTATATATACCCTTGGCATTATTTCTTTCATCTTCACCCGTGTTGTGCAAACACTAACTCATGAATAAAGTCATAGAAAAATCCTATTTCCCCAAGAAACCTTATGGCTCCTGAAGAGGTTGCTCTAACCTACCAGCTTTAAAATATACTGGTTAAGAAAGCTGTAATATGAGTAACCATACTGAAAATGGCTCTGCTCGAATCTGAAACTCTATTAAAAATACTCACTGACTGAATTACTTACATGATCTATTTAAACAAAGCTATTGAAATTAATATCCTGGAACCGCAGGCACACTCAAAATACTTGAAAACATGCAGTGATCAGGATGAAGGACTCTCCTCCAGCAATGAAAATACGCAAACATGATGTGCTGTCAAGGAAACACATGACTCCCTCTTTTTTTGGCCATGGGTGACGCACAGCATTCTTCTCTAAGGGAATTCCTTTTGGTTTCCAGAAGATTAGTCACAGTGCTGAGCAAACGCCTATAGCTACAGCACATTTCTACACCTCAGGGTATCATTGCAATCCTTTCCTCAAAGTCTTCCTACTTAAAAACAAGTAGCATTGGGTTTCTCTTTCTAATCCCACATACCCAGGAGTAATTTAAATCTTTGGCAGTCTTTTGCAACGCTGTGAACTTGCAGATAGGTCCCTTGCTGGCTGGTGCATTCCTGTTCACCATGAGCCATCATGACCGCGGTTAATTCGCGCTGAGCTTCACTTCCCAGCTTGAATTCACGTTGCCCACAAAATCCTATCTACTCTTGCAGTGGGGAATGTTGGGGTTTTCCTAAGAACCACTAGAGGGTCATCTGCCTGCAAACCAGTGAACCTATGGCTCTGCAGCAAGGCACATGGGATAGACCAAGACTGCCTCACAAGGCAGATCCCAGATCCATCCATGGAGAATGCACCTGAGGTCTTCACCTGAGGAAGAGAAGCTGCTTCCTCCAAAACTAGCTTGAAGGGTGCTTTAGGGGTAGAAAGGTTTTTAGAGTTACAGTCAGTTTCTGGACCACCCCTGCACAGAACTAGAACTGCAGCCACTATGGACACAGGTCACCTGGCTGCCATGAGCAAGAGAGAGGGTCCCCAGTGCAGAGCATTGATGAGCACAGTGACCTCTCTGCTGAGCTGAGCACAGCGTGGAACTGAGGCTTCCATTCAGTGCAGAACCCAGCAATTTTGAGGAAAAGGGAAAGAGGATAAAGTGAGGAAAATGTAAAGCATTAAGTTCAGCAACCAGAGACTCAGTGAAGTGTTTAAGCCAACGCTTGGCCTCACAACGGTGTCCTACAAAAGCTCAATTACATACCTTTGCTCGAGGCCTGAGTTTTTCCAAAAACCTCATACTTTCTACCAGCCAGCGCATAAGCCTGAAGTTAACAACATTGAGAAATGCCATTTGACTTCTCTTGCTTTTCTGCCTCCTTCTTCAGCATACAGCTATACCAAATCTTGCTTCAGCTAGACTCAAAGACATTATTATAAATAGCCCATGCAAAAACCACTCAATCTCAAAGTTGTCATTTCAAACAACATTAAATAATTCCTTTCTCCCTCCCTTTTAGTCTACAAACTCTTCCTCTTTGTTCTTGAGATAAGATCCCACAAACATATTATGGCCCACAGGAAAGTATTATGGACCACTTACATATCTAAGAGTAGAGCGTGAGTGCGTGTAACTGAAGTGCTTAATGACAGACGCACGTGTGACTTAGTTAACAAAAAGAACAGGACAAAACCACTTGGGCCACCAAATTTGTACACCAAAACTGTATTTGCAAATCTGTCCAAACAGCCTTACTCATAAATCTATTCTGCTCTAAGAGATGGGCACAAAACATGAGAGTTGGACTAAAAAAAGAAAAAAAAAAATGCAGCTGAGCTGTGCTAGTGGTACCTGGTACCTGGGAGGGAGCACTCCCCATCAGCTGCCTGCTGTCCCTATCCCTCATCTTGGTCTCCAGCTCTGCTGCTGAAATCAATGCTCATCACCCTTCACACTGCAGCCCCTCTTTTTCCTTTGGCATTTTCTGGATGACAGAGTGAGTAACAATAAGGATGGGGAAGCTACCCACACGTGTATGTGTTCCCTGTGAGGGCTGTGGTGGTCCCCACTGCCTCAGCTGTCAACAGCCTGAGGGTAAGGGCTGTGATTAACTGTTTTCTAATTGTTTTAAGTATAGCCAGATGCTTAGGCATCAAGCACATGCTGCTTTGGGAAATACATGGAGAGTGGGGAAAGGTAACAGCCCAAAAATGACAAACATGGAAAAACCCAGATCTTGTGGCTTAAACAAATGTGGGAAGAGGTGGTGGGGGTGGTGTGTATGGGGGGGAGGGGGTGTGGGGGGGAGTGTTGTTTGGCTGTTTGTTTTAACTATAGAGCTGCTGCTGGAGTTGTCCCTTGCTGCTAATGCCTAATGGGACCCAAGACTTCTCTTCCTGGCTCTGTCTGCTGCTGTGATGATTACCTAGCACAAGAGTAGGTGAAAGAACAGCAGGCTCCCACCAATAGCATGGCAAACTGTTTAACACACTGAGATGATGGGGCACCAAGTCTGAGCATCCTGGGGCTGCAAAGGGATCTGTGCCACTCCTTTTTTGGGGCTGCCCACACTGACCAGGGCAACGGATCACCTAAGTGGGGTGCCTTTATAGTGAAGGAGCAACCTTTAAGACTTTCATCAATGCATGCACTGTAAAAAAACCATTTTTTCTGGCATATCCCATTTAAAAAGTTGTCTTTCCCCCTCAAGACCCTGTTCACTCACACCCCCATAAAAATAAAGCAGCAGGAGGAAAGAAAAGCAAGCTCAATGACTTTCAGCCTTGCGCACTTCCTCCATTTAGCCCTATGAAGTTGGATGAAGAAAAAAACCCCCAGTTTCTCCTTTTCCAATAAAAGCATCTGCATCTTCTCAATCACTCCTCAAATGGAAGGAAAAACGGTGTCCACTGCCACATCTTAACAGCTGCTGGAAGCTACCAGAGAGTTTATGCAGTAAGCTGATGGGCTTGGATGGGAACACCATGCCATATTGCTTTGGGACTAACTGCCAGCTAATGACACAACAAAATACATCGGAAGATTCTCAGGAAAAAATGTTATCTACAGTAAGAAGAAATTATGATAAAATCAAGGAGCTGCATTTCCTACATATTAAATGTATTTATATCTATCTATACATAGATAGATATAGATACACATAAAACAGATCATATCTGTGTTATATATAATTTTTAAAACATTCATACATATACACAACTACATATAGATTAATTTATTTAGGGCTACTTTTTTTGCAGCTTCCTCATTGGGATGAAAGCGGACATTCTTCAATGTCTAGTCATTGCTCATTTGCCTGCAGCATGGTCTGAAACCAAAAAGGAGATCAAGGCACTGCAGCTGGAAAGGGAACCAAGAGTAAATGGAAGGAGCAGGGAAGCTGAAATCCATCAAGCAAATTGGCAATGTAGTGCAGGCCACACAAACACTCCCACCCTGATGTTTGCATTCATGGATCCTATTACATTATGTGAGTGATTGAAGTATTTGTCATGGGGAGAAAGGAAACTGTAATGGAACTAGAAGAGGGAAAACATGAATTATGGATGGTTACTACTGAGAGCTGAAGGGGGAGAACAGCAGCATTACAAGGCAGGAGGCAATTGAAATAGTTCATTTCTTTCCTTTCCTATTTCAGTGGTTCCCTGGGTTCAGGGATGCTCTCTACTTGCTGTCCTCTGTCCTAAACTTGTAGCAAAGCCATCATTTTGCAGGACCTGTGAACTTTGCACTGAGGATCTGATTTATGTTCAGCTGATGCTGTGGTTTCAGTGCAGCTGTATCATTGCAGGAACAGAACGATGATTCATAAACTCTGGCCATTGTGTATTGCCAATGCACGAGAGCAAAACCAAAAAGGTTGCAAGAACAGCAAACTTCTTCCTAGAATTCTGGAAGGGAATAAAACATGCTCACAATGACCCAAACCACAACCAACTGCAGAAATCATGTGAATGCCCATGTATAATGAGATCTGGAAGCCTTGTTGACCACCTCCTTGGAAACACCCAACCCAAGCTATTTCCAAATGGATGAAATCCATGCTGCTGTGCATACAGACTTTCACTACATCAGTAAGCAGAGCAGGTCACGCTCAGCAAAATTAAGAGGGGAACTGCTCAAAACTCACAGAATCTCTGTGATGCTAAGGAAACATCACTCTTGTCCATCTTCCCAGAAAAGGTGTCTCCTGAGCTGTGAGGCAGTGATGCTTTTTCAGGACACTTGTCCAAATTCTGGGGGTTCTATAGTAGACAGGGGGTTAGGAGCAACAGGGAGGCATCCTATTTACCTCTTTCTCCACACAGAGGATCAGATCTTGGGCATAACTCTTTCCTTTTTTTAGGTAAGGGGGAAGAAGACAGGACATCATTTCTACTTGTATAAAGTCTCTCTGAAGATTCCCTCAAACTTTTACATTAGAGGAAGTCACACAGGGCTCATCCTTTGGATGCATGCAACACACACATAAATACTGTCCTTTCTTTCATTATTAGGTTCATAAATCTGCATTTGAGGTACAGAGTACTGAAGACTCAAGCACAGTGCTAACTGTACTTATTAGAAACTCTTGACTAAGTTAGAGCCCATCCTATGGCCTTTTCTTTTGATATCCTGCTATTATTTTTCACTGTCCTTCTCCAATTCTGCCTCTGCAAACCAGTGCAATGCCAAGAGAGTGGCAGCGTTTAGAAAAGTAAAAAAGTCAGGGAAGACTTCCAAGGTCCTGAGAAGAAATGCTGGTTATTAAGGGCTGGGATACACTGCACTTGATTGAACAGAATCAAAGCTGATTCCTAAGAGGCAAAGGTTAATTAGGCAAATGGCTCAAAAGGATCAATCTGTTCCAACCCATTATTTGTTGATTTTTTTTTTTTCATTTTAAAAGAGAGTTTAAAATAGACTAGGCAGCTGAAAGTATGTCCCAAATTCCCAAACGCATGAGATGAAACCACAAAAGGCCTGGGACTGCCAGTAACATATTGACTCCAGAGTAGTAGTCTAATGAATAAAGAAGCAGTAAATCAAATACCTATATTAAATTATACTAAACACAGCAATCTTGTCCATACATAAATATTAACAGCGACCAGGTACATGCAGGGGCAATGCAGCCAAACTCCCGAAGTCATTCAAAACTGACGGTGACAGTCCAGCAGGCTTCTCTGTCACCACTTCCACCTCCATCTTCACTGGTTGCTCCTGTGACAAACACTTCACTACATGATAATTCAGGCAACAGAAGCGAGTACTACTGCAAGTGGTACGTGTGTGTATATGTGTGTTATATTTATGCATGAAAAATTACACCAGTTGTTGCAACTCACTTCTGACAGACGGCAAACCAAAATCAGTTGCCTGTATTAAAAAAAAAGAGGGGGGGAGCTGGCTTTGAGTTTAATTCATATAATGAGAAAATGCATTTTTCTTCCTCGGTATTTAATTTCTTATTATATTTATCTAAGAGCAATAATGTCTTCATTCAAACCAGTTCACCTTACGCTCAGTGGTTTTGAAGTTGGGCAAAACCCTCTGTATAATGTCCACAGTAGTAGGATTTTACTTTTTAGTTTTTCAAAAGAAGCCTGTTCCTCTGCAGGAAGAGAAAGACTCACAGAGAATGTTGTGTTTGTGACAACATTGATTTCTTCTGAGTCATTAAAACTGGACATGAACAACATTTAACTTGCACTAAATTATTCAAATCTGTCCAACAAGGGAGGAGACCAAGACTGAAAACAAAAATTTAGAAGGTCATAAAAATCAAAGGTGACTTAGAGCTTCCAAATACAGGCATTATGTTATAGTGTACGCAGTCTCTGGCATTTGGCTCTTTTTCTGGATTTTCTGAATCACTCCCTGCTGGGGTAGAGTCTTAGTTCCAGAAACAGCACCTTCTCCCACCCAATCCTGCCCTACTGCAGCAGTGGAAAAACTGAGTAGTCGCTAGTTAAATTAAATGGATATGCTTCGGAAAGGGCACACCACCACACTACCATTCTGCCATGAATTACAAAGCTACCAGCAAAATTATGGGGCCTTGGGAGGCAAAGTGATTTACAGGGACTCTACTTAAAAAATATACCTCTGTGTCCCTGCAAAATAAAATGTGACTTGAAATAGCCTGCTTCCCTTTCTCCATTAGGAATGTGAACCATATGCTATCAAGCCCTTATGTGAAAGCTCATCATGGCCCCTTATTCAGCCTCAGAAACTTAAGGCAGTATTACTCTGCCATACATGCACAGCCTTGTCTCAGAGAAATGAATTTACACAGATAAAATAATTACAAAGGAACATAGTGAAAGTCAGTTTGTTTTGTAAAATACTCGCTCAAGAGCAATGCTGAAGTTTTATGGTAGTACAACCACGATCAGCTGGTGACATCTGAGCGCCACCAAGATTTAGCCTGGTGTTGTGCAAAGAGCATTGAAGCTTCCTGGCTGAATCTGGATGTAGAACTCTGAAGTTTTTTACAGGACACTTAAGAAAGAGATTGACCCTCAAGAGCTGGTTTCTGCTTCAAAGAGGCTGGCAGAGTGCCACAGCCATTGTGCATTTCATATGAGCATCTTTTGCAGAAGACTTTGTGCCAAACTGGAATTGTTTAAGTGATGGAGGACGCTAAATACCAGGTATTAAAACAGAAGGACGTGCACAAGAAATGCTCCAAGAGACACTATGAAATCACTGAGGAGAGGCACTGTGACGGGGGAAAAGGAGCACTACAGAAACCAAGAGCAGTGCTTTGGTCAAGTGCACTTTTCTCCATGGCTCATTCATGAGCAGCTTATGTTGTCTTACAAATTTAAGGACATTTTGACAAAAAGGCTATAATGAAGTGCATCATTATAACAGGTAGAAAACAAAGCAGAAACTATATTAGCAGACAGCCTGTATTTTAAGGACTTCCCACTCTGTGGCCAAAAGCCAGCCCACTCGTATTCCTGGAGTGGAGCTTGGGAAGCTGGTGACAAGACCTTGACACCACTGCTCTGCAGGGGCAAGGGGCAGGCATCCAAAGACTTTGTCAAGGTGACTGAGACCTTGCTGCCATGAGAGGGGGAAAGTGTGAGTTTAACAAGATAACACTCACGCATTACTACTCCAACAAAAGTCTCCAGTGCAGGCCTAGCCTAATACTATCGAGCCTGCATGTCAACAGAGTGGAGCATTAGTCAGCACAGTCATGTGCTGCTCCACACACAGGAATGATGTCAGGACCCACCGCCAACAACTGGGTTGCTCTCTTTACAGCATCTATCCCATATGGTAAAGGGGAGGTCACAATAGATGAGAATTCCTCAAAACTGTCACTCAGCTAGCCCACTTGAAGGTTACTGAAAACAGAACAACCCAAGCTTTGAATGAATATGAACATTCATCCTCCTAAAACTGAGGTCAACTGCACAATCCAAAACACGCAGTGAAGAAATGGAAAACTGTGAAAAGAAGCAGGCCAGAGAGAGCAAAGGCACATAACTCAAGTTCTGCATATCAGTGAAGATGACACTCCTGTCTTGCATGCTCCCAAGTCTTTAAATGTCAGAAAAGCCACAGAAGACAACTTAGCCTTCTCGCAGTCTTCACCACTATTTACAAGTGGCGTTGATGTCAAGCCATAAAGAATTTTGTTTACACTGGTGCAACACTCTCAGGTTGCCAGAAATGCAAAGAATATTGTAGTCAGAAAACAACAGTCAGCCAATTCTGAGGTTGCATCTGCAAGAGCCCACAGAAAGCACAAATTAGGTAAGAAAATTACCTGTTAAATAAGGGTAAGAAGTTAAAAGCCTTTTTTCCAAGAGCTAATTACAAAAGTATCCTATCAGCTTGTTCTACAACATCACACGATATTGCGTTAGAAAAGGGAATTTGGCTTATGGGGCATTTGAAGTGCCATCTATACAACTTTAACCCAAATAACAGACCAGATGGTCTTTCTATCAGTCCAATTGTTTTGTACTTCAGTAATGACTTTGAAGTGTGCTGAGGGTTACGTGAAGCTTAAGCCTCCAGTTAGCCAAAAGCCACAACTGCATATAGCCTTTGCTCTGAGTATCAGAGTAACACAGAAAGGTTTTGATTTAAACCTCCACGGGATGCATCACATAACTGTAACTCTAATCCAGGAGCAAATGTAATCTGTCCTCAGTTCTCAAAGTCAGAAAAACTGGCTGAGTCGACACTCTCCCAGCCAACAGCTGTCCTCAAACCAGCCTCTGCTCAGTTTGCTGGCAGAGATACACCAAGCAGAAGGGACAGACCACTCAAAAAGGAAGTATAAGCAACATAAACATGCAGCCGAGCAGACTGGCCTATTTCCACAGGCTGCTACCATTCACTTTTGCTACTGCATCCCAGGAAATTCCTTGAGACTGTGTGTGGCAAAGAGAAGAATCCTCTACCAACCAAATCCTGTGTGCCTGTCTCTAGCAGTACTACAGTACCACAAACACAGGAACATTGGTCAAAAGAGACCAAATTTGATGCAGCAGTGTCCTCAACACGGGGCTATCATGAGGTCAGCTGTAGCTTCACCCAGCTGAGTCTTGCAAGCCTCTACAACACTACGACACTATGACCTTGGGATAACATCTTCCAGTGCTGCACCAGCTTCTGAGTGAGGAAGCTTCTTAAAATGTCTGTTATGAAGACCCCAAATGAACCAACTGCCCACTTGTACTAAAGCAGGGGGTTATTTTACCTGCACTGCTGGGCTATGGGCTTCTATTTGAGCTTCACAGGGCTTTGTTGACACAGCTGAGTTTCTTCAGGATCTTCTGGATTCAAGGGCTACCATCTGCCACAGTGGCCACTCCCTCAAATTACACACTGTTATAGAGCATATTAACTTATTACTCATCATAAAGGATAATTATCCTGTGTGGCAAATATATACTGCCACAATGGTCTTTGTTGGCAAAGGAAGAGGCTTATCTGCCTAGATACAGGGGTCAAGTAATGTTTTCTTTCCCCCCTCCCCAACAGCAGCTTGTGCCAGATTCCTTGCAGGATGGAGCAAGACACACAGTAAAGAAGGCAAAGGGCTTCTCCGCTTTCCCTGCTGCTCTCATCTCACGTAATGGGATGCCACCACTGTCCATATAAGCATCTCACCTGGTGGTTCCCAGGCTTTCTGGGCTGCAGCCTGCTGTCAAGATTGAAGCTGCCCTCCACAGCAGATGACACGCTGTTGTGAAATATTTGACCAAAAGATACACAAAAGGGATGTCTCATCAACAATGAGACCACAGTCAAATCAGTCACACCTCGGGAATGAGGTAGGTGAAAAGGAACTAATCCTTTATTTGAGCTTCTGCCTAGGTCTTAAACTCTGTGTAATTTTCTGGCATGGGTTTATTAATGTGCCATGTTGAAAGTTTCCTTGAAGAAAGCACAGCAGAAGGTTTTTCCCCTTGTTCTATAATGTGCTTAGAAAATAGCACAGTTGAGTTACTTTACATGCACTTATCACAGCAGCCTCTTTGTTCTAGTATCTTATGACTTTGAGATCAGGACAAACTTCATAGTTAAGGAGTCTCATTAAAGTGATCTATTTCTCCTACAGAAGCGGAAAAATCTTAAGTTTCTGTCACAGCAGTTATCACTGAGAATTTTAAACTGTGGAATACTTGGATATGTGGAACAGCAAGTTTCAAACCAAGGGTGTTATATGGGTACACACACAGAAGCTCGTATCGCCTGCAATAACTGGTACTGTCACAAAAGCAGATCTTTTGGTCAATGTCTGCAGAAACACTGCATACATCAGCCTGCCTAGTAAATGCTTCCCTGCAGCTGAGGACAGTGCACAGGAGCACGACAGCTCATAGTTTCTCCTCAGTCCTAAGGAAAAGCCATGTGCTATAGAAGCTCAAGAAGAATGCCATCAAAGTGGAGCCTCCTGAAACTCCAGGTGAATAGGCAGAACAGCAACAAAGCCAGGACCCCATGTAATTTCTAGAGCAATTCCTGCAATTTCAAGGGCATGAGTCATGACTTTATGGCAAATAGAACCACTGCATTTGACAGAGAATTTAAAAAAAAAAGCAAACAAATGAGCATTAGTGTCAGTCTTCAAGTGCTCAGATTTGAGAAGGAGTAGTGCAGCACAGCTGAACAAGGTCAGGCAGAGCAGCATCATGCTGAAACACAACAGCACTGCTCCCAGTGCCAGCACCATGACCATGCTTGCCACATCCACCCTCCTGGGGTGGTCATATGGCAGGGTTCTGTCTCCCTCAATGGGCAGCAGGACTGACCAAATGCCAGAGGTGACCCAGGAAACCTCTCCCCACACCATGTTCCTACCACACAGTAGCTCTCCTGCCTGTGTAATTTAAAGCTAATGTCTTCATACACCATTCCCTGTGGACTTACCCTGCTTTACAGAGGCAGCAGGTGGTGATGCCCCAAGCAGCCAGGGCATAGTCTGGCTGTCTCTTGCAACTGCAGACAGCGTGGTCTGAGCAGTCACCACTCCTGCTCAGTGAGCTGTATTCAGCAGCTGTTTAAGTGAAGCCAATTTACTTGGCAGACAAGCTCCCAGATTAACCTGGATCAGCTCTGGATGCTGAGGAAGAGTAACAAGCAGCTAGCAGGAGATCTCAGGAACACGTGCTGCCTCTTCAGGGATCAGAATGTGCCTGAAGCCACAGAGAAGTGATGGCACTCATCCAGCATCGTGTCAGAGATGGAGGTGGGACAGACCCAGAGTGGCTACAGTTCCCAGCCATAGGCTACTCCACTTAGACCACCTCACTTTTTAGTTCCCCATGTAGTCATTTTACAGTGCAGGGAAGCATACACATTATATAAGTGCTAATTATATAGTGCACAGGGCTCCTACTTCCGACTTAAGGACAGCATTAATGCATTATTCATTACTTCAGCATTTACTCTTCGCTGTTTGGATCATTCCCCTGATTTTTGTAGTAGCCCCCCTTCCTCCTCCCCCCCCCCCCCCATTTAGTCAAATAGCTCCTACCTATAATTTTGATTACAAATTGCAAGCACTGGTTTGTGGAGGATTAATTACGGAGGTGGAGGCAGAGGAAAAACCTGGAGGATGACAAGCAGTAGTTTAGAAGCACAGGACAGCAACAGGAAGCGTCAGAGTCTTCTTCTCAGCAAGGCCCTGTTAAGCAACAGAAGTCCTAGGCTGCCTTTCTCAAAGGGCATCAAATAAATCCCCAAACACCGAACAGCTGCAGCTTAATCTTAAATGGCCATATGCTATTTAAAAAATAAGCCAAAATAAACAAAAATTCAAACCAAAAGCAGAGCACCTAAGAAACCACAAAGGCTGGGAGGATGGAAAGGGTCATTAATTTTATTTTAAAGCTCTCAATAAACACTGATGCCTGCAAATTGTCACAACTGCTGCAGTACACAGCCAGTGTGCAGCTATGTAACCAGTTACTATAGAAAGTTGTAGAAATGACTATTACATAAATTGCAGAGGACTGCATCCAGGGAGGAATTCTATTTAATCAGCCTGCTAGTATCCACGAAGAAAAAAAAGGACAGATTTAAGGTCTAAAGAAAGGAGGACTTGTCATATCTGCTTTACCAGATGCATAATAGTGGACAACGAACACGATTCTGCTGTGTCAGCTCTGTCACCAAAGGTTTTTCTTTAGAGAGGGTACAGATAAACTTAAAAGCAAAATCCCGAATCCTTCTAATTTTAAAAGACTGTGAGCTTGTTGGGGATTTTAAAAAAAAAAAATCTTTTTAAAGCTCTTCAAAGAGCCATGGAAAGGAGATTTTGTTAAACACATGATTCTCAGCATCTTCTTATTTGTGCTACACAGCGTACGAAGGGCAAAGATTTAAGGTGCTCTGCCTGTGAGTAGATGCAGCCTGCCATGAGCTGCAGCAGCGTGCATTCCCTGAACTGAAGTAACCCTGCACAGGCAGGGATCCAGCCAGACATCTTAGGGGTTATTAGGATTCATACTGAAAGAGGAGAAACACTGACTCTCACTCTCTCTCACTCATAAAAATTGCCAAAGGCAGATGTCTCCACGTGCTTAAATTCAGTCGGATACTATATGGTTGGGATTGCGTTGCCACAGGATTGAATAAGAGGAAGTTCTCTTATCTCCCCTGATTAAGCAAAAACAACATGTCTTTTCTGCTTTACAGAGAAAAGAGAAAAATAGCACACACACCACACAGCCTCTGTACTACTGTACGGGCAAGAAGTTCCTGATGTTATGCAAGTCCTAGCAGTGTAAGAAAGGTTATTAGCGTTTACTGAACTTTTAATAGGGTATAACTCTAGCATACCTGCACAGCATCAGAAAGGTGATTTCATTCCTTTTCCTGTTTATTGCTCCATGACTGAAGGCTCAGAAAGGAGAAGGGATTTGGAGGCAGAAGCCATTTACCAATTCCCCTTTCCATTCACCTTGGCTAAGAATTCCAGTTTTTTGCAGATGTGCAGCACACGGTAAGGGTACTGAAGCTTCCAGACACATTAATCACTTCAGTGGGACAGATTCTGGTTTGCAGTCCAGGTGGCCAGGATACCCAGCAAGAAGGAAAGCCTCCACATGTTCTCCTGATGAAGGTGAGTCCATGGAACAGGATCTTGGAAGGCACAGTCCCCCCATCGGGTTGGCTCCTCTCATGCATGGTGCCAATTAGGCACCTGGGGCTTCCTGAATCTTAATCTACAGCTGAACTGCCTGTGATCCCTTAGATGCTCACCAACTTCACTAGCTTAAGCAATAAAATACTAAGCAAATGATAACCCTAACTGTGACATACACATATAAGCCAGTAAGGAAAATCACAACTGCTCTCCCTGTGCCTGAAACCCCAATACTCAGGAAAAGACTGGCCATGTCACAGATGATGAAAAGAAAGGGGGTACGGCAGCATTCAGTCACTTCACTGAATAAAAAATCTGAGTGCAAGATGGCAGTTTTGGCATCTCAATAAGGTCACTGTGAAGCAGCACCATCCTTGGAGATAGGAGCATGAGGAAAGAAAAAGTGAGTCCTAATGGAGCAAAGAGGTAGGACAGGTCTCTGGGTGACACCGTAGGTCATAGCCAACCTCATACTGAGTCCACAGGATGCTCAACAAGGCAATGATGGCAAGAATGAGTGGTCCCGCTTGGACAGTGCCAGACGCATAAATGACCGTGTAGTGACACAGGAGGATGAGGAAAGAAGCAGTACCCTTGGGGAAGAAAGGCTTCAGAGGCTGCAATCGTGCCTTCCTCTTTTAGGACAACATCAGGAGGAGATGACAACATATGTAACATATCTCAACACATAAGCACAGAGAAAAATGCTAAGTACAGCCTTCCCAGAAAAGGAGGGTAGAAGAAGGGAGCAGAAAGGAGAATTTTAAATGGCCCTTCTCCTCTTCGGAGAAAAGCACAAGTAGTTCAGGCAAAAAAATGACACATTTTAGTAGTCAGCATGGCCAGAAAAAGAGTCTGAGCTACCACTGGAACAGATCTTCAGCAGTGATGCTCCTCCCTTCATTAAAAGGGCTGGATGCCAGGGTGCTCTTCCCAGAGCCTGGATCTCTACAAAACCTCCCACCAGCTGAAGTTTGCTGACCACACAAGAGGAGTGGGCATGCACAGGCAGCAAGCAGCCAATGGCACAACTTCTGCCTATGCAAGGAAATCCAGGTTCCTGGACACCAGTTGCTACTTCATGAGAGTCAAAAACAACTCAGCTTTTTTCCAGCCTTGTAAGAAGCCATTATCCCTGTGCATACACGGTAATGACAGTGGAGTTTCTGCGCAGTCACAGAACACCCAAATGAATGCTCATTGCCCTGACACACGGCAAAAGAGCCAGAACCAGAGAATCTGTTCTGATGAGCAAGCAGGGACAACTTGTGCGTGCACAGATACAAAGACAGCGTGCAAAGGGAGTTTGGTTACACTATGAGGAGAAGACAACACTTTGCTGGAATCAGTCTGTCCCCCCTCTCCGGCAGGAAAACATGAATTAGTCAACAATGCCACAAACCACCACACCACCAGCTTTGCACTGAAAAAATCTCTCACGAGGCAAACCATCTGATTTCCTAAGTCAGCAGAGACAGCATGCTGGACTTCTGATTTCCTCTCTCCCCTACTCCCAACCCAAAACACAATAATGCCTTAAAGCCCTCTTTCAAGAGGGGAAATACCCATCGTGTCTACAGGATGTGAGAGGTGAAAGGGATGCGGGTTAGCTGGAGGAGGTGCAGCAATGTGTCTCTGACTGCTGTGCCCCTTACGTCATACCAGGACGTGACCCAAAGCTCACAGCGGCAAACCATAGAATCATAGAAACATTTAGGTTGGAAAAGACCTCTGAGATCACCAGCTCCAACCATTAATCTGACACCAACAAGCCCACCACTAGACCATGTCCCTAAGCACCACATCTACACGTCTTTTAAATACCTCCAGGGTTGGCAACTCAACCACTTCCCTTGTTAGCCTATTCCAACACTTGGCAACCCTTTCAGCGAAGAAATTTTTCCTAACATACAATCTAGGAACATGCATATCATTGTGGGATCTGGCTGTGGAGCATTCTATCCACCTCCCATTTTAGCTGTCCTATCTCCCAGGAACACAGCCTCTTCTAGAGGACATGGCTCTAAGGGATGAAAGCAAAAAGCGTGAGATTACAGATCACAACAGATCTGCAAAATTTCTAAATGTAGCTCTAAGTTAACCCTGCTATTTTTTGTAGAAATGATCTTCACCATTTTTGAATGTTCAAAAGAGGAAAAACTGGAAAGCTAGAGCCTAACACTGCAAAGGAGGCTCCAACATCTATACAGCATTGATTTAGGGATCCTACTCACGCCGGCTGGTGCTCATGGTTATAGATATTTCCCGGTTCTTGTCATTAGGGGAAACCCTGAACAAACCCCAAACTTTCAAACTCTGTGTACAAACTCATCTAGCACACCTCTGTGTACCACAGACCACAGCTTTCATTCAATCCCAGTTTCCCTCTCCTCAAATATCTCTTTTAGCACTCCAAATACACACAGCTAATAACATCAGAAGGAACAGCAGAGCGAACAGCAGCACAGCCATATGTACCAGGAGAAGTTTTAACTTCACCTGAGCTTCTGACCTGCTAGAAGGCAGGAAAAGGTGATGTAACTTAGCTGGAATAAATTTCCTTTACCTCCTTTACTTCCTCTGTCTCCTTGGGCCTGTGAATGCCTTGAGAGCTGTGCAAAGCCTTCTGGACCAGCATCTTCAGGTATCAGGTGGGTTGACCTCAAGGCCACCATCTTATAAATGATACAATCCAAACCTCCAAGGTCAAATCCCTGCACTGAAAGACGTCCTTGTAAAGACATCTGAATATACCTATTTATTCATTACCTTGTTCTCTCTCTCTACTTGTATCTGGGTTTGGGAAGAAAAAAAGCCCGTTCAGTAGAAAGCACCCTCCTCCCTGTCCCATTAACCTGCTTTTAGTTCCCCAGGCTACCAGCACACAAAAAGAAACAGCAAACCAGTTGTGAATCATCCTCTGAGCAACTGCAGGAAGGGGGATGGGGGGACGGCATTTCTTCCTGCTGAAACCCAGCCCCACCAGTGTTAAACATTTGTGTTCCTTGTTGGCAGGCCAGCAAGCAGATAAATGGAGCACGGCCACAAGCCAGCCTGCCTAGCCAGGCATCCTCACTAACCACCACAGAGCCAAAGGCTCGTCCCACCATCACACCATGTAGCCACCCTCCACCTTGGCTCATCGCTAATTCAGGGTTACGTTATTCCCATGAACTGCCGCTTGTGCTCCCGCATGGAAAGCCAACCAGGGAACATGCTAGCCTTCCGAAAAACCATATTCTATGAGAAGGAGGGGATTAGGAGGGAACAATGTCAGAGTGTCTTCAGTGAGCTGGAAGCAATCCCAGCTTCTAGCTGCACAATGACATGCAGGAAGGAGTTTTGAAAGCTTCCCAGTCACAGAGGACTCCTGCGTGCCAGGCTTGGAGACGTCTGGACATAAGAATGGCCTTTACAGCATAAGGATGCAAGAGGACTACAGAGCCCCACATGCAGACCAGCCCTGGCCAAGCAGGGAATGGTGGCTCAAGCTTAGCTTTTCCTTTCTTGGCACTGGGTGCTAATTGTGTAGCCCAGATCCTTAACCTTATTTAGGTCAGGGGCTTCAGCACAAAACAGTCTTAGAAACACCAGACTTCTGTGGGAATGAGAAAGTCTGCTTGTCCAGACTCAGAGCTCTCAAAATATTGGAGCTGAAGTGTAAATGTATCTTGGAAAGGGATGACAGGAAATCATGCTTGATGGGATCCACATAGTGGTGCAAAATTATGTCTCATGCAGCTTTTGGTATGATTTGCAGGTTTTGTAACAAGCTCCAAGGCAAACTCCCAACAAGCTCCAAGGCAAACAAGATCTAAACAAACTACATGCATGAAACAGGATTATGTGGGTGCACATGAAGACGTTCCCCAGAGGTTCTCCCTGATACCCTGGCCATCCACTGCGATGCCACACATGCCTTCAGTTTGCCACTGATCTTCTCAAACCTGAACACCCCAAAAACAGTGGAGAAACAGTGAAGCTGGCAGTGCAGATGCCCCCAGGGAGCGGGAGCGAGAACATTGAATGCTGAGCCCTGGAGACAATTTTATTGGATTCAATAGTGGACATAAAGCAACATAAACAGGGCACCAGTGATTCTTTTCAATGGTATTTACAACCTGCAGGTCTACAAAGTCCATGGAGGAGAATTATAAACCTTTTACAATGTTGATCCCACACCTATTTCTTGATTATTCTGAGGATGAAGTAATCATTGCTCCATGGAAAGCATTCCAGATTATTTGAAGAGGTGTGCCTCACACAGACTTTGTTAGTATGACTGCCTCCTAAAGTTGTGCTATAAAAACAACCTATAAAAACAATAAACCAGTAATTTAATACCTATGGACAATAACACAGTACTAAAATATATCTTGCCATTCATTGCACCCATAAGGCAAAATGCCAGTATGGAAAACAGGACATAAAAATAGGGTGACAGGGAAACATGCAGAAGCGTTTGACTGGGTGAAGCATTCAGGACGATGAAAACAAGGCATAATCGAACTGTCCAAAATTTAACCACCAATTCAATGGGAAAAAACTTCTAGATTTGACAGTATTTCCAACAGCATCCCAGTTTTGAGGAATAGACCTGGGAGGTCTATTGAAACTTGAGCGAAGCATAGGGAATAATAAAAATGAAAGCAACAATCTCTGTGCTTTTTGTGGATGGTGGATTCAAGCTGCTGTGTGACCCTTGCTCCTTGATAACATGAAACTGGCCTGCAGCAGATAAATACACAAGGAAATCTCAGCTCCAGAAGAACTGAAGTTTTTAGACCATCATAGTTAAATTCCTGGTGAAAAATACACTTAGGTATGAGTTAAGAGCGTACACACACTTCATGCTGGTCTGGCTGTAGACTCTAAAACATCCCACTAAGCACTCTAAAAACTGGGGCATAGGGAACCTTGCGTGGGCAACTCAGGCTTTCTCCTACTAATACCAGGGATTAGCCAAATCAAATTGGCACTGATGACAAATGACACTGCCGTGACGAAGCTGATATTCCTCCAGTACTTTCTATTTTTAAGATATATTCTGAACAGCGTGCTGCGCTGAAGAGCTGCTAGACAAAAAGATTCTTCTGATATAAATTCATCAGTCTCTCCTCACAGAGCTGACATCTCCAGACACTATCTTCAGGAAGATAAGATGCATATGGAAGAGGAACCGTAAACCGTCAATGCAGCATGCACCCGCACAGCATGCTCAGATAGGAGAAACATACCGAGCACTCATGCTGCCAAGTGCCTAAGGTACATACAAACTCCTTTTAAACAACTGCTCTGGGAAGTTAAAAATAATTCCATGTCCAACACACCAGGAAGTTAACAAGTTATTTTTTGGCAGAGGTTTTAGGACCTCTGAGGGTAAGAAATAGAAAATAAAAATACTTTTTTCCTTTAAAGCAATGGTACTAGAGCCTCCTCTAATTGCAAGAATTCCTAACACCCCCTGACATAAAAGGTGAGGCTGTAGTTTTCGGGAAGCTTTTGCCTGAAACTTGATATATCTTAAAAGGTACTGATTTTCAAACTGCCTGGCAAGAGGCCCCAGCAGAGAAAGAAATGCTGCAGCACATCTTGGAGCTAGAAGATGGCATTAGAATGATTTGGGAGAAGTATCACAGATGATCCAAGGAAACTGAAGTCCTTAGCCTTGTAGGTGAGAGATGATATCATTCAACCCTCATGGTGTGGAAAGCAAGGGCTTGATTAAGAAGCACTTGACATAACTGTAAGTGCTCAAGGTATGGCAAGACAAAAAGCCAAGTGAAACCAGTGAAAAGGCTTTAGATTCAGTAGGGGTGGAAAGAGGACATGGAAAGGGGGGTCATGTTCAGGTTGCAAGAGCAAGCTTCAAAGACAAGATAGGAGCAAGTTTATGACGCAATTTCCTTTCAACCTATGGACAATCAATATACACATATCTGCCCAGTTTCTTACTTTCAGTTTCTTACTTTCAGTTTCTTTTTGCCAAATTCCAGTGCTCAGCTGGGTAATATAGGTCACCATCACCCTTGCATACAGCTCCTCAAAAAATCTGCTGCTCACACACATACACACAAAAAAAAAAAAAGGGAAAAAATTGATAGGGAAGCAAGTCAAACCACATCCAAGTCCAAATGCTCTCAGTTTAAAATAGAAATGGGAAACACCACATGCTTGGAGGTGGCTTTTGCACAGCTTCCATCCAGCAGCAATGCTTTCAGAACTTTTACTGACAACAGCTCAGAGTTGATTGACACTGTTGAAATATCTATCTATATCTACATCCATGAGCTGATGACTGAAACTTCATCTCATCCTTTAAGCCATGGCCTCCTTTTGTGCTGCTTGGCACTAGAGAACTCAGAAGCAATTAAAACAAGACATTGTGGGGGTTTTTTGGTAACCAATTGGTAATCTTCACCAAGAGATCCCTCTGGGATGTGTTGGAAGTACCTCTGTGCTGCCAGCAGTACCAACCCCTTTGCCCTCACCCAGGCCACATGCTGTTCCTTGCTCAATGTCGTGTTTTCGGGAGAGCGGCCAGCATGGAGGGCAGTGGGCAGGGCTGGTAGTGTCCATTGATTATGAAAGGGGACTGTAAACACAGCTAGAGATAAGGGAAAGAGCTGTACAAAGCAGGAAAATATAGACAGAGAGATAACCAAATATTGCACTGTCGTTGCTGCCAGGATCATAGGAAAATGTGGGCAGGCCAGAATAAAGGTTGCAAAGGGTAGTCAGGTACCACTGCAGCATTTTCTTGACAATAACATTTATTTTAGCTCTTTATTCAGCAGCAGCTCTGGTGTTTTGTGTATGGGGGCAGAATCTCTTGCAGACACAGTGTACTTCCTCTCCTATGTATTGTGGTGCTGTTACGTGCCTCACCACCATCAGCCCCACACATCACAAGAAGGGAACAACTCAAAGATTTCCCTAAGGCAATCCTTATGGAAAGGGACCCCATTGTTGCCTCCAGTGGAAGAGCAATATCCGCCTATGTTAGCTTAAGATGGGATTACCACTGGAAATTTCCTGCCCTATTAGAAAAGCAGACTGTTTTAAAACAAGTCATACGAGTGTTCCCAGCTGAGACTATCCTCCCTGACAGGGGTTCACACTATTCCATATTTCTGTCTGCTTAAAAGCAGAAAAAAAGAGGAGTAAGGTCATCATTTTACATTCTACAGGCAGTAGGTTTGACAGCAAACCCGTAGAACTTGCCTTGCATGTATGAAAGAAAACCTTGCCTGACAGTTCATTTTTCAACACCAAATTAAGACCTGCTTTTGACGCAACACCCTGCAATTCAGTGGCATTGAGACGGAACCACACTTGGTCTTATTTAAATAGAATAAATAAAGAAACCAAATATGAGGTTTCTGAGTTAACATCCAGTGTGTATCCAAAAGCACACTGCTTCCAGTTTGGCAGAAAGGTGGCTAGCTTTTACTCCAGCCAAGCCTGAGCAAGAGAGGGTGGGCACTGACCAGCAATTACCTCAAGCGAGCCTGGAGCAAGCCCTTGGCAGCCGAGCACCTGCGCCTCCGCACCCGCAGGGCTGTGACCGATAGAGCGACATGGAAGCGGAGGGGAACAACGGAGCTATAAATATCAGGGAGTCAAAGGATAAGTCTGAAGGCAAAAGCAACAGCCTCTTTATTCCCCCCTCCTTGTGAAGCAGAGGGAACAGCAGTTCTGCAGAACTGGCGTGCAGCAAGCACAAGGGATTTAGGGCAGGGAGGCTGCCACCGCCTCACACAGCCAAAGCAGAGTTATCAATTAGCTGTTCAGTAACCCATTAAAAACCCGTTCAGCTGTGAATGGCTTGGACAGCTGTTGCAGCTAAATTTGCACAGGAGCTCGAGCACGTTACCTGAAACACCTATAAAAACAGGGAAAAAAATAGCCACGCAGAAGGAAATTTTCCAGTTCCTCCTCTTTATCCGTATCCATAAGCCTACAGTGAGAACTGCTCCCAGGTATAGCTTTGCCCATTGGGATGTTCTCCACAAAGAGCAGAAGGGCATTACTGTGCTCTCCCCCCAACTCCATGACAGACACAGGGACAGAACAGACAGACAGACAGACAGCCTGCATAGCCATGAGGCTCCCTTTCAGACAGCCTCAGTCAGAGGGATTCCAATCCATTCCACACAAGCGGGCTGCATTGATTCCCCTGCACTCACAGTGCATCCACTAACCACTGTGTTCTCAGCCATCCTCAGCACACACGACAATATAATCCCAAATTAATTTTTCCATAGGAATTAACTGTTTTTAAATTATATCTTTATACACAGTTGAACTTCTGGAACGTGCACGTACATGGGGCATATGCAGGGTAAACTTATTTCTCTTACTCACTGGCCTCTAATAATTTTACCACAGGCACTGAAAATAACAGCTTGGTGCTGCTGCCGGGTTCCTTCCTGCACAAACCCCAGCAGCAGGGTTAGAAAGGAGGTCAGCGGCACTGAGCCTCTCCAACAGTGACCGAGCAGTTTAAAACATTCATGCCATTTGAAAATGCCACATGGTCTGATCAGGACACGGATATGCTGTATATGCCAGGGGTGAGATGAAACAGTTAATTGACAGAAAATATCCTTTTTTACCACAGGTACATATTTTTCCAGTTCCTCCTCTTCATCTGTATCCATAAGCCTATGGTGAGAACTGCTCTCTTCATATTTATCTACCACTGATATGATGCCCACCCTGGTCTCAGCACCTTACAAGGCATTTCAGAATCCATTGTGGAGCACCCAGTGGGATGAGAGCCTGAGATGAGGGATAAGATCAACATGAGAAAGGAGATCTCTGGTAGGTCTCACCCTCCCCTCAGCAAAGCCATCATGCACTTTTATCCTCTGATAAATCAATGGGGATCGCCAGCTATTACTCAAACAAAGCACAGTACCTCTGTAAAATAATAATGAAAAAAATCTGGAAGTGAAGAAGCTACTGAGTTCCTATTTTTAAGCACTGTTATTATTAATGTGCCATGGTTCTTGTCTCCATCAGCACACCATATAATAGTGTTGAGAAATTACTGCAGCATATTGTAATTATTTCAGTAAGGACACTGTGCTTCCATCTGTCAGCTTACACTTGCATCACAATGAAGAACAATGCGGCTTAAAAGTAAGTTACATGCACACTGTAATCCATGACCTATCACCTCTTCTCTGCTCATCCAGTCAAATCTCGAAATCATGACTTGGGCAAGACTCCCAGAGAAACACTAATTAGACACTAAAGAAGCAGGGTCCTCCTAACAGTGAAGCTGTAGGAAACACACTGAAGCTCAACTCCATCAAGAAGGATGCAGCTAAATTTGAAAAAACCTGATTGTGTCCTAAACGTCCCCGTTTAACATTGCTGGAGACCCATGTTCACTGTGAGTTAGACCTGCACTTGGTTGCAGAGACAGTGTTTTCCTCTAGTTAACAGTGACTGACCAAGTTTCTGCTTGCACCTTGTCAGGACCTTAGTAGCCCCTTGGTTCTGCTTTCCCAGTTAAGAAATGGGAATGGTCCTACTGCTCTTTCCAAAGAAAAAGCTAGAAAACCACCCTTCCTGCAGCTGTACTGCAAGTTTCCAAACTGCAGAAAAATCACAAAGCATTAAGTATTTCTGTTTAGAGGATGAAACCCTATGTGTAGGTACCTAGTCTGTCTCCTACAGTCATGTGGCACAAGCTTTCTGAAAAGTCAAGCAGGACGAGGTTACAGTCTTATGGCCTCTGCTTGTGATTCAGGAACAGGCAGTACGACATTACTTAATAATTCACCAATTTATTACCATAAATCAGCCAACCCATTTAATCTTTGCCACATGGAATAAAGCAAACCTTGCAGGATCTGCAGGAATAAGCTGGCAGCTCTGGCTTACCAAAATACCTGTGATCTGCAACATGAATTCAGTGACACAAAATACATGTGCAGAACAGTCAAGCAGGCATGGATTGAAACTATGTGGCCATTAAGTGCTGCCAGATGTATCAATTAGACATGTCGGGAGAAAAAAAACGATGTATGAACCAACTCTTTCCCCACTAATCTGTTTCATTTTAGTCAAGCTTTTTGGCACAAGTAACAATGGCAGCACATGGTTATAATTTTAAAAAGGAGAAAAATAATGTTTATTTTATATAGATAAACCAGCCTTTAACTATACTATTTTTCCAGCCACATTCTCAACTTCAAAGCAGATAAAAGTGACTGGTTAGATAGAGCTTTTGAACATTCAGGAAATATGCTGAAATTGCAGATGAGTGAAGTTAAAACAATGCCCAGATCTCCAATAAAACAGAAAATCCCTGCAAAGGCTACTGGGGTTATTTCAAGGGTCTGTCCTACGTTCCTATGTCTTGTTTGAGGAAGGAAGGCTGTGGGGGCTGTGGCAACAGAGAACAAGCAGGATCAAACAGCTCGGTGCATTCACCTCTGAGATCTCCTGCAGAGCACATGGCTCCAGATGCCTTCTCCACGTGTCTGGACACAGGGATAGCGTACACCCTTCATGGTCTTGCTGCAAGTCCACCCACTGCTTTTGATCTCTCCTGCAAAGACCCAGGACTTGCAAAGTACCTCGAACAAGCACTCCACCTCCTGCCAGAGGAGCAGGTGATGCCCTTGTAGAGGGGCTCAGTACTGCATCCATACGAAGCAGAAGTTTGGAAATGGAATTTAATTAACATATTATTTTATTACTTTGAAACCGACATCACCTGTTCCCCCAGCAGCAATCCTGAAAGGGTCTGGAACCCCTATCCAAGATGGGAGCAGTACCTCAGAGGAGCCCTAATCCCCAGGGAGATGGCAGTGCTCTTTAGCATTAAGCTTGGCAGCCTTCATGTGATTTTACACAGACAAAGGAATGGGCCAAATCCTGAACAGGAGTAAATCAGTCGAGTTTCAATTCACTGGAAAACTACGTAACTCAGGGTCTGTCCTGCTGCTTTCCCGTGCCAGATGGTATGCAGAAGGCAGTTCAAGGCTCCTATTAGTCTCCAGTAAGTGAAATATTGTTGGTCTCATGCAGGTGGAGGCCAAAAAAAACCAACAAAAAAGCCAACCCCCAAAACAACAGCTCTTCCATCACCCCATTTTTTTTGTCCTCTGAGGTACCAGAAAGTGCAAATTACTGGTGGCTTTACATGCATCAATTTTTCTACTGCTCTTTAAAATCTCTTTGTGAAGTGCACATAGATGATATCATCTAACAATTCCTTTTTTCTCAAGTTTTCTCTGAAGTTGCAGGAGGCAGGATTTCCTCTCCATTACATAAGGAGAAGAGGGTGGATTTGTTCTTTTGCTGTTTAAGACTTATTAGCATGGTCCGGTTACTTGAGCCAGGCCCTCTTTCCTGATCTTTTCTTGCAGGGGAATTATTCTTGGCAAGGCTCCAGCCTAACCCAATGGAGGGAGAACCACGTAGCTTTACAAAGAAAGAGATATAAAACAGATGCACCTCAGGGCCTTGCCCGACCACTGAGAGCTTCAGCAACACATGGAAACAACAAATACGAGCTGGTGATGAGCCTCTGAAGCATGCAAGTACAACCATCACTACTACCACAATAAGTCACTACAATGTCTATTCCATGGGGATGCAGTCCTTTTCCATCATCTTGACAGGAAACACAGCTACAAGCCTGGACGCAAGGTACCACACCATACCCCTTCCCAAGCGAAGTAACAAGCCCCAGTAGCAAAGAATTGCCCCTTGTAAAACCCCACCTCTCAGCCCAGACTAAGACACTAGAGTGGAAAGTAAAAGCCCCACCCTGTTATTTAGTGTAGGGGAGCAATGGGAAAGCAGTTATCTTGCCTTCAGCACCTAGCGCAGGACCTGAAAAGGATTTAGTTTTCCTTGTGTCTTAATAGGAAGATGCTGTTTCAGAGAGTGGCTCAGAAACTTCTCTTTTTATTAGGTGACAAGAGGATGTGCTTAAGGTGACCTGGGGTAGGTAAAGCTAAGAAGAGGAACTTTCAAGTACGGTGGCACAGCAAGGGCTACCCAAGGCTTGCCTGTCCATCCACTGCCTCCCAGGAACCAATTTTGGGCTGAGGTTTACCTACTGTTCCCTCAGCTGGAACACTGATTTAAGTCTCAGACACAGAAATTGAGATTAATTTCTTGCCTTTGAGAGATCTCTATGCTTTTGTCTAACCAAACTGAAAACAGCTAACCAGTTACCAACTTCGAGAAGAAAGAAGGACTGACATGTTCCTAAGGCTTACTGTATCCATGCCAAGAAAAAAAACCAACACCAGTGCTAAGCACAAACCTTATATTGGTATTTGTTACTCTACAGGCATGCAAATAATAACTTTTTTACAGTGAAAAGAGTTAGTAACTTGAACAACCTCCCAGGGATGCAGACAAGCCACACTACTGGAAGTTTCTAAGTGTGACTGGACACAGCGATAATTTCATCCAGGCTCCCCTTCCCAGGAAAGGCTGGATCAGATGATATTCTGAGGTCGCTTTCAACCTGGGCTCTTCTGTGGTTCTGAAGTTTTTGCAACAAGTGTTAAGGCTTTATTACTTATACCTTTTGCATCTAGAAGATGTAACCGCACCAAGAAGCTCACCAAAGAAAGCAGCAGAAGGAAACACCAGCTTGAACTGTTTCACATCAGAAGGAAAACAGAGCTGGGCTCTGTGGACCTTTGTACCCACCATCATCCTGACTCACAGTCCCACTCCTTTAGACAGAGTGTAAGTTCAGGCCTTCAAACCCTTTATCAATTTTCATTCAGTGAACTGCAAAGTGCACTTACAAGAAAAAAAAAATAGTTAAGAGGTCTTCACAAAGTTGCTGCTCAGTATTATAAAGCATCATGAAAACCAGTTGGAAAACCTCCACTGAAAACCATGCTGGGGAAAGTGCACAACTAATTACTGCCCTCGGCTACTTGCAAACTTCTAAGCACACAGTCAAACTGGAGTTTGCACTTTTATGATGCCCTGTGTGTTGGTAGGTGGTGCACATGCCTGCCCCACACTTCTTCATGGGGTCGCCCAGCTGGCATCCCAACACCTGACAGCCAGAGAAAGCAGTCACAGAGTGTCACGGGAGCCATGAACTCAGTTTACAGCAAGGAGGGACAGGCCTGAGGCACATATGGATGAGGAGTGGCAAAAGTACCCCTCTATGAACCTGGGGTACGGGACAGTTCTGGGGTACTTCCACTGACCTTGGCCAGAGGAAACATCCCCTGGGGTTGGAAACATGGGGCTACTTATTCTCCACAAAAACACTCATTGCCTTTGACCTGAACTTGCCCTTTTGATCATGCTGCTCTTACCCTGTATTTTTCTTTCTTTTTTTGGTGAGAAGAAGCGGTTTGTTCCTTTATCCCCCCTGCGAATGGGGAGGACATGGAGGTCAGATGCAGTGGATGACCTGCATCCCCAGAGACAGGCCAACTCTGACTCTCTGTCAATAAAACCCAGATTTTCTGAACAACACCTGCATGAAACACCACAGGTTCGGGCAAATTCACCCCAGACTTGATACTTCAATCCAATTATGTGTCATGCTCGCCTCCTCGTTCATCGTGTTAAGCTCTTCTAAAATTACCCTCTAGTCCTCTGAATGAAAACACCTTGCTCCTTCACTTCAAATGCTGGGATAAACATAGATCCTTGTAATATGAGAAAAGAGGGTGAGGACCTTGCTGCATTTCATTATTTTTGCACTACAGCAATGAATTTCAAAATAGCTTAGCAGTAGTAGTCATGCTTACTGATTTAGTGTACATTCCCTTCACCGCTCTTCAGAAATTTAGCACTTCTGGGAACAAGCGTGAAGACTTTGAATTAGGTTTTTTTTTTTCTCTCCTCCCTTCAGCAGGTTACAATATGACATTTTCTTGCTTTTTGTTTGGCTTGAATGAAGGTCTGGCCCTCTTTCCTTCCTGCACAACTGTTCCCTCAATGCAAAGGGCTGAAAGACAGGAGGAGCTTAGTCTTCCAGCCTCACCTGGAAATGAGCGGTACTTTTCCCTGTTGTTAACACCTGAAAGAACAAGCCCAAAGGGTTTTAAAGCTCCTTGCTGTGGATGGTTCATAAATAAAAAAACAATAAAAACCAAACCCCAAAGCAAGGCCCAAAGCAAGCCTTTTAAGCAGTGTAGAAGTCCCCAATACGTCAAATTAAGATTCTTTACTGCTCTTTAGACAGTTTTACTAGTCTTCTTGACTTGCTGTGCTTTATTTCTGGACTCAAAAAGCTAGCTGAGGCAGCTCCTCCAACTCTAAGTACTGCAACAAGACAGTAGTCCAGCTCCTGAGAGCCTCCTGGACTACCTGAGACCACCCCTGACTATAAGGGACCAGCATGAAGGAGCACATTTACTCATGTACATAAGCGCAGCTGTGCACAAAGTGAAGCAGCAAGCAGCTGCCCATTAGCACAACTCGTGAGAGCACCTTCTGTCAGGCCAAACAGCCTTCAGATCAACCTCCAGCTTGGGTCATAGCTGAAGACTTGAGCAACACGTGTGGGATACCCCCAGAGTACCCTGAAAACACAACCTGTGGATTTTGTGAGGCTGAAGTGCTGGTGAGCTCCATGCAGCAGTATATTCTTGCTTGGAGAAGCAAGAGGTGAACTTCTCCAGCTGTCTGTCTACTGAAGTTGATTTACCTGGGCACAGATTAGTTTGCAAGGCATTTTGTCCATTCCCAGGGTATGAACGGAGCTGGGAGGGAGACCACAGAGGTCACAAGCAGAATGAAGGCAGTTTTGGGCCTCAGCTGAGGCTGTTTTACAGCTGCAAAGCTCCACCGACCCCAGCAATGCTCGCACAAGCAAGAGGAAATTCCTCCCTGAGTTGCTGAGTATGGCTTTTCCCAACATATATTTTTTTCCTGCATAGTGTTGCTTTTTTCTGTTCCCACGTTTATTTTCCCAGGAAAGTTTTGCAGGCTTCTCTGTGGATGCACATTGCTTTCTCATTTCTTTCCAGCTTCTCACGTTATCACAAATTGGATCAAGTACAGAAAACAATTGCATCGTGCTCACTCTGTGTGATTGATGACACAGATATGTGCAATAAAACAGAACAAAAACAAGTACTTCTATCAGGCTTCTTTGAAACTTCAAAGTATCCAGGAGACCTTTCACAGCACCAGCACAAATGAGTGCCTGTTGGCTAAGCTGGACAGAAACTAAGCACCATGCAGTCTAAGGGCAAAAATAAAACAAACTGCTAGGGCCACACTCTGCATACACAGTGGCCAGCTTGGGCTAAGGCAGCTTTATTTTATAAGCCACTATCTCTGCCTAGCTTTTGTAATAGGTGGGCTGTCTTGTTTGGAACATTTTCCCCCAAAGTGCTGAAGATGCAGAAGTGACAGACAGTTAACACTTTACTGGATGAGGTCCTTAAAAGTCCCACGTGTGTGTATACATTTATAAAAAATACATAAATAAATCACCGAAGTCACTTTTCTTCCAAAACTGGATTATTAGAATAATTCTGAGACTAGTGATAATCTGAGTTTCTTTCCCCAGCAGCTCCACTCCAGCCAACCAGCTGTTTACAAAAAAAAAAAAAAAGAAAAAGAAAAAAAAACAGAGAGAGAGTGGAGACAAAGGGGAAAGCACAGGATACCTGAACTAGTGAAGCATAATACTGAGAGATGTTAGGCTGAAGCCATCAGCCTAACATCTCAATGACCCTGCTGATCATCTTCATTTTGGGGATCAAGCAGTGGTGGCTGCGAGACGACAGATGTTTCCTGTGCGGGAGCATCAGGCTCCCAAGCGGTGCACAGCAGACATATCCCTGGCCTGCACTGCAGCACAGGATTTCGTATCACTGTCACCATCCTGCTCACACGCCTGACCTCTGCAACCACACCGACAAGATCTGTTATTCAGCATATTATTGGAAAAGGACAGAGAGAACAGTTCATCAGCACTTCCCCCCCCCCCCCCCACAACATCCCTTTCGCAGCAGCCCAAGAGTCCTCTGCCCCTATTCATTTCCTGCTGGAAGTCTGAATGGCAGCCAGAGAGAAAAGTTACTTTACCACTGTTGTAAACTAAATGCCAGATCAGCTGGGACAGATTTGACACATGAAAAGGAAAGGGCTAGAGTTATTTCAAGATGCTTCTTGCATTCTTACATTCCTGCGTCAAGCAGAAAGTTTACTAAGACTGACATCCCCAGCACTCTTGCCCAATTACAGACAAAAATCAAAACCCAAACTCTCAGCTTTTCATTAATACCTGAAGTACCATCCCATTGGCAACACCACCTTGTTCTGGGCCCGTAAACTCAGTGCCATCAGGGCACAAGGCCTGGCACAAGGACAGCACAGCCTCCCCAGGCAGGTGCTCCATGTCTCACACCCCCAAGGATGAGCAGTCCCTCCAGCTCAGCAGATGCCCCATGACCACTCATTAACAAGCTGTGTCACCCTTGCAGGATGAGCTGTGGCATTCCACGCCTGTTACACAGCCCTTTCCCCCCAGCTTCTGGCAGGAAACGCAGCTCTCCATGACTGGTTCAAAAGGCTCTTAATGGAGAAACAATCCTTGACCAAGCATTAACAGGCCTGTGGTGACTGACTGTAACAGCCCAGGCTTCCCTGCACAGATGTGTGTACATACACACACCTCCTCAGGAGCTCCACTGCCTATCAAGGGTTATAGCAGCTTTATCGAGGGACAGCCACTACAGTCCCAGCATTATGACTCAAACAGAGCTTCATGCAAGAAGTGGAAAACATCTAGTAATCCTGGGAAGGAGTGAATCCCACTAGGATCACAACAAGACTGTACTGTGCCCAAACCTCAACGGCATGAACCTACAATCCTGCATGGAGCTGGGCCTGCAGGTCAGGTGCTGCCTCTTACCTGTTCTCCAGCACCGTCATGCACACGACCTCCCGCACGCCTGGGTTGTTGGCCTTCTCAATGGAGCAGCTTTGCAGGTTCCACGTAGCCACCCTTAACACAGGTCTGCCATCTCTCACCCCCCCAAACATCTCCACAGAGGGGCGAGTGGATATGATCTGCGTTGGACCCCCAGGAGGAAAGTCCAAGTCCTCGCTCTGGAGGCTTAGAGAGGTGGGGCTGGGGTGAGGCTTGGCCATGAAGTTGAGGCCACCATTGGTGTTTGTTGAAGGGGGCCTGGAGCGCTCTGCAAAAATCTGGTGCCTGATTTTGTCCAGAAAGGAGGAATTGATGCAGTCCATCCTCACCAGGTCCTCAATACTTTTGAAGGGCCCATGCTCTCTACGGTAGTCCACAATGCTGTTAGCAATCTTCTCAGTGATGCCACGGATGCTCATGAGCTGTGCCGGGGTGGCAGTATTGATGTTGATCTTGGTGGCGGACAGGTAGTGCTCAGAGGCCGGGTCCTTGCGCAGGGAGCTGGGCGAGTGCTGCGCCGAGCTGCCCTTGCTGCTCACGCAGATCTCGAACTTCACCTGCTCCAGCTTGGCCGCCCCCACCCCGCTCACCAGCGCCAGGTCCTCCACTTTCTTGAAGCCACCGATGTACTCGCGGTACTCCACGATGTTCTGGGCCACCACCCGGGTGACCCCGGGCAGGGTCATCAGCTCCTCCTCCGTGGCAGTGTTGATGTTGAGCCTCTCCTGGTTGACGAGGATGTTGCTGAAGTTGCACGCCGCGCTGAACTTGCGGTTGTGGCACAGGTCGGCCGGGTCGCGGGGGATGGAGCGGTGGCAGCCCAGGCTGCCCCCCATCTCACCGCCGCCACGGGCCGCTGCCGGAGCCGGGGGAGCGGGAGCGGGCGCGGGGCGCTGCCGGGGCTGCCCGCCCGCGACTCATGGACCTCCGCGGGAGGCCGGCGACGGAGGGGCACCTGCGGACAGACCCCGCACTGCCTCGTACGCCCGGTCAGCGGAACCCTGCGCCCCGCGGAGGGGCCCCGCGCCTTTCCTCCTCCTCCCGCCCTCCTCCTCGGGCACCGCCGCTCCCCGGCGCCGGAGGAGCCTCCGCAGCCGCTGTCCGCCCGGCCCCGCTCCGGCCGCCGGCGCTCGCAGCCACCACTGCCACTGCCCCGCGCCCCGCCGGCGGTAGTAGTAGCTCTGCGGGAGCCCCCGCCCCTCGGCCGGGCGAGGCGGGGCCGCCGCCGCCGCCACCGCCCCCCGGGCGTCACCCGCGCCGCGCCCGCCCCCGCCCGGGCACCGCGGGCACCGGCCGGGCTGGGCGGGGAGCGGCTCCGCGGGGCTCCCTGCGGAGCGGTCCCGGCCCCGGGCCCAGCGCCGGCGGGGGGCGAGGAGGAGGAGGGTGACCACCTCCTCCCGGCGTGAGCACAGGGGGACTAAGAACGTCCCCAGTGCTGTGGCCTGGCCGCTGAGGGCAGGCTTTTTCCGTCCCCAGGTGACAGGACACTGAGGTCTCAGGTGTTTAGACGCTCCCTGCAGCACTGCTGTCCCTGAAGTTCCCTAGTCTCGTCTCTGCAGTTGGTGGGGCATAGGTGTGTTTTCAGACCTCACGAAAGCCTCATCAGTCATCTCCCTGGCTTTTTTATGCTCCTCCAGCCACCATGCTTTTATACATTGCGGTAAAGTCTGCATTTTTTCCTTTTTTTTTTTTTTTTTAACATCTCAAGCAATTGCAAGAGTGCTCAACAAACTGAAACTCCCCACGGAACGATGCTTTTGGACACCTTAGATCTGTATGCTAGGTCTGCCTCAGCCCATGGCCCCCGGTCTGCAGCATGCCTAGTCCTTCCCTGAGAGTAACCTCATCCTGCACCAAAATCGTGGCTGTGTATTGCCCATGTGCCTGAGCTGGCTTTAACATAGTTTGTTCATGCTCTGAGAGCCACGGCAGCCCACCACAGCCCATTTTGGTAAATATTTCAGCCGCTGAAATATTTACCCAGTTTCTACTGCATCCAGTCCCATGCTGCACTGTCTGCAATGCTATCTGTAGCCAAATTAGCTCATTTAAAACTAGCTTGACTGTGCCCACACAGGAGTGACTGCAATGTCAATGAATCGAAATATAATCAGTGGGTGTAATTGAAAGGAAGGGAGAATTGAAAGAAAGAGCAACATATGATTGCAGATGCCAGCTACGTGCCCTGATGCTGCCTAGTGCTGACAGTCTCTCTGTGTGCATTTCTTTAAGCTGGATAGAAGATGGTACATGTGTATTTTCAACATCAAGACTCTTGGTTGGCCCTCTAACGAAAATGAAACTGCTTGCAATAGCAGCTTATACATGTATTTTTCACGGCAAGCTAATAGAAATTATTTGGGCCCACCTGAAATAAAAAGTTGAATTTATTCAGCTTCTTGGCAAAGGAGAATGTGATGTGCTTAAGGGAGTGCAGGCAGCACCAGGCTTTACCAGGCTTTCAGACTGCACAGGGGCACTGGTGCTTTAACACTGGCTCTGGATACTCTGCTGCGCATCACACATTTCCCTTCTGTTCGCCTGAGAAGTAGAGTTAGCAAATTATCATTACGGGAATGGCACTGGCTGCATTAGGGCACTGGCTGCATTAGGGCACTCTGCTGACTGCTGGAGTGGAGAAAGTGCTCGCTTAGGTGATTAAATGCTTCCATGTCTGGAGAGTGCTCTGCGCGCTGCGATAACAGCGGCCAATGCAGCAGAAGTCATGCTGGGCCTATTCCTGCTGGGATGGTACCAGCACAGAGCTGGGAACAATTAACCATTGAAATGAGTATTTGCGAGGCAGTATTATTACAGTAATAGCTCCACAAGCTGTTATCTCGATGGAGAACACACTCTTTTGCTTTCTACAGCAGGTTGTTTTGCATTGGTCCAGGCTCATTAACTAAGTTTGGAAGCTGAAAAGCCCCAAAATCCATCTGAGGCATCATCTATGCTGCAGGCAGCACTAGGTTTTCTGTGTTTCAGAAAAAAAGGCGGGAGCATCTCTAGAAAGAAAACAGATGTCTCTTTTGTCCAGCACTTTCTGTTGACAGCAACTACTCAACATTTCTTGAATCTGCAGCACCAAAATAACCTGTGAGACTGGATGCAGCTGAGGATGCAGAGCTCAGAGGGATGTAACAAGTGTCCTACCACCTAATTCTGAGTATGACCTCATGCTAATGTGAAATGCAGGGGAGAGAATATGGGGATTATCATTCCATTAGCCCCTTACCCAAATTTTTTTGTTGTTGAGAGTTACAGGAAGCTTACTGAGGTCTGAGTCAACCTTTGGCACATTTCAGGAAAGCACCAAAAGATGTGAAAAGGTACAGGGTTGGTTTATATCTTAAAAAGTTAAACAAAGAACAAACAAAAAAAAAGATTAATCAACTGGCCTGACATCAGTGTTAGGCAATCCATTAACTTGAGAGAGCTAAAACTGAGGTTCAGTCAGTAAATTATTGAAAAAACAATGGCAAAATTATTGACAGCCAGTGTAGGCAACAGAAAATAAATCTTGTGAAACCCAGGTAGATACTAGATTTTATCTTTCATCCAATCCTGAGCTCACTGTATGTAAATATATTCAAGAAGAGATGGATTGATCATGGTCTCCTGATGATCACTGGCTGACAGGTAGCCTCCTCCCTGGTCTGCTTGGCACCTATCCTGGCAAGGGGCCATGAATCCAGGATTCCTGAATCTCCATCAGCCCCAACAGGTTTAGAGGGCTCTGAGACACCGTGGGTGGCTTATTCCTCAGGATCCCCAGCTTGCTGCCTACTGAGCAGCTGGCTGCTGGCCAGGGCTGGCTTAGAAATCTTTCGGTGACAGCAAAATTGAGTTTCGCTGCTCTAAGGGTGTGAATCTGGGGAGGACCTCACAGGGCCAGGCAGGCTCCAGCAGTGAGAGGTGTGGAGGGACACCCTCAAAAGGCCCTTGGGAGCAGCCATCACATTTCATGCAGAGTCTTTCTGTGTTTCACTGGACAGTGTTACAAAGCAAGGAGCTAGGGAACAATGGTTTTATCATTGCCCAGTGGCCATTTGTTGATTGTGGACTTTCTTTGCCACTGTCTACAGCCCTCCTCGACTGAACGTCTCACATCCTGTCCCCCTAAACTGGTAGTGAAACAAGTTTCAGGACAGCTGAGTGACACCAGGGCAAGCAGCTGGCCACATGAGAAACACAGGGGAAGGGTTGTGTCACCTGCTTGTGAGCTCTGGAGGTCTCAAACTCCTCTTCCCTGCAGGAATTCTTCAAAGAGGAAAGAATAAAACCAAACTTTTTCCATCAGAAGGAGGTTCTGCAGTACTTAAGGCCTATAAATGCAATGTTTAAGGATGATATGGAAGTGCTTGAACCCAATGGAGTGGGAGCAGGTAGTGGTGAGCAATGCCTTTTGGCATAATTCATGCAAAAAATCAGCCTACAGGCCAATAAATTTTAAAGACTAACTTCATAGCATTTTAAGATGGTCTTAAAAGAATCTATTAATCTATTTTTACTCTTTTTACCATCCCTCATCTACACTGCAAGGCTCTAAACAAACAAACTCGGTTTTATGATGGAGGATAGAAGGAGCCAGAAGATGTTACTCAACAGAAAAACACAGAGTTTGCCTTCAGTCTTCAGGCAGCAATTGCAGTTCCTGCCAGCCTGCCATGTGATAGTAGCGCCTTTTCCAGCTCTCACGCAGCCTTAGGGGGGCTTGGCAGTCACACTTTGAGAGCCTGTGTTTTCAGACCTGCTGCACTGGACTCTTAACGGGCAAGGGCTCGAAAAGGCAGCTGATTAACTGCAGAGCCTGTATTCTTACTTAAGGGAGCTATTAAAATAATTGTTTTCTCTCTGCAAGGACATCTTCAGTAACACTTGCAACAGATGCCCGAGGGAGAAGACAGGCAGTGTTTTTATGAAGACAAGTAATAACAAGTAGGAGTTAGCAATTTCATGAGCGGTGGGACTAACAAAGTCTGATTCCTGTTGGCTCTTTCCTTTTTTGATTTTCTGGTCTTTATTAATAAAACTGAGTCTCCATTATTCTCTCAGTGGGGTCACTAATCTGGGTATCTCTGTTCTACGTGGCCGTCAATATTTGTGTCTCTTTCAGAACCTTTGTATTTTTGAGACATTTAACCTTTATCAAATTTGCTTGAAATTAGCCCACACTCTAATAACATCCCTGGGGAAGGGATGAGGTGCAAAGTAGCAGAGTACACAATCACATGAGTTTTTCCTTAGGAATCCAATGTCTATGATGTGAGCTCTTTTTCCTGTAAGGCATTCTATATAGCTGCCAAACTTGTTGCAAAAAAAGTGATGTCACCAGTGTGTTGCCAGGTTACGAGTGTCACATCCTACAGAGAAATACAGTCAGAAGGGTGAGCAGAAGTGAGTCATCCTTGTACCTTGATTAGGGCTTCACTTGGGTTGGGGTTGAGCCTGAAACCCAGACTTCTCCCTCCAAGAGGGGATCTCACCCACTGGCTCACCTGTGCACAGTAGGACAGCTCATCCTAGAGGGAAACAAGCTAGAGAAGACGTTCTCCAGCAGAGCATGGGATGCATTTTCCAGTTTCCATAGACAGCAGGGGGTATTTGATTCTCATGCCCCATATCTGAGGGGACATTAAATTACCCAGATATTCCTTGAGTCACAAGGATGGAAAAGAACTAAAAGATCTAGTATTTCCTTGACCACAGGCAGACTCATCGAGGCCATGCTTACAGAAGCTTGCCTGCTCCAGGCCTCCAGTGGTGGCATCTTTAGAAATTCCCAGATGAGACACATGGGATGTGGTGGAGCTGTGACCCAGCTAAGGCTTTCTTTGAGGCCTAGTCCGTCAAGCCTCTAGTAAAAATGCCCACAAATGACTGCTGTGTGAATTTGGCACGGGGGAGAGTCAGAATTGGTGACTTGTGAGCCAGATGCCTAAGCTCTCACCCAGGCCAAGCTTTCTGTGGTTGCACCCAAAGGCAAGCAGCAAGTGGGTTTTTATGAAAAAGATATGGGCAATGAGATTTTAGGCACCTTGAGAGCCAAGCAGGAGAAGAGGAAAGGTAAACCAATATGCTGGAAAGGGTTGTTGAGTATAGCTTTCAGCACTTCCCACTTCCCACTTTGGTCATCAACAGTTGGACTGCCAGCCCCTCAGCTGAATAAATTATTATTTTGCATTATTTGTAATTTTATCCTTTACTTGTAGTTACTAGGTTACCACAATTAATTTTCTTGTTAACAAATTTTAGAGCAGTGTTTAAAAATCCATTTCATGTTTACCTTTTACTTTTCAAAGAGTTTCATGACCATTAGCTAACTGATGCATACAGCTTTTTAACTCAGTGATTCTGCAGTTACTGTAGCAGCTACTGCAATTCTGCCCAGACTTATATATTACTTATGACTTCCACTGTTTGGGGGGTTTGCTTTTGGTTTGTTTTTTGGGTATGGTGGGGAGTTTATTTGTTATAAAAATTTAAGAGGTTAGTCTCTACTCCTTGAACAGTTGTGTTTCAGACCTTAAAATTATTCAGATAGACAAAACCTTAGTTCTCCAAATTTTCTCAGATATAAGGAGGGGTCAGTCAGGTCTTTGTGTGGTTTACTTGTGCCATGTTCGTTTTCTGTCCTTTCGCCTTCATGTATAAAATTCTGTTTGCTAAGAAGAAAATAAACCACAAAGTAGAGTGAAACTTTCCCTTAGCCCCAAATTCTCAGAGGAGATCTGCAGAGGATAGAGCCCCAGTATAAAACCAGAGCTCTGCTGAGGATCAGGTCATTGGTTTATGAAACAGAAAATGTATTGATTACACTTTTTACACAAAACATAGCACATTGCATAAATGAACATCTCTGCAATGGTCTCCTGAGAAAGTCTGTCTCTCACATTTCAAGTTCTGCACCAACAATTAAAATGGTTTAATGGCTTCAACCACTCCCAGCAGACTTTGAACTTCTCTGAGGAGCCTCCCTGACAAGCAGCATAAGTTGCCTAGTTATTACAACACCTTCAGTGAAGGTTTGATCCAATTCCCATGAAGACAAAGGAAAAATGCCCAGAATGATTCAAAAGGTTGCTCTGCTCATTTAGGCAAGCAGGGGGACCTGTACTGTTGGTGGAATTGACTCCTGTGATTCTCCATCTGAGAGCCAGGTTTATTGACATGAAAGCATGAAGGAGGAAGACAAGCGGGACAGTATAGAGGTCTTGCTCTAGGACCAGGTCCTGTGGGATGGCTGCTTGGAGGAGGCAGGAGAGATCAGGTCAGCAGCATCTGGGGGAATGGGCAGCAGAGCATCTGAGCAGTACTGGACCGGTGGAGGACAAGCAAGCCCCTGAGCACTTGGAACTGAACAGCACTGAGCTAATTAAAACCAAAAATGAAGGACTCATTAAAGCTAGCTTTGATCCCTGGAAAGACCCTGGCACAAATAAGGATTTTAAGTTCTTGGAAGATAATTAGCTGTTCAAAAAACCCCACCAGTATGGCTGTACCAAACTCACTTTTTTCTTTGATGGGATGACTGACTTGAAGGATAGGACAGAAAGAGCTAATTAATGACAGAGGGTGTGGAAGAGCATATACTTACGAAGCTTGTGGGTGGAGTCAGAAAGCCTGCAAGGACTTGGGTGGGTAAGACCAAAATTCAAACAGTCTACACAGGTCAGAGGGACATTCCAAAACTGACAAGATGGGTTTTGGTAGAGACCTAGGGAGGAGAAATCAACATCATCCATTTAAACTGAGAATACTTGAGCCATAGATGGGGCAGGAAAGGCTCAAAAACGTAAATAAGAGTCAGCAGGGTGGCCCCATTAGGTAGAGACCAAAGTCTGTTTCTAGCTTATCTCATGAATCCCAACACCATGATTAGGGAGGTAACTGTGCATTGACGGAGCTGCAGTCAAAAACATGGCATTTAGAGCCACCATGCCAAAGTATTGGTGAATTGCTGCCAGGTGTTATACAAGTTGCAAAAGCCAGACAGTTCACCCAAAACAAACCCCACAGCCCTGAAGTGCTTACTGTTTTAAGGCTAGAACCTAGTCCTTGCTTGTGCCAAGTAATATGTACTCTAATAATTGGAAACACAGGAGCTATGACGTACTGTTGGACAGGAATAAAGCTTGCATAGGAGTATGCTGCCTAAATAAGGGCTTAAAGTACGTAAGATGTTGGAGTGTTCTTTTTACTGTGTGTGAAGTTTTGGCTGAGGTCACATCCACAGCTCCAAACCTTGTTCTAGCCAATTAACATGTTTTGGAGAGACTTTTCCAAAGTTTGAAGAGACATGAGGAAAAGTAGCTGTCGCCATGTTATGCAAGCTTTCGCCTTATTTCACAGCACAAGTTGCCCACACTCTGCAGGCCGTTCATTCCTGCTCACCTGGTATGTTCTCACCGCCATGACTCACCACAAAAACAACACAGCACGTATTGGTTGGTTGTAATTTGTATGCAAACATTGTTCTGAGTATTGTAGGATGTCTGTTTTTCCTGTGATGGATTCTTAGACTTCCCTGTGGGTCAGGAATGGCTCCAGCACCTCCTGCTTCAAAAGTAATCTCGCTAGGTGTCCTGAAATCAGGTTTTCATCCTTTTCCCAAGTGTCCCGAAGCATGCAGTTGATTAATTCTGATTTCACACCACGTATAGCCATGTCACACACACATTCTTGCCAGCCAGTAAACGAGCCACATTCTTCCTGTGTTAGTCATGGAGCATGTCTCCTTTAACCTGTGCACTTGCAATTATGGGACATGGGGTGCTCCTCCCATGACTCAGGAGATGTTCTTCTCACCTGACACTGCAAGGTGCTGGGCATCCCCATCCTGATACCTACCAAGTGACATCAGGGAATGCTAGTAACCCACCAGCATGACTCCTAAGACAGGACAGAAGGAAGACGGGACACTCAGTGGGGTCAAACTCAGGGGAATGGTTGGATGAATGTCTCACTTAAGCTAAGGCCCATCCCAAAAGTGCCTGTTGCTGACTGACTGTTTCTCATGCGTGCATACATGCAAACTGTGTCAATCAAACAACTTTGGAAAGACAACTGCTGCTCTTTCAGTTTATGTCTGTTTACTGCCATCCCAAACTGGATGAGAACTCACTCAACACTTCGTATAGGGCTGACTGCATGGTGGTGTTCTGTGGGCTGGTGCCTTGGCCCTCAGAGTTTCAGGTACCTACTTTGGATATGCCAATTCCCTTGGTCTGCCTGACATCCAGCATGCCTTGGCAAAGTCACGAGGCTGCCCACGCCACGGTTCACCTCTCAGACCATTAGATTTGCCAGGTATGACTTACCCAAACTAAGTGAGCAGTTGTTGTTATCTGCATTGTCACCTCCATCCTGCACGGGGATGGGGAGACTGATTTTCAGCAAACTCCTGCTATTTATTTTTTTCACCTGTAGCTTTTTACGTTGCATTTCACTGCTTGCCGTTGTTACTCGTACTAGCTTAAGACAGTAGGGTTTTAGAAAGGCAGGTTAAAAGAGAACCAACAGTGGTCTCCATGTATTTAAGAGAACTTCAGTACAGTAATTATCCATCACAGAGTTTGCAGGTTTCTAGTGGCTGCTGGCCCAGCTCTACAAGGTCTTTGGATCTGAGCCTGCTGTTTGCGTGCTGTGCATGAGGATCTGCCATCTGCACTGCCCTCATTGACTCCAGCCCTCTCTAGTGTGATTATGACTAGCTGGAGAGCGGGGGATTGCCCACTGTGAGAAAGGGTATCAGCACGTGGCCTTCTCAGGGGCTGTTTGAGCCAGGCAGCCATGCACACTAACGGTTGGCAAGGACACTAAATTGCATCCCCATCAATCGATCTTGACACCATCTGGTTCTGAAAGAGCTGATTCTTCCAAAGACAAACACTCGAGGCTTCTCGCCACCTTTGTGATTGATTGAAAAGGGATAGGGAAGGAGTTTTGCTCTGTCTGTATTCTCTCATTCTCAATATTTTTAGGTAAGGTGACACAAACTTGCAGATTCCCTTTGGATTTAAGCTGGTCATTGTTTAAGGCACAATGATAACTCTGTATCACAAGAACAAGTCATGAAAGAAACATTGTTAGAGAAGAAATCCTTCGAATCAGGAAGGCACTGTGTTTTGTCTTTCATTAAGCTCTGAATTTCATTTCAGCTGGGCGGAGGCTGTGGCAGGGACAATATTGGCTGTACTGCCCAGCAAAAACATTCCACCAACTCACTGCTTGATCATAAGTCAAAGCAGATACCAGAGACAAATTCTCTGCAGTGTTTGCAAGTCCCTCAGCAGCGGCAGGGACATTCTTCCCCTTGGATTTCAGGATGGGTTAGAGATTCCCAGGAGATCAGGCCAGGCGTGGTGCATGAAAACAAAAAAGGTAAGACAAGAATTGCTGTTAGCATAAACCAAATGGGGAAAAAAAACAACAACAACAAAAAAAAAAAACAAACCAAAAAAAAAACCAAAAACAAACAAAAAAAAACCCACAAAAAAACAAACCAAAGAAAAAAAAAACAACTCACCCAACCAGAAAACAATAAAAAACCTCTGGTTATATAAAGGTCCAGGCAGGTCTCTTTCACACGATTCAGGAATTTCACAGCACTTCCTCTAACTCACATATTTAAATCAAAATGTTCAAATAGATTTCATCAAGTAATTTCAAATTCCAGAGCTGAAACATGCAATAAAAAGTCAACTATAATCTTGATTTGAAATGTTAAATTAAGCTTTAAAAAAAAAAAAAAATAGAAAATTGGAATATCCCAACAAAAATTCCTTGATTAGCATAGTCACCTGCTAAAGTTTTGTGATGTCGAAAAATTGTTCTAAGCTCATTGTTAAAAACAAACAAAAACAAACCCCAAAATTTTAAGGATTTTTTTTTTTCAAAACAGCTTGAAAAACCTGTAATATTTGACTGATTTACACTGCTAAAGGAACCAGCTGTAAGGGGCTTCACTCATTATAGTGTGTCACTCTGAAAGGGAAGATACTTAATGCTCACATATTGTATTCTCTTGACAAAGCACAGAGGCTGCTCGCAGATAAGATATCCAACACTCTCCATGTTGTCTTCCCAGTTGCCTATGACTTCATTTTACAGTTCCTTGACTCCTATGATGTCACCACAAGACACTTATACTCAGGCCCTTTTAGTGTCGAGCAAATTATCCAGGAGAAACCATTTTTTTTGCTTTCCACTTTCTGTGCCACCAACTCACCTTTCTCTTGGCATCCACCCCTCATCCTTAGAGCTGTTTATGACCTGGAGCTAGCAGTGGTAGAGGAGCAGCAGCAAAGCTGAACTGGATGAGGAAGCATGGGATGGCACAAGGGTTTCTCTGGGAAGCCCAGCATGCTCCCACTTTTATCTCCTCTTCACAGCTCTGCTCATAAGGCTGTGCCAGCTCACTGCTGTCAGGTTTTTGCTCTCCCTGACAAACAAGAGACTCTTGCCTATGCCTCTGAAGCATTAAAGCCGTGTTAGGATTCAAATTCAGCGGTACAGATTCAGCTTGGATTGCTGAAATGGAGGAGACTCCCTTTTGCCTGGACGCAAGAGGAGAAAATCCATTACTCCTAATCATGGCCTGGCTATTAAGAGTAATAAAACTAACTTTAATAACATTAAACTCTTGAAATGTATTCAACTTCAGCAGAAAATTTTGAGTGATCTTTCCCCTGCAAATATGCCCATGACAGTGGTGCAGCCCAAGGGCAGGGGTCCAGAGAAGCTGAGGAATCACCATCCTTGAAGATACTTGAAACACAGCTAAATGTGGTCCCAAGTAACTTTGACCAGCAGGTCAGACTAGATGATCTCCCTTTCAACCTAAATTATTCTGCAGTTTTTTAGAAAATGGTGGTCTTGGACTTGTTGCCATGATAAATAGGAGCTGGGGGAGGATTTGATAAGCTGCAGAGAGCACAGCTATTGAGGGAGAGAAAAGGGAATAGAGGAGAGTGTGTATGGCATTGGTAGTTTCATATCCATGCTTTGCAGATCCGTGGGGATAACCATCCCATTCTAAACTATAAAGTAGCTTACAGCTGTACAGTTTGGGGGTTTTTTTGATAGTTAAAGAAGATATATGATCTAAGCTGGATCAAAAAAAAAAAAAAAAAAAAAAGAAAGAAGCAAAAAATCCTCATCCATCTGCTCTCAAATAATTAAGATTTGTTTCTGATTCTGCAGGAATGGATATAGTGGTTTGTTAATACCGTAAGAGTAAAATCCACAAGCCCTGAACCAAAGCTCTATTGAAATGGTCCAGCAGAGAGACTCCCTAGTCAAGGGAGTCACCTTCTCTGGGAGGAGAGGCACCTTCTCTGGGAAAGGAAAAACAAGGCAGCTTTCAATCAGCAACATCACAGAGCTTTTATTCTGCTGTCACTCTGCATATTATATGGGGTTAATTTTGGGAGAGAAAAAAAACTGCAGGGCTTCCTTAGCCAAACAGGGAGGAGTTTGATTGCTTCAGAACAATGGAAGCAAAGAGAACTCAAGGGAATTATTCATCTTGTAAATGGAATTTTATTTTCTAATGCAAAGAGCAGGCTTTAGTTACAGCAAATTGAAACAATAGAACATTTCCTTACTAAAAAATTGGAGGGCTTTTTGTTGCTGTGATTACTATGTGAAAGGAATATTTGTGCTTAGAAGTCCTAGCAATTATAGGAAGGTTTAACTGCAGCCAACTACTTTGTAAAAGTTACCATAATTGGCAATGGGAATGTTTTCTCTTAAGGACCAAACACAAATACCATGATGTGTGATGTACTACATTGGGACAGAAAGGAATGGATACCTCTGCATCAGGAAAGAAATCCTTTCTTCATTGGAGAGCATGGCCCAGAAGAGAAGAAACACAAAAGGATCTCCATCTACCACAGCAAACAGGATTTCCCATCCCTCAGAAGAAAGATATCAAACACTTGAGTCACATTATAGTTCTGCCCAGTACTGGGTGAAACAGTCCTTGCTAGCTCATGGTCATTATATTTGTTAGCAGCTAAAAGAAATAATTTAGATTATTTTATTGTGTTTATTGTGACTAGTTGCATTAATGGGATAGCCCAGGGCTCAGTGCACATGATATGATATAACACTCTGGTACGTGTTCAGGTTTAAAATGTCCACAGTTTATTCCATAGCCACACTCCCGTCATGTGCTGGGGCCATGTGTACTGGTTCCTGGCATCACTTTTGGAAACAGAGGTTCCAAAACTTGAGGAAACTGAAGGAAAAGAAGAAACTCCCACACTACTGTGAGACTTTCTAAGTACAACAAAAATTTTTGCTGTGTTTCTTAGAGGCTGCAGTCACATTGGCGCTTAATTACATTAACATTTAATGCTTAAAAATGTCAGGAGAGGACTAGGGGGAAGAAAAATAAATCAGAACTCAGAGACAGATGAGATGCACACAAGTTTAAATACTAGATTTGGATAATGTTACCATTATTTTTGCCCCATGCCAAACTGTAAACAAAAACTTAGTGTGTTTAATCTTAAGATTGCTAAGCTAGTTGAAGCCAATCAAATTGAACTACCACTTAAAATTAATTTTGTTCCCTGAAATGTTGTTTCATAATGAAAATTGTGATGGGGATAAAAAAGATCACGCTCTTCTGAGGTCTCAGGGCTATCAGCCATGCTCCATTTAACCTTAGCAGTCATCTGAGCAGGAACTTCAATCTTTTTGCGGGGAGTAGATGCACTCAGAGCTGACTTGGCAACTGATGCTGTGCCTGCAAAACAAGGAGTGAGTCTAGAGAGCTGCTGCTCATGTTCAGCACCTTGTTTCTTGAGCCATGTAGCTCAGAAGTGCGCACCTTTGGGAGACTGGTGATGTGTCAGACTGAGAGGAGGCTAAACATGCAGTCAGTGCATCCAGCTGAGAGAATACAGAAGCTGTACACGGGCACAGTCCCTCCTAATGGAAGAAGTTCTATGCTGTCATTCTTTTAATCATGAGATTTCTCCTATCAGCAGCTGTACAGAAGACTGATCCTGATTATCTACTTCATAAAAGCCAGATGGAGTATTTTTCAAGCTGTTACTGAGGAATAGCTTGGGATTTTTTGTTTGATGTTTTTTCTTTTTTTAAATTATTATCCCCTCAAATATTAGTGAGGATTCTTACAAAGTATAAGTTTTGCAGTCCTAGAAAGTCCAGTAAAAGCCTGTGCATTTGTGTTATTTGCTGAATGATACTCCAGTGGGATCACATTGCCAAGAACTTGGGGTTTCATAGCAAAGTGAAATTACACATTAGAAGAGAATGCTCATAAAATATGTTCATTTTTAATGAAGACATTAAAAAACCACTCAGAGCTTTGTCTCTTCACTTCTGTGCCCAGTCTACTGCTGCTGTAATGATCCCAAGGCTTGGAACCTTGAAGAAGAGAGATGCCTCAGTGTCTCTCTGTTAGCGAGATTTCAGGGTTTTGATCTCTTCATTTAAGAAATTATTTTACGTAATGGATAATAATGAAAGTAAAGTGCCTGAAAGATTTGAGCATAAATGGTTTTGAATGGGGACAAGGACTATATGGCTCATGAGTCTTCTCACCACGCATAAAACCCTAAGAAGGCTCTCTCTCAGACTGTGGTAAGCAGGGCAGTGGCCAGAGGGCTGAGGCAAATAAAGCAAGGGATCATGAATCTCTGAATACAGCCAGAGGGGTTAGTAGAGCACCACACAGAGCATTTCATCTATCCTCTCTTCTAACCTCAAGGTTCAGACATAATGTGTGGGTCTCCTGTATTTCCAGGATAGGATATGCAGGGAGAAACCCTTTGGGAAACTAACAGTGAAGCTGTTTTCCTGGAGATTTCTGATGATCCCAAGTCTCATAACAAACAGCTCAGAGGCAGTTGCTCTGTGTGATCCAAAAGGAGCAGGTCTGAAAAATGAAAAACTAACCATGTGGGATTGGAAGTAATTTCCTGAGGTCCTTTCCCCAGTCTTTCTAATCTAAGTGCTTCAGGAACATCACAGAAATCTTTCCTCATAGCACCTTTGTTACAATGGAAGTGCCATTAAGCTCTTTTTACAACTGAAAAATCAGGGAATAAAATAAAATGCCTGAAGTCACAGAGCTTGATGTGTCCCAGGCTTTCCCCTTGCCTCTGGAACATATGTGACATACAGACAATCCTGTAAAGTCAGGCTGGGCAGGATAGAAAACTGGGACAGCAATTTGTTTTGAGAAACACCATTCAGGCACTACATTTATCCTGCATGAGCCAAAGCAAATATTTTATTCCTTCAGTATCCTCTCCTGCCAGCTCACCAATTTTTCAAGACAATATCCATAGAAAGGAATTTCTGTATACAAATGAAAATTAGACATCACTGTACTGTAATGGCTTGTGGCATGGACATATATTGCATTTGAATCCTTGCTCATGATGGTTTTATTTCTGGACTGTGAAATCTTGGCCACCTGACTCTTTGACTAATATATTAACAAGATAAAATTATATACCATAAGGCTTCTTAGATAAAAAGCTTAGCTATGCAAGGGCTTCTTACTATCCCTTTTATCCTTTGCTATGTCAGAATGAATTGTAGCATCTAACTTCAGCTAAACCCCCTATTCAATACTTAATGCTCAACAGATAGGATAACATTTATTTTATTTTGGAGTTTAACTTTAGATGAGGTGACATGCAACGGAGCACAGACACTGCAAAACGGTCTCCCGCAGTGTGATGAATTACAAAGGAGTAATGCAGAGGCAATTCAAAATGGAATATACCCCTGGAAGCTGGCATGCCACAACCCCATGACTAAGTAGACAAGCTGAGTCTTCAGCTATGTTTATGCAGTGTTCTGCTCACATCTAACTATACTGCAGAGTGTGAGGGGAAGAAGTCCAAACAAGGAGAACTTTGGTCTAGTTCTGTGGCAGTGGTTATTTTTCTGTACAACAAAAAGGTCACCCTATACACCACCCTTCCCTTCCTGTGCCATTATTCATTAAGTCACTCAAAATCATGCAGTGCAGCTGAGTAAGTTGAAGACCTTGTGTGTGCTGAGACCTCCCTTTCCACGCAGTAAAGTTTCCAAGCAGCTGCTCATCTTGCAGTGTGTGCATAACCCCACTGGCTTTACTGGCCTAATGGTCCTGCCTGCATGCTTGTGTTTCTTTGGCTGGAAGAGGGCCCCTTCAAATGTCCCATTTGCCTGGTTTCTAAGAGGCTGCTTGACCTCAGCACCATGACCTACAGACTTACAGGAGCTGGGATTGTCAGCAGTGTCCTTTAAGCCAAGCAATGCACGCAGCAGTTGGCCCTGTCCTCTGGAAAAGATGCTCTATGCTGCAGCTACAAAAGGCAGTGCGAACAGGTAACAGGTGGATTGAAATAAATAAATTAAAACTTTAAAATCACTGTGATAATAGAGCAGGAAAAAATTTATACCTTCTCCTAGCTTAGACTGCAGGGTGGAAAAGACATTTGGCAAAGTCCATTTCAAAAACACGCTAAGACAAAGAGTTAAGATGGGCCTAACTCTGAGTTTCATATCTGTTACCAGGGCTTTGTATAGTCTTAACTAAGTTATCACACCAAGGCACTGAAATTAGTCACACAACAGAACACTATCATTCACACTGTTAAAGCTATTTTTATTCACTTGGAGCTGTTTTTACAGACTGACATAATTGGACAACAGGTATGACAAGCCTTTACTGTGATCTTATCTACACTGAGCCAGAGATTTTGTTGTAGGAGAGGTTGAAACACAGGGCTCTGACAAACAAGACAGCATAGAGAAAGCCTACCTCACCCATGGAAACCAGGGGGCCACATTTTTCTTTCTCTGAAGCTGACACCAGTCCCACTGGAGCTACCTTATTGTAAGACAAGGACTGTAGCAATGTTTCATAATGGATATTTCCTGAAAACCAGTTATAAACAAAAGACATGGGCTATAAGGAAGAAGAAAGAGGAGAAGAAAAAAAAGAAGAGAAAAAATAATATGACTTTTTTTTTTCTAAATATTCACCTTTCTGCAAGTTCTTGCACTAGGCAGCTAGCTTTTGTTTCCCCATTCACCTTCAAAGTCCACCTGCAGACCTGACCATACACATCTTCAGAGCACATGTCATGTCAGCACAACAGGATTCATTCATTCCTTTACCTTACCACATGTATGAGGTTGCCCAGAGAAGTTGTGGATGCTCCAGCCCTGGCACTGTTCAAGGCCGGGCTGGATAGGACTTTGAGCAACCTGATCTAGTGAAAGATGTCCCTGCCCATGGCGGGGGGTTGGAAATAGGTGGTCTTTAAGGTACCTTCCAACCCAACCATTCTGTAATTCTATGTTAGCCCACACAGCTCATCTTTACTGAGCCAAGCAGTACCCCAAACCAGCCAGAATTTGTCTGTACTTCATCATTATTAGTATGCTTAAAAAGTGACTTTTTCACAAGTTCTTCCCAACTTCAAGTGCTCCCCAACTTGCAGAGAGACTGACTTCTTGTATTGGCCTTGTCATGGAAATCATTGAGATTTAGCCTCATTTCACTCAATGAGCAATTCTAGCTGAGAAATCAAATTAGAGCTCTGCAGCCACACAAGACTACAAACTCTGCTGCTCAGCACAGTAGACTGTGCCTCAGCAAAGCAGCACCTACACGGGCATAAAGTAACCAAAATGAAACAAAATATTTACTTTCTCCTGATTTCAGCCTGGTCGGAAAAAGCAGAAAAGGAAGCCTTTGCCAACCACTCCCAGCTTTTCTCTGAGAGGCTCTGCTCAAAAGCAGCTGGCAGCTGAGGGTTAAAACCCACATTGATTAGAGCTGACCTGTGCTGAGTTAGAAAACCTGGTGCTTAAAAAGGCACCTAGTAGCTGCATCCCATGTCATTAGGAGATGTTTTCCCCATAGAGCACTAATGAGCTGGCACAGCTTTGGCTTTCAATGGGAGCTCCTCATCTTCCTGAGATTGCCTGACAAACTTCCCCCGGGCACAGGCTATTTCTTTGTCATCCTTCCTGCAGTGTTTAGCCCTGGCTAGGAATAACACAGGCTGCTATAACATGAATAAGGGAAAAAAAAATCCCACTGTGCTGCTGACACCGGGCGAGCTCACAGCCTTGTGACAAACAAGGCAATAATAATTCTACCAGTCCTGATGGGGATCACCAAATGTCAAGGCTGATAGCTGCCCTTTCCCTTCTGACATGATCATTAGCTTCTGGGAAGGAAATAAATTACTGAGCCACTTAACACCTCATTAGGAGTTAAAACTATATATTCAGCATCTCCAAGTCAAGTTTTAAAGCAGCTTGGGAGTTTAACAGCAAGCCGTGAAGTTAGCTCTGATAGTATACAGCACTGTTTCCTTAAGGGAAGCTTTCCCTTTAAGTGTCTCTAAATCCCAGGCAAATAATTTTTTCCATTCTCCCTGCTTAGCTGTACTGGTTTGGGATGTATAGTCTCTCTGTATTTATAAATAACCCACTTTGTTTACCGATTATTTTAAGTATTTTCAGGAAAGGGAAGGAAGAAAACTCTAGGAAAATTGCAATTGCCTGTCTGCCCTCATTAGCCCAGTAATTATTGCATTGTAATTCAATTATTTCTTGTACTCAGTTCCAGATAAGAAAACTGCAGAGGCAATAATAGCTTAAGAAGTTTCCTCTTCTCTCTCTTTTTTTTTTTTTTTTTTGCTTTGTTCTCCATGGCAAAGGCTTTGGTTTTGTTCTTCCCTGCCTCTGCATCATTCCTCCCTCCTCATTATGATATACAGAGTGCTTGCTGCTGTGCATTGAATCAGAGCTAAAAATAATTATCTTCCTTTCTTTTTTGTAGCTTTATATTGTTTTTAAGCTCAGATCAGTTGGCATTTGTATGGTGCATACACTCTGAAAGCTAAATAAGTTTTATCTTATTTTATCCAAGTTAATAAAATCTGCAAACACGTTGTGATAATGCCCAAATCTGTGAAGACTCAAATGCTTTGAACTGTGAACCAGCTTTTGATGCTCTTTGCTGTAGCAATGGAAGTAGGAGGCACAAATGCAGGTCCTGTGTATGGAACTCGTTCTACCAGAAGTATGAACGGTGCAAAATGGTCATGTGGGGCTCGGGTTTCTAGATGGGACCAGGTTCCTTAGGCCTAGGGCAAAAATTGATTGTCAATCAGGGCTGCCCTGTGGAGGTGCATGGTTTTAGGCTGAAGATCACCTGTCATCTTTGTGGGTTTGTTGTGACCAGAGGTGCAACCACAGTGGCAGCTCTGAGGGCAAGGGCACAGAGCTCTTCCTTGCTGTGGCTTCACTGCAGTGTCTCATCTGTCCTCTCCTGTAACCCCAAGGCTTTGGCTTGGTTATGAAAACACAGTTGTCATCCACCACAGGGTGTTTTTCTGTCACCCACAGCATTCCCTGGCTCAAGAGGGTGTCATTTGTTCTCCATTTAACTTCACATGCAAGTTGGATCATATCCAAAGACTGTCACCTAGTTCGTTTGCTAAGGGGGTCTTCTTCTGCTGACAGATGCAAGAACAGACTCAAGTTGAAGAAAAGTGACTTTATCCTACTACTACAAAGGGGGGTGGGATGTGGTGTTTAAATACAGCTCTTCCTTTTTAAAGAAGCAAGCCTCAGTCTTGGTTGCTGCAATTTCCTCAGTCAGTGTATGTTGGATCAAACTGGTTTAGAATTGTATCTTTAGCCCAGCTGTAAAGCAAAAATGATTAATCCTTCCACTGCTTGACCCAGAACTGCATTTCAGAGCTTAAGAGCTTTCCTAACTTGGGGAAGAGCTGTATATTCCTCCTTATGACACACTCACTCCCACGTAGCTCATCAGAGCAACACTGCCTCACCAGAAACCTGCTTTCTAAACCAAATGGCAGCCACCATTCTTCTTCTGCTTGGTGTTCAATTCTGTGTCACTTAGGTTTGGCAAGCTTCAGTGAGATCTGTGCATGCCTGATCCCACCACAACAGCCAGGTACTGAGATTGGCATGTAAAGGGCCATGCACCAGAGCAGATGGAGCATCATGGTCCACAGATCAGCTCTAAAATGGGGAAAATAGGTCTGGTTTCACCCAGATGAGCTACCTATAATGTCCATGCATTTATCTTGTTCATAAGCATGCCCCTTCTCAGAGAAGCCAGGATGTTTTGGGACTTGCACTAGAAGGGGGAACTTCCCACCTGATCCCATTGATCTCTCTCAGGTGGGAGCAACATGCATTTGGGTGGCCCTTTAGGGCTTCTTGATCGGCCAAATGTCTACTGCCTTACCTCTTGTGAACACTCCAGATCCAAATGGGAGGAGGAAGAAAAAGATGAAGAAACAGTTTTTAAAAATTGCCAAAAAGAAGCCTGGGAGGACTCTCCAGCTCCCAAGAATGATTAAGTACTGGTTTACAACAACCAGTCTTAAAGCCAGATCTTCCATTGGCCTCCCTCTCCCCAGAAGCTTTTCTGGGGGATTATTTTTGGCTCCCATCCCATTTATGAATGGATAACCCATGTCCTCGCAAGCAGTTACCTGCCCCAGCAGGAGGGCATGGGGGAAGCATAATGTGGAAGAGGAAGAGGGGGTGGTTGATTCTGTTGAGCTTGGCTTAAACAGGCTGAGTCACCAGGAGCAATGGCCAAAAGCAGATGGAAATGCCTCTTTCAGAAAGCTTTTGGAAACTACCAGGGTCCTCTGAGACAGCCTCAGGCCTAACTCTGTGTCTGAATCCAAGGTCTGTTTCAGCCAGTGCACGTCTTTGGGTGCAATGTGAAGTTCTCCTCAGTGTCATGTTTTTTCTTAAGGGAAGCACAGGACCATGTTAGCATACTGGCAAATGTCCTTTGACACCATGTCTCCAGAAGGATTTAACCCCCAGCATCAGGAATGGGAATGGCTTATCTTGCAAAGGAACAGGAGGGACAGGCGCCTGCTGCTGCCCTTGGGATGGGGAGGAGTCAGTGCTGTTCAGCTCCTTGCCTTTAGTCCTGCCTTGGCAGCAGCGAAGGAAATTATTCTTCATGTTCTGAAACTGCAAACATTGACTAACTTTGTAGATTTTCCTTCATGCTTGGCAGCAAGCACCGAGGCCCAGCATGAAGAAGAGAAACTAGCTCTGGTGGCAGCCTGAGCTTTTGAAGTGGTGAGAGCTGCTTTTCCCAGAAACTCACTGGTGACTCTCTAAATGACCTTGGCATGCAGCAGTGTGACAACCATTAAGACCCAGCTGACTGTTTTGCTACAGCGATGCCATTTCCAGATTTACTGCAAGGAAATCAGAGAAGTCCAACACGACATTCTTCCCAGAGAGGGGATGGCCGAACAGGACTTCTGCTCGTTTTCCTGTGCATGGACTGTCTCCATTTAATACACCCCCAGCTCTCTTGTCAGTCCTGCAAGTGTGTCTGTAGCATTTGCAGTACATCCAGCAATGCTGTAGAGCAGCAGGATTATCCTGTAGGGATGGATGAATTTCTCTGACCTCATTTCAGATCCCGTCAGGTATTATGGATTGGAAAGTTTGTCTTAGATTCATGCATTTCTAGGTATGGAGTAAAAAAAAGGTAAACAGGAAGAAAATGATGCAGGGGAGATATGGTAGTCAGCCTATGAAGCCAACAATATAAAAATTATTATGAAATTAGAAGCTGAGAGGGGAAAGAGAAACAGTCTAATAAGTCCCTAACAGCCTGTGCTTTGTGGAAAATATACTGGTTCTCAGAAGGAAGAGGGAAGATTACTTCATCCCTGGATCATCATCTGTTCCCTAGCTAGAGCACACTTCAATCCAGATTAATGGACCACCCTAGAAACCCTAATGTAGCATTTTGAAAGGTAGGTAGATTTGCAAACATCTTCAAAAAGCATACTGAGCAGTTTGTAAAGATCTGTGTTCCTCAATATCTACTTTCATTACCAGAATTTTGGGAAACCGCAGCAAATGGCACCATGCTGTCATCATGGAAGACTCAAACCTTTTTTTCTTTTTATTATATTATTTTTTAGAGTCCTTCTGAGATGACTGCTCACCAATATCTGCAGTCCTGGGCCAGCTTGCTTCCTCAAGGTGTGCTGACCCATGGCAATGTTGGCTCCCTACCTGCTCTGAAGTCACATGTACCTTCTGGACAGTTCTTCACCCTGACCAGGGAAAGCAAAACTCAGGCAGATAGGTTTTTCAGGTGGAAAACTGAGTTGTGGGGAAGTGAAACATCTTGATTAAGGATATTCAGCTGGTCAGGGGCAGAAGTGAATGTCAAATCCCAGGCTTTTCAAGACCAGGTCAGTGTTTTCTGCTCTGAAATGGAATTTGCTTCAGGAGAGCTAGTTGTACTCATCCCTCTGCATGGGACCCTTCAGCAGCACAGCTCTTCCCATTTCACACCAATCCTAGGGCCACACAGGCCACACAGGGATGGAGAGGGACCCCAGACCTGCTTCTTTCTCCCAAACTCACAATCTAGCATCCGGTGAGTCCCTGACACAAAACCCCTCTCACCCACCAAAAGAAGAAAAATGCTGATTTACGTTCCTGGATAGCAGGAAATGAGCATGCTGCCCAAATCACTGGTATGGTACAGCACCAGCCCAGGAGGCAGCCAACTCCTATCAGGGGAGGTCCTCTGCAGACAGAGAGGGATGTGCTGCCCAGGATTGCATGGTGGCTTTTGGCAAGGCTATGATGATGGGCTTTCCAAAGTGATTTCCCAAAGCTCCTCCTCCGAGGAGTGAGCTGAGAAAAAAACTCTCATTCTGTTCAAAGATATCCATTAAATTCCCATTTTAAAATGTCATTGGATGTAATTCAGCATTAACTGTAAACATGGATTCCTGACTATGTGAATATTTTATTATTTCAATTAGTCATCCCTATTTTTAGAAACATAGGACATAAAAGATTGAAGTAATTCTGCTTCAGTTTTCCATGCCAGAGATCTTTTTCTCCAAAATACATTTTGTTAGAGCCTCATGTTTCTGATGAAAGAAAATAGAGTGAAGTTAAAAGGAAGATCTGCTCTCTAACACTTGCCTGAAATATGGGTCTTCCTGGGCAGATGGCAGTGTATAAAGTTTCATTTAGGCAGGTAGGAAATTCTTCTCTCCAGGTCTCCTCCCAGCACTGACTGTCCTAAATTCCTCCCTTATCACACAATTCATTTCCCCAGGGCTTACCCTTTCCTAGATAAAAGCATACCTTTTAATTTTAAGCCACACGACATTTGTGCTCCACTATATTTAAAGTCCTACTTGCTTTTCTAATGACCTATGGTGCTCTGATGGCTAAATCCTGCAGACACCCATATCCTTATGCATGCCCAAGGGCTCCTGATGCTGCTTCAGCCTCAAGGATCCTACTCAAATACAATTCATCGTGTTATAAAAGATTATAATTTACAGAGAGTTATAAAATTTGGTGCTTTTTTGCCATTGGTAATCTGCTCAGTGGGATTTTTTAATTCCTTTATCCCCCGCATGCCAGAGCCATTGCTCTTTAAGTAGGGTTTGGTAACGTGTGGCTGTACATTTTCAGTGCATCCTGCCGAGTTCCAGCTGGTCCCTGGCTTGTAAATAAAATTTTGGTGCTGCTGTAATTCATACCATAGCTGTTCAAAAGCATGGTGCCACCACAGGCAGGCTGGAACCCATTAGGCCAGGTTTTTTCCCATATAATGTTATTTCTCACAGCTGCTGGGGGAGCACACACACTCTGACTTCTAAATATAGAGAGCTGGGTATCTTCCACCTCGCTCCCATTTTTCCACAGCTTGTTTTATATCTTCCAGACATGCATTCTTCTTTGAGCTTTACATGAGTTTCTGAGCCCAACTGAAAGACCCAGGAGGTCCATGATGAAAAGTCACCACTTCTTAAGCTCAGCACATGCAAGGTAATGGAAGACTCAAACTACTGTCAGTTATTCCCCTGGAGTGCTCCTATTCTTTTTGTTTGGCACTGGTAGTCCAGTGAAAGTGGCTGAAAGGGAAAATGTTTAACATAGAGGCAAAAGGAAATAAGTCTTTCCAGGCTTTGCCCAACTTGGCAGATTCTGTCCTTTTTAAAACTCTTTACAGCTTACACTGTTTTAAAGAGAACCTGATCTACAAACTGTGGAATCACAGGCTGTAGACCTTGACCTCAGGGTTCAGCATGAGGGGATGAAGACAGCCCAGAGATATGCATAGCTGAAGATTACTAACCATGCATTTCTCCCTCCTGCAACTCCAAGAACCAGACTCAGAAATGTGCCAAAAGGTGGAAACCTCTACATTGCTGACATCCTTACAGCCCTTTTTTCTATGAAGCCATATCAAGTGACCTCTCAAGGCAGATATTGGTCCCTTTGTACTACCCCAGCAGCCAAAGAAGGAGGAAAGTAATTTGGTCATTGATATCAACACTGTGGAACAGATACTGAGGGACCAACCTCACAACCCTGGGTGCCTATTTCAACTCTCTCCCTGCTCTCCCATTGCACATCTTTGTAGTCACAAGAGATACAGGACAAGAAAGCTACTCTGATTTTTTTTTTTTATTTATTTTAAAGTCCTTAGACTTCCCCATGCATCCATGAACTAGATTTTAAAAATTCCCTTGCATCTGACAGAAACTACACAAAAAATATTCCAGTGCTTAATGAGGTGCCTGAATGCTGCTTTCACATCAGAGCTGAAAAGTATCTGCTGGGTTCAGTGTGCTGAAGTTTACTCCCCTAATTGGTGCCCAATGTCTAGTTTCAAGCCATTCAGGTTAGCTGGTCAAAGTCATGGGGTCATTTCTTACAGCCTCTGTCACTCCAGCACACTGAATCTCTGCCAGGAAAGGTCAGTTTGATAACAGGGTTTCTCCACATTGTCCTTCTTTTCATCATAGTTTTGCTGGTGGCCCAAAACATTTGTGCGTCAGCTTTGAATTAAAAAAAAAAACCAAAAAAACAAACAAAAAACCACCACAAAAAAATCACACACACCAAAAAACAAAACTGAGGGGCAGCCTTAGGGAAGAATTACACCAAGGGCTCAGCTCTCTGAGTAAGTGTTGCCACTTCTATTAAATATGCTTAATTTTTATGATAAATATTTTACTCTTATTACTGTGAAAGAACACTTATTCCATGTGTTTCAGAACAGCCCATGGTTTATGGGCTACCCCGTTTGGGCTGATGGAGTGACCCTTCTCCCCCCAGACATTTTACTCCTTGAATCAGGGACCTTTCTAAATTACTGGAGACAATGACCAAGCCCGTGACATGGCAAAGTGCTGCTCTTAGGAGGCTGAAAACTCAAAGCTTTTCTCTTCCAAATCTGTCCATTGGAATATTTTGGTGTATGCTGGATGTGTCCCATACCCAGAGCTCCCATGTACTACATGGTATCCTGTGTCCTACCTGGCATGAGGGTCAGGAGGGACCAGTAAGCCCTGCAACATCCGGCCCAAGGCTGTATTTTCCAGATGCACGTGATAGTCCTTTTTGTGCCTGTGGGACTGTCCTTATTCTTAGCTTTCTTTCAGTGTCTCAGAAAGCTGCACAATGGAAGTAAGAAGAATCTAACAGAGCTGTAGCTGCTTTGTCGGCCCCACTAAAACCATCTGGAAGACCTTGGCCAAAAATCATTGCCTTGTCCTGCTTAAAAGGAGAAAGTATCAGGGAATACACCTGTTCCCAATTCTGCTCCATGACCTTAGCAAAGGCATTTCACCTTTTACTGACTCTATGTCCACATCTGTAAAGATAAATTGTGAAGAAACACATGGCATATGAACATGGAGAGCTGTAGGAAACTGAAATAACCCGTCAGGGAAGCGCTAGTGGTACCAATCAGCAAATGAAGGCTGAACAAAACTGTCTCTGCAGGACTGCTGTATTTTGCAATGTTGCTATGTCATTTTTCTTCTCTTTTCCCTGAATTTTCTCTCCCAGGTGGTTCCACTTCTATAAGGGAAGTTTGCGGCCCTCCCCCTCCTCCCCTTTCCCAGAGAGAAATTACATGTATCCCGCAGCAGCCCAGAGCTGCAACTGGCAGGATGCTCATATTTCACTCTGTGCCTGTGTGACCTTTAAAAATATAACCTGCCAGTGATAGGAAACAGGTAAAGGAGGAATGTGTTCAGCTTGAAGCACAGGTTTTCATAGCAGCACAGCCTTGTGAGGCACACATGGTGGTGTCCAAGCATGGAAGGGCTACCCAAGCAAGAGATAGGAACAGCTGTGCTGTGTGCCCAGAGCTGGAGAGGCACCCTGGCACAGGCCTTGCGGGTGCAGAGAGAAACACCCTCACTGCATTCCCCATCGTGCAGCTCGCTGGCCAGGTCTGCCATGACTGACAGCCCCTTTATAAAAGAGGATCAGCAACGGGTGGGGTGGCATTAGACAGAAATTACTGAGCGGGAAGAGGGAACATTCAATCCTGTGCTAAAGTGGAACCGGCCCGGGCACCGAGATTTACAGTTAATAACGCCATGTACTATTAATCCCCTCGTTGCACAGGAGAGGTTTTAGCAGAGAAATCCACCGTGTTGCAGGATTTTCATTCAATGGCTTTCCTCTGTTTTCAACAGCAGTGGATAAAAATAGGAAGGAGGTGTAAGAGATAATTAGCACTGTTAACTTCAGCTAAAATCAATTAGGATGAGCAACAACTACTTCATTCACTTGAAACACAGTTTTTAGAAAAGGAACCTAACTCGAAGACTGCCCAAGAAGGGAAAACAGAAGGATAAACAGACCACAATGCTTCCGATGTCCTCCAAGCCACACTCAGGGACTTGGGATAAACAGCCATATGTGCACAAACAGTGCACAATTCCCAGTGGTATCATCTATTTCAGTAGAAGCTTTAACACTTTTGAGAATCCCAGCAGCCACTGGGGTTTTTTGGTAAGTGAAAGATCCTCAAACCTTAGAGAAGCTGTCCTACAATCACAAGCTCCTGGTTTTCTATTATCATGACTGGGTGCCATATGAATTAATTTGGGGAAGTATGTGCCTGGACAGTGCTTAAGCTGCAATGAGCAGGCCAGTTGGATACCAACTGGCAATTTTATTCAAATGCATCAGAGGAGAAGGATGTTAGGAAAAATTAATTCCCTTTTGCTCTGGCTCAGTATATACCCATTTACACAGAAATGCTGGAGAAGTTTTATCTCAAGAAGAACAACATTTTCCACATAACACAAAAATCCAATTTCACACTACATGAAAAATTTTGGAAGAAAACTTAAAACAACTTGAGAGTTTTCTCAAATTATTTTGAGGGTTTTGATTTGAAATGAGACATTTTTAAGAAGCAAGACGTTGCATGAAAAATTCAAGTCATCTGTAATTGAATCCAGCAGAGGACTGCTATAAAACCCTGGAAAGAACTTGCCAAATGTGTGTATCCCATTATTTTTTTCCAGTTTATTGCTAGCACACTTTAGAAATGGAAAGCAAGCAATTACAATGGTTGTATTTGACAAACAACACTTGTAAGATGTAAATTAACAATGCCTGTTGCTGGGATTCTGCATCCATCTTATGCCATTTTATAATGCAGGGGAAGTGTTGCTTGTGCAGTGCTGGCAATGAAATATTAAGGTGCACCCAGCGGAAAATCGACTTGTCTCATCTTTCAGCTTTGGCTCCAGATTAGACACTACCAGGAGAAGCTAATTTTCCCAACAGGGCCGGTCTGGATCGCAAAACTTGGTCACTGACAGAAGAAGAAAGCATCGCTTTGAAACCTGTTGAGCCACAGGACCCTTGCAGCCCCTTCACTACCTTTTATTTTCTGGATATTAAGTGAAGGTGGCAGGTTTAAAATGAAGAAAAAGAAGCAGCCCTTCCCACAAAGCGTCATCAAGCTGTGTCACCTCATGGTACAGAACTCATCAGTTCACAAGGACCCCAAGGATGGCAAGATAGCCAACAAGACAGAGCAGCTGAGAGCCATGAACTACCCAGAAAACACCTGCATGTACCCCATCCTTAGACTTGTAGGCAGGCACTCACACCAGGGGAAGGGCAGCACAAAAATGGGGACCATGCTGGTAGCCAGCCACTGGTGTGGGCACAAGGAGAGCAAGGCAAGCCCATCACCAAAATGAACACAGCAAGATGTAAACAGTTAAATACGTGGTGAAACCATGTGCAGATCAGCTCTGAGCTTATCAGGGGACAAGGGCTGCCAGGCAGCTGTGGCTCCGGGGTCTGTCCAGGCCACAGTGACACTGTCCGAAAAAACATTTGATTGAATTTTGCCTTGGTGACCTGATTACCTGGCTGCAGCCCAGCTTTTGACATCTTATCAGTCTTTCAAGCCAGAAGGGAAATGCTGACCCATGGCAAAAAAGCAAAAACAGGGGGAGAGATTGACTTGGACAGGCATTAAAAACAATTAAAAAAATACATCAGAAGTCTTAAAGTGTGGGATTATAGGGGCCTTTCATATTTATTTGAAACTCCTCTATATTTCCTCAGTGATAAACAGGCATCTTCTGGGTCAGGACTACCCTGTGATTTCCAGTCTCATTTCAGTGTTTAACTGCTGCCTTCAGCCGGTAAAGAATAAAGGCATCACCCAAGCACTGGGATGCTTCTGTGCAGAAGCGGGTATTGAATCAGAACTCAGGTTTGTCACAAAACAAAGCAAAACAAAGCAAAACAAAGCAAAACAAAGAAAAACATTCTCAATCTGAGTGTTTCTTTGCAAAGAAATAAAGCTGACAAAGCAAAACCAATGCAATTTGTAGTGCAAACGCCACTCCAGATGATGCCTCTGCCCCCGTACTGGCTTCTCTGTCTTCAGGGGATCTTGATGTGGGGCATCCCCTGAGCCCCAGTCCTTGCTTCAGGCACTGCTGCGAAACCATTTGGTCAGAACCAAGAATCCACCAAGTCCCCAAGACACATAATTTCTACCCTCCAGAAGGTAGGATTAAGGAAAACTTATGGAAAAATTTTCCATTTCCTATAACATTTACTCTGCACTCACTGGGATTAAACTTCTCAGGGGGTTCTGTCACTGCTGGTGACATTGCATATACCAATAATTTTTACCCCCACATAAGATCTTGATATAAGGTATAAGCCATATTTTTTTTCTCCTTGCTGAGGGCCCTGGCACAGTTCTGACATCCTACTGTGATGACTGCGATAAATAGTAAACCTTTGAATTTTTAAGGAGTAATTTAGTACTGGCTTGGGAGTTTCCTCAGATCCTATGAAAGGGACTCAAATCCTACTGAATTTTCAGTTGTCTGATTATGAATGGATGTCAGCTGCAGTGTAGCATGCCCATCCCATGTGGGATGCCTTTGCCTCTACTGTAGGGCGCTCTGCAAAGCCCGTGCCCCACACCAGTGCTGGGGCTCCTTGTTTCACCTTTTTCTAACATAACTCCTTGTCAGAAAACACCAGAGAATAGCTGAAAAGTGTGTTCAGCCTGGCTAGCGCTTCCTTTTTTCCTTTTTTGCTATTTCCCCCCCCCCACTGATTTTAATTTCTCTAATTCAAGGGTACTAGAGATGCTCAGGTGAACAAGCTATGCTGCTAGAGAACAGACTTCAGCGGGGAAGATTAAAGTGCCCAGCTAATGTCCCAATGGGTCTGTTCCTCACAAAGTGTTCATTGCAATTAGAAACCTCACCTTCAGAGTGTCCAGAGATAAAAAGTATTGCAAGTGTCAAGTTTCCTCCAGCACATGCCCTGGAGGGCACCATTTATCTCTCTTTCTATGCAATTTACTTCACTTAACATTTTGCCTCCTGATTTTTGCAGACCTTATACAGACTAAGAGTCTGTTTAGAGAACAATGGATCTGTTGTGCTGGATTTATAGATCAGTACTGATATGATCACTGAAGAGTACCAAATTCAGAAGTCAATTATTATTAGATAATGTACACACACAGCTACATTTTGCTCAAATCACTTATAAACTCTTAAGAGACATTTTTATCTGTGTGCATCTGCAGGTATGTCTACATGTAGATCTCTGCATATATTTGTCTACTTGGCACCTCCATTAGCCTCACCTTAAAGTGTGGTATGCAGCTCCAGCTTCCCCATTTGTTTATCCACCTACCCACATCTCCTTCCCTTCCTCTTCACCTGCCTATCCTCATTCCCCAGTTTCTCTCATTCCCTCCCTGCCTAGGCACCTCTCATACCCCTCTGGACACAACTCTCAGGGGTGCTGTGTCTCCCAAAGCAGGTCTCTACACCTGTGGCACAGGCAGCAGGCATAGAAGAAAGGGAAAATAAAGATACTGCCTCCTGCCAGCTCGCTGCAGTAGCTAACCCACTTCTCACTGGTAGGAACAAAACACAGGCTCTCCCACCTGGTTCAGAACCCTTAGGGAAAGCCACATTTTGTTATTTTTTTTTCTCCCTATATACAAAGCATATAGTCTCAGAAAGGCCAACAAAAGCAGAGCAGGCAAGCATGAAATGTCTAAGCCAAGCCAAAAATACAGTTGAGCCAAATAAGCTCCCAAATATAACAACGTAAGGAACAGTTTTGTGGGGTTTTTTTCAATCATTATAAGTTTAAAGTGCCTTCCATAAATTTTAATAAAAAACACAGATCAACCTGCGTGGGTGAAGTAAAGAGAAAGAACATATCTATTATTGGCAGACAGCTTTGACTTCAGCTATAGAAGAGCTTGTATCTTTTAACATCCTCCAAAACAGTCACTGAGAGTACAGAGGAGGGGGGAGGGCAGTGAAACAGCTCTGGATTTTCTTCCACATGACTCACTTGCCATTGAATTTCCCCCCCTCCCTATCCTGCACCAGTGGTGGTGGGGATACTGCCACTGCTTCCCTGTGATCCTCTTCAGACACCCCAAAAGCCACAAGCCAGGAAGAAGCAGGGTGTGTAGGAGGACACCACAGCTTCAGCCTTTGCTTCTAAAACTAAAACCTGGCAAGTAAAACTTTAAGTGTAACAGGCCCTTGCTGGCAGAGAGCAGCCAGAGCCAGCTGTGTGCTAGGATGAAGTCCTGGCACTCGGTGGAAACAGATATGGGTAAGCCTTCCCTGCAGCTCGCTGGGAGGCCGGCATAGCTCAGCAGGGCAGGGGGAAAGGTCTGCCTCCTGGCTATAATTAGCAAGTAATTCAGCATGCTAGGAATGGATCGGTGGACCAAAGCAGCTGGTGCCCCTGCACTATAAGCCGTTCAAAGGTTTTATTTCAGAGGAGGTCTGGTCTGGTCACCCTGACAGTGTCCCTGTCACAAGGGCTTAGAATTGGTCTGGGCCAGCCCGGTTTTGATGTGAACATGAAGGCAACTTCTGGTTTGGCTTCCTTCCCAGGCACCTGAGCCAAGTGAGCCAAAATACCCTGCAGGTGCATCCAGCCCTCACATCCCGGCACACAACTGTTCCGGGTGAGCGGGAGGCGAGAAGGCACAGACTCAGACTCTCAGACTTGCATCTCTGTGCTGAAGGAAAAAGAGGGTCGAGTACAAAGACAGCACACCTGGCTCTGTACCATTGCTAATAGGCATCTTGGGCAGATAATGGTTCCTGCAGGCTTGGATCTACCCTCTCCCAGGATGTGGTCCCTCAGTCCCATCATCTCCCAGACAGACCAGGTCTCATTGGGATGGTTCTGCAGCTCCTTGCATGCCTGAGACCAACTGGTACCACTGGTACAGTGTTGGGGGTTGCTACAGACCACCACGTCCTTTAAATGGAAATGGGAGAAGGAAAAAGGAAAAGCAGGCAAATTGCACACCATGCTGCAAACCCAGGACTTGCTATTGACTTTTACCAGGGAAATGTCACTGCTCTGGATAGCCTCACATCCGAGGTGACAAATAGACACATTCATCACAGCTTGTGGCATTGCTTGACCTTTGGGGGAGGCTTCAAGGAATTTTCTTTCTTTTTTTTTTTTTTCTTTCTTGCTTGGGAAGCAAGCTATCTGCATGGGAGGGTTTTAATTAGCTCAAAAATGTAATTAAGAAATAAAGCAGGCCAAGTTTGTCAAGGGAATAAGTTTCATGAAGTCAGCCATATCGTACTCAAGGGGTCAACATTCTTTCTGCATATTTTGTGACCATGTTATGAAATATTCAGAGCAACAAATAGATGTTTTGACTGGAAACAGATTTCACCAAAGAAACATTTCCCCATTTTCGCACCCACTTCACCTAGGACTAAACCAGCAGCAGTTGTGGCTCCCCATCAACTGCAGAGCAAAGCAGAGCCTGAGCAAATTCTTGTACCAGTTTGCATAGCAGAGGCCCCAGATGGCCACTGCCATCCGTGGGCTATTAATAAGGACTGTTTTAGAACAAATTATCATTTCACAAGCAACCAGTCTATTTATTAGCCTTATTATCATTACTGCCAGCTGCAAGGTGTTTCGAGTCTGTCATGCATTGCAGATGTGGCCTGACCAAGAGACGCAATGGTGCCAGTGTGGGTGACGAGCTGGTCTCTGTGTGCATCTTTGGCACTTGGAAAGCTGATGGCACCTGTTTGCCTGCTTGGTTCTTTACAGTAATGACCTGCAGCAGGCATTTTTTGTTGCTAGAAGCAAAAGAGACGGTGCTGTTCAAATTATCTGGGTTAGTCCCTTCAGGTATTGCTCCTTCCCTTCCCAGCACACACTGCAAATGGAGCTTGATAACTCAGAGTGGCAGAGCTGCTCCCAGCTGAGGCAAGGCTCCAACTTACTTGTTGCTTTTTATAGATTGAGCTCTTCAAAGTAATGTGTTCTGCATGCTGAAGAATAAAACCACATTAAAAAATAAAGAAGGGAAATTAGGAAGGTATGGCGAGGCAGCATCAGCACAATGTAGAACCTCAAGGGGACCCCTGCTTGGAAGCCACCTTGAAAATTTTTCTTTCAAACTCCTATCACATGAAAAGGCAACAGTGGATTGGGTGGGGATTTTTACTATATGACTTTGGTTAAATGCTAATTCTGTCTTTAACTTCTATTCCCAATTTAGTGTCTTCTGCAAAAGGCTCTCTTGTCCCACCAGCCCCTTAATCCTCTTCACCAGCATTAGGAGGACAAAGGTAGGACAAAAAGCTTTGATAGGACAAAGCCCAGTTTTCAGACAAGTGTTTCTGCCATCGTGGTTCTTCACAGTGAGGGGTGTAATGTGGGATAGGTGAATTCCACCCTTCATTACAGTGACAACAACCTCCTTCCAAGCCAAGGTGGCCAACAGCAGCTGTTCCTCATTCCAGTGACCAGGGCATGATGTTCCCAATAGCCAGGCTGCTCCACATACCCCACTTCGAAATTTGCTGGAGAAAGCAAAGCAACTCCCTTATATCTACCCCTTCATCCTAAAGGCTTCCTACCTACAGATTTTACATCCTTATATGAAGCTTTTCAAAGTTTGGGGGAGAAGCCAAAAAGCAGACTTATAATAGAAGCTCAGCCACAGCCTTTGGCATAGTTTGGCAGCTCTAATCCTATAATAAACCCAAAGCACACGTGAATCTGAAAAACAGAGTGGTGAATTCTCTATTCCTGTCCTCAGTATTTTTAGCAACCAGGGTAATTTTTAGCCTGTGCTTTTCTGTTGGTTTTTTCCCCCCTCTCTTTCGGTGTAAAGATGTTGTCAAAATACAGGCATCGCTAGCAGTGCAAACTGCAGTCACTTGATTCAGACAGACATGCCTGACATTTCAAAACACAAAATGCTCAGCAACCAAATTCCTGGCATGCTATGAAATGCAAAAATGTGAAACTGTTACCTATGGCAAACATTTCTCCATTTAATGTATCACAGGACAGCAGTGAGGAAATCAATGGGAGAAAAGAGAAAAAGTCAGAGTTTATGTTTTGCAGATAGCTTAAGGGAAAGGAATCCTAAATCTTGAGCAAATGTTTGGTTTTGCATTGTGGCAAAAGTGTTTGTTTCCTTAACATGGGGTGATTACAATGCAATCTGCATTTTTGTTTAAAAATACTTCTCCTGCTGTCTGGGCTGCAGTGTAAACAGGATGCACTGAAATGTCAGCCCATCCGTGGGCTCTGCTGTGGCAGACGCACGCAGAGAACCAACGCACTCACACTCAAATCTGACCTGCTTCCCCAAAATAGATCTTCACCACCCTTACAGAGCCACCATTGTCTGATTACAGTTCCCCAGGCATGGGGGAATGTGGGGATGGGCAACTCGATGGTCGTAGTTAGTGTGGCCAGAGGGAAAGGCTAGGGGATGAGCCTGAGGGATACACATTCATAACCAAGCTGTGCAGGAGGGCGCCCTCAGCAAGGAGCCCAAACCTCACTGTCCATGCTACCTCCTCTCATCATGCCATTGGATTAAATCCATCCTGGCTGGCTACTAGCAGTTGCCCACCCCTGCAGGGTCAACTGACATGGGACTGGATTTGTTCCTTGAACTTCCCACCACAAGTGTCAGGAAGAGATCAAGATGTTTGTCTTTGACTGTTATTCACATTGGTACAAACTTAAGAAATAGAGATTGTCTTGTTTGTAAATTTTTCTCCTTGAAAAAAAAAAGTAAGATAGGAATCCTGCAAAGCCCTCATGCACAAGACTGTCTTTGCCAGACTCTAGGCAACAGTTAAGACACTAATAGTTTCCCAGAATCACAGAAATTAAAATTTGCACAGAGAAATGCTGCTAGTGCTGGATCCGGCCTTTCTTTTCTGCTCTCCTCCATTAAAAATTGCAAACATCTAATCTTCTTTAAAAGACAGATATGTGAGTTCAGTAGGAATCCTCAGCTAATATACAATCAATATTCGACAGACTGCCTATGACAAGGCCACTATCCCTTAGGTGGTACCAGTGTCTGGCCTGCAAGATCTAACATTTTCCTTGCCATAAACATGGTTTTCAAACAACACACATTTCTCAGGGAAAGCATCATCCCCACAACTTCCCCTGCAACAGATCTTCAGTAATAAAAATGTTCTTTCCTTTGTGTTTTCCTGAGCCCTGATCCAACACAACACTTCAACACCAGGCTGCCTTTAAGAATGCCTCTGATCGAGAGACTATAACCAAGAGGACTGAAAGTGGCCTCCCTGTGACAGGGACTCTGGGTTTCCAAAGGTTCCTTTCAGGTTTCTTAGAAATAAATGTTTCTTGGAGCCTTGACACTAAACACAACCTTACATATTTTGACTAATAAAACATGGGTTTATGAATTTGCTCAAGTGCTTCAGTATTCCAAGACTTTATTCAGTGCAGGAGTTACACTCAGGTTAACAAACCCCAAATCTTTTCCTACATCTCAAAGGTCTGACAAGAATAGCAGTAGTTTTGATGGGTGCAACCATGTTAAACTGACTCATTATCCCACAAGCTCGTGTCTGCAGGGATTCTTAAAACCACAATGATAACAATCTGGTCTCCAGCAATGGTGTCCAACCAAGCTAAAACTGGAAAAGGGGTTTGGGGAAGCCCGTTTCACTCAACTGCTACCTCTTCTCAAAACAAAATTCCCAGAAGACCAGCTGAGTTTTTATGGAAAAGTCATTCGCAGTTCTCTTAGCTGTGGAAAAATATTTGTCAGCATATCACAGCTACAAGGGGGTAAGGATGAAACTAATTGCTTAGAAAATTACTTCATATAATTAAGTAAGGTCATTTGTTTCAACTCAGTGGGCATAAACTGTCTCTTGAATGAACCATCTTCTGTTTTCTTCTTTCTGGTTAATGACTGACAAAATAGGCTTATTTTTCAGTATGTAGCCAATGACTACAATCATCATGGTCCCTTGAACCAAGTCTTTGCTCTCTGTATTTCAGCCCAGAAATCAATGACCAGTGTAAAACTATCACTGTTTTTGTTACAGGTGGCTGCAAGTCCTTTGAAAAGAGATTTATCACTGAGATATTCTTGGTCTCTCTCCAAAGCTGCTTTAGACTCTGGTAGTATGAGGGCCTGCTTAACAGATCTGTTTTATTGTGTGCTGCTTGGTTCCATCTGCAAAAGTGGTTTGTAACATGCAAATGCATCTGCTAAAATACAGCACACGCTGAAGGAGGTGAAAAGACCCACACAGAAACAGCTATAACATCAAAAAAGTTTAATGTGCAGGTGGGACACATTCCATTTGAGAGTTGAGAGCCCTCCTGACTTGTCTCTGCTGGCAGGGAGTGGGAAAGGGTGATGACAGGCACTGTTAACAGCCCTGTGCTGGGGTCACAAATTTGACCATTCATGTCTCTTCCAAACAGGGAGTGTTGCAATGCTAGACTGTCCTGGAATTACCAATAAACCCCTTTTCTCCCAGTGGCCAACACGGGTTTAGGGGGTTTTTCGTCATAATTTTAAGGTGTGCACAGATGACCCATATAGACAGAGATGCCTTGTCATCAACAGAAAAAGATTTATCTGATCTGATAAGCACTGTGTGAAGGTCGAGGAAAGCCAGCTGGGATGGCTAAGATGTTTTGGGTGGGCTGGCAAGTCAGGAAGTGCACTTGGACTTCTGCTGACAGATTTTGGCTGAGCTGACAGGTGCTAGCAACATAAGATGAGGAGGTGGCAGCAGCCAGGAACAGTTGATCAAGCAGTGTTTACTGCTTAGAAAGAAAATACAACAGGGGAGGTAGGCCTAAACACATGAAAACCCCAATCCTCTTCTCTTTAACTTTCATTGGGAACAAAGATAAATTTCAATAAAGAGCCAAACCCACAACCCAGTCAGAACTTGTGTTGGTGTTACTAACACCAAAGTGAATCGACATTTCTCCCACTCAGTCCTGCTTGGAGTACATGACAGGAGTTTTACCATGCCAGACTTTTGGGTTGGGGCCATCCAAACCTAAAACATCCCTACAAAGCGTGAGGGATCTGGACACTGATGGAACGCATACTGCCCAAAATCTCTGCTGCCTCCGCAGCTGACAGGCAGCATCCCAGCAGTGGCAGCTCAGTCCCCATGACCACTGTGGGAGGGCATCAGCTCTCACTCATCACCCCTGCCTTTCTGACCCTCCTGCTTGCAGAGCAGTGCTTGAAAACATGCCCTTACCCGCACTCCAGAAAGAGTCAGGCATTCAGTATTGTTTTCTTGCTGAGATTAGGATGTTTCCACGGTGTAACAACAAGTCATAGTTTCAGGCAAAGGATGGGCTGCCTCACGACTTTGAACTCCGGGAGCTGGCAAGGCGGCGAAGGTGAGGAAGCTGGCAGCTAACTCTGAGGAATCAGGCTGCCTTTTCCCCTCCTCCCCTCCCACTCATTCCCTGCACCAGATGCCGACTGGTACATGCCAAAATTCCTGCCATCCTCCCAACTCCCTGCCTGCTGGCTTAGGGCACAGCCTTACCAGCTTCCCAGAACTACCTGCCAGCAGGTCTACTCCAGAGACAGCACTCAGCGCATGCTGAAAAGGCATCTGTGCTCGTTCCTCTCCATCCTCCTCCTCCACCTGCCTGTTATATATTGCAGAGGTGACTTTCAGATATACGAAGAGTGCATTAAAAACACACTAAATGAAAATCCTGACAGGGAGGAAGAGTCCCAGAGGAGCTATGGCAACACGGGAATATTAATCATTTCCAATTAAATAAAGCCCAGCAGAACTCTGCCTTCCTGGCAAAGCAGCAGGGCTTCCCCTTTTCTCCTTCCTTCTTTCAACATTGCACAGTTGGGTTGCTCTCCTGCCAATAGAAGTGCTGTGCTCAAGGACACCTTCAAACTATCCCCAGCCCACATGAAGGCGGGCATGTTCAACAGCTTTATAGGGCAGCCCATGACAGCCTGATATTTATTGGGAAGACTTCAGCCAAACAGTGAGACTTCTGTGCTCTTTTGGACACAGAGAGCCTCAGCAGCAGTTTTGTACAGAGCCCGTTCAGCCCCACCAGCCTTGTAGCATCCAGGGCTGAGCCCTTGCCATGCTTCATGGAGAGGAGCACAAAACCCACCAGCCTCAAGCATTCCCATGACCATGGGGACCACAGGTTAGTCACTGGTCTTAGACTGGGAAGGCTTGAAGGATTTTCTATGATGAACAGAGATACCCACAGTTAAGATAGTTTTAAAGGAATGGGATTTTTCAAGACTTCTGGGCATTGGCCTAACACTGTCTCCAGGCAGGTCAGCTGGAGTTACGCACCTGACTCTGGTGGAACCAGCCAATGGTTTGTGCTTTCCAAACTCTTTTCTTGAGCTTAGAAACATGCTATCCTCCATCCCAAATACGTGGAACTCTGCACAGCATGGCATTCAGAGGATGGGATTTATTTCCTCCCTCCAAGGCAGGGAGAAGTTAACTGCTGAATTCCTCTGGGACCAAAGCCTAGATTGAAACTTTGGCTTGTGAACCAGCTCAAACCCAATATTAGAAATACCAGCAAGGGAAAAAAAGCTGAGCATGACAGACTCTGTACATGGTCTGTGACTGAGAAACTTTAGTTCCTTTGTCCTTTTGTTTCAAGGGAACAAGCCAGACTTAGTGCACAGCTCTGAAGAGACAAGGAAAGAAGGCAGCCTGAGCCTGCTGGTGTTCTGCACACAGGGAGTGCAAAAAAAAAAAAAACAAAAATCCAAGAGGCAGAGCAGGGGGAGAAAGTCCATCTCTGAGCTTACCTGAGATGGGGGTTATGTTAAGGCACCTCTCAGCATTTTGTCTAGGTTTCCTACTCACTCTGAATTAAGTTGGAAGTCCAAGCCTGGATAGCAACACAGAATGAAGAAATAGATTCCCCACCAGACGTCAGAGCGTGACAGAAATGCAGAGAAGAGTCCAGTGTTTTGTCTCCAGCTGTCATCACTGGTGCCTAAAAACAAAGCTTCCCTGAGCTCTACAAACAGTTTTCAGAGTTTACTGCCATGCAACCTATATCTCCACCTCCAGCTTCCTCAGCCATTCTTGCTATGCAGTTTTATCTGCACAGCAGCATCTCTGCCACCCCATACCAAAGGAGCCAAGTGGCTCCACTCTGTGCCACAGCCTCTGCTGCAATGACTTCCCGCCAGCACATCACAGGGATGGAATTACTAAAGGACACCTCCTGAATATATGGAGGCTGAATTTAGCCAAGGACACCAAGACAATAATTAAACCAGTCTTGTTAGAGATTTGTTTTAATCATTATATTTATTAAAGATCATAATTTCTGAAGAGAAAATAGACCAGAATGTGATTTTGAGCAGGAATCATGTTCAGGGGGAACATTTCTCCATCAGCTACTGAGGTCACCTCAGTATGCCCTATACCTAAGGGCAGCCTGAGACAGAAACATTTGTCTGATAAGTGCTTGCACAGAATGAGGAACAGCTCAATTCACTCACACATCTAAGGGGTCAAGATCTGCCAGCCACAAAACGCCATTACACTGAAGGAATACCATATATACTGTTTGTTATCTAAATCCCTCACAAGGGAAAAACAACAGAGAGGGAGGAAGAAGGCCTCTCTGTGTTTTGCCCAGAAAGAGGTAGCACAGCCTTGCTCCTGGGGTTGCTTTTCTCCACAAGCAGCAGCTCAAGGGCTTTGCACCTCGTGCTCGGCAAAAGCCTGGTCCCAACCATGCTGGGACATGGTGCATGGACAGAAAGGTCCTGCATTGCACAGCTCTTCCTTTCACCAGGAGCAAATTGGCACATCAGAGAGTCACTCTGAGCAAGGATGTAATATTAAATGGATTACATCCACCTTCGCTTGCCTCCACCCCACCCTGCAGCAGCTGGTGGAGAAAAGCAAGGAGAAAGTGGGAGAAGCAGAGGGGCACTGGAGGGAGGTTGGTACTTGTTACTGTGCCTGCCATCTCTGCCAACCACCACAGCTTGGCCTTCATGTTTCAAAGAGAGCTGTGATTTAAGATGATGCCATTTTGGGAGTGCCCAGCATAAACACTGCAAAAAGACCAAAGTTTCAGGGGGTTCTCAATGTTTTAAGAAAGCCTCCAGATGGCTGCCCAAATGAGAAACTGCAGTGTTTTCTCTTTTCTTACTTCATCTTCACTCCTGGCTACCCAGCAAGATCATGCAAGGAACAGATGCACAGAAAAATGAAAAACAGTTGGGAAAACACATATAAAAATACGTGTATAAAAATAGCAGCAGTGTCCATTTTGCAATGCAGAGAGTACAGCTATGTGAGAAATACATTTTGATGCCAGCAAAGAAATTCAGACAATCCTGTTAATTGAGAAGCATCAATACCCTACCCCACCCCAGTCTCTTGCTCCCATGACAGGCAACAGCTGCTCTGGCTCCAGAGCAGCAGCCAGCACAGGAGCCCATCCAGAAGAGTAGAGAGACACGGGAAAGATGAGTTTAGTGGCCATTGAGCACCAGCATTCCTTGTGCTTCAGCTTTCCCATCTGTGAAAGGCTTCTCTCTGCTGCAGCACCTCTGAGCTCTGCTGCTGCAGAGCTACACACAGCTGGTAACTCTGGAGGATCACCATAGTAGCAGTGGCAATACAGGTGGGTCTGGTGAGTTCCGGGCTTATTTCTCAGACAGCGCACTGTTTTTGAAATAATGACTCTTGAAACACAAGCTTGCTAAACCTTGCTATGGGAATCTGCCTTCTCTCATAGCTTTAAGTCAGCTTAGAAGGGGCTTTGCTTCCCCATATCATGTTTGCAAATCCAGTATCTCACTGCTTCTGATCCAGTCTGTTGGGAAGCACAAGCTGTCCAAGCTCTGCCAGCTGTGCTCAGACAGAAACGTCCTACAAGCAAAGCCAGAAGCTCTGCCTTTTGGGTCTGGCTGCCCCTGAGCTTTTGGTTATGCCAGTCATATACCACCTTCTGCAGGCCTGAGCTTTCCCTACATAAATGGTAAAGAACACTCTGGCCAGTCACCAAATGGCACATTTATCTCACTAACAGCTCATTCATCAGCTGCAGCTGAGCACTGGCTCTGCTCCAGACCAAGGACAACAACCTCCCAGGTTACTGCAAGAGCACCAGCTCTCTGTTCACTGTAGGGTACCTCAAATGTGGGTTTGTAGGAGGTAGGAAGCACATCCCTGGCAAGCCCTGAGGTGCTAATGATGGCCTGAGCAACCACCTCTGTGCTCTCTGCCTCAGCCATTGATGGGGAACAAGGCTCAGCACCTGGAGTTTGTGGTCCTGGGGAGAGGGGCAGCCTAGGCTGGCTCTTGCTGCTGTCTCTACAGGAACCAGACCCCCCAGATGAATCATTGAACTTAACTTTTTTTATTGTTCTCTTAAAATCATGTAAGTTTTTCCTCTCTGAAAGAGCACTTCGAGATGCTGTTCCGTTTCCTACTCTGCAGAAGAAGTAAACCACATCATGGTGCTGGCCGGATACCAGCAGCTCTGCTCATGAAGAGAAATGCCTCATTCCTCTTCCCAAATCACATCATAGCTTGGGTTTGCCGTATCCTTACACACAGGAAAATGTGAAGGATGAAATGACACTTCATTTCACCACCACTGCCACAGAGGAGGTGACAAGGGGGGCAGGTGGAAGCAAAAATAGCAATTTTTCCTCAGCACAGCAAGCCTGGTGATGGTTGCTACTAAACCCCACACGATCAAAACAGCCTTGCTGACAGCCCTGCCAGTGCATCGCCCCATATACCACTCCACACTCCCTGCAAGGACTGCCTGGGGGTGGTGTGTGCATGTCCCTGCACAGGGCTGGAGGCAGACAGGTGCACTCCAGCTCCCTCTCTCTTTTCCTAGAAAGGTCTTTAGAAGCCCCTAAATTCGATTTTGTCTGGAATGATTGAGGGCATGATGTGAGTCAACAAATGAGAGTGAAACAAGTAAATGAGATTTGTCAAGGAAAAGACGAGCCAGGAGGACAGGAACAAAGGGCTTGGTGGGAATCAAAAGAAAGCCTCATATCAGGCAATAAATTGATAAATGAGGCACAAAGGGCAGGGGAGAAAAACAACTAGCCTGTTGCTGCTAATCCAGTCATAGTTTTCAAAGCAGGATCATGAGTAACCAGGCCCGTCAAGGCTGGAACAGAAATCCCAGCTTACCACATGCAAGAACAGAGCATCTTATCTTTGGCAAAGCCAAGGGCTTCTGTTTGTGGCATGTGGGAGGCTGGAGGTCTGGAGTCAGGTGCTGCAGGTACATGCACATGGTATGGAGACAGCAGGAAAACTGGCTGGACTCACCTGCAGGACCCTCACTGCATAGAGGGATGCTCTGGGGGAAAGGGGCTCCCCTGCCAGTTTAGGGCTCGCTAATGCAGCACTGGGCAGTGTGCCAGGTTGGGGCTGTGATCTGCATGTTGGGGTTTCAGTCTTGCTAGAAAAAAATCCGGGACTTTTTCTGGGGTTTTCAATGAGGTGAGTGTTCACGTTGTTTCCTTCTTGCCCCAGCAAGATTCAGCACAGCCTGAGCTCCCACCCAGCCAGGGGTTTGGACTCTTTCCACAGCTCCAAGTCGTGGTGGAGGCTCTGATCCTGCTATCGGTGGCATGGGGAGCTCTGTGCACACCCCAGCCCTGTCAAGGCCATCCCACAGGAGCCAGCAACATCTTCCAAATTCTTCTTTGCCCATCACAGGCATCTTACAGGCACTTCCAGGGAACAAAGGGGCCTGTGCAGCTTCTGCCCTATTTTGACACATCCTTAAAGAAGTTTTGCCCCTGCTTTTGTGTTGTACCACGTGGAAAACCTGAAAACACATAGGCCATAAGACTGCAGATGGTACAAAGAGGTGCCTGCAAAGATGCTGGCATTCCACTGCTTCAAGAACCCAAAAGGAAGCTGAACTGTGAGCACAGAGTGTTGGCCAGCCGGGAGGGTTTTACAGGCTCCAGGTTTGTTTCTCCCCTGCTGCGCACTGCAGGTTTTGGGTCCCCGAGCAGGACAGGGGAGCAGCGCTACCTGACCCAGTGCAAAGCAGAAGTTTTGGCTTACTCCAACAAAAGCCAGAGGTCTGGCTCCAGGCCTCAACAGCCCAGGCTGCTGGGGTGCTTGCTGTTTTAGCTGGAGATGTGTCGTATTCATGTGGAAGTGTAGGCGTCTGAGAAAGCAGCCACCACAAGGAAATGAAACCTTAGAGATGCACTGAAGATATTTTTGGGAAGCCCAACATCCCCTTGTCATGCAAAGCAGTTGCGCAGCCTGGCAGTGGTCAGGGCGGGTAGTCTTTCACTTTTCAGCCACAGAGTGTAGCTCCCAATTTGGGCTCTGCAGCGTGGCCAGGGTGCACAGGGGCTGCCAGCCTGGCAAACACCTCTTGCCAGCCAGCAAGTTGTACTGCACCATCAAAGCTGTGGGGATGGCTGCCCAACAGAGCCTGCTGGCTTCAGGTGGATCCCTCTTATTTAAAGCCTTGAAGTCATCACCATCAGGGCTCTGCTAGCTATGAACTGGAAGCAAACAGGACTCCTGACTGTGTGCTCTGAGAGATGCTGTTGTGCTCTTTTTGGGGTGAAACAGCAGGACACCTCACCAGTTCTAAAGCTGCCTGAGCTCTAAGAAGCAGTAAGAGTGCTCAGCAACATTATGCATCTATGGAGAGGGAACACCCCCCTGTGCTAGTTGGTGATATTTCCATTGCATGGACAAAGATGTTCCATTCGGTCTCTCACCCTATGTCTCAAAAACCCCTGACCTGAGTATCTCTACATACTTGGCAGAGGTTTTATTTCTGTCCTGAAGGATGGGATAAGAAAGATTTCCTCCAGATTTTAAAGGCTGCAGGGTGAGACAAGGAGAGCCTTGGGGAACAAGGCTGGGGAACAAGGAGAGAGATCCTCAGGTCATGGCTCTGGCACAAGCCTCTCCTGCCTGCAAGTACCCAGTTGTGCATCTCTAAAGCAGTTTTATTTAGGATAAAAACACCCAACTGTTACAGAGCCTCTGGAGACAGGTCACCACCACAAACCCTTGTCCTTCCCTGGGACCCCAGGGCCAAATTATTTGTTTGCCCCATTGCTGCAGGGCAGGGATGGAGGCACAGCTCCTGCTGCCCAGGGAATGGGCAGGCCATGGAGACCAGCCTTCTTTTTAGAAGTCACCCCATATGTCAGGAGAGATACAGGGTTCATTGACTTGTTAAACAGGGTGAAGCTAAGCTCATCTTGCATCACCCACAGCTGGCCAATACCCGCTGGAGGCAAGAGTGGAGAGGCTGATGTTTATTCTCCCCCGCAGCTATTCAGCTTTGAACAAATGACCCCTCTGAGCAACACGGCAGTAAATTGCTTAAACAAATGCAAAGTTCAGATAGCTGCAAAGAACTTGTCTCACTTGCCAGAAAAATTACAAAACACCAGTGTTTTCTGAAAAGCAAGGCTGTGCAGCTCACTTGCGAGAGAGGCAACAAGATGCCAGGAGCCAGTGAGCGGGGCAGATGCAGAAGGACTCAGACAAGACCAGGGCTGGCTTTGCTGTTATTACTCCCAAGAACAGATGCAAGGTCCCCCAGACCCCTGCATGTATTTGTAGGGAGCAGGGCAGCAGAGGTCCCCTGGGCACAGCAGGTGAGGCAATCATCAGAGCTTCCCTGACCAGATTTGAGGGCAGCTCATTCCATCGCCCTCTCAGTCAGGAAGGGACTCACCTCAGCACGGGGTCTTTCAAAGTCCCGTGTCCTCAAATCAGTAGCAACTTCCCACACAGTGATCCCAAACCACCTGAAGGAAAGGGCCAGTAACCTGGCCAGCATCTCCAACCTGTATGAAGCCACCTGTATGTGCCCTTGCTCCCCAGTGGGCAGGCACACGAGCATCGCCTACAGCAGCACCGAGTTTTGCCACTGCAGTCTTTGAATAGAGACAAACTGCTGCTCCCTTTTCTTTCCATGAAGACTGGGAAAGAGGCACTCTTTTTTTCCCCTCTGCACAACACCCCAAGCACCTGGTAGCTGCTGATGTTCCAAAAGCAGCTTAAAACCATCCCCCCAAGCCAGTGTGTAGGGGTTGTGTTGTGCACAAGCCTAGTAAGTGAAAACCTTGGTAGTCAAAGAGTCACAGCCATCAACACCAGCACAACTGCTTGTGTTCAAAGGCTCAAACCAGTAAGAGAATTTCACCCCAAAATCTCACCCACCCTTCATCATTCAAACTACTATGCTGGAAGCTCTTCTTTTACTGGTTTAATGGGAGGAAAGAAATAAAGAAGGGAATAATGAAGCCCCCAGAGGACAGAAAGCCACCAGGAGTTTGCACAGCCACGTGAACCAGCTGGGCCAGATTCAGGTGAAACAGTGGCTTCCTGAGTTCAGCTGCACAGAATTGATCATTCAAGTGAACAGCTCTCACATACCCCTCACCCAGGAGTGCTGCCAAGCCCTCTTCAAATGCTCTTCCAGTCAGACTGTGTTCCCAAGGCTGTTTTTCTGAAAACTTGTTTTCAGCCCCTTTTGCTGGCAGAAAATTGTCACCTTTTACATCTTTCTGAAATGGTTTCTAGGTGAGCCACAAAGCATCTCACCCCACCATCCCTTCTTCCCGCTGAATAGCTGCCCAGACAAACCCTTCTAGCCACATGCCAGCTAACCTACTAAAGGGGGGATTTAAAATCTTAGCCCTCACTGCTTTATTTTATCACTAAACCTCATAACCTGCTTCTTTTTTGGTTTCCATTGCAGGGATAACAACCCACAGGCATATTTAGGAGGTAAAGCATGCTGTGAGAGGAGCTCTAATACAACAGCTTACAACCCAAATCTTTTACAAGGAAGCACTTGCAGTAAGAACATGAGCTCCTAAAATTTTAGGGTTTAATCTATGGGAAATAAAAATGGGAAGAAATATTCTTTGTTTAAAACCTTACTTTTCTTTCCTCTCTGGAGCATGACTTACCTGCCACCCCTGCTCTCAGATGCTGAAATGCCTTCTGACGTCCCTGGTACAAAAGTACATGGAACAGACCAGGAACACAGACTACAGCAACAAAACAACCTCAAACTTCTCACCTGGGAAAGGGCCTTCAGGCTTTTATATTACCTGGCCCCACGACTGGCAGCTGCTGGGGATTCAGCCCCAGCTGATGGAAGTCAGCAGTAACTCACTATTACCACACCAGGAAGGTGTTGGGATCTCTGTGCTAGGAGAGGATGGATCCCCTGAGCCAGAAAGCAGCAGGGGGACACCCTGGCCCCACCAGAATGGGATGGGGTTGGGTTTCTCTGTGCTCTATGTCTGCCCATTCCATCTGTAGCCCCTAGAGCAAAGCCCATCAGGAGGCAAGGTCAGCCTGTGTTACCTGATCAGTAAAACCAGGCAGTTGGTAAAATGGCAAATCATGACTGACATCATGATACTCAGAAAGATCTGTGTGCTAGGCTGGGAGCAGGGCTGCCCTACTGCTGCCCTCCTGGGTTGAGGAGGAATTTGAATGTCCTGTCATCCCAAGGATGGGTGTACATGGGTCTTCTAAGCCCTGCCAGAAAGGGAGAGGGGCAGCAGAAAGGGCTGGTAGAGCGGGAAGGCAAGGCTTGCTATTTCCTGCCAGTGTAGGGAAAGCAGGAACATCATCCTGCTGCCTGGTGTGCTCCCTGCCAGCTCTTGGATCTAAAGGCCTTGTGGAGCCCAGAAAAGGTGATGTACAAGGCTTGTGAATGCCATCCTTTTCCCACTGCTGAGCAGGTGGGATAATTAAACAGGCTGTGCTGCTAAATGGTACTGAAGTTGCACGATCTGGAGCAGCGTGACAGACACCCAGCAGGGCCCAACACATCATAAAACTGCGATTGCTTTTTCCACTTCTGCCTGGAGAGAGCACCTTCATGGAGCATGCCCTGCTGCCACCTGCCACCAGCACTGCTTTGGCTCGCTCCCTCTTACAGGCAGGTGGGGATGGAGATTTGGGAACATTTACAGTTTCAGAGGGTTGATTTGAACTCTTAGCAAGGTCTGACTTGAGGAAAGCGTCGCCAAGGGTTAAGCCATTCAGGTTAAGCATGGGCACACCTCCCCACAGCCAGGCAAGGGCTTGATCTTTGCTTTGCATCTGCTTGTAGGTCGTGCTGACTGAAGCTGTAACATCACCGAGAAGGAAGTCAACAGGAACACAGAGGAAGAGCAGGAAACTCCCGTAAACACCACTGGCTAAAAATAAATGGGAAGGGTGCTGGTTCCTGATTTACTATTCCTTCCTGCAACTTCCCATCTGCCAGGATCATGCCTGCCCTGTGAGAGCGGCTCCCTGGGATGGACAACTTTCCACAGCAGCTGTTCCAAGACAGCAGCCAGCTGACATTGCACAGCATGTAGATGGATATTTTTAAAGTTATTTAAGTTTATTTTAAAGTTATAGTCCATGCATGCTAGTTAAGATAACCTGGACGAGCACTGCCAAGAGACCTCACGTCTAAGCACAAAGCAAGGCTGTGGTGCTCTCTCCCCCTCACCCATTATGGGTATCTCAGCTGCCTCCACTGGGAAAAGAGACCTTTTTCCCTGCATGAGGAGCAGGAAGCTGGGCTCCTGAGGAGGTGTTGGAGAGCAGCAGCAGCACTGCTGGGAGCTGGGCATCCCGCAGCAGCGCCAGGTATGCCCCCAGCTCATGGAAGGGGAGCTGTGCACCTGCTGGGTGAGGGTGAACAGTGGAGAGCAGCTCTGGTACTCAGCCCAAAGGCAAGTGACTCAAGCTACATCTTGCTTCACCCAATGATTATCTGGCAACTGGTTTTCAAAGGCATTTTTCACAGGCTGTTGCCTCCCTGAGGTAGTAACTCAAAATCCAGAGTTGCTAAGAATATGGAATTCATCACATTGTTCCCTTGGCTGCCGCCCTGCTGACTGGGGAGAGGGACACACTCCTCTTCCAGGAGCTGATGAGAAGCTGACTACTGATAGCTCAACCTCCCAATACTTCTCATTGCTCCGTGCTTCCTGTCAAGCCTGGGCAGTGACCGCAGCAGGAGTTCAACAGCCATCACTGGTGTGGGGCAGCACCGGAGAGAGGCACCTCTTGCCCTTGTCCCAGCCACTGAGGTCTCAGCACAACCCTGCTGCTTCGGGGCTTATTTGGCTGAGCACCTACCAAATCTGCTTGCATTATACTGGGGAGAAGCCCAGCTGCTGAGGGGCTCTGAACAGCTGCACTCAGCGTTTGCAGGAAGCTGGGTTATGTGATGCCAAGGCCACAGCAGGGTTCCTGCTCTATTTATGGGACTCATCCTACTCAACACAGGTGCCCAGCCTCCGTGCCACATCCAGCCCCTGGCCAAAGGCAGCTGCCCAAAGGTGCTGCCTGCAGCCAGGATCCTGCAAGCCTCCCAGTGCAGGGAAGTGCTGGTGAGACAAGGAATTGCAGCCGCAGACCGCCTGTTTGCCTGGGACAGCTCCTGCAACTCGTTGGAATAGGATCACACAAGTCTTTTGCCTGCTCTTACCTCCCTGCTTATTCCAGGTTTCCTTCTCCTGCCATCTTTATTTTCTGTAATTTTAGAAAGCAGTTACAACTGAAATAAACTGGATGAAACTTGTGTTTTACAAGACTATTCATACCATAGCAAGGATATCCCACAGCTCTCTGGGTTTTCCATGTAAAAGATTTTCCCAATTTTTTTACCATTGGTTTCCCTATAATGGGTGTAGCATCCCTCATTTTTCCTTATTTTAGGGACCATCCCAGAAATGTGCAACTTGCATTTGCCAAGCATCTTTCCTCCCAGGCAGGGCAAGTTCCTCTTTACCCCCAGGCTTCCCCTGGGAAGGTCCCGAATGGATGTGCTGCTTCAGAAAAGTGCAGCAGGTCTGGGAGGGCAGAGACTCCCCTACTCCCCTTGTGCTGTGGAGAAAAACCCAGCTTTTTCCTTGAGGATTTCCCTTTGTTATACGCATGGGGTGAGTCTGTTCAGACCATGTCTGACCATTACAGTGCTTTTTCTCATATGACACTCACTGATGTTCTAAACCAGCAGGGGCTGGCCCAGCCCTGCGTCTGCTCTGTTCCCAGCCAGCCTCATGAGTTCAGGACATCATTTTTTTGGCTGTGAAGATCTTCTGTCAGGATGTATTAAGGCAGAAAGAAAGTTGGAAAAAGGCTGCTCCACCCATGCATCCTCCAACACACAACCCCAGGGCAGCACTGCTTTCTCCCAGCCCTAGTCCCCCACACCTCCATTTTGGTGCAAAGCCAGGAGGAAGCGTAATTGCTGACAGCATTGCCAAGAAACCCAACATGTCCAAAACCATTGTGCTGTTTTTAGCATCTTCCATCCAGGAATCTCACAAGCGTGTGACTGAGGAGGTATTTTTACCTTCCTCCCTCAGCATTCCAGGTGGGACAGCTGGTGCCTCCACAGTGTGAGCCAGTCACTGGTGGCTGCCGTGAGCTAGGACCAGCAGCTGGGCCCACTGCCAGGATTGCTGGCTTCCAGGTCCCAGCAGCCCAGGACCCCACAGCTGAACCAACCACCCCATTTCCCCATGGGGTTTAGTCTTTGGGATCAGAGATGCAGCAGTATGCTTGAAAGTATGCCCCAGTGCTTCTGTAAACAACAGCAGAGAAGATTAGGAGGAACAGCAAATGTGGATTAAGGACAAAAATAGTGCAAAATCGTGTGGGTTTTTTTTCACATAAACAGTATGTGAAGGCTGGCCACAGCTCTCCTGCTGTGTAGAGCCCTTTCCCATATGTGCCTGAGCTCCCATACCCAGAGCTGGGCTCTTTTGGGCCCATCCAGGTGCAGATCTGGCCAATAAAACAGCAAATGAGAGGCAGGGGTTTAGACCTCAGTCAGCATTCAGCACTCCAAATCCTCCAAATCCAGCCTCCCTGTCCCCATGCTGCTGCCCTTGGTGTGACAGAGAAAGCCATGTATTGCAAAGGTCCTGGCAAGGCTAATCCCTCACAGAAAAATCAGAATAGTATGGCAAGCAGGACCAGGGCAGTGATCACCCCCTGTACTCGGCACTGGTGAGGCCACACCTTGAGGGCTGTACCCAGTTCTGGGCCTCTCACTTTAAAAAGGACACTGAGGTGCTGGAGCGTGTCCAGCAAAGGGCAACAAGGCTCTGGAAGGTTAGAAAACATGTCTATGAGGAATAGCTGAGGGAGCTGAGCTTTAGCCTTAAGAAGAGGAGGCTCAGGGGGTCCTCATCGCTCTCTACAAGTACCTGAAAGGAGGCTGTGGCCAGGTGGGGGCCGGTCTCTTCTACCGGGCCTGCAGTGAGAGGACAAGAGGAAATGGCCTTAAAATGAGAGTGGGGAGATTCAGATTAGAAAAAAATTCACTGTTAGGGTGGTCTGGCATTGGAATAGGCTGCCCAGGGAGGTGGTGGAGTCACCATCCCTGGGGTGTTTACGAGGCCTCTGGCTCTGGCTGTGGGTGATGTGGTTTAGGATGCCACTACAGTGGCAGTGCTGGATGGACACCTGGACTGGATGATCTTAAAGGTCTCTTTCAACCTTGATGATGATTTTGTGATCCTATGAGAGTGTCCCTGCACACCTATTCCTTGGTAGGTACTGCCCAGCCCGTGTTGGATGCCAGTTCATTCAGACTGATGTGTAGGGGAAGAGGGGTGTAACTCATTGGCTTTCTTGAAAAGCATCAAAACAAAGCCAAGGTCTGTGAAAACCCGTGGGGTTTCAATCAGCCCAAACTCTTCTTTGACAAAGTAATGATCCTGAGGAAAAGGATGCAACCTCCTGACTCTCCTCTGGACAAAGCCAAATGCCAGCAAGGCTGTGGCAGGAAGGATGATGCTTTATGCAAGGGTGACTACATAGTTTTGCTGGAGAACAAGAACCTTTCAGTCTTTGGGATATATTAATAAGGATATCTCTATTCTTAAGACATCAGTAAGAGCCACTCGAAGCACTCAGCTTGAACCAGCAGGGAGTTAATGTCCCTGACAGAAATCCCTCCTCTGGGAAATCAGCCCTCAATGAAAACCCAGCACGCCATCCTTTCACGGCGCGCCGCAAATCGGCTCAGCGCGCTGAAAGCCAAGGCGTGTGCCCGTCCTGCGGCGCCCATGCGGGGCTGGAGCACAGCTGACACCGCAGCCGGGATGCTGCCGGCGGCACTACAGCGATGCCCCGGGACAAGGTGCGCTGCAGGGGCCTGAACCTGCGGTGATCGCTCCTGCCTCTGGCTGCTGCTGCTCCAGGGCGCTGGGAGATGTGGCAGGAAGGGCAGGCGCCAGCCCCTCGATCCCGAATTAGGTCAGTGGAGTTGTAACATCTGGCCCCGCAGCTGCCTTTCTGCGGGGATTAGGCACCGGCGCCACTCAGGCACCGTGACGTAAATAGCCCGGGATGCGGCTTGTGGGGGTCTGCACATCTGTGCTCTCCCCGTGGCCGAGGGGCTCGGGGCTGCTCCGCAGAGGAGGGAGGCTGCACTCGCCTGTCCCATGGCCCTGTCCCAGCCATGGCCCCAGGCTCCCCGCAGGGCACTGCCCTCCCTCGGGCTGGCGGCCGGGTCAGTCACCTGTGAGCCATTGCAGCACCATGGGAGGAGTTGCAAACGTGAGCAAACATTCCCGGGAAACTGGGAGAAACTGCCAGTAAGGAGGCATTATCCAAAGAAGCTACACAGGAGATCAGGAAACCGACATAGTCACGGGACAAGGCTATGGGCAGGGGGGACACCAGCTGCTGAGGGACATTCCCATTCACCATGCAAAACCACGGCCAACTTTTTACATCCCATCTATAAACATGCAGCATCTCTATATAAACTCACATAAATAAAGACATACAGGACATTGCTCTTGATTAGCATTTTAAGCAGCATCAAATTTCCTTGTTTCTCAGTCATGAGAAGGCAATTAGGTTTTCCATGTGGTTTTTATTATTTTTTTTAACTGCAGAGCAGCAGTAAGCACACTGTCAGGTGGTCCCTTCTTGACATTTCATGATGCTCCTGCCAGCCTGGGCTGCTCCGTGTGGCTGTGGAGTTCAGACCACTTTAGTTCAGGGTTTTGTCTTTGCCACTCCCATTGGAGCAACCTGAGGGGCACAGAGTAAGACAGGCGGCAGGATCATGACAGGTTTGTATTTCAACCCCCTGCTCCAAGCTCAGAGCAGGGTACTCGGGATGCTGTACCCAGCGGGGCTGTAAAACCTCCAGGGATGGAGCCCTCCCAGCCTCCAGAGCACCTGCACAGCCACCGTGGGGCCTCCCTGAACTCACTGCAGTTCACTGACAGCCATCAGGGACCAGGGGGAATGTGGTATCCACACGTGGTCTAACAAGTGCCAAGTGGAGGAAGAGAGCTACGGCCTCGACCTACGGCCCTGCGCACGGCCGTGCTTCTGCCCAGAGGCGTGGGAGGTGCTGCTCTCCATCGTTGCCAGGGCACCCTGGGGGCTCACACTGCTCCTGTCCCACCCCCAGGCCTTTCTTACACCGCTGCTTCCTGGCCAGTCCCTCTCCAGGTTTGCTCTCAGGAGTTAGTCCTTCCCCCTCGCAGCAACCTGCTCCTCCCTTTTCTGTTGTGAAAAATACATTTCTAAGTACACAGAACCATTTTTTTGCATGCTTTTTCCATGGAACTGCATTTCTCTAGCTTCATGTGGCTAGGGATTGTCCCTGTAAATGGAAAGACCGGAAGACATATAAACCTGGAATTTAGGAAGAACAATGGTTGGAGGAGGTTTTAAAAGGAAAAGTTTAAGGCAAGTGGAAAAGAGCTGTATGAATCACACACCAGAAATACAACAACAACAAAAGCAGAAGGTAAAATAGAAAGTGGAAGCAGGTCTATTTCCAATGCCCATAGCGATCCTCACTGCTTACAATCACTTTGTGACTTCATAAGTTGGCCTCCTCACCCAGATCAAATGAAATCCCCATAGCTTCCAGGCATCTATTGTTGATCATCTGTCTTTATGGACAGAAATATTTTAGTATCTCTTAAATCAGTGTCATGTGTGTCTCTTCCACAATTTCTGGGAATTTCTGGGCTGCCTTTACTGTCTGCAGAGTTACAGACACAATCTTTGTTGTACCACGATCTTGTGATCTGACATAATTTTCTGGCTGCTTCTTTCTCCATAATAGACTCACTTCATTTTTTAGTTCCTCTGTGTTTAAAATAATATATAACTTTACCTCTAGCCCTCAAGATTATCCATCAATAATAAGAGTTTGAAAGTAGAGACTGAGTATGCTTCAGAAGAACACAGATGTAAGGTGAAGATGGCACAGAAGAAATTACTGGGGTTCTCTGATTAATTAGAAATCGTACCATCAAACCACCCTGTCTGGACTCTGGGCCCTTTGCCTGTATCCTTCTATGCCAGGAGTATCATAATTTTAGACTTCTTCAAGCAGCTTTAATTTAAAAATTAGCTTTAGCCTTCTCTCCTTAGAGATAAACCCCAAATGTCTTCCCCATCCCACCAGACTGAGACTAAGCAATGTGGTGGATGAAGCTCACAGAAACAAACAGTGAATTGGGTCAGTGAGTCTACAGAAGGTTTTTGAGAAGCTGAGGTTCAAAGATGACTGAGTTATCAGCTGTGGACTATTTACAAGCCTGTGGTCCCAAGGATTGTGATAAAGCCGCTGTATCTTAGGCCTAACCCCTGCGATATCAGAGCGGTGCCAGGATATTTCAAGTTAGGGCTTGAATTCATATTTACAGGTTTTGTTTGTGGCCCACTAAGGCCCACATTTTAGACTTCAGGAGGATGCTGAGATTCAGCAGTGGGAGCAGAAAGCACAGCAGCAGCAACATGCTTTAAACAAGAGACTTGATGCATCGTCAAAGGCAGTGTGAACAAGACACACAGAGTCATGCTTTGAAATGTCATCCAGGATGGGTGCCCAGCTTGCATCCCGAACACATCCCGAACTGCTACCTCCCATCTCAGCTTCGGGACACCTCTCCCTGCAGGGCAGAGCCAGCCTTGGGGCAGCTGAGCAGTCAGCAGTCCCTGTGCCCAACAGCTGGAAAAAGAAGGTGGAGAGCTGGAGCACACGAGGAGGAACCCTGAACAGAGCCCATGAGTCTGAGCCCTGCTCGCCCAGCACAGCAGTCCACTCCCAAGTGGCTTTCCCTCATTATCCCCTTGCTCACTGGAGCAACAAAACCCTCAGTACAAGGAGCTGTTGCAGGCACAGTGAGGAGAGATGAGGGAATGGCAGGAGAGGACAACGGGGAGGTGGAGGAGAAGAGCAGGATGGGTGGGGAGGAGGCAGCTTTTTCACCATCCCACGTGATGTGGGATCATCAGACACATCAGTCACTGTAGGAGCAGGAGAAGAAGAGGCCAGAGCAGGAGGATCAGGGCATGAACACAGGGAAGGCAAGCAGGAGGCTGGGGAAACAAGGGCAGGATGAGGAGGAGGAAAGTCCTGGGGTCACCAAGAGGCTCTGCAGGGAAATGTTGGAAATAGGAAAGTGGAGATGTTTTTCTCAATTGCTAGTTTGAGAAGCCATTAAAACACACTCCTGTGCACATCCTTGTATTTAGGGAAATATTTTTTTCTGCATCTTTCCCAAACCTACTAAAGCCACCATGTAGGAAAAGCATTTGTCAGTACACACAGAGGCATTCCTGTGTGCCCTTGCACACACCACTGATTGACTTCAGGTTACACTCAGTGACGGACATTCAACCCCCAGGGGAAGGAACACCTTCTCTGAAACAGGAACTATAGCACTAAAGACACTTTCCTACTGTGCTTCTGCAGACTTTCCTTTGGAGGCACTGGCAAGGTTCTCCCAAGAAAGGCAGAGGCTGCAAACAAAGCCTGAGGTTTCTCTTGGTCCAAAAGAAGGAATAATAAACCCTTCATAAAAACCTAAGATGAATTTCATCAGGCAGAGGATGTTGCCACCTGCTGCTTAAATAAGGGCAGACATCAGTTCCCTGTGGTTTGGGTCATTGCTGCGATTTGACTTTTTGTGCATCTTCCAGGGACTAACAAATTTTTTTTTCTGCTCGTAACTCAGGTGCCAGCAACTCCTCTTCCACTGTACTGCTGGCAAACACAACAGACCATGAAGCACTCCCTTCTCTGCAGTCTCTTCACTGTAATCAGGTGAGCTACTGCAGCAAGCAAACATCACCTTAAAAGCCTCCAGATGAGCCCAGCCGTGTACTTAGCTGCCATTTTTTCCCTGGCGCCTCTTAGCATGAGGTGTAAAACCTTCGGAGAGAGCCAAATTTTGAGCACCCAAAAGCAAATTAAAGACAGAAGAGACTTTTAAAATGATTTTCAAAGAACTGTTAAAAAGTATATGGTCTACACACACTAGGAATAGGAGTGGAACTGCTGCCCTTATTTGCAATTCAAAGAATTAGGTTGTAATGTTGAGAATTAGAGCACACATTCTTTGTGCAGGATTAAATAAAAAGGCTGATGTTTCTGTGAGACAGTAGCTTGGCAGACAATGAGAAATAAATTAAAATGAGCCTGCGTTGCTCTGCAGTCAGAGCTGATGAAACAGCAGCATTGGATTGCTATTCCCCCCGGTGAAACACCTCTGGGGAAAGATCTATTAATCACAACCATCTGGAAGGGAGCCTCAGCTGGAGATGCAGTTGGGATACTGGCAACAGTGCTGAGCAGCCAGACCAGTGGCTGTGGCCAGGAAGGAACAGCAGAGACTACATCCATCTGTGGGGACAGGGGAGAAATGCCACCAGGGTCCAGTGCAGAGGAACGGAGAACAAACCCTTGGGAATCACGCTGATTTAATCTGAACTTAATTTCTGTAAGGTTTCCAGACATGATGAAATTACTCTGCAACTGGTTGGTTTTCTGGGGGCTCAACCAGTTCCATGCAGGATCTAAAATTACCAACACAGCAGCAGAAAGGGACAGGAGCTCACACCATGCCAGGTGGCAGGGCAGTCAGTCACTGGAGCTGGCCAAATTAGCTTCATCCACTTTGCCAAGGCCCATTGCCCTGCCTACATCTCCTGCAGGTAAAGAA